>NC_087550.1:2087931-2693159 GCF_036250125.1 Pseudopipra pipra
AGGAAATGGAGGTCAAACATGGGTAGAAAGATTGAAGCAGCAAGTGCAGGTGTTATTCAAACTGACAAAGTAAATATTATTTCAGTGAATGGCATTCACTTTGCCTTTTTTTTGCCTCACATTTGTGATACACAATAAAATGGTACCACCTTGAACTGGAACTACTTATCTATTAAGAAAAGAGAGGGAAAGGTGTCCATATAAGACTCATACACACACAAACTGAAGGGATATCTCATTTGTGTAGACAGGCGTGTGTGTATTTATACTTCACTGGAAAATAACACCCAAGCTCAGTTTTCATTGTGGCATAAACATGGCTGTATTTCAGTTTTTATTTTCTACTTGAATTATCATCTATATCTCCATCCATAAAAGATTAAAATGATTTCCAAATAATTAAAACCAGAATCTGTCTGTCAGTGCTAAGGACTTCCATATTTTCATATTCTCAAGGCTTTGGTTAATGAGTCCTCAGTTGAAAGAAATTTTTATTAGAAGGGGACCCCTGGGACTATCTTCCTCTGAAATTTTCTTGTGGAGTGAAACAGTACAGTTTAGAATTCAATTATGTTCATGAAAGAAGAGTTGCATGTCTCACCAAAGAAAATGGAATTAAGAGTACTTGTTGGAATTCTTTACCATTTTTTTTTCTTGAACTGTACATTAAATAGAGATTCAAACCTGTAGGAAGTCATTCTGAAGCAGAAGTTAGTGCCCATATCAAAATGGACATTTATGATCCATGGCAACACACAGGAGAAAGACAAAGCCTCAAGCTAAAGTCTGAGTGAAATAGGTTTATGAAAAGAGCAAGCTAGAGCAACATAGAGCAAAAACTATCTTCAGTCAGAAAAAAAATATGGAAAGATAAAGGATTTCTGAAGTGTTGGCTGAATTGCAGACAGATATACACAAGGGTGAAGTGCTGCCTGAAGTGGTGTTCTCTTACTCAAAGCAGAGCAGAGGAAAGAGAGGAATATGAACAAAAGTAGAATTAATAATCTCACCTAGACACGTTCCACATGGACTGCAAGCATTGGAAGATCATTTAAAAATATAAACCAAAAAAATAAAATTACAAGAATAGAGAATAGGGCAATAGGGCTCACTAATAATCTGTATGTCATCCAGCTGTATGGCTGATATTCCCATATAGAATGTGCTCAACCAAATATTTATAAAGTGAACTTGGTCATTTGTGCTTAAAAACCATAGGAAGAGAGAAAGTTTTAGAACTGATGTAATGTCAAAAGTTACTGCCTTTTCCTGATTGAGATCTAGCACAAACACTAATTTCAAACACATAAATTGTATGTAACAAGTTCCAACAATAGAAAGAAAACCTGTGCTACTTTATGAATGGCAGTCTAGTCTCCTCATATTCTTGGTCACATAATGCAAAAAACCCAATCCAACCCATTACTGGTCTGAATTACAATGCACATAATCTTTTCAGTGTGCAAATCCATCTACAAGAAACGTAGAATCCCTTAACCGAAGATCAGAATAAGGAAATCAGTCAGTCAAATATTAAATGAGAAGAAGTAGGTGAGTTATTTTGCCTGCATTCAGTTCTTTAAAAAGCAGATGCCAATTGTGTATTGTCATTTTGCAGGTCTGATATAATTGGGTTCAGGAGTATTTTTCTTGTATCCAACATGATAACAAGGTAAGACAAAAGTCTGACACAAATTTACTAAATCAGATCAGTAGGACTTCTGAGATTACTTACTGCTGATACTCTTTTAAATAAGAAAAATCAGAGAATGCTAAGGCTTAGACAAAAAGGAGTTTAGACGAGCACAGACCACTGATACAACAAACTGGGGCGGGACAGCTGACATCAAAATGAAATGCTTGGGTTCATTTTGATGTCATCAGCTCTCAAAGCTGTCCTGGAGTTTATGAAAAGCAGCTTGTATAATCAGTGAGTATATACTGATTATCAAGTGTACAGAAATGTGCAGGTTACCAAGTGCACCCATCAGAAATTAAAGATAAGATGTACAGACGTGTACAAAATTATTTTAGTGATGATTTGTATGGAAGAGAATCAAGATGATGTTCTGAAATGCACATGTAGTTCCTTTTGACTGCTCTCCAAATTATCAAAAACATCCTCAGGATACTTGCCAGAGGAAAAGTATTGTGATATTTTTGACTAGCATATTTAAATAGTAAGTTTCTCTCCTAAATTGTGGAAGTGTGTATGGCTAAGGTGGAATGAAAAATGTACTTCTTAAAAGAATGGAGAAAATCATCAATATGAACATCACAACCTGTACTCCCAGTGAAGTTAGAGAGCAATATAACAATAAAATAATTCTGTCAGATTTGGAAGTTGTTGGTCCTACTCCACCACTTGAAGCAAAGTCATCTTCAACAACTAATTAATTACATTTTTGGAGACTAGAGCTCTCTAGGATAGCTCTGTATCCAATGGCAAGAAAAAGAGAGTGAGAATGCAAAAGAGAGAGAGGACACTTCTTTTAGTCAAAACAGGGCTTGTTTTAATTTGTTCTGACCTGTCCCTGAAAGATGTTTGCAAACTAGAGAGTTTAGCCTCTTAATGACTAAAACTAATCTTTGTAAATATTTCCTCACATTCACAATATGTCAAGCACTTCAGAAAAAAAAAAAAAAGTAGTTTTCAAACTATTCGTTGTTCTTACCTCTGTACAAAAAAAATCTTCTCCTGAAATAAAGCATTTTTTTAAAATAAAGATTAGTGACACATGTCTAATTTCATGCCCCTGAACTCCAGCTGGAGAATATTCTAGCATTCAAGTAAAGGTAATGAAAAGAAGTCTGTGGCCTCCCTTATTTTCGTAAGACTGCAACTTGACATCGGTGCCATGTACCAGGAATGACAGAGGAGGTGGGTCAAGTGGAAAAAGCAAACTAGTATGGACATTATAGGCTAGGATGCTGATGACAGTTACAGCATTTCCAGTGGGACTTATGTTGGCAGTAATCCAGAAGCTGTAAAAATTCTTAAGGGCTACTGATGAAAATCACAGAGCTGGTTCCTTCCAAACAGAGGAACTCAGAAAACATAACCCTAAGAGCAGATCCAGCTACTACTTTTAATAACTCTTATGGCTGTGCATTTTTTTTTTTTTTTCACATCTCTGGACAGCAATATTAATGTTGCTCTCCCTGAGCCACACTCTGTGGAGCACCATTAACCTTCTTGTCTCCTATGAATTTGCTGCCTTGCTTCCTGGCAGAGAGCAGAGCACACAGACATGCTCGTGTACACACACACACACAGCGAGTTGCAAGACTGTTCAAACAGCGTTGGCAAAGTTTATAATGAAGTTTTAGAGGAGGCATACATTGTACTCAGAGGGCAGCCAATAGATCTAGCACTACCCTCAAGTACACAAAGTGCATTTATAAATCTTCAGTCTTCAAATTAATTTCAGGCTGCACTGCACACTCTTGCATATACCAGTCTCTTATGTACCTGGTTTTTAATTGTTTCTCTCTCTGATATAATGAATGCCAGAAAGTAACCCTGAAGCACTGATTTTGCATCATAAATCACAGTATCTTTTCAAAAGGGAAAGATAATTACAACAAAATAGCAGTTCAAAACTGCTTGGATTTTACTTCTTGCCTTTGACAAATAGCAGAGAAAATAATTGCCTAAAGACAATGTACAGCATTGATTTAGATGACTTGTTATGCACACACAGTGTTTTCTGTGAAAACAACCTTCTTTCCAAAAACCAAAACAAAATGAAACAAAAAACCAAACCTGAGAACTCTTGCAGCTCCTGACGAATTAATTTATTCAGGGCAAAACACTGCACATTTGTTATTCCTTGTCTGTTTCTTAGAAGCCTGTGTGTCACATCTCTTCTGCCCTCTGTATATATATCTGTGTTGTAGTTTATTTTAAAGAATACTTCATTTTATCAGCCTGCTTTCTTATTGCTCATTCTTATTTTTCATGAGAGTTGTCTTTCCTCGGCTTTTTTTTCCTCTGTAGCCCTTTCAGTTTTGATGAAAATGCAATAGGATGCCATGGTTATATGAACTGCTGTGTTCTGTTTGTTTGCTCTCTTTCTGGTGTGGAATTTGTCTTTACAGATTCTGCTGCTTTTGCTGAAAGCTGCTTGAGGCCACATAAAGTTAAACTTGAATATACGATGATCTCTCGTAATTGTTGTCCCAGACAAAGCAGTATCATTTGAATCATATAATAGCCATCAGATGGTAGTGGACTTCTCATTATGAAAAGCCAAGTAGTATTGTCTCGTTCTTATTTTAAAGGAATACGAGGGAAACAGAGGCAAAGTTATCACTGTCCAAGCTTGCTAGCTTGAAGATTGTTCAATCTAATTTGTCTATATAAAGTTGTTCTTAATTTTGTGTTTACTTCTTCTATTTTTAAATAGCAATGAAGACATACCCTACGTGATATAGGTAAGCTGTTTTACCTCTCTTCTGCTGTTCTCCATCCCCAGTCCTTTCTCTCCACCTTTTAGACCTCAGATACAGTGCCTGAAACCTATTTCTCTAGGCTAGCAATTGCATTAAAATCACTAAGGTTTGTGTCTCCAAGAAGCCAGGGCAAACACTCTGCTTTGCAGTGTCAGGATTTACAAAAAAAGTTGTTCAGCAGCTCATCTGGAACTAGCAGAGTGAGGCTGCACCCTAATCTGAAGGTCTCCAGATACTACTGAAGTAGCAATGACATAAAAGATGGAAAGGGCATACAAAAAGCAGGTAGGCAGCTCCACCTGCTACTTCCCTGGTCTAAAGGATCTGAACATAACTCTGTTCTCTTCCAAAAGTTTTCTTTGCTTTTCTCCCCACTGTAAGCCTCTCTTTGAACTCTTTTGTGGGTATGATCCTTAGCTGCAACCAACACCTTTCGTGCACCTTCTTCCTCTTCCACCCTCCTGTACAGTGAGTTTCCCATGGCACATCCACCATACTTGGCAAACAGCACTCAAACTGTAAAATAAAGAACCAACAATACTCTTTAGCAGGCCAAGGTTTCACAAAGTAAACTCAGCAGGGATGTATTGAATTGTAGTATTTTATTTTTCATACAGAAAATAGTAAGAGGTAACGGGCAGAAACCGATGCACAGGAAGTTCCACCTGAACATGAGGAAGAATTTCTTTGCTGTGCAAGTTTCCCAGAGAGGTTGTGGAGTCTCTCTCACTGGAGATATTCAAGAGCCATCTGGACACAATCCTGTGTCTTGTGCTCTGGGATGACCCTGCTTGAGCAGGGAGGTTGGACCAGGTGACCCAGTGTGGTCCCTTTCAATCTTACTCGTTCTGTGAGTCCATGATAAAAGCACAATAAAGTACCCAGCTAAGAATTGACATTTATGACTTATTAACCTAGCAGGTTTACTCAGTGAATTTACCATTGCTCTGTAACTTCTCACAAACTACTGAGTAACCATGAATTTAATTGCAAGTACAAAATTATCTCTTAAAAGGTACAATATCATTCCTTGTAAACTTCACCTGTGGTATTTAAAAATTACTGTCCTCTAGAAATTATGGGGAAAAAAAGACATTTTGAATTTATTATTATAATATAAGATCTACCCAAAGTAAATTGTGATTATGCAAAATACCTCTGATTGTAGCAACAGAAAATCAGATATAGAAATTTCTGCTAAATAGTTTGCTGCTCTGAAAAGCATCAAACTAGGCTTCTTTTCCTAGACTGAAAATCATAGGGGCAGGAATGTACTGCCACAGGTATCAGTGAGAGAAGGGACTAAATTTTTTTCTTTGGGGCTTGTTGGACAGAAGAGAAAGAAAAAAAATATAGAGGGCACCCCTAGGCAATTACACAGAATTGGGTAATTTACTACTGGAGATGAGGCTTGGTTTGAAGACAAATATTCACTGGAAGAGAATGTAGAGGGCAGGAAAACAAGCTGATTAACCATCTCTGGACAGTATTAAACAAAATAAATGTCATAAAGAGAATTATTGCAAAATCCATGAAGGGTAATTTCCCTTTAATCTTTCCTGTCATAGCCATGTTGTCAATGTCCTACTGGAGGCAACGCACAGAAATGCAGCTTCTGTTATTAAAAAAAAAATAAAATTGTTCATTGTCACTATTGTCACTAGAGGAGAATATTTCACTTACAGTGAAATACAGCTGATACTCTTCTTAATGACCTAGATAGTAAATAAGGCCCATTTTAAAAATCATTTTTTTTAATAAAAGAATAACAATCAAATGGAAGTGACAGCAGTCAGAATATGAAATTCACAACGGAAATGAGAGCTTCCAAATAATCTGTAGATGCTGAAAGCAAAATTTATGTCCTTGGACTTAGTACTGCGAAATTCATCATTGCTGAAGCACCATTTTGATGACATTTTGTAGCACAGCTTTCCATTAGCAGGATGTTTCTTTTTCTTTGCTTATTTATTAGTTGTGTGGTTTGGCAGCAACTCTTGTAAAACAGTTCTCCAGAAGAAAGTCTCACATATTTTCTTATTTTTTTAATATTGGAAGCAAACATAAATGAGGATCTTTCTCCTTAGCTGTACAACTAATATTCAAAATAACAAATTAATTGACACATCAGTGGCCCCTCTTCGACTGGGTCCTAGGGAACCCCTCTCCAGCACTGGGCAGTTTCTGAGACTAAAAGCTCATCAAGAGAATGACTTGCCTTAGACAAAGCTTCCTCCAATCCCTGTTCTATGCTTTACATCTGGAAGCACAGGGGAGGGTTTATTCTCCCTCATAAAAAATAAAATAAAAAAATAAAGCAAAGCAAATACACAGTGTCATGGGTTGCATCTGTGACCACTCTCAAAACCACTATAATGTATCTAATTTTGTCTCACAAAGCTCTCTGGCCTTACAGTCACTATGACAACACATTTTGACAGACACCTTGATCAGTATAAATATGTCACTCATCTACTAATTATGTTTGTGGAAATCATTTATTGAAATCAGGTTAGGCAGTAAATCAGCATTGAAAGTCAGTGTGGTAAGAAGTGGACACGACCCAAAGAAAGGAAAGAATCCAAACACATCTGAACTGCTCACAGAGTCTAATTCCAGATTCAAACACTAATTTCACTTCTGTAAAGGACTGAAGAAGCATTCAGACTGAACATACTCAGGCCTTGGAGTTAAAAATTGAAATTCAAGGATATAGGAGTTAAACTGTGATTTCCACAAGGTTAAGTGAAAATATACCTCAAGTTACTTTCAGGAAAACTTTACCTTGTTGAACATTGCTGCAGCGATTTCAGCAACCGTAACAAAAAGAGAACATTCATGCATGGCTGAAAATGTTTTAAGATTTACATGAATGATGTGAAAAAGTGGTTGAGAAGAGAAACACTTGAACCAAACACATCTAAATTCTGACCTTCTGAGAATAGCCAGACACCTTTGGGTTATGCCTGAATGATGCTGAAAGGAATACAGAAGGTCCCCTCCTCATATTGCAGAGTGCTCTTTGGCATTCTAGACTGTTACCATTAACTTCTCAGTCTCAGATAAGCTGGGCAGCAGCTTTTTATGTACTTTTAACATAGATACATGCACAGAATTACTTCAGTATGCAATTTAGGTACAATACAGGGCACACCTTAATATAGATTTGGCTAAGTAGCCCTGACAGGGAACAAAGCAGCAGGAAACCATCAGAAGTGGCAGAAAAAGTACAGCTTTCTAGAAGTTTAGATTCACCTGAAGACTAACTGAAATCAATGCTGACTGTTTTCAGTTGGCATACCATTCCCATGCAAAACAAACAAAAAATAGTTTCCTAGCAAGTTTATATATCATAGCCAACAAATTGCTGCCCAGTCAATGTCACTTATTTCCTCCAAATTATGAAATGCTGAAGAAAGCTGTCATGCTCCTCCATAAGAACTTCTGCCAGCCCAAACACCACAGTTACTAATCACAGGATTCTCAACAAAACCACTTCTCCTTTTCTTTATCTGTTGTTTTCAAAACAGATTTCTCTATCCCATTCCAGGCAACGCATTCTGACCCCAAAGAGAATGTTCAGTTCTGTCCCCTGAGTTCAGCAGTTCTCACCCAGTTCAGTCTATCAGTTCCTTCCAGCTCCCCATTGCTCCTCACACAATTATATCCACAGCTGCCAGTTCCCAGAAGAGACAGTATCCAAACCTCTCATCTATGAAAATCTTGCTCATATAAGTAGCTCTATGCAGGAAGATAAAACTAGGATGCCAGACGTCAAGAAGGAAGTGAAACTGCAACTGACTTTAAAAATACATATACTCTCAAACTACATAAGATCTTAATAGCATTTAGCATCATGAGAGCATGGCAAAGTTAGTCAATTAGAAGAAATAGGTCTCTGTTAAGTACCAGACACTGTAAAAGAAACTTTTCAGACCTACACAGAAATGTTAGTAAGGCTGGTATCTTGGAGGAAACAAAACCACAGACTTCCTACTGTTTAAGAACAAAGTATGACAATCGTGAGCAGCACAGAAAATGTCACTGAGGTTCTACATGGGAAGAGCCCTAAGTGTGTCAAGCAACTCAATATCAGTGGGAAAATGGCTTCAAACTACCAGGGGCTAAAACCAACAAGGTATACTTAGAAACAAATGCTCACCTTGAAAATTTAATGCAGAAAGGAAAAGGTTTAAGTAATCAGATTGCATGGTAAATGATTCCCAGAAAGCTTTTCAGCCCATCCTGTGAGAACCTGCATGCTGGGGCGTAGCTATGGTTCTTGCTGTCAGGGTGTATTCTCATGGAAATTTCTAACTGAATCACTCAGTGGGCACATTTACATGGCAAAAAGCTGTAGAAAAATCTCCCAAAGCCAGAGGAAAGCTATACTGCCAAAACTGTTAAGTCCTAAGTGGGTTTCCAAATAAAATTCAGTTGCTCTATTGGGTGCCACTTGAATGAGTCAACAATAAACTAAGGCATTAGTTAAAAAAAGGTCTTTTTAATATGGAAAAGTATCTTTCAGTTTCTGAAACAGCAATCCCCTTGAGAACAAACTGAAAGGTGAGACTTGTGAAAGGCTTTGTCCAGTTTCAGCCCAGTGCCTTTCATATGTTTAGAGATGCATTCTACTGTTGCTGCATATCAAGTTTGAAGCTTTAATGTGGTTTTCATCAGTTGCACAGAGCAAAAGAAACATTTCTTTGGACTTCAGACAGCTTTTTAACATTTTCTGTGTTGTGACTAACCTTCTAACATACAGGCCCATTCACAGACCACTTTCACTCCCTCTCTTGTTAACCTCATCTCACGCCTTTTCCCTCAGAAGTTTGCCTGTTTGAGTACATGAAAAGTTCTCAGAAGGTAAGTTTAAAATGAACTTCCTTCAGTGAAGGGCTGTTGTGGAGGTTGCAATTGATTTCATACAGCAGTGGGACTTTGGAGGCCCATTGTTATTTCATAATGATCTTCATTATTTGTTTTGATCTGTAGATTTCTCCAAGTATTTTATAAAATTAAGGCAAAACCACATTTTTTTTCTCAAAGACAAACATCTTGGGTGTATGGTTGACATATTGTTGATGGTGACTTTACAAAACAAAAAAACAAACACAAGAACTACGATAAGAAGTATGCACAACCTTGTTTGTGATGAATGCTACAAGACACTGGAGTTGCAAATACATGCTGGACTAAATCCTTCTCTAAAAATAACAGTAAATCTGTTATGAATCTTGGAAATAATATAAATCTCACATGAATCTTGAATCTTAAGGAATTCAGTTACTTAAACTCACGAAAATATTCCAGAATATGATTTGAACAGTTGTTCAGATTCAATATTAAACAGTTGTTAAAGAATTGGACTTCCTGCCTTTTACATCTAACAGATATGTTATGCAAGAATATTTTCTCTTTGGCTACTTGAATAGTAAGAGCTTTTAATATCTAATATAGAACTACCAGCTGCTACAACCTAACATGGAGAACTCCCTTGGTCCGCTGAAATTCCCCCTTAAAGACCACAAACACAGACTTCCATTGAGTCCTTGCCCATGTGATACTGTGCTTCTCTCTGTGATGTTTCATGTGCAATGTGATATTACTTCAAATGTATTAACCAGGCTGCCTATTTGTCATGTTTTATTAAGATAGCAAGGTTGTGTTTGGAGGGATGGCTCCTAAGAGATGCAAGATGTAGCCATACTTGAAGCCTAATTCGATGTTTGGCAAGGGGGCAATATTTGTGTTGAATGCACATTCCAACCTCCCATATCATGACAAGTGTCAAAATCTCTGATTTCCTGTTAAATAGAAAGCATCCTATGCAACATCACCATATTTTCTACTTAAAGGTATATATTTAAATGCTTATTTACAACCTTTTCTTTCCATCTGTAAAAGAATATTTTCCACCCATTAGAGTTGTGCAACTGGCCTTACATTCTGCCTAATACTCCATTTGATTACAACTTGGTTCTTTATAGTCCTTCGTTTTCTGTTTAAATGCTTTGTTGCCATTTAAATTTTCCATTTACACAACATAAAGTCTGGCAAGCAACACCAAGA
Organism: Pseudopipra pipra; assembly: GCF_036250125.1. Lineage (NCBI taxonomy): Eukaryota > Metazoa > Chordata > Aves > Passeriformes > Pipridae > Pseudopipra > Pseudopipra pipra. The sequence continues at coordinate 2,098,459 of NC_087550.1, forward strand.
ATAAACATATATGGAATATACGAATAGAGTCGTATCCATCATCCTCTTGAGAACAAATAAAATCCACTGCCAAATCTTCTTGATACTCATAGCAATAGCTGAAAAAAAACCCCCACCTATCTACCATGAAAAGAATTTCTCATGCAGATTATTTCCCAGTCAAACAGGGTAGGTGGATAATAGCACTGAAAACAGGGAGTGAAAACGGGACTAAGTTTTAAATAGCATAAATGATAGCAGCATACAGACAAGGTAGCTTTAATCAGTCAGCCAGCACTAGAGAATTTTAAAACCTGGCAGTTAGCAGTGTTTTTCTTAGCTTGTGGTATTTGAAGGACATTGATATGCACATCAAACAGAATTCAGGACATGCATTGTGGAAGTGCCAGTTGAAGCTTTATGTGTAAGCTAAAGTTGGAATTCAATCCCTTTATCATACACAGACATACAGACTCTCTCCTATCAACCTTCCACTCATTTTGAATGAATAACAAATTTTCTGAGGATTTACAGATAAACTTGTTCATTAAAAGCTAGTCTCTAAACCAAAAAGTGTCACATACTCCACACCACATATTTAGCATAGGTCAAATGATAGACTGATCTTGCAATGCTCATTTTGTTTTATTATTCATAAAATTATAAAATGCTAAATTTCTTTAATCGGTCATACTAAAAACAAAAACAAAATCCTCTTTTTCCACTGAAGGAGGGTATGAACAAATATAGATTCCCAAATATTGACCTTTATTTTCTTGTCTTATACCTGCTTTAACCTTTCCATCACTTTCTTCATTTTCCTTCCAATCTGCAGAAATGTGCATGTATGAGCATACATACATGTGCCCAAATAACATCTTCCTTCTGCTTTTTGTAGCCACACTACCTGACTTGAAACTATTTCACCCAAATCCTTTTATCTTCCTGCAGTGTGGCCCTCATTGAGATAAGCATATTTTGCCATAATTTTTAATAGCTAGAAGTTCACCAATCAGCAGAAGTGGTTGTGTAATCTCTTCTGCAGGAGAGAATCACAAAGGCTATCTCCCAGTGATCTAAGGTAAAATAACAAAATTGGATGTCCTTCTAAAATAAACTCCTGAAAGCAAGTTGATAAGAGCAGTTGTATCATTGAAAATGGAAGAAGACAACCATTTTGAAAGATATTTCTCTGTGTACAACCTGTAAAACAACGTTGTCTTCCTGAAGAGAACACTGCTGATTAGAGGATGACAGGGAAAGACTTAATATATCTGTTCAAGTGGTTTTGTTGGCCTGTTTTCACATGCTTATGATGAAATAACATGTTTCTCCTTGCATGGGAATTGCAGGATATCTTCCTGCAGTGGTACATGCTAATGAGAAAAAAAAATGGAAGTCCTGGAAAATGAAGCAAGACTCCTTAGCACAAGCACCTAGTTACCAAATCTGCCAAGTGCACTTTAAATCATCATATGCAGCCTTTGTAGAAAAGCTGGTATATACCAAAAATTATAAACTAAACCCAGTTGCTTCCCATTTCATATTTTTTTTACATTTGAAATATTGGTAAACATCTTAACGTTTTTTTAATACTACCTGAGAGGAAAGAGTGGGCGAAAAATGTAATGCAACAAACTTCTCGGAAGAAAGGTAAGAAAGATTTGGAAACAGACTTATGATAAATGCTTTAAAGATGAAAGATGATTACTTCTGGCTAAGTTCTGAATACTTCAGCTGCTATAAAAGGGAACAATACACCTCTGGCAAATATGCTGGGGAAGATGTGACTAATTGAAAGGGTTTACCTCCAGAAATAAATTTAGGACGTTGCAGTGCTTTGAAGATAAGAAATCCCCTCACAGTTGTAAGTACAGCTGGTCCCTGGTGGGGGGGACTTGCAGCCCAAGATGTGGAGGGGGAATGGTGTCTCCTGCCAAAGTGTGTAGAGAGGGTGGAGGCTGGTCCTGCTGGTACCAGGCTCTGGGATGGAATTCCTCTTCACAGGTACAGGCCACTACCCCTCCTGCAAGGACGACTGACAGACAACACCTACTTCTAGGAAAACACTCTACAAGATCCAGCATACTAAGAGTCTTTTTTAAAAAATATATTTAGTGAGTCTTTCATGACTCTTTTAAGCAGCCACAGGATTTCAGTCAGGACTGGAGAGCAGGTTTTTTCATATGTACCTAAAACTTCACTCCTTTCCCAAAGGTGACAATTGTTTGTGTCACAGTCAACAAGAGCCACAGATGCTTAAACAAATACAAAGTTGTCTTTAGTCATTTGAAAAGGAGGTATAAATATCTGAATTTGTTTCTGTCCTTTACCTTAGACACTTGTTTTTGTAGCTGTTTGAACCATCATGCAGTATATAACTGGTGAAAAGCTAAGGAATCATTTGGATGGAAGGCATGATACAATTGTAGGAAATTATTGTCTTTGTTTCCCAAATGTCACATAATCAATGAGAGGAGAAATTGTTTCTTTGAGAAATATTAGTGCTTCTAAAAGATCAACGCTCATGAAAGAGAATAGCTGAACAACACCCTAGCTATCCTAAATATTTTTTAACTTCCTGAGACAATGATTCTTGAATGTATCCTATGCACACATTTTTCTCATGCATCTCAACAGAAGAGACGTGAAGGGAAAGGGAAAGGGAGGCTTTGCCTGATCCTGTTTTGCTAACTCAGGTCAGGAATGACCTCTTAATGATCTTGGATAGAGTCTATGCAACTTCTACCAATAATATGTTTTGATGACTTTGTAAGAAAACAGCTTGAGACAGTTCTTTAAGTTTTATGCACTGGAACATCCTCCCATTGCTAGATATTGCAGTACTTTCATATCATTATTTTTTTAACAATGCTAAAATGGAATTAAAACCAAGTCAACTCAAGCTTCGTTTTCATAAAATGGAAAACTCTGCATGAGTGTTCCCTTTACCTTTGTGAACCTGCTGATGATCCGACCAACTGGATTCATTTCAAAATGCTGCAGGAGAAGGTGCAGCACATTGTCCAACAGCTAAGGATGCAACAACCAACACCCGGGAAGCAGACAGGGATCCCCTGGTGAGCACATAAGCACCACAGCAAAGGAGCAGGCCTTGGGAATGGATAAATTGAAAGACAGTATGAATGGCTGGGTTGGGAAAAGGGATGGAGCTTGTTCCTGTCACTGTTTTCTACCACAGTGACCAATTCCACGGTTGTGCTTCCTCTCTTAGTTTTACAAATGTACATATTTCATTTTGTTGATACATCTTACTACTTCCTAAGCATGATTTTCCTGCAGTTAAGTCTCTTCTGCTAGCACACCACATCCATATGAATCCCCATCTCAATGAGATGCCAACAGAGCTTAAGTTACATGTGTATGTTCCAAGAATTCACAGAAATATCATCAAATTAATCAGCATTTTCTTCCACACATCTGTAATATGCCTCCTGCTCTCCCCAAGTTTAACTGTGTAGCACACCACGAAACAATCAGCATTATTTTTTTACTGACACATATTCAGGCAGATCAAATTTGGCAAACAGTGAGAAAAGAGTCATAAATGCTCATCCTTGCCTTGAATAAATCCCAGAAGCCCATAGATACAAAGCTTATAGTTTTGTGACTGTTTCCATTCTGTGAAATCACTAACTTGTGCTGTTTCTGCAATCCAGGTGCTAAGTCATAGATTTTATCCAATGCCTAGTGCATTCTGGCCTATAAAAGCAGCTATGGTCAACCACATCCATTGCCAGCTGAAGGCTTGGAGGTATTTCAAGACAACTGACATTTTCATCTAAAAGAAAAGAACACATGAAAAAGAGAAGGTACTCGTAAAATCATAAACAAAACCCTCACCTTGAAAAAACAAATTACTCATAAAATCATCATCATTCTAGAAGGCAAATACACATTATAAAATGGGAATTGGATACATTAAATTCTGAATAAATCTAAATAATTTCTTAATTAAATCTGATAAATTAGGTATATAAAATTGTGCTGTGAAAAGGATTTCCTCTCCCACTAGACTCTGTTCTTTAATGATACATATCATAGGCAGTCTTGGCTCCTGTAGTGCAAAACTACAGACGTTAGTTACTGTGCAGTAAACTAGACCAGGCATTCACAGTGTCTTTGATACTCCATTGAAATGTCTCGAGTTTTCAGCTGGCAAATGTTTACCCTACAGCAAATGTGAGGAGTGAGTTATCTTACTTATTTGTTTGGGATAGTTGCATGCACACAGTTATTTCAAAGTAACTGAATCTGTAATTTGCTTATCCCGTTCAGAGTACTTTGGAATAGTTTTGCTTATTTGTTTGGCTGAGATCACTCAAAAAGTGATCTAAAGAAATGAAATACATTTACTGTGGCTTCGATAAATCACATTAAACTTGAAGTATTCACTGATAACTTAAAATATTCATTTAAACTGAGCTTTATATAGTTTAGTTCACATCCAAGATAAGATCAGATTGAAAACCATATAGAAATTGTTTCACTTACATAAACCAAGACTAAGATCAGATGAAGTAGTAACTCTGAGACAGAACACTTTATAACTATATAATTTTGTCTCTTTAATTCTTATTTAATCTCAGAAACCTTTAAGACTTCTCCTAAAGTATCTTTACTTTCAGATCACTAGGACATTTATTTGATTACTGTATAACTAGAGGCAGCCAATAATGCTGAATAAAAGCTGTTTGCCCTGGATAAACAGGACAATAACTGCTGTGCTGTTCCCATCCTTCAAAGGAATGACTTTACTGTAGGAGTGTAAAACTTTACATTCACCAGCAACACAATCAATATTTGAAAATTTGCCAGTCTTGTAATATCAGATTTGCTTAGGGCAAAGGAGAAGCATCCAAAGTCTGCAGCAGAAATGTGTATAGTGTCCTCTAGCCTTTAAGAAGGCTGTTGTGTTAACTACCTTAAGTCACCTGGTGACCAATTAACTGATTTTAGAAATGCCCCATGAAAAAATCCTCATCATGGCACATTTTGAAATATTTGCTTCTAAAATCTTTTTCTCTGCAAAATATATAGTTTTAAATCTCACTGAAGCATAGACAAACTTAAAAAGAGTGATTTTGGAACACAGCTAAATTATATTGTGGAGGGTAGGTGACAAGACATGAGCAGAGATTATCAGTATTTCAATGTAAACTGCTCTCATCCAGCACAAGTAGCTGCAGGGACAGAGCCCAAGTTTTGGAAAACACACAAAGATATGTGCTCACATGGGGACAGACACACAAAGTCATGGATACACATGGATATGTATGAAGGAACACAAACACATGTGCCCACATTCACATGACCAAAAATACAGACACTCACACACATAGATGCACAAACACAAATCCCATCCAGAAAGGCAACAGACTGTCTGGACCCACCACGTAAGAACTCTGAACAAATTTTAATTGTCCCAAAATCTCAGAACAGTGGAAAACTGTGGTTTCTTTTGTATACCAATAACTAAGAGAAACCAAATAAAAACAAATAAAAAACACAAAGAAACAAAAAAATCCAAAACTCGCCAAATTCCAGCAAAACCAACCAACCAACCAAAAACCAGGAAAAAAACCAAACCAGAAATAAAACCAAAATTACAGAATGAGGCACTTGTTCTTCCCATTTCTGTACTATTTCTAATGGCTACCCCAAGAGAATTGGTTTCTTAGGGACCTCTATGTATGTGTCAGCCTGCACAGTTCCTTCCTTTATCATTCTTCCTTTTAGTATCAAAAAGAATTATTTGCTTTGCCTTTGGTTGTGGTTTCTCAGAGGAAAACTGAATCTCATGCTAAATCTACTGCCCAACACACAGATCAATAAATGTGATGTGGCCAATGACACTGATGTGGAGGGGCTGAAGGAGCCCAGTCAGAGATGCAGCAGAAATGGGAAAACTGTGGCAGGACTGGGGAAACTGTGGAAGAAATGGGAAAATGTGTCAGGACACAGCAGGCACCACAGGGTGAGTTTCAGTGCTTGGGCAGACATCACTGCCCCTGCAATCAGTCCTGACCTTTCCTGGGGAAAAGGCAGAGCACTAGAGGCAAGCAGCTCCTGGGTTTGATCCATGGCATTACCTTGACCTAAACTGTCCAGCCTTCACTGGGACAGCAGACAAGATTAAATACTAGAGAAAATTAATAAAATCCCTAGTTTAATTGGCAGCTACTACCGATATTAAATAGATCCTCTTAAAGAATAGTGTTTCTGAATCACTAAGGTTGAAATGTAATTGAAAATGTGCTTATGAGAAACATTTTTTGCAAAGCCGGTGAAACTGTGAGGATTAGGTTGAAGCATCCAATGTGATCAATATCTTGCAATCGCATTAAGTCCTCGGGCAACAGGGACCCTCATTCCTTCCCATTTTCTGTTTTCTGTTTCTAGGCACCATCACAGGCAATCAGACATGAACAGAAAATGAATTTGCTACAAGCTGGTAGCATTGTAAGTGGCTTTGATATAAGTGGAACAAGGGTCGGTAACTTCTAAGCTCCAGTAGCCTGATAAGAATATTAAGTCTACCATTTATCCCCAATGAGTGCTTGATTAGCCATATAGTGCTCTGCTGACAGAGTTCACTAAAAATACATTATGCTAATAACACTTGAGTGCCAGCAAAACTGGGGAAACCCAAGTCTTAACACAAAGAATGAGTCATTATGGTATTTACCTGGCAGACACAGTTATAGGCAAAAATATGGGAGGGGGGGAGACATCTTAGTCCTGTTTGCAGACATGAAAAGAAACAGAGGTGACTTCTCAAAGAACATTAGGATTAAAATAAATAAAAATAAACACCCTGAGTTGGCATATGGAAAATAAAGATTGCTTAGTTTTTCAGAGCAGGCAGCTGCTAGTGGAGATGAGTCACTAACCTGTATTTATCTTTGTCTGAGCTATGTCAAATGGCTACTCATTGGAGCCTCTTTCTGCCTGGTTTAACACCGGGAGCATTTCCTCCTTACTCTGTGCTCAGACCACAGTCGGGAATTCCCACTGCCATCCCACAGCTCCCTGCTGTTCCCAGCCCACTGCCATCACCCCTCTCAGCTGAGCTCCCGCTGACACGGCCTTTGCTCTCTTCTCAGAGAAGGATTTGTAGTCTGTCTCTCTTCTCAGCATCAGCTACAGGTGTTGCATATCCCAGCAGCCATCCAAACTGTTCTGCAGGTGTAGGAGACAGTGGGGTGCCGAGGTTCTTTGCTGCTTCAGATTAACTCACTGAATCTGCTTCTCCCAAACGCTGAACACCCAGGTCCTCCTCACAGTTCTCCTGTCCTCTACTGCAATTAGCACCCTAATTAGCACACCTAGCAGGACTCTGGGCTGCATGCAGAAAACAGACCCATTCTATCTGCCAGCTACTGCCCAGGAAAATTGTGGCACAGTACGTGGCCATGACTCATAGCAAGGGCAAGCAATCATTTCACAGGCCTGCAACTGAGACTTTTGCAAAAGAGGATCAAGCTTGGAAAAAAAAAACAAACAGACATGATTAATCTGGCCATTAGAGCTGGTCAATTTTATTTTCCTGCAAATCTTTAACTAGCCAAAAATGCTTTTTAAGCCCAGCCAAAATTAAGTCAAATTTGCCAAAGAGTTTCAAAGAACAAAATAACATTTCAAAAGGCAACAGAATGTCTCCTGAATTTCAAAAATAATTGATTTTTTAAAATCTATTTTAGAGGTGCTGTAAAAATATTTTCAAGAGTTGACGAAAGTTAAAGCCAAAGTGTTTTCTTTAGAACATGTAAAATGTTTTAGTGTACCTGAAACATACCTCTATTTTTAATGCTTGATTTTACCCGGAAAATGGAAGAATAAAAAATAACCTGGGACTCTACTAACATTGAGAAATATTGACAATGAGCCAAAACCCTCAGCTACTCACAGTCAACTATCACAAGCCACAAAACTGTTTAAATGCAAAGGTACAAAAAAGCTACGTAATCTGATCTATCCTAGCTGCTTGTACATGAAGCAGAGAAAGGTCCAGGCAGTGGAGAAATGCAAGAACTTCCATGCCACAATTTGTCTCATGCTAATGTAAGTGCCTGAAATAGGTCAGATAAATCATGCCTTAAAAATGCCCATTTCTTTTCACTGACTAAAGGGGAAACAGGTGACTAGTGCTGGTGTAACATTCTACCTTATCAACGTCAACAGGGGGGTGGGATGAGTTTCTGCATTTTAATAATTCACCAAAAAAAAAAATAAAATATGTGAAAGCCCCAAACCAGGAGGCCAGAAGCTGGAACAACTGAACAATGGAGAAGATATAAATTCTTTTTGCTTACTCTGGCATTCAGCATTTCATGATCTGTTTAGTCTCCTGTGTTTTCCCTCCTTTACTTACCTTTTCTCCCATTTAACCCTCTTGTCTTCCTTTTCTATCCATCCATCTCCTGTCTTTCTTTCTTGAAACCTCACACCTTGATAGCTGTTTTTTAGAAGCTACTGTTGACAGTGTCCACCTGTTTCTGTCATCTGCTGGCTGTCTTTCACCACCATTGGGAAATGAAAGAGAACACTTTAAAAACCGGGAGCATTATGGGAATTGCCCCGACCAGGCAAACTGTATCCTCAGTAGGAAATGACATTAGATGTGGCTCCAAGCAAGGATTGCTCTGTTTTTTCAGACTTTAACCCTGAAATGCCACTTTCATTACCCTCCATTTTTAAATTTATTTTCTGGACTCGTATCTCCCTTTGAAGTATTGCTATGAAATCAAGTATTCCTGGAACCCTAATCTCATTTTGTGTCTTGCCCTTCAAAGACCTACTGTGAATTCTAGATGCAATATTTTATGTTTTATATTCATCTGGTTCCCTTACAAGCAAGATATCAAAGTCCTCAGTGGGGCCTTAGAAGATTTTTCACTTGGTCCAAATCTGGCCCATGATTTCACCATTGATTTCCAAGTTAATGGGACAGTGAGCAGATTAGAAAAACACAACCCCTATACCTAAGCAGAAAAGAGTTTTGTGTAGAGTTAGTTAATAACAAATTTAACATTCTTTTGGCATTATATATGTGTATGTACATTTATATATATATACATGCACTGCATCTACCTCTTAAATTTCATTTCACTTTCAGGTAGAGCTTTTAGATTGTACCAGCTGCACCCTACAAAAACACAGTAATGCAAAAATGAAAGGCAATCTGTATTCTAGCTGTAAAAAATCATGTATTTGACTACACCTCTGAAGAGAGAGAGAGCAAAGCCTGTATCACCTCACTCCATAAAAGCAGTTTACAGGCACCAGACAACTAAATAGAAAATATCATTCCAAAGTAACTCACCATGCTCCTGGATGACTGAACTGCTGATCACTTTGTCTGGCTGTATGAAAAGTTAATGCAAGCTGAAAGTTTTCAGTTTATAGCAAATAGTGTACTTAAGCAGCAGAAAATTATATACTTACTGTTCCACTCCAACTGTGTATGATATATGGAGTCTAGTGGAAAAAGAGAAATAAAACCAGGTGGTAAATAATCAAACCATTCTCTTCATTAGCCTTGGTATATATTCTACAGTTTTGCAAGCAATAAGAAACCACATGCAATGCTAATGCCTTTTGTTGTCTACTGCCTTTACTTTTTGCCATTTATATATCCAGTATTTCCCCTTTTTCCTTATTGTTCCTTTTTTCTCCCCCTTCTGGGATTCTGAAATTGTGATTCATCAAATTTACTGTCATGTTTAGGCACACTTTAGTTTATAAAGTTAATTATCCATCACTGTAAACATGTCAGTGTAAGTTCTCCAGCTAATCATACAAAGTTCTATCCCGTTAACCTGATAGATTCTCAATTAATGCCAGGAATACAGGACAGGGCAGAAGGTTTTGCTGAGCACTTCTGAGCCTGATTTTTGGCAGTGGAAAGGTGCACGTGCAAACTACATTTGAGACACAAGAATTATGATCAGGTAAAATCCTGCCACTGATACCTAAGAATTTCATCATGGTGAGCCAACAGAGACTTCAGTAGATACTAAACATGAAGCAAATTAAAGACACTGCAAAATGAGGTTTTATGAAAGCAAACCATCATTCTACCTTCAGGTTTACATCTAAAGTTACTTTTATGGAAACTTGGGACTTTGGCTCCTTTTTTTGATTATTTAAAATCTCTTATCTTCTGTCTTTTTCATATTCTGTGCTGTGCTCTTGGCAATAACAGTGAGCCATGTTAGACTCAGAAACCGTAATTAGTATCTGTTCATACAAATGTTCCGGCCTGTTTTTTCTCATTACTCAAACTCCATACACAAGACATGTTTAGAAGCATAAATTGTTTCCCTACTGCGCTTCTAATTAACACTTCCATTAGGACCCAGGCAGAGAGCATGGAACATACTGAAAGAAAATGCTGTTTACAGAAACGGTGATAAAATGTATACAAATATGTCCTGCAAAGTGCAATCAAGCCAGCTTGTGTGACATGTGGATGTGCTTCTCTGTATGTAGGCACAAACAGATGTGCTACACTCACATGCAAGACTAATTTGTTCATTAACATTAAAAAAACCCCTAGATGAATAACAGTCCATTAATTTTTATAATTACTTCTTGCATGCCCATATCATTGCTCAGTTTAGTTTCTGAAGCCCTTGGTAGCTTCAGATTGGCTCCCTGGCATGATCATACTGGATACTTGAGTTGTCTTCCATTGGCTAGTATATTAGATTTACTTGGGAAATCAAATAAAAATCAACAGTTTAGCTTTTTTTCTTTTCCATCTTTAAAGGCAGAATGGATTATCAAATGGCTTGCTAGGCATCATAAATAGTTCTGGATTTCTAGAAGAATTGATTTATGCCTTTGAATAAAAACATGCATAATCTTTTCAATTTTGCATATGATCAATACAAAGCCAAGTGGAAAAAACCTCCAAGCGCTGTAACTGAATTTCACCTCCAGAAATCCCACTGGGAGGAGAGTCAGTCCACAAGGAAAGAGATTAAACAAATAGTCTTGTGACCTAAAGTGCAATAGGATTTGCACTGGGAGAGTCAGTTTGAAAGCCTGACAATTAGCTGCAACTCAGGTTTGTTGATAGGGGGATGTTGCTTTTGTTTTTAATTACATTTTATTGAACAACCAAATGATAAGCATCAAAAGACAAGATTGTCTTGGATCATCAAAGATGGGGTGGGGGAGGTTGTTTGTTCTGTGAATTCAGGCAAACTAAAAGAGCTTTTTCCTGTGTTTACCTGAGTAATTAATGAAAGACCAAATTGCTTTTGAGCCAGCAGGCTGCAGTTAATTGGAGTTATGTGCATTCAGTGAACTTAGTGATTTGGCTTAAAAAGGATTTACAATGTAGGTGACAACCCTTTCAGGGAAACATAGCAGCAAAAGCTGAATTTAGAAGACAGCTTTCAGATGATGCAATTTATGTGGAAAGCTTTCTCTTTCAGTTAAAGTTCGAAAGTGGAAAAAGTACTGGGTAAACTGAGCAAAATGCTTGGAAAAGTTTAGTTAAATAATAAGTTTAAAAAGTGGAATACAGACATTCAGCCTACTGCTAAAATCTTTTTAACTGACAAGATCAGTGACTTCAGAGAAGTTTGCCAGTCTACCCTAAGGAAAATTATGTTTGTAGGGACAGACTTGTTCTAGTTTCTAAAGTTATTACCATGCCTATTTTTCTAATGTATCTCACTAAGGACTGGAGACACACCGTGATGCTCTTTATCAGATGTAATAGCATCTAATAATCTACTATTATTTTCAAATAATAATAAGACAATTTGCTTTTAAGTATATTATTCAAAATGTCAAGAATTATCTGCATTGGTAATTCTTTTCCAGTAGAAATGTGGATGAACTGTATTGGTATTTCCAAATACTTTCAAGCATCGAGTGTAATCAAAATAGTATGTGAAATATCATTGTCATCACTGGGTTAGAGACCAGGCCTGGATGTCTTTACCCTTAGCCCTGCTACTGGAATATCTGCAAGACTTTCTGGGAGGTAGTGAGATATTTCAACAGTTTTATTTTTAGACTATCTGTTGGGACTAAAATTGTGCAGTACATTAGAAAACTTCTTTCAGCCTCAAGTGCTGTGGCTGTCTGCAAAGGCTGAAGTATAATCTATGTTTAAGTTGCTATGGGCTAGTTTCCCAGTTGCTTCCTTTCTCATTTGGTAAACCTAAGAATTCCATTACATTTTAATATGCAGTTCATGAATTAATAGAAAAAGCTGGCATTTTCATAGAACTATAACTGTTTTTACCAGTATATTGATATCAGTTTTAGTGTGTACTATATTATTATTTACAAAGTAGGTTCAAAAATTGCATTTACAAAAAAGATTTAATTGAATAATTTATTGAATTGAGGGGTTTTTTTATTATTTAGAACTAATATATGGTATTATTATTCCTGTGAATATATTATTTCCCAATATAACACTTCTGCAGAATCTGTTGAATGCAGGCTTCTGAGTTAATGCAAGAACATACATACACAAAGGAATTTTTCACTTCTCATGATCCAAAATCAGTATTAAAAGCAATTACAAATGAGGGGAGGGAAGGGAAGGGGAGGAGAGGAGAGGGCAGGAGGACATAACATATGGATGATTAATTCTAGGCACAGAATCCAGCTAACAGGCTCCTTTTCTTATATGGCTTGTACAGGCCTGCATAGATAATTCAGATATCATAATACCAAGTCACATAATAAATAAAGTCCCAGTTATACTCATCACCTCGTATTTTGGCCAATGCAACATTTGGCCTCATTCCATCCTATGGGATCATTTGCATGTAAAACAAGCCAGAAAGTTTTGCAAAGGAGAAATTGTTCCTGGGGTGAAAGATATGCAGAGCCTCAGATATGTGCCAAGCCCTTTAGAGTTCCTTTAAAGGCATAACAATATGAGAAATTACTCTTAAAGTGATTTGGGGATAAATTATGCTTGTTGCTGCCTGGTTTGTAGCATAGAAACAGGAGGCACAAGGGGTTTCTCTCACACACACCTAAAGATCCTAGGACATAATTTTCCTGCGTATCTCCACAGAAAGCAAATGATGCTTTCTCAGTTATATCTAGAATGAGAAAACTCATGAAAAAGATCTTTTCAGTTCACTAGACAGTACAAGTGTAAAGAATTCTGTGTATTTTCTGCACATTGAAAAAAAGAAAACAGGAAATACATCTGTTCATTGCATTAACAAGCCCCTGGTAGCAATAGGATTGATCCACAAGAACTGCATTACACAAGGACGACTTGTAAGCAACCTGATGGAATTTGCAACCACATATTGGGCATGAAGGGCATTCCTCTCATGGAATGCCACCGAGGGCAGAGTGTCCAGGATTCAACAGGTACCAGGGACCAACTTAATCCAGTCCCCTCAAATATCCTGAAGCATTCTTTGGAAGCCGTTCCCTTGTCTTCCAAATCGTGAAATATTTGAGGGACAAAGAAGGAGATGAAAGAATGACAACGAACATACTGATAGCACTGTTGTCAGGGTAGGATTAAACTCCCTGCCCCATCAAAGATAATTGGTTTTTAAAATGTACAAAGGATTCAGTAAGACAGATCACAAATCAGAACATGTTGCAATATGGGGATCAGTAAACACCATCCAGTGTAGAAACGAGCTTGAGTAACTGCAAAAATAATTTACAAGTAAGTTCTATAATAGATGAACTATTGGCTAAAAGGAAGACACCGCACTCGCCTCAGCTTTGCTTTCTGCAGATTTGGAATTGGTTTGAGACTGCTTTCCAGATCAATTCCTCAAGTGACCCCCACAAAGAAATGTCTACATTTACAACTCTTGAGCTAGAAAGGGATCAATACTTCCCTCTGTTTCCCTTTGTATTTGCAAGTATATGTCTCCATATTTTTCCAATGACAAAAGCTGTTTCTAAATCCCTCACATCAAGGATATCCAATTTCTATTTTTATTTTTATTTTTTGACCATATAACTGAGTTTCCTGAAATCTAGTAGAATGTAGAGGTAGAATGTTCATTCTTAGAAGCAAATTCTCAAATTATTTTTAATGTGTTATTATGGTACTCTATATACAAAGTTGTAACAAACCAAATATTTAAAACCATTAAAATCTTTCATTTTTAATGGGAATTTTAAAAATTAAATCAATGCATTCGAAGGAGGTTGTAAGGAGAGGAAAGCAGCCTGAAGCCCAAAGCTAGGAATCTACTAATTAAGATATGCAATAAAAATGTTAATCAAGTAAACTTAGGGAGGATGGGGGAAAGTGATTACATAATCCTCTTGGCACCGTATAATGTCTCAGTGCTCTCACAGAGGAAAATAATGAGTAGGTAAACAAGAGAGAAAAAAAGCCAGGTCCTTTGATTGTGGGCCAAAGAAGAAACTGCTCCAATTGGCTTCTCTAACCAACATTAGCAGTTCAAGGAGGAAACACTGAGATCTAAGAGCTCTCTCTAGTGTGCCAGCCTGGGGACAGCTAACAGAGACTAACAAAGGAGCCTGAGAAACTGGAGCATTTAAGGTGATTTTCATTGAGTATGGCCAGAGCAATGTCTTTTGTTACTCTGTTTTTTATAACTCTATTCCATCATTGCAAAACTATAAGTAAACAGGATATTTGGTTCTGTGTTCTGTATTATAGATGTTTCACTGCTAACCAACAGGGAGATACTTCACTCAGACTTGCATGGATCCCTAAAGCTAGGGCTTTGGGACTATGACTGTCTGTAGCCTTGTTGCCCAGCAAGGCTTTGTGCTAGGGAAATAACACAGAATTTGACACCTATCAGGCTCTGTCTGAACTTCTTTTGGCCTAAGTGGAGCCATATTTAGTCTTGTTTAGTGGTAACAACAATTATCTAATAATCCAATGACTATTACCTACTTTGTTTTAGCTTGTGAACAACTGTATGGGGTGATGGCAAGCAGGTACTCAGTGCAGAATGAGCTATTTGTCACACTGCAATAAAACAAACAGTAGAGGAATATGGGCATGGGGTAATAGAGGGGTGTTGAAACTATGGGCACAGGATGACACCAGGGGCCACAGGGCTATAAACATGTCACCAATGATCAGCTAACTGTCATTAAAGGAATGCAACCATGTGAGCAGGGTAAAGATAGCTTTAAGGATAACAAAGAGAATAATGACCAGGTCTCTAACACAAGCTACACACAGTAATGTGGAAATGTGAGCCCGTGAAGAAGCAGCAGCACAGCATAGATCATATAGAACATATAAAATTACTCCAGACAAACCCAAAAGTGAGGAGGAAGGAAACATACATTTGCATTGAAGTTCTATCAAAAAAGAACTATTCTACTGATGACTGGTTGTAATCCTTTTCTCCTGCCCTGAACCAATGCCTGAATCTTATGACCCAGAAACACAGTGGAAGTATGACAGTAATACCAGAGACTCATGGAGATACTTGACTCTTTATGCATAACAATCTCAACCATATGTAATTTGAATCAAAAGTGTCAATACAATGGACTAATGGCTATTCTCTGATCAATCTGCTAAGACTTTGATTAGAATAACAATAAAATCTCTGTTTGTGTATATGTTCTTATTTTCCATGTTAGAAGATGTTAAGTGTAGCAAACAGGTGAGAATAAATGCAACTTACTCTGTAACTTGGCTGCAACAAACTGGCAGCACTTGCAGGATGCACCTCAGTGCATTTCTCAGGTGTTTCAAAAAGGTGAGAAGATGCATCTCCACCAAGACGTTGAGTTGTTTTAGGAGATAAAAATAATATGTAAGTCCATACACAGAGAGAAGGCATCTTCCCAAATTACCCAAGAATCCCCTGGTTTGGAAGCAGAATAACAAAGAAAAAACAATTCAGGATTGTCTCAACTTCATACTAGATTTCAATTGCTATCATTGGCATCCGCAGCTCTAAGCATGATGCTGGGCTGAGAATTATTTAGAACCATCCATCTGTCTGTCACAAATTTCTAAACCCATAAAATGCTTGCCAAATTGTACAAGCATGTATTTCAGAGCACTTATTATTTTTGAATAAAATCTAGTTTGTGACTAGAAAGCAAAACAGTAAGTTACAGCAACTGGCTAATTTCTGGCAAAAAAAAAAAAAAAAATTGGTACTAATTTTGATAATATTCTCTTGTTATATCACTAACACTGTAGCATTAAACTTCCTGACCTGAATTTTTTTCATGATGTTTATATTGAATTATTTTGTCCAATACAAAGAATGTTATGAATTAGGCTTAAAGATATCATTCAGGTTAGGTGGAAGTCACTCTGTAAAGCTCAAACACTGTATTTATGAATTACCTGGCTAAAAGTGTCTGCTATTTTGGATTCTGTATCTTGATTTCAGAGAGGTTACCTGTTTGAATCATCCTAACATACCTTCCAATTCTATTCCTTACTTGTCAAAACAGTAATAAATGATTTGCAGTGTGCAATTTTTATTGTAACTGTGATACTACTGTAACTAATAAACATAATTATTAGGATGTGACCTCTTGCTTAGAAAAGCTCCAAAAGTATGTGCAGTTTGACTTCACACAACAAATTTAGGGGAGGGGCCAGGTGGTTTTTTTTAGGAAAATATTCATATTTACATGAAAAGGTTCATTTTGTTAAGGTGTAGTAATGCAATATCAGAAAAATAAACAAAGAATTATATTAATTGAACATGAGTATATCTATATGGAGATCACTCCTCATTACTTTTTTAAATCAACATATTTTAAAGAAATTATTTAAAAAGGGGAAAAAATAAATTTACGTATTACATATATTGTAAAAAAAAGCAAGAAAATTATGATTTTTTGTATCCAAGACAGTGGTATGTGTATCTCTTCTACTGAGGTAAAAGAAGATATGTCATAAAATCTATGAAAGTAGGGAAATTAAATAAATTAAAATATTTTTTTCCTTCTTTCCCTAGATATCAAAGTTAGCTATAGTTATTGCTGTTTTATAAAGAAGACACTTTAGGAACAAAAGATGTATCTGAATTACCTGGGTACAGACTGGTCTGGCTATTAATGCCATTCACCCTCGTGCACAAAAGCCACTCAGAAAGTGCATCTGAGCAATCTTAGTTTTGATTTTAGTCTCTTTTTCTCTCTTGGCTTTGTTTTCAACGGCAATATATACAGTTTTCTGTATACAGGTGGTGTTTTTCACATAATCTTCAAGCAGATATGGATTTCAGCACAATGCAGGTATTTCCAGAGGTGAAATACAACCCCAGTGGAATGCAGGTTGGGAACAAATCATGTATATCAAGGAGGAGAAGTCTGGAGAATTAGGCTATAAATACACAGAAACAATGACAAGACTCTAACCCTTAACTGTGTAGCACTACAGCCCAATATAATAATTTATGATGTCAATAAAACTGGATGGAACATCAGCTAAAAATGCCAGTAAAAAGGAAAAAATTCTTTTCCCAAAATATCAGTGACAAAGAAAAGGTTAAACTGCAATGAACATGGCTTTTTTCCCTTTTCAATCTGGAGTTTCGAAGACAAAAAAATGAAATTTAATCTACTAGCTAGTCAGTGATGTATATAATTAAATAGAAAGGTTTTGGAGGATGTGATTTTATGGTTACAGTGGCAACTAGCACCTAGATGGTCCATATTCCTGTGCTCTTCTACCATGAAAAAAAAAAATTAAAAAAAAAAATTGAAAACAAATACGTTTGTACTGTTTAAATTCCCATTGTTCTTCCCAGGCATCTATTATCACTCAGAATCAGGGATAATCATACTCTGGAAAGCTATCTGCATGTGGCTTGACCTGTAGCACAGCAGTGGGAACCCTGTGCAGTCCCATGCAGCTCAGTTTGGCCATGCATGGTTCTCATTCTGTATATGGGGAGAGGAAAGGAAGGGTTTAAATGGCTGTTGCATTTCACAGCCTAAGCTACTTACATTTAGAAAAGTTTTCAATTTATTTTCCACCATCACTCAACTACTTTGATCCCACGCCTTTAGGAACAACAAACTTTTGAAATCTTATTTGTAGTGAGCAGAATTAGAAAGTTTTCCCTCAAGCTCACCTTGCTGTTTTTCCACCATGAGCTGAAGATGAACTGAAGGAGAAGTGCTGATATTGCCAGGGAGAATTTTCCAGCGTTCGTGTTACCAAGAAAATCCCCTCCCCTCTCTCATGCTGCACCTGAGAACTCAAGAGAAAAGGGTCAGCAAAAGTGTGACAAAGGGTATAAATTTATTATCTATTCAGTACTTGTGGACACTACTTAAATTATTTGTTCTGAGTTTAGAAGTTCTCTAATTTCAAATCTTTCTCATATGAGTTTTTTAAAGGATGTAATAACATTCAAGAATGAGAACAAAAATTCAGCCCAACAAAGTGAATTGCCATTTTTTTAAGTTTAATATCTCTTCCCCCAAAGACCTCATGTAATCTTTGACTCATCAGGAGTTGGCTTCTACTATATGCACATATGAAAGGTAGAATTAGTATTAACATTGTCAAAAAGGGAAGAAGTTGTTTTCTGTTTTCTATTGAAATGTCTGGATATAATTCCAAACAAATTTGAGAGCGATTTCTTAAAATATCTCTCTCTATTTTTTTTTAAATTTTCATAAACATAAGTATTTCTTTCTGCAGTATCAGAGGTGGAAAAATACAATAAGACAACATAGAACACCTCTTTATCACCTGTTCGTTTTAGGTAATGATTTACTATGCAACATATCCAAATGTAATATATTTATTTATTAACTAAATATTTCTTATTAGAATGACAGCCTCACTTTTTACATTCCTTCGCTGTTTTCTCCCTGGGTCTTCCAATCCTGACTTCTAGAAATATTAACCTTAAATCATAATTATTTCTGTTCTGTGATCAGAATAGGAATGCTCTGTGCTACCAGATAGGCATACAAGAATATACTACCTTGTCCTCCTGAATCAGTTCATTCTTTCAGAATAACAGTGGGGAAAAGTCCAGTTTTAGAAATAAGGCTGGGGAGAGGTTTTATGCTGTCAGTGTTCTGCAAGCATCTTCATAAGCCTTCATGTGCTCCAAGTCTTCACTGTACCTGCCAATCCATATGCAGGAGACAGGTGTTCATGCTTCCACTTTGTTAACTACCTTGTCACAATACATCAACATTTATGTATCATTTTGTGGAGGTTTGGTTTGCACAATTTAGTCTGCATTTCCACTGTGCTTGAATAGGATTGAAGAAGTACCTGTTAAAGCTACTGGATTACCTTATGTTTATAAAGCTGTTTTTAATGATTACATTTAATATTCATATTACATAGCAAATATTTCAAGTCTCTTCTCTGCTCACTACAGGTAGCAAGTTTGCAGTTTTAAACCAGGGATCATTTGGCTGCCTGGAGAGTTTAGGCAATGTTTGCATTGTATTTTCACTTGGGTAGATAACTGGGATGGGTTGCCTGTAAGCACGGCAAGACAACTAAGCATCTAGCAGCTTTTTAATCTCACTCAGGTGCACCCAGCAAGGACAGACATGGTGTACCGTGTATAGGCCTATCTGGGAATTTAAGTGAGACCACTGAATCATTTCATCTGCATTTGAAAAGAGTCATCATATGTGAAAAATGATCAACGTGTGGCGTTTAATCCAGAGAGCTATCAGAGACCCATATAAAATGTCATGGAATCATGGAATGGTTTGAGTTGGAAAGGACCTTAAATGTCATCGTTTTTCAGCCCCACTGCCATGGGTAGGGACACCTTCCACTAGACCAGGTTGCTCAGAGCCCCATCCCACTTGTCCTTGAACACTTCCAGGGATGGGTCATCCACATCTTCTCTGGGCAACCTGTTCCAGTGCCTCACTGCCTTCACAGCAAAAAATTTCTTCCTTATATCCAACCTTAACATATCCTCTTTCAGTTTGAAACCTTTCCCCCTTGTCCTGCCACTACATGACCTTGTAAAAAGTCTCTCTCCATTATTCTTGTAGGCTCCCTTCAGGTACTGAAAAGGCCACAATTAGATCACCCTGAAGCCTTCTCTTCTCCAGGCTGAACAATCCCAGTTCTCTCGGCCTTTCCTCATAGGGAAGGTGCTCCATCCCTCTGGTCATCTTGGTGGCCTCCTCTGGACTTGCTCCCACAGGTCCATGTCCTCCCTGTGCTGGGGACCCCAGAGCTGGAGGCAGCACTGCAGGTGGGGTCTCACCAGAGCAGAGCAGAGGGGCAGAATCCCCTCCCTGCCCTGCTGCCCACACTGCTCTGGATGCAGCCCAGGACACAGGGGGTTTCTGGGCTCCCAGTGCACATGGCTGGGTCATGTCCAGCCTCTCACCCACCAGCACCCCCAAGTCCTTCCCTGTGGCTGCTCTTGATCTGCTCCTCCCCCAGCCTGTGTTGATGCTCTGAATAACGGGGTGCAGTGACCTCAAGCACTCTGGTGATGTTGGTGGTCAGCACAGCACATGAGTGCACAATCCTTGCCTTGGCATCAGCATCAATTGACCAGTCTCAGACCAAAAACTTAATGTTGTTCACATGCTTTGTAGGACACCTAAGGGGGAGTTGAACCCTTTGGTCTCCCTGTAATATAAATGTTAACACTTCCTGCTGTATCAATTAAAAATGCAAAATGAACAATTCACAAGGTTAATAAACAAAGGTGGGTTTTCTGATACAGTCTGTTATTTGTCTTAGGTAAAGTGCCTCATATATTTGACATATGTCCAGCACTACAGAAATGTGAAATATGCTGTGCCTCCTGACTTACGCTGTCATGACTGAAAGTGGAATTGGAATTATGTGAGGGGAGTTTAAGATGCTTCACCTTCAGTAAAACATACCCTGCCCTTTTTCTTCTCAACATCAAATACAACTGCAAATATGACACTGTTCAGCCTATGGAGTCATAAAACACATGCATAAATCAGAGATAGATGAAGAAATGCCAGAATTTCTGAAGCATATCAACACTCCCTAAAGTATTCCTAACATAACCCTGTGCACTGTCAGATTCCAACCAAAATAAGAAAAGGAAAGTTGGGAGGGCTAATGTTCACACACCATCAGTCCAAAGTTATTTAACACAATTGTTTCTGTAATTGCAGCTCCCTAGAAATGTTTGGTGTTCAATGGTCCTTGAAAATCAGACTTCCAATTGGCTGATGATGGGTTTTGTTAGATGCACACGCTGAGTTGGGAAATTCAGCTGCACACATCAACACCAGAGACTTCTCAACACTGCCACAGGTTTTGGGGTGAGATCCTGTCTAAACAGGATCTAGGGTATTTTTCTTCATACAGAGATACATCTCTCTTGCTGAATTAATAACGTGTATAAGAGTCTGAAACTCAACAACTGTTTAAATTGGGATGAGAGAAAAATTACAGTGACACCAGGAAATGCATTTTCTAGGAAAGGTCTTAAGGAACTCAAAATTAACCATTTAACCATTTAACCATTACCTTTGGCGAAATAGCTGAGCCTAACTGAGATATTGCAGACGATACAAAACTGAGGTTATCAAAAAAACTTTGCAGATACCTTCTTTTTTTTTTTTTTTCAATTAGCAGTATATGCAAATCATCCCTCAGTTCCTAAACAAGTTAAATGTGTTGCCTTCAGACTTTGTCAACATGAGCGGTGACATCATTAAACATTAAGAAATATTAGGGTATTTTCTCCTACAGGGGACATCAGTTGACAAGAGTCTTGCTTCAGGGGTGAGGAGACAATGTCTTGGGACTGTAAAGGTGGGGAGCACATACCCCTGTCCAGGACCACATATTGTCTCCACATCTACTGAATGGAGAAATCTCAGCAGGACTGAAGGAAAAAGTAGTGGACTGGTCCAAAGCTCTTTGAGGTTCTTCTGTGTCCTGTAGCCCCTTCTAAATCCACACCTGAAGATATGATAATGACAAAACAGGGTGACAATTACAGCTTATTTTACAGAGGCATCCTTTCTGCAGCAACATAAAGTATTGCAGCCAATAACTTTGCTGCCTTAGAAAATATTGTGCTGGATAAAATCATATCCTCGGGAGAACAGAACTCTGTGTTCAAACACTTGATCTCTCTTTATAAATGAGACTTTTTTCTGATGGTGAAGAAAATTACAGCCCATGTGTAGGAACTCTATAAGCATATTATGAGTCTCAGGCTGGCACTGAGGAGCTCTGACCCTGGAGAGCAGCCTGTTAGAGGTAGCCTAGCATTCCATGGGTTCAGATCCCAAACTACAGCTCCTGTTCATTTGACTTGGTGATAATACTCTGGACTATCAGCTCTGCAGGGTGAGGATGCAGACTCAACCTCCTCATCAGATGGAGCAATGGCAGATCAATGAAGATCCAGCGGAGCCAGAGCTGCAATCTGTGAGCACATCCAGGCTGAGGAGGCAACCCCAACATTCCAACAAAAGAGTTCCAAAGGTCCACTTTGCGTGGATACTGCTTCAATATCCACTATTCTTCCCAAAACAGATCACACCTATGTTTTACAGAGGTGTGCCAGAGCAATAGACTGCCAAAAGTTCATAGGCACTCTCTAAATATTCTCTCTTTTTGCCATCACAGTGAAACTGGTTGCTGTGGTAGATGTTCAAACCAGCCAGGACATTTTTTTTCCTTATCCCATCAGTTAAAATCTTCAACAATAGTAAAATCCATAGGAAAGAGACCAGCAAATCCAATCCATTACTGACTGGTGTATGAAGTTTAACCAAGACAACTTTGCAAAGGAATAAGCTGTGCAAACGAAGCTGTGTCTGTCACCATCTCCTGCATGCTGCCTGGGTAATCTGCATATTTAAAAAAGCTTCCCAGTATTCATGCCTGAAAGTGCATACCTAGGGAAACTGAAGCCAGATGGTTAGATGTCACAGTGACTAAAAAACTGCTTTTAAAAAGGTAGGTTTCCAACAATTAATAGTCCAGATCTTCAGATAATGTAAATCACTGAAGTGAATTGCACAGTTCTGATTTACACTGCCACATAATCTAGTTATGTGTGTTCAACCCTTATTTTCAAAACACTTGGCACAGATTGCTCGGATAACTTATTTTTGAGGTGGGGAGGGGGGAACCAAACATCCATTTGCTGAAAGCCTTTAAGGATATGACATATTCTGAAGCACTCTAAAACATAACTACGTGCTAATTAAAACTTCATATTTTTAAATAATATACCAAGGAAGAGATATAACTCCAGCTGGAATCAACATCCCACTACAGAGAACAGACAAGGCAGAGTTTCCAAAGGCACAAATGGCAGTGAGGTATCTCCCATCAAGAACTGGTGATGACAGGTCAGGTCAGACAATTCTGCTCTCTCTCAGTATCCTAATGGAGGGATGTCAAAGAGCTTCTGAAGACAAAATGACTGTCACGATTCTTTGCTGATCAAAGGAAAATTTTCAGTTTAAGTTTCAGCTTAACTCTTAGCACTCATGGAGTGGCTAAAAGATATTATACCTCTTCCCACCTGGTGGACTCTTGTGTTACACCATGCATGGCAGTAATGAAGACAGATTAATGCTATTTATTTGCTGACAGTGACAAGAGTAGCCTGTCTTTTTTTCTGTATTTTATCATTAAAGTCTTGTTTTTCAGCCTCAAATAGCCCCAAGACAATGCACTGTAATAATTAAGTAGCAAAAAAACCCTGAAAACAAAACAAAAAACCCTCAACAATAATAGGCTGAATGAAGTCAACAAAAGGCAACAAATTCTACTCAGTGCTGACAACCCAGCCTCAACACGCTTCTGAGTTAGGAAACAATGGGTCAAGTTTTTATAAATGTTTTCCCCCTTTTAAATTAGTTTCCAGGGATCCCTCTTCACTACAGGTGAAGCACTATAGTGCTTCAAGCACTATAGGTAAACATTAAAAAAAAATACAAACCAAAGAAACAACAACAAAGCTGGGCAAGTAGTGCAGTACTGGAACACATTGCACAGAGAGGCTGTCAAATCTGCAAATTAGTTTTTCACAGCCCAGCTAGACCTAGACAGAGCTGACCTGATCCCACAGTGGCTAAAGTCCTGATTTGTGCTGGGGTTTTGACTGAAAGACCTTCAATGGTCACTTCCCAGTAATGTTTTTATGATTTGATGATTCCATGAAAACAGCTGTCCTGATGTGGGATGTGCTTGGACAGTCAACACCTTGACAGGAAAACAAGTAATGCCACTGTGCTTTGATAACTTATGTGCACCCTGAGACTTTCCCTGTCTGCAAGTGGTGGTATAACTTTTGCTGAAACAAGCAGGCAAAACATCCCCCAACGAAAATAGTTATACTTTCAAGTACGGTTTTAATTACAATGACAAAGACCATTGATTTTCACACACGGAAATAAATTTATTCTGATGCTTGTGCTTACAAGACCCAGACCATAAGTATGAAATTCTTGGCTTACTACTTCTGAATTCTTGAGTTGGCTTCTTTCATCTGTTTTATTTTTCTTTTATTAAGAATTAATTAAAGCTATCAAGCTCATCTTTCTGACTGAAAGCCTCTTTTGCTTGGGTTAATATAGGCAGTACTTAACTGCAAGCAGTGTAAATTCTATTTTGCAACTATTTTTGATTTTAAAGGGTCACTGCCAAGGTGATCAGCACGAAAGCTAAATAAGCTTTCAACCTGCCTCCTTTGCTCTGATGCTGATATAACTAGTAAAATCTTGCCAGCAGCACCAGTTTTAAAAACCATCCTTTGAAGCCATGACACGGCCAAAGGCTTCTTGAAATCCAAGGAGAGTACGTCTGCTGTGGCACTCCTGTCAGCTGTCATTGTCCCTTTTGAGGAGAAGTTAATCAAATTTGTTCAGCCTGACCTCTGCTTTAGCCAGCCTGGACCTCTCTAAGGCTGGACCTGTGCAGTGCTCCCCATCAGGGTCCTGCTCATTGCTGCAGCCAGGCTTGGCTCACTCCCAAACCAGGGTGTCAGGTCAGCTCCCTGCCCTGCCTGGCCTCTCATCTGCCTCCTCCAGCTGGCAGGGAGTCCAGCCTTTCTGCCACTTGTCCTTCTCCTTCCTCATCTAACTTAGGGATAATTGGTATTTCTGCTTTAATTTTTCCTCTTTGTGACAGGGTGGGTATGTGCGTCCTTCCCAAATTCAGTAGTTTCATGATTATCCACCACCACTGGCTGAAATGTGGCTGCAGGGACCACGGGGAGAGGAGGGAGGAAGGCCCCCCAGCACAGGACTAAGTTGTAAAATTTTCCTTTTATTTCAAATGTTTGTTCACCATTAACTTCATTTTCTTTTACTCAGATCAAGTGCATTTATTATGTGGAGAGCTGGTAGTGATGTTTTTAATTAAGGTTGTCTAATAATTTCCTTCATAGCATTTGCTTTCCAGTTAGTTTATAACCCCAGGAATGTTAATCATTCTGAGCTAAATTTTACATGCTTTGTTTCTGCCTAAAGTGGAATTGAATATGAGATCATCAGCTACCCTGCTCCTGCATCCTATTTTTTTTCCCCAAAATATTCCTTTGCTTTAGTAAAGAACAATTGTCTGGGAGCCAGATGATCATAAATTGCACTTTCATAATTTCTACTCCATAATGCTAATAATTCTGTGCAATTGTATCTGTAATCAAGCAAGGTGTTATGCATTTTTTGCATAGAAAGCAGAAAATTGTCAGTCCATCAGATTAATCAGTGAAGCAATGGAGGTTTTCAAAGGTTGTACAAGGTCACCAGTGAAAACAGGGATTAAGACTTCATGGAAGAAATGTGCTGTTGTCTGCCATACACAGTGCTTCTAGACTGTTTTCTTTTGCAAAATATTAAGCAGAAGAAGCCAAGACATGAAAAGAATTTGTGTAGCCATCAGATTTTGCACTCTGATCATAGAGGATATCCTGCATACCATCCAACACATCAGAGACTCAGTTGAGCTGAGACTACTAGGCTTTTTCAGCATCATTATAGCTGGCTGAAAGCCTAAATGCAACTTTGTCAGATCAGCATGGAGAGTCACACATAATTTCTAAAGGTTTAAATAAAAAGTCACTGTGATTATTCAAAAAAAAAAAAAGGGTGGAAAGAAAAAAAAAAGAAGTCAAGTTTCCATTCCACTGGATATTTCAGTAGTAATGCTGAGCTGGAGTCTTGATGACCTTTTCTTCCCCTCTTCTCTTTGTGTCACTTATCTCTCATCATTCCCTTCTTTGCAAGGTTAAGATTATATGCAAAATGGAAATTCAGGATTTCAGATAAATTTTCACTCTTTTTTCTTCTTCACTGTGTTGCCTTTGGGAAGAAGACTGCCCTCAAAAACTCTCCATTACTTGCAAGATTAGCTGCACTCTGGGGCAGACACAAGGAGACACAACCCCTAGGGCTGCTCAGCAGCAGTAATTTGGGTCTGAGCTCCAGAGAGAACTGTTTAGTTCCCAGAACTCTAGGCAGCAAGGCTGCCCTCTTTTATTCTAATTACTTCTACTGTCTTCAACAAATTGGCAGAAAGGCTTTCAAGCCTAGCCTATACTTTCCCAGCATCCACCAGCTCAAAGCAAGTACCTCACATCTTTTTTCCCTCGCGACTCGTCTGCTCAGAGGTCTAAAGGGGCACAAGGAGTTCAACAGACGTTGAGAGCTTCTGTCCCGCTCGGTGGAGAAGAAGAGTTGTATCAGTGGCCCAGCCCCATTTGCCTCAGCCATGGAGTAGCTTCATTGAAGTTACTCTTAAAGCATGCAGGCTTTGCCCCTTGTGAGGAAAGCTGCCTTCACCTTTGGCACTGAATGCAAGATCACTCACTCTTCTGCTTCAACTATAATTCTTGGGTCCAATGGATAAGGAAGACAACCTGACTCTAAGGTTCTCCTATTCTGTAAGGTTAACCTTCACTTTAATCCTCATACTTTCCATTCATTTTTGTGAGTGTGATTTCTTGAATATATCAGGTCACAATCTTCAGTAGCAGAAAGAGAAGGGGCGAAAACCATTGTTAGACAAGAATGCTAATTCTGAGAACAAGCATCGAAAGGTTGAGTCAGTCTGTGCCACATTGTGAGAGTTCAGCAATGTTCCATTCATCTGTGTGACAAGCCTCATTATAAGGAAGCTTTTTAGAAGCAATTCATTCAGAGGAAGCCTTGGACACAGTTCCAAAAGCAGAAAATAAAACCTAGGAGAACTGGGGAAAGCAAAAAGAGCAGGCAGGAGAATCAAGCAGTAAGGCATACAAAAAATCAGCTCCTTTGCAAGTTCATTTTTTCATTATGTTTGACATTCTTTGGGAGACAGAACTGTGCTGCACACTTGTGGCCTCAGGCACTGAAGCTGGAAGAAGATATTTCAAGAGCTGCAGAACACACACATAGCTGCATAAAACAAAAACTGAATTGACAAGATTGTGATGCTAACTTGTTCCAGAATTACATCAGCCAAGATAGTCTATTTTGAAGTGTAAAATTGCACATAGTCCTAAGTATTTTACCACTTATTTGGACCTTTGGGTAGTGATGAAAGATTGTGGCATCTAAAGTTCAGCTGAAAAATAAAAGTCAAACCCAATACAAACATATTAGACAGATTTCCTGATGAAAACAAGCAGTACCTGGAAGTTGTGTGTGATTTTCTGGGAGATGAGAGACACCGTCAGTACCAATTCTGATCAGACAGATAGAAAGATACACAACTTGATGAAGCCCTATGGGTTCTAACAACCTTTGTGATTGTTATTTTTAAGTTAATCCCACCATCGCTGAACAATTAAAAGAAAACAAAGTGTTTTGTGCTCCCTCTGCTGTTCTGGAGCAGCAGGTAGCTGACAAATGCTAGACCCAGAGCTCTGCTGTTTGACACAGTTTGGTGATGAAGGAGCAGAAATAACAAACTCTGACTTTCAGCGTGGTTTTTCATGTGGCTGGTTTTGTTGTTATTAAACAAAAGAACTAGAAAGGCAACATGTATTTTACCCGTTTAGAAGAAAAGTCCATTTCTCTTTCTGAGATTGATAGAAAAACAATTTTTAATTATTTGAATTGGATGAACTTAAAGGTGCCTTGCAAAATTCACCTGCTGGTCAATGCTTGGGGCAAGGCTGTGAGACTGAGTGACTTGCAACAGTACAGATATTGGCAAATTCTCTCCAGACACTTGTTGCTGTTAAGATTTTCAGTCTCAGCCTAAGCTAATGGTTGATCAGGCCTCAGCTAGGCTCATTAACCAAGTAGAATTGAGGGTTTAACTCAGATGCTCAGAGCATGTATGTACAAAAGACTTCCTATTAAAAATAAGTTGAAAGAGGTGAGAAGAAAAATAAATAGTGTTTTCATAAAAGGAAATTTGTACTCATTGGGTTTACAGGAAAATACAAATGAGTTTGAGATAGATTGAAGTGTTCAAGACCAGGTTGGATGGGGCCCTGAACAACCTGGTTTAGTCCATGACAGGGGAGTTGGAGCTGCATGGTCTTTAAGGTCCCTGCCAACCCAAACCATTCTATGATTCTGGCATCTTTTGGTGCAAAGTTTTTCCTGTCCTATGCAGCATCCACAGGCACTATGTAAAGGGATAGTTCCTCTCTCAAAACAATGGTAGTTCTGCTGGCAGTTCCTGCAGGAAGAAGAAGGTAGAAAGGGTGATGTCAGAGTGCAGGGTGATCTCATTACTCCTGAAAAAGAATCACACCTCTTAGTAAAAAATGAAAAGAGATCAGAAGTTCAACGGGACTTGTGAGATGAGATAGATTTGATTTATGGTGAATGAAGAGCCTCTCAACTTTCAGAAGAAGAGAAGCTGACCTTCCTCACATAAAAATGTATTGCTTGATTTTTTTAAAATTTGATTAAAGCTGAGTTTTGGTTGCAGAACTAACCAAAGGAAAAACATGCATTGTAAGTATGAAGCAGAATAAGAAAAGGACATGCACAAACATCAGTGACACACGTAACCCTAACCTTCTTACTGGGAAATTGTGATGTTCTAAAGCACCAAAAAAACAAGAATATTGGAGTTTGAATACACTGTTATGGCCTTAAAGCTATAAAATAATATTCCTCTACCAGTACATGCATGCTTCTTTGTCCTTTTTTTCTACCATATTACTGTTTCTGCTCTGGAACTGCATTCATGCAATCTTTCTACATGGGCCACAGTTGCAGAGATCATTTGCAGAGTTCTCCTTTGGCAGCATAACTGAAAATCAGCCTGGTCCCAAGGCAGATACAAGACCCCCAAGGACAACAGGATTGCATCAGCAGAGCACCTGTGTAAACAACTGGAGAACTAGGCCACCTTCCTGCTGCATCCCATAGTTTTTACCTTATCATGCTCTTCATTATTTATAGAGTTGCTCCCAAAAGCAGTTTCAGAGGGATATAAAATGCCTTCCTTCAGCAAAGAAATTTGCATGAGGCACATACGAAAAAGATGTGAGAAAATTCCACTGGCCTTTTGATTAACTCCAAGGAGCAGAACTTGCTAACATAATGAAGCATGACACATCATCAGGACACTGCATTTTTCTGGAGAAGTGTCAAACAATATTATGAAGCATGAATACTGTGCATTATGGAAAGAGAAAAAGATTTATGTTTCATTTCAAGCCCAGCTACGAGCCCACCACCCTTAGGGTAGAGATGTTTCCATATTCAAGATTAGATAGTTTAGAAAGCCACATAAAATATTATGGCATGAATAAAAGTAAAAGCATAAAATCCAGACCTCTGGTTGTTGAAGGTGGTAGGTAAATTCCATCCTTTCTATGATAATATTTTTCATTCTTTAAGGATACCCTAAGAAAAATTAATTCTTGCTTTAAAATAAAATGGACAAGGAATAACATAAAAATTGAACTACTTACATTATTAATTTGATTCAATTTTGTAAGAGATAGGTAGGTTCAGAGAACAATTTCCTTGCGATTCACTGAAAAATGTGTTTTTAATGGGAGCTCCATGCTTAAACGTTCTGGATAGTTCAGAGTGATGATGTACATCTGTGTACTATTTCCCTCTGTGCAAATTACAACATTTATAAATTATGTTTATAACATCCCAAAGCCGGAGAGAGAGAGATGAGATTTGGCAGCATTAGGGTCTAATTTTAGAATGCACCCAGTTGCCTGATAATATTTTACACCAGAGATGCTACTATGCTTTATTATGAACTGCAGCCTATTATTGGTAATATATTACAGAAAAAAAGCCCTCCCTCATTTCTGCAATGACTTTTGTATGGCTAGAGACAGTGGAAAGGAGCTTTAATTCCTAGACTAAGACTCAGTTCAGGTTTTATCCCAAGTGATGGAAGTCGTCTCACAAGGTCTGGGAGAGCTGCTGGCCCATTCTCCCCAAGAGACTGTAGGGGCTGCAACCTTCACGACCTCTTTTGGGCCATCCAATCCTTCCTGTCCTTCAGAACCACTTTCAGTTTGGTTTGGAACCCTGCACCCCGCTTTTACTTCCTTCTATGCAGCCATATATAAAAATGATCTAGTTCCATACAAGATTTCCTTTCTAGTCCCTTTTGACTTATCAAAAGTCATTATTGCTGCTGAAAATGTTCTTCACTGACTTGGAGACTCTACATTTGGCCTTAATACCACCACTAAATGATGTAATGAACCATTCTAGTGAGAAAAGTCTCTACCAAGCAGGCAACTGAGCTGCTAATATCTCATTCTTAGCACTATCAAAATATTCATCAGGGCTATGTAAAGATTTGGACTTAATTATTTCAAAGAGGTTTCTCTTCTGAAATTTTCCAGTGTCCTTATCAAGATGTGAGGGAAATATTCTAAGGTCATTGCCTGAATTTCATCTTCTTAGAAAAAAAAATTACAAAATTGGAATAATAATAAGAAAAATTAAAAGAAGAAAAAAAAAACCCAAATAACAAAACAACAACCAAACCACAACTGGATATAGAGCAGGCATTAAGATTCATTTTCAACCAAAATAACCAGACCAATTTCATTCCTTTTGTACCTAATCTATGATAAGTAGAAGGAAAACATAAGCACTACCCTGAAATGCTGCAGAAGAATGACGAGGTTAGTGACACCTGATCACTGTGCCCAGTTATTTTCCACAGATCAATTCCTGCACAGCATGGTCTGCTTGAGTGGTGTGAAAGATCAACAGCTGTAAAAACAGAGCAATAGCTGCACTGAAGTTTTACACCTGCATGCAGAGTCCTTCATCAACTGCATGAACTTTGTCCTTTAACTATAAGGCAAAGGGGCTTTTCAGGTGTCATGCTGCTGTTTCCTTAGTAAACAATTGGCATAATTAAAGCTATTATGTATCCTCCAGGCAAAAGGATGCCAGTATTAAGTTGGAAAAATAAGGCTCATGATTTAACTGGCTAGTTTTGTAATTCTTCTACTGGAGATGAGAAAACATGGCCAAAAAAAAAAAAAGGGGGTAATAATTTTTTGTTATTGCACAGGGAATGGCTGCAACACTTAGCTGTAAATGCAGTTAATAGAAAAGTGTTATTAATAAACAGAGTTCTGACAAGAAAAGTTTAGTTTAGTACAGCACAATGTTTTTGCTGGATTGCATTCCATTTAGTAGACAGAGCTTACCTACAGATGCAAAATATCTATAGCTGAGAAAAACATGAGATTAGCAGAACCTCTTTGAAACTGTGAATTTAAGACCAGAAGTCAGTGATATAGTAACCACTTGCTGTTGTCAAAGGAAACCGAGAAATTAGCAGAAGGGTAGGGTAGAAGAAAAGAGGTGTAATTCATCATTCTCTGAGCACTCTTTTTTTTAGCAGAAAAATGGTGCTAAGATGACTGAAAGAATTTAGTTTGGGGGTTTTTGTTTCCAGAACCATCAACTATGTAAATGATACAGACCATGCTGATAAATGGTTAAAATGGAATGGAACAAACCCGAAAAATAAGAATCCGTGGCAACAGCTGTCCAAAGCTGAGCGTCTCCGTCTTTCATTTAGAAGCCTCCAGCAGGTTGAGTGAGTTATTCCACGCTGCAGAAATGCCTTTGGGATGTGCTCCTGCTGGCATCCTTGTACCACCTGCTTGGAAAGTGCTGTACCATGGGCCTTAGCATTTGCACAGACTTCTGTGAGAGGGAAATGTCATCCTCCCGTCTGATGTCTCAGTTTGTAGCTACAAAGGACGTGCACGCACAGGCAGTGGCTGGGCTTACAGAGGCAAGACACACACGTGCAGAGAGGGCTCTGTGACACTTTGTTCAGCGAGGCTGGAATCTGCATCTCCATTTTTCCACCTCGGCAAAGCGATTATATGGTGAATGAACAGCAGATTTCATGCATGTGAAATCAGCCCTATTCTATACCAGCTGCTAAATGGGGCTTCGGGAACATTGCCCCCTCAACCTCAGCCTTAAGGCTTTAAAAGCTTCCTGTTAGAAACATCTTGTTCCTCACAAAAATCTATTCGGCTATTGATATGTTTTCCTTTCGAAAATATTTCCCATGTCATGGCTGAAATTATTTACATAATGATAGACCTTATGTTCTCCCCTTGATATTTTCATAAACAACATTTTTACTTCTCAGGGGAAGTGGTCTGAAAAAAGGTTTGTGCAGAATGATTAGGCTGGGGAATGATTAGAGATACAGTATCTGGAGAATAAAACTAACTGCACCCTACAGGTTATAGAATAACAATAATATATAAAAAAATAAGCATTGAGGGGCCAAAAGAACTGAAATTGGAACTTAACACTAGGTAGGAAAAGTGTGTACAATAATCTTGTATTGTGAGGGAACTATAATAAACAGTTATGCTGAACACATTTCTTAGAAGCAGACAGCTGGTTAAGCAAATAGCTTTCCATTTTGGTTTTTAGATTGTCTTTGATGAAAAAATCACTCATTTAACACAGAATATTTTATAATGAAGGTCACCAGCATTTTACTGACATTTACTGAATTCTTTCACCACAAGACATATTTTACCTATTTAACAGTAATATTTGGTCTGCTTACTCTTTGATGCATGTGCACCACATCTTATTCAGGACAGCTACTGGTGGGTACCCCATGTTACTGAATGCTGTAGTCAATTGGATTTTGATCATTAAAGAAAAGTTACTTCCTTCTCAGAGCAGTAGGCAGGTGGGCACTTAAACCTCATAGTTTAAGAATCAGTATTTAACTGAATCAATATTTCAAAAATCTTAAGATCTCCTTTGACTACTCCTGCTGGGATACAGAGTTCAAATCAAGCAATCTTCTAAAAAAATGAATATTTGTTAAGTATGGAATCATAGAATCACTTTGGTTGGAACAGAACTCTAAGATCATCGAGTCCAAACATAAGTCCAACAGTGCCAAGTCACCACTAAACCATGTACCTCCAAGGATGGTTACTCTACCACTTCCCTGAGCAGGCTCTTCGATGCTTGACAGCCCTTTCTATTGAGCAATTTTCCCTAATATCTGACCTATGTCTCTGCTGGCACAACTTGAGGTCATTTCCTCTTGTACCTGGAGGAAGAGACCAACCCCCACCTGGCTACAACCTCATTTCAGGTAGTTGTAGAGAACAATAGTCTCCACTGAGCCTCCTTTTCTCCAGGCTAAACACCCCCAGGTCCCTCAGCCTCTCCTCATAAGATCTGTGCTCCAGACCCTTCCCCAGCTCTGTTCCCCTTCTCTGGACTCGCTCCAGCACCTCAATGTCCTTCTTCTAGTGAGGGGCCCAACATCAAGCACAGAATTGAAAGTGCTGCCTCACCAGTGCCCAGTAGAGGGACAAATAAACAAAGAGTAAACAACAAAAAAGGGAGGACTCTGAATACCTCTAAGACATTAAAACAAACATCAGTTCCTCCTAGGAAGACATAAACCACCAGACTAAAAGGTGGCTTCTAAGCTTGATACTTTATTGCAGTGAGAGCACTGGGGCAGATCCATCCTGGTAACTAGTTGCTTAATTTTTATGCTTTCTTGCATTTACAGCAAGTAATTTAAACTACATTCACTCTGAAAAATTAAGCCCTGGTGCTACATTTCAATCTTAAGAATTTATGTCACTGCCAGATGTTAGAAGGACACAGGAAATAAACACTTGAAAGTAGACAGAAGCTTTTTGTGCCTGGCTTAATTTACAGCTCTAAGATTTTCTTTTTGCATATACCATAAGCCTGTAAATCCCATATTCCAAGATTCCTACAAATAATTTCCAAGTACCTGAGTATTTTTCCAATATTCCAGTTACTTCCATTCAGCTGACATCTCTGGCTTATTGCATTTAAGAAACAAACAAAGCAGTTTTAAACAACATCATTTTAAAGACAAATTACCTTTCTGAATCTCCAAAGAAGTAATCTCACTCAGACACACGAAGATCTATTGTCCTCTCATCCCTAGGCACAACTTCCATTAAAGCAGATCAAGGAGGGAATACATTTTCTCGTATTTAGATTTTAAAAACTATCTCAAATCAGACCCATGAAGAATATTAAGGCCATTTTAACAGACAAGCCATTAAAAGAGAGAGCAAAGCACATACATTTTGCTGAGCAGAAACAGCAATGTATTACACACGGGTTGCCACACTAGCACAACTCCATTTTTCTGACTTTAGTATATTACCCTTGCCCAACAACACCAAGGTAAATAACAAAAATAAATAAAAAGAAAAAAAAAATCAAGATGTAAGATTAGACTCCCCTTCAGAAGAATAGCATTGGGTCTCATTGTGGGATCTCTGCAGTTAACTAGAAAAATCATGGAAAGAAATAAGATGTGTAGAGCTGTCATGAACAAGACCCCATTCTCCTTGCAGATAACCTTCATTTAAAGCCTCCTAACCTGTTTCTGCTTCAAAATCCATAACAATGTTCATGTAGAGATTTTAACTTCAGTTATACAGTAAACATGAGCATTGGGCTGAGCTAGAAATTTTTCTCCTTCCACCACAGAAGCCACAGATGCTACTTCATGTTTCCATGTGCAACAGCTTCAAAATCAGCTTCAGACAGAAGTAATTGGAAGAGATGAGGACTCCAACAATGCGTGACCACAAATTTGTACCCCAGCAAATGCTGACTAGAAACATTCAATGGAAAATAAGATAATATCACCTTCTGCTTCTCTCACTTTTTAGTGTGCTCCTGGAACAACCAGCAATGTATATACCCACGTAACACACAAGTATATCCTACATACACTATATAATCTCCCTTCACTATTTCTTGTAAGAGGTGAACAAAGACCATTCAGTACTCTAAGTTTGACAGTTATTCTCAGCACCCCAGAGTAACTGCCCTCCATGTGCTTCATTTGTTTTGGAGTGGAGCCAGATAAAACACTCAAAGCTTAAGTTCATTTTTTTTCCCCCAAATGCTTCTGTATTCTTTTACACTGTTATAAAGAAAAAAACACATTGTGTAGTGTCCTTTTAATACTAAAGGTTCATTGTTCACAGATGGATTGAAAAGTGCCTGGGAATAAATCAAAATAAAGATTTTTTTACCAAGTCACCGAAATCCAAACATTTTTTGTTACAACTTTATACTTGACATATGGAGCATTTATTTAATATAATATCAGTGTTCAAGCTCTTTTATCCCTTCCTTCTGTTACCATGTTTAAGAAGGGGCAACAAAGCCCAGTGTGTTCTAACTTTCAACTGATTTCCTTCATGTTTATAGTATTTCTTGCTGTACCTTTTGGGTCTGAGTATATCATTCAGAAGAAAAATTATGTCCCCTCCTACTGATACTTCTGTATTATCTTCTGTGATGGATGCACTCAACTCCTTAACCAAACTAGTTTGGTACAAGGTCCAAAGGAGGCAAAGGCCTGAGCTGTGACCAGGCCAAGAACTTCTCCTGTTCCAATCTGTTTTTTGAAAACCCTCAAAGGAGCAGAGTGACACAGTGAACATCAGTGAATATGAGCTTGGAAGGCTGATTATGCAATTAGCACATGAACAGCGGGTGGCTTGTCCCAGGCTTATTGATCAAGAAACAAATAAAGTTGTGGGTACAAGGAGTCTCGTGGATACCTTTTCCACTCCATGAAATTTGCCTACAAGCCAACCACTTTATTCTATAATTATGACAGTCTGAGCAAGCCTTCTTCGAGTTCTTAGCCAGGTGATCTCCCCTGGAGATAGGACACCTCTTGAGGTTGTTCCTTGAGACACCAACTGCAAACCTTTGCTAAATGACCAATATAATTGATAACCTTGTACTGTAATACACTATGATTTTGTTTCTTGGAAATTCTGATTTTTATCTGGGTAACTTGGGTTTTTGTCTTGTTCAAATGACTGTAATAGTAATATTGCCAACAAACTTTGTTAAGCAGCACTTTAACATCATATTTCAATTTAAAAAAAAAAGTGACATTATACCTTAACTGCTCAGAAGAATTACGTATAACAGGTGATTATTTCTTAGGTGAGATGCTTTTAGATCAGCCATTTAAAAAAAAAAATTCTCATCAAGAATTATTTCCCCAGAACTAGAAGACAAAAGGAAAACAATCCGTTTCTTTCCTCGCCATTTTCAAGCCTGTTTCTTAACAGCTTCTCTATTAGAGGAAAGGCCTCTTTCTCCAACTACAACAATAACAGCAATATCTCTTTCACAAGAGAATTTTCTTTCCTCTGACCCAGGAACAGGGCAGATTTATCTCACTGTCTTCTGACTACTTCTAAAATACATGATTTGGATTGCCAGCCACCACCCACCTCCTCCGTTTGCAGCCAGTGCATAGAAAATGGGGCTGCAAGAGGGCACACAGGTATCACTTCTGCCATGAAAACCCAGGTATTTCACCCTACCACAGCCACTGACACCCAGCTCCTTACTTGTACACTGTGGCGGACAAAGGAATGCTTTCGAGTTGTGGTCCATGGGCTGACCTGCACAGAGCATTACTCTCTAGCAAAAGGTCAGTACAGACTTCCACCACTCCAACTGGGTCTGAAGCAGGCTGTCTACTCTACCTTTAGCTTTGATGCCACCTTTTGTCATGACCCAAGTTCTTGGGCAGAGGCTTTTATGTAGTTACCATATATATAATAAAATACAACTTAGCCCTTATTAAAGTACGCTTAGTACATATGGGTTCGTTTAGGTTTGTCACCAGGGAAGGCTATAAGCAGGGTAAATATTGTGATTGTATGAAGTACAACAAAGTACTACTTATGTTGATCAAAGCTGTTCCCATTTTGCCCCCAATTCAGCACAGCAGTGGAGTTAGTAGCTGTTTAGTTAGTACTTCCATACAAATAGCTGGGATTGCCATGTTACCACTCAATAGCAGGTAAACAGAAAGATTTCCAATTTCTAATGTCAATAGTCATTATTTTTGTCCAGTCTCTTGCCCAGTCAGTGGTTGGGATGCATGAGTATGTGTACTTGCTGTACGTTGTGAAGTGCAAAGGATTTGTGATAACTTATTTGCACAGACCCTTTGTGTTAATCTGATTTTGTAGTAATTCTGTGGACTAAATAAAGTTATTTTGGTAAAACTCTCCCCAAGGATACTAAAATATGAGTAACTGCACCATTTGGTACAATTCATTGGCTGAACCAGTCCTATTAGTATATCATAACATATTCCTCTGCTTTATCACATGCTGTGACTTCTCTTCTGGATTATTTTTTTCATTGCACCATTCAAGAAAAGAGTACCATATGAACAGTAAAATTAGAGGCCTGAGCTTTGTGTAAGATTCTTTATGGTAAGTTCTGTGCTGTTTATGTTTGTCTTTCCTTCTTTCCTAGTACATTCAGCAGTGACAGAAGCGACAGACAAGAGATTAAGAGTTATCCTCACATGTACTGGGGAGTACTGGCTATTCTACAGTGCTGGTATCTTTTCAGATAAGACCAGTAGAATTTTAATACCAAACCATATAGATGAGCAAATAGCATTTACAAATAGGATTAAACTGCTTTGAAACTGCAACAGGTATACTTTTGCCTCCTAAACTATTTGAGGATTTTGAGAAATTCTTAAAAGATATTTGGTATAAGAACAAATGCTGGTTAGTTGAAGTCTCCTCATTGTTTGAAGTCAGGCATGATTCACTCTCATATATAACCTAACAAAACACTATGCTGCACTCACAACTCCTGTTGACAATGATGAACTTCTGATACTATTGCTTACATATGTTTCTCAAATGATGCTATAGTGGCTTCAACATGAAGACCTTCACTGTTAGAGAAGCATTGTGAAGAAATATATATGCAATTGACCAAACTAGAAAAAGTTTTCATTGTAGAGCAATCTGTAAGAAAACATTTTCGTTATCCTTTGTCATACAGAGAATACAAGAAAGCTGGTGACCCAGGATTTGGTTCTATTGCTT
This sequence comes from Pseudopipra pipra, assembly GCF_036250125.1. Classification (NCBI taxonomy): domain Eukaryota; kingdom Metazoa; phylum Chordata; class Aves; order Passeriformes; family Pipridae; genus Pseudopipra; species Pseudopipra pipra. Next base: position 2,136,741 of record NC_087550.1, read on the forward strand.
ATTGCCATTGAAACAGTTCTGCTAATATGCTAAGATTTTGCCTTCTTGTTCCAGCAGTTGCCTTTAACAGCAGGATTTAATGACCACAAAAGACAAATGATTTGCCAAAGGTCTGGCCTCGCTCCCCTTGCCACTTTCCTGGAGCTAAGATGGCAAAGGTCTCATAGCCTCAAGAGCGACTCAATTGTCAATACAGGGGGCAAAGCCTCTCTGCCTTCCCTGGCAGAGAGAAATTATCCACCACCTTCCCCGGTACTGTTATCCAACACAAATATCCAGAAGCTCATTATTAACCATATTAAATCTGTTAAGTACCATACATATTTTCCTCAGCTTTGTATTATGTGCAATGTGCTAAAATGAAAAAATTTCTTTTTATGGCCTGTAGTCCCATTTTCTGACCTATGTTCTCTGTCATTTTTTTGCTTTGTTGCAATATGATCCCTCCCAGTAAAGAGGGCTTCAGCCTTTTCTAAAGAGAGCGAAATGCTATGTGCTTTCATAAATAGAAATGCTTCAATTATTCTTTGATTCCTTTGCACCTCTGTAACATGATGGGCTTTCATTTAGCAGACCATCTCCATATGAAAACATATCATTTGGCAACCTTGATGCAGACTTTTCTTCTGTTTATGTGAAATATGTACCTATTTCACCTACGTATTTTAACCCAGACTCTACATTCTTTACTGTCACTCTTTGGTTCACAAGCTTGAAAAACCTTTCTTTAGATCTATTTCCCTGCTGTCATATTTTCCTTTAGATATATTCTGAAGAAGGCTTCTTTTTGTGAATTGAAAAATGTCATTGCATGCTTTGTACTGTCTAATTTTTCATCTTATTAGTACCAATAATACAATGTATTTGAACGCTGCAATATTTTCATTAGATTCATTGGGGGTCTACCTTTTTCCAGCACTACTCTAATGTTCACATAATGAAGCACGGGGGCTGAAATAGATAGCCTGCTGACCACCTGAACCCAGAAAGATTAAAATGTATGATTCAAAGCTGTTTGAGGGATATACCTTCTAGAAGAAAGATTCCTGTAGTGCTCTATCATTAACATCTAGACACTTCATACTGGAAAACTCTGAGGAAAGTAGAAATTCAATTGCTTCAATAGCCAAAAATACACATTCAGGCAAAATGCTAGGGACAGGAATAAGGGTTGTTGAGCTGAATCTATGCTATCAATTAAGCTATTTGAAGACATTTCTTTCTCTTCTGTGAAGACTAAATATTTAGGTAGCTCAAAAATAAATAAGTAACCAAAGCAAAATACCACCTCTGGTATTTCTCGTAAAGGAGGCAGAAAATGGCGCCAACAAATATTAAGCAAAGAGAACAAATGTAATATGCTGATAATAAAGCTTCCCATGAAATTTTAGCCTCTGGAAATTAGGTGCCAAGAAAAAGGTGTAATTAATGAATTGGAATACATGCAGAAGTAAGATCAACTGTAGAGCAAATACACTATCATCAGAAATTACTTCTTGCAAATATACATTTGATGGACAGGGAACTGCAGGGGATTTTAAAAATTTCAAAATGCAGGTTTTATGAGAGCTATTAAGTAGGTAGAAAGCATAAAAGATTCAACAACAGTCATTTTCATCAAAATTGTCTAAAATAATAAGTGTTGTCAAAAACCTTAAATGCAGAAAATTTTGTGCATGTCTGCTCTGAAATAGCTGTAGTCAATGAATATGGAGGCAATACCTTGCCTTTGACTTCTTCTAGACTCCTAGAAGTTAAAGTCTGTGTCTGGTATCACAGTCCAGGTATTTTCTACAGACTGTTAGAAGAGATATCCAGTCTCTTCTGAGAGTCAAAGCCAAAAAACTCTTGGCTCTTGGTCAAGTGACTTACTGACTTTGCTGAGGTTGAGGCTTAAATGACTTTTCAAAGTAAAATTTACGGACAGCTGAACAAGATCTTCACCTGTACTACTTAAGAGGATATATTTAACTGTCAAAAAAAAATTTTATTTTATTCCAAATGGAACTGTTCTTTGTTATATTAATTATGTTTTGTATCTCCTAGCCTTCTCTCATCAAACACCCTGTGATTGCAAACTACAACCTTTCTGGCTTACTTCATCCATGTTCAATCCAGATGTATTACACAAACTCTCCACTGAGGACCATTTATTGTACCTGGGAGCCCTGAAAATTTGCTTCTGCATGGAATACTGCTGCCAAGTCAGAGTCATCTGCACTTCAGAGGAATATGAAGTGGTAAAAATCAAATTCTGTTTGACACCTTGATCGTGCCTTGAGGCTACAAATCTGATGGGTTTTGATTAGCGAAAAACATTGTGGTTGTGAGAACAGGTGGAATATGACAATTCAAGATGTTCCTAAAATGTAGTAAAGGATGAATAGACTTCAGTGTCTTTGACAGGTACTTCTAAGAGATAACTATAACTGCTTCAGTCTCCAAGGCTTTTTGGCCATGAATGAAACTTTTGATAATCCATAGGCTTTGTGACAAATCATCAGCTCTCCTGCATTATTTTTAGGTATACTGGAGTTCAACCTACCTTCTCTGCTCCCCAGGCTATTGGGAGACTTCTTTGGCAGTTGCAAAGTTGGATGGGTTGCTATTTATCTTGCTGTGAAGTGGAGTTTTCTCACATAGCAAATCATCTTACAAGGTGTTAACATTTCCCGTTCCCACTCATCAAAACACTTACCACGAAACAGATGCACCAAAGATGAGTCGAGTTTGAACTCATACTTTAGTTACCAGGCTTCACTTTCAACAGATTTGTGCAGATCTGTACAGACACAATTCAGATAGGAAGATAAAGCTGAGCTGACCAAGGAACAGCAACCTGCTGTCCTCTAAGGACAGCTTAATTCAAGTAATCAGTTTGCTTTTCTCTCTTATATACTGACACTATATGGTATTTTGCACTGGCCAATAAAAAGGAGAGGATATCAAGATTTTACTCTCTTTTTACTAGCTGTTCATGGCCCCCTGAGTTATTCCCTCCTACAGCATTACAGCAGAATTTAAGCGTCCTGTATGTAGGAGAGTTTTCACTGCTTCTGTGCCCTACATCAGAATAGGAAGTCTCTATTACATGCAGAGCCACTGACTGTGCTACAAGACGGGGAAGAAATGGAATCAGCACAAAATAACTCAGTTGGATAGGTTTTCCAGACAAAAAAATATGCTTATAGGTGAAAGAAACCAAAAAGTAACATTGAAGTTTAATACCACCATCTAATATTCTCCTCCTATTTGTGATAATTCATCTTAAAAGAGGCAAAAGACTTTAATTTATCTTAACTGAACTGTGCTTTCTTCTGAAGAAGAATTTATCCCCTTGATCCTCATAAACTCTCAACAGTCCAAAATGATCATTATTGCCAGGTACATTAGCATGTTATTACCAGAATGAATCCTTTCAGTTTTGAGTTGTTCAGGAATTTTAGCAAAAAATGTTTGCTTAGGGAAGATTTCAAATTAAAGTACCTGCTTTTCACTAATAAATTCATTAGGAATGTCTTTCTTCAAAGCCTAATGAGTAGTCATGAGCTTTTATCACTATGAGAATAAAGATAACTAATTTGACAGTTCTGCCTTCAGTGTTCCTCACACTTATTTTATATCAAAATAGCTCCTCTGACTTTACTGAGATCGCTTCTGCTTTGTATCCTGTTTTGAAAATAATCATAACCAAATTCTTTTGTTTCAACAATGTCTTCATTTTTCATACACGAAATTCTGAAGAAACAGTGAATGGGGCCACCCTTTGTTTGTATGTGCTCCTTTGAACTGAAAAGCTGAGTTATATGCTGTGCAAACTCCCTTGATGGCTTGACAAGAAGGGGTACAATTTAGGTCTGCTGTTTGGAAGATGTCCCTCTAACTTGTTCCAGCCCTGTCATTACTACCAAACAATCCTTTAATCAGTGACCTCTCTTCTCCCATATCAGTCAAAACATCCTAAAAAACTCATCCAAGGGGCTGGTTGAGGACAGAGAAGACCAGTTTTTGCCAGTTCTGTACAGTTACATGCTTCCATAGTTTCACTGAGCAGTACTTTGTACATATGCAACAAGAGAGAAGAAAATACGCCTACAGGAGGTACAGCAGCCAATGCCATATTCAAAATATAACCAGGCACCTCAAGTGTCAGCACAGAGACAGGGAACTTTTCAGAATTTGTTCAGGGCTGCATGCAATAGCTTGCTAACTAAAGTCGTGCTTGGTTAGTACATAGGTAAGGTACTATTGATACTATTTAGCCTGTAACTGGGCTGGATATTAATGCTTATGCTTTTAATTCAAACATAAAGGGGAAAAAAAATTGTATGCAAAAAACTACTGTGCGAAACAGACTGTAATCCTTATACCTGAGAGAGCCCACAGATGCATTTGTGCCTCTCTGTGACATGGGGGCTCCCAGAGGTGTCTCCCTGTGATCCCCTTGTGCTTTCATGCAGGTGCTGTTGCAGATTTCCTTTAACTTCAAAAACACATGCTTTTTTTTCAGGCAAATCCTTGCTCTGTCTTTTCATATCAAATTATATCAAACACCTAGGACAAACACAATATGGATGAAATTAGGAGAAAACCCACGATTCGTCTAGTTGTTGTGGGAGCTGCTTACAATAATCTGAAGCCTAATATAATTTGATAACTGTTTTATTTCCATTGCTTTATAAGAAAACTCTCAAACAAAGCAGAGCTGATGAAATTTCTAGTCTACAGTCATTTCAGATAAATCAAATAAATTACATGACCAAAAGGTTACACAAATTATTTAAACATCTGAGTGAAATCTTATGGGACCCATAAACATTTCTCAATGATGAAACATAACAATAAGAGTTTTCTTTGTGGAGGTTATGCTGAGGTTCTCTTGGATTCTTTATATATAAAACCATTAAAAGTGATTCCTGGGATATATATATCAAGTGAGGTTCCCTCCACTCCTTACTTGTAGCTAATATTTCACTAAAATCTACTAGCATTGCAGCTATAAACAATACAATATTATCTATACAGGAATATATTGAATGCTTTCTAAAGCACTGAAAAAATGGTATCTGCTTATTTTACCCACTTACAAAAAAAAAAAAGCTTATAGAATATGAGCTACATATAATTTCTTTGAAGTATTACCTATTTTTCAGCTTCTGAACAGTGTGTAGCACAAAAGGATTCTTAAACATTTAGATACATTGGGAAATTCAAAAATTGGAAATTAAGATGTTGCAGAACAGTTCATTCAAATATCTCTTCCTGGTTTACAAAGATCCCAGTGCTCTGTTCTCATTGCCATTTCAAAATTCCCAAGCATGGCATCACTTGCCTTTGTAGCTGCAGTTTACTTGGTAAGTACAAGCTAACATCCCTCAAGCATGGTATGATGAATAAATAGCTTTACGCCACCTTTCCCATCCTCCCGGGCTAAATACTTCCATGGTTTATGAAATAAAATCAACAACAATAATACATTAAAAATAGTCTGCAACATCTAAACATTGGATTTGGATGTACAATAGGTGTATGCAGAAAGGCTAGTGGATGTTCAAATTATTACTTCAAAGAGCCTGATCTTGCATTTTTGAAGCAAATAAGAATTAAATCACTGTGTTTCTTGCAGAAGGTGCTTGTCTTGTAAGGTCTTTATACAGGATTGGTTGTTCTGTAGTGTTTGTATGGGGTGATGAGTCTTATGTCTGCAGCCAGTGTCAACATATACATCCAGAGTTTTTTGTTCTAGAGCATAGACTTGATCTCTTGTTCAGGAAAACATTACTACAGATTTCAATATGTAAATGTTACAGTATCAATTATTTATGGGAGGAAAGTATTAAGAATGAACAGCAAAACACAAATAACTATGGAAAGATCTATAGTATCAACAATGCTGCTAGACTTTTTCTTGTTGTCTTGGACATAAATTGCAAATAGAAAATATTGTTGTGCCATTCTGTCACAAAATTATAGATTTAAAACCACTAAAATTCAAGCCCTAGTAAATGAAACTATTTTTTCTTGTCATCCCTCAGGACCACAATGTTATTACATAAGGGAAAAAGAGGAATAAGACATATTGTTTCTACAACTAATTCTCAAAAAATATTTATGTATTTTATAAAAAGCAGATCACCTAGGGGTAGTTTGTCTCTGGATTGTACTGTTAAATTTAGTCATCCTAAATATATGCTTCCAATATTCCTGCTTTGTATAGACCTGCAACATCTCAGAAAAAGACATCTGAAATGTCAGCTATTTTGTGTCATCCTGTTGATAATTTGCAACTTCCACTGTTGCACTTACACATACACGGAGAAATTATTTCAAATGTTTATTTCTTTTGTAAATCCAAATAATCTTTTGTGAAGGAAGAAAGGTAAAATGTATTTCAAAACAGTAAAATGTAACAGGAACCATATTCTCACTAAATCATTTGGAAGTATCATATGCAAAGGGCATTTGTCAGCAGAACATGTGCAGTAATACTCTATGATAGCTTGCTTATTTTTACTATTTCATTGGCTGTAGGATTCTAAAGACAAACTATTAGCTCATGCTGATTAAAATATTCAATGTTACCATAGTTAATGAACGCTCCTTTTCAGATGGCTATGCTAGACTTTTACATGCTCTGTTCATCACCACATTGAAACACACAACTTGAATTCTCTTTCAAACAGGAGATTTGCTGAGAAAATGCCACCATTAAATTTTTTTGAAAGAGCACTAAATAGAGAAAACATAACAAAACCACCTAGTATTTCAGATATACAGAGCTTTTTATTTCAAATCTAGTAATAAAAATCTATTCCTCTAATCTTGTTGCCAAGATCTGTCTCAGGAGCATGAAAATATGCCTTCTGTATTAGAGATAATTTGTGTCTGGCTCTTTAATGTGACCACTGCCCTACATACCTTAATAACAAAGTGTACTTGCTTTGTCAAGATGAGTTCATTTCTAGTTTTCCTGTAGTGGCAAAACAAAAGTTGATATTGGTTGCTGCTTTACTATTCCTTGAAGCCCCTCAATCCATGAAGCTCCAGCTGTCATCCTTCACATAATTCTCATTTTAGGAACTGGTAATCTGCCAGCCAACAAGCCTCCACACCAGAACCAATGTAGGAGTTCAGTCAGATAAAGGTTTTTCCCATCCATCCACATGACAGTGACCCTGGCTTGATTTTACCCTACATCTTATATGCTGGCCATACAGGTGTAACAATACAGAGGGGAAAAAAAAAAAACAAAACAAAAACCAAACCAAACAAACAAAAAACCCCCCAAAAACAAACAAAACAAAAAAAACAAAACAAAACAGAACAAAAAACCCCAAACCAACCAAACAAACAAAAAACCCACAAAAAACCCCAAAAAAAACCCCCACAGGTAGCTCTTATTTTGATGAATGCACTCAATAAAAAATTCCATTTGGTTTTTGTTGTGATTTTTATTGGGGCTTGGGTTGTTGTTGATGTTTTTTCTTTCCCCCCCTATTTTTCTTGCTGTTTTTTGTTTGCTTTGCAAGCCTTGGTTCTTAGCCAGGTGTTTTACATTAAGAAAGGGACTTCACACTTGTTTGATAGCCAATACAGCTATTGCAAATATAACTAACTTTAACCTTAGTACACCTGTACTTCCTTGTTAGCATTACCAGATTTTGTAAAGGCTCTAACTGTAAACAGAATCATATCAGATGATCATCAACAACAATATATTTTTCTAGTCAGTAGAGATGCAGGACTTCCATACAGATTTACCCTTCTCTTTGCTTCTTATCTGGGAGGGAGTCTCTCAACCTTGGTCCATTCTATCTTTGGTTTTCCAGCTGTGGTAGTAGTTTTCCTGTCACTCCTACTCCTTGGGAACAATACTGGGATGAACTGCTCCACTCATATTTGATCAATGAATGTGAAAAAGGCTTTTTTTTTTCTTTTTTTTGCTTTTCACCAAGCTGGCTATTTTATAACAGCTGGTGGCAACCTCCAGAAAGCTTAGATCCAGCTGCCAATCTCACCAGCTATCTTGTCCTTAAGGCTATTCATTAGTGGAAAAGCAGCATGTGAGTGCTGATGCATTTCTATGGCTCACATCCCCAAATACGATGAAAGCAGATGAATTTACAATGTTGTCAAACTACTCTATTTTAATGGGCTGAATACAAATGTTTTACTTAAAACAGCTATTTACCAGTTATGACAATAGGGTTTTAGTGAATATTGAAAATGTGTACAACATAATGCAAGAATAAGGAAAGAAATCATATAGTGGCTTTACTGAACAGGTATCTTGTGACAGTACAAAGGAGCCACTATCAGAAAGACCCTCAGGAGCACACCTTTTATGGACACATGCTCTATGGGGCATGCATACCTTCCGTGAGAAACAAAGTAGCCTGGAAAAATTAATTTGGAGACCACCAGTAGAGTCAAAGACGTCTTTGAATAATGTTTTCTCCTTACTGTCAAAATGTTTACGGTCGTGTATCTTCCATGCTAAAAATATTCCTGTTGCTTGAATAGTACACTTGGGGGAAAGGCTAAATGATAGCCAAGCATGCAGCTTCTTTGAAGAATTTGACCCAGCAACAGGATTTCCAGCTTCTCAAAAATGACTCTGTTGCCTTGCCAGATGTAACATAGGATCCAGTTTGCTGACTACAAGCTACAAGTATCACTACCCAGAAATACTACACTGGGTCAGTTAATTGGTATTCAGTAGCTTAGTGTACAGTGGAAAAGCTGTACCACAGTCTGCCAAATAAGGGAAACTTTTAACCCCAGCAAGAAAAAACTGTTCCAGTGCATTGTTGTCACGAGGCAGTGATAATAATTTTCCCATAGAATCAAGAACTCTCCTAGAACAGCATAAAATGAAACTGGCTCAAAACACAAATTATCCTGTGGTTCAGCTGGTTTCCTGATGAAACAGCCCTGTGTCACATCAAAGTCTGCCTGCACATACACTGCAAACCCTTCTATTTATTGAGCTATCGACAAATTATTTCTCTGTGGGCAAGTTTTGCATATAGTTTAAAGGCAGATCTGGCATTCTTTGATGTGAATAATCAGCAGTGAGTCCAGTAGCAGTTTCCTAGTAGAACTGAAACAGCAGTAAACAAGTTAACTAACTTCCTTAGCATCTGAAAGCTTTACCTTGACAAAGCAGAAATGAGTAGTGACAAACTGTCATAGCTTGAGGAGCACCACAAATGAAAACAGGAGGTGAATGTCTCTGCACATCTTCTGAAGCCAAAGAGAGTTGGTGTTACTCTGCATCCTATGCTTGTGTTGCCTTTGCATCCAAACTCTGCCTAACTCCATGCTGATCCAGCCAGCAATAGCAAAACCACTCCAGAGTGGATAGAACAGCAGTTTTGGTATTACTGTCCTGACAGACACACCTTTGCTGGTAGGTAGAGAGCGTGTGCCACAGAATCAAAGCCTGGTTGAGGCTGGAAGGAACCTCTTGAAATCATCTAGTTCAACCCCTTGCTAAAGCAACATCAGCCTGGAATTTTTTTCTTTGTTGTTTTGGGGATTTTTGCAGGGTTTTTTTTAAATAAGTAATGCAAGATAACTCCATAAGAAAAAATGAAATGCCTGAGTGTAGGATCTCCTAGGATAGCATTGGAAACTTGAGAAGAGGGGGCCAAATCTGACAGTCTTACCTGTATTAACTAGTAAAGAAGTACTCACAAAGAGTGATTCAACAAGAACAAACCCAGATTCCCTCAAGAGAAGCCCTGGGATGAACTAGTGTCTGTGGAGCAGACAACACAGGCTCCAGAATCCAGGAGTGATGCCAGAGCTACATGATTTTACTGCACAGACTCATGTAGATGCATGACAGGGTCCTGCTAATACACCAGCAAACACCTCCCTCTGCTTTTGCAGAGGGGCTTTTCTCAGGCTGACTGAGCCATGTGCGAGCTTGATGCTTCCTGAGCATTTGTTACCCTCCATGTGTGCTCACAAAAGATGCCAGGGGCCTCAGTGCCAGAACAAGTGTCTTGCTTGCTCTTCTGTCACCACAGCTTTGCCTTCACACCCCTGACTGAAATAGCTTTGCTGGCAGACTCCAAGGTAGATCTGTGCTTAGTTCCTGGAAACAAAGGAAAAGCACTTAAGGGAAAAGAATGTTTGAATAAATTTGTAACATGTTGAAGATTGAAATACAGGATAAAATTTAGATCTCTATTGTTGTTACATAGCTCGACATCTGAATTCTTATTATTCTGTTCAGGTTCAAAATCCCACGCTTCATCATTGTGATCACTGAGTGCCTGCTGGCAACATCTGAGATTTTCAAAGGATTCTAAGGGAGGTTGAATTTCGGTGAGATTTGGGCACCTGAATTCTCCCATGATACCCAAATAAACCCAGTACACAAAAGCTTTTATTCTTAGTCTTTTTATAAGTTTTTATTTTATTCTGGAAGTTGTTTGGGTTTTTTTTTTTTAATAGTTCGGGGTCAAGCACCAGAAATCAGTCCATGACATTAAGAAATTCATCTCTTAATGTTAGATCCTTTTCCAAGATTAACAATTGCATCACCAAAACCAAACACACGCAGGACATACAGGTCTCAGGAAAACCACAGTCCCTCTGAGGGTGAGAAAAGATTGTATTAAAAACCAGACAAAAAAAGGCCACTTTGGACAATTTCTCCCGAGATTGAAATACGGGACCATTACTGAAAAAAAAAAAAAAAATCACAGATGGCAAGGCTCTGGCTAAAGGAAATCTAGTTATAGCAGAGGAGAAAAGCATATGTTCCAGATACATACTATAAATAGACTATGTACTCTTATGGGATATATCAGCATACAAAACAGCAGCAATAGAAGAGGCCAGAGTAAATGTGCAGGTGTTTTTATTTTTTTTTTTGAGTCCTGTCAGTTTTCTGCGTGCATCTAGTGGCATTACAGGGATTTTTTTTTCTGTTTCATCATACATTTTAAAATCTAGTGTTTGATTCAAAATAAAGCTAATTTGCATTGGCATAGTGACTTAACTCACTGCTATATTATTACTGTGTAAGTAGGTGTAACAGCAACTGCAAATAAATGCTTGCTGATGGAATCCCAGCAGGGTTTCTGATGAGTTTTCATTTTGTTGAATCTTACCCAGGAAATTATTGTGTAAAAAGCTTTGCTCTTAGTTCTTTGCCTGAAATGTTATTTAGCCACACCTGGCCAAATTCATGGCAATTATACTAACTATCCGCAGAGGACATACCAAAAAAATCCCATCCCTTTTTAAATCATTGTCTCAAACCCCACGTATGAACAGTGAAAATATCCCCCTCAGATTAATATGCACAATGAGACTTCTGATCCAAATGCTGTTCACTGTATAACCTACATAGAGAAAGATAAAATGAAAGCTTTAAGGTGGAATCTAGGTGACTCACCACTGGAATATTCTAACTGAAAGTATTTTACAGTAAAACATGTCATTCAAAGCAGAAGTATTTATTATTATGATGGTTTTGGCAAGACATTTGATCACGTCATTAGAGTTGATTTTCACTTTAGTCATTTGGGCTGAGAGTGTCTCCAATTATTTTGCTGTTTGAGGGTTTAGTGGCTCATTCCAATCAATTCAGAACACCTAAGAAATGCTGCAATGGGCCCTGCATGTCCCACATTCTATAGTCTCCTATGAAGGAATTATTTAGGTCAATCTTTCTTACCTACAGTAAAAAGCAGGAAAAAAAGTTTTCAGTAAAAGGCTGAAGAATAGCTATTGATGCTTTTATATAAATCCACAAGAGTAACCACCAAAAGAACGTACAAAATCCACTGCTAATATTATATAAAGATTTGCAAGTCTCCTGCAAATATTACCATGGTGATTATTTGAAAGCCAACAAACAAGATTAAAATAAATATTTCCCTTCAAATGAGAATTTGCCAAAGAATGGGAATTGAAATGAGTTTTCCTATTGATTGCTGTGAATGTTTATGAATTCTTTTAAGTAATAATGATGAAAATTAGCATCCAATGTAGAAAAATTGATTAAGTACCTTACAAAAGACCACTCTGAAAGGTTCCATAGAGGAGCTGCACCAAGATTTACAAAGCATACTGACCTACTTTTTTTTTTTTTTAAAATCCCACTCTAAAAAAATCTATACACTCAGGGCAGCATGAATTTTTTTTTTTTCCAGCTTAAAGCTAAATTTACCTTCCTGTTTAATTCCAAAATGGCATTCTATTGCACAGATTTTATTTACCTGTGACGTGAACGTCACTGGGCAGAATTCCTGCAGCACCAGGAAGGGGCCAACCCAGCCACCAATGCCACCACAATGTGCCACCTGCCAGCACAAGGAGGAATGATGTCCTGGTATGATTTACAAGGGCACCATTTCCAGTTCCATTTAGTTCAGCACACCAGAATAAACAAAACAAAACAAAACATCTATCCTGTGAAAAGTCTCTGCTTAGCTTTTAGTACTTACAGCTTTCAATGCCACGGGAAGACTCGCCGAGCTATCTTGCCCTGCTGAGAAGCCACGATTTGGAAGGGCTACCTACCTGAATCAGAGCAGAGGTTAAAACAGGTGTCAAGCTTCTGGATATCACTTCAAGATGTTATTCAGCTGTGGAAACATCTATGCAGGGCCAAAGGAAGAGAGGGAGGACAGCACGGTCACCTGAATATCCACACACAGCACTTAACTTCTTTAAAAATCTGTATGGAATATTTTGAGGAAATTACTACGTGTATGAAAAAGTCACAATTTACTTAGGAAATGTAAATCTCTCACATGACATGACTTCTTTTGCATGGTTTTTCATTCACTTGCCATGGGTTTTAAGCAAGAAACAACATGTGAAGCAGAGTGTAGAGCACAACGTGTTTTGGGAAGCCATTATGTGGATAGTCTCAGTAATGAGTAGGAAAACAATACCTTTTTTTGGATTTGGGCTTTTTTTACATCACAGTGCCACCACTTATTTGGGGAATACTGCTGTAGCTGGCATCCTACATGTGTTTTGGAAGGGTCTCTCCTGGGAGTCAGCTCTCACTACCCTGGTGCACAGCAGTCTCTCCTCTCTGTAGAAAGTAGCTGCTTCTGTTTCTCAGCTCCTGCTGAAATCAGCACTCAGCAAAATGTCCAGTCTCCTGCAGGGACAAGGAACTCATTTTCCCCAGAAAAATAGGCTCCTGCTGGCTGCTGCCTTGGCTCTGCGGGAAGTTAGATCCCAGGTCTGGGATCCCACTTGCCTGCAAGTAGAATGGGAGCAGGAGCTGCTGCCTCTCCTGCAAGCCTAATTTCCATCTATTTAAAGAGCTGTGATTCACAAATCACGAGAACTCCAAATTTAGCGGAGCAAATTTTAGAAAAGCAGAAGTCCTGCCCTTTCTCCCCACTTGGCCACAGGTCTCAGGAGAAGCCTGAGCCTGGGGAAAGGTGCAAACCCACCAACCCACCAGGAGCCAGGTGCAGATTGGGGAAACTTTGCTTTAGAAGCAAATGTGATTGTGTGGGGGATTTTTTTTGTTGTGTTGTTGGGTGGTTTTTTTGTAGTTTGTTTGTTTGTTTTTTAAATTCAGTTAAGAATGTAATGAGAAAGCAAGCATGTAAAATACGCAGTTCATTTAAAAAGCAATACATAAACAGAATTTTATCAGGTTATCCTGGAGAAGATGTGATTATTACCTGGGCAAAAATGCTTTATATAACTCCCTTACTGAGATCTGCATGATAGACTGACTGGCAGAGCTATTAATTGATTCTTTGTATTTCTGATCTCACTAGGGCCAGCAAACGTTCCTAAAGGTTTTTAATTCCTCATCATGACATCCATTATGTTCACCTCTGAGATGTCTAAATGAATTCCATGTATAATGGCAATGTTATGTAAAATGCAACATGACAGGAATACTTAGAATTGTTCAAAGCTGTGCTGTGGAAACCAACCTTGTTTGTGCTAGCCATCCAATATGGGATTTGCATGTTTTGGTTTTCTACAGGCATATTGAGAAACTCAGCTCTGTAAGGATTTAGACATTGCAGGTGGGGCAGTGTTATATCCCTTGTGGCTCCACTATGAACAGAAAACCAAACACAAACTAAAATAATCTATACAGGAAGAACAGGCATGCTGACAGAGATTGTTTGACATTAAAAAAGCACAGCTACAGCTGCCTACTCTTTGTTACAATGTCTACAGTAAATCTGGGATAATGCTCACACAAAAAACAAAGAACTACCACAGAGGACACTTATATAGGAGAAATAGATTCTGAAAGGTGTCAATTTAAGTAATTTAACTACAGCAAAAGAAAAATAAAGCAGTTTTCTAAAACCTGAGCCTTTCAGTTGCGGAAAGCAGCTGTGAGAAAAATCTAGCCTTTCTTTGGAGCAGCAAAACAGGATAGTTGTATGATACAGATAAGAAGCTGCATTCCTAAATGTATAGTGTCTTTTGCTTATCTATACAATACAATGTTAGTAAAAGACTTGTATCTGCTTCTGTACCTGAACTGCCAAGAGAGGGGGGTTGGACTGGATAACTTTTAAAGGTCTTTTCCAACCAAAGTCATTCCATGGTTCTGTGATCCTATGCTATGGTTTCCAGCATGGCAAAATGATCTGTGTTCACAGAAATGTGTACATTCATTGATTCATCAGTTTATCTTGCTTTGGTGCCAGTAGTAGCTACCTCATGGGTCTCACCCATCCTGGGAAGGTAAGAGAAGGGCCACCCAACATGTGAGCAAATTGTACTCTCCATTTGTCCTCTGCAGGTTATGATTACCTAGCAAAACTGGTAAGACATTGCTGTAGGACTTGCATGATTTGTAACTTAGAAGATGCCCCAAACTCTGCTGAAAATAAGCATAGTTTATTCTTCTGCCAGCTGAGTCCCAAGCTTCTTTTGGGTTTGTCAAATGACTGAGAACAAATGCCCTGTCTGAAAAAAATCAATGTGAAGAACGATTTGAACACAAAATGAATATCTGTGATGCAAATTCTATAACATGTATGAGAAAAACCTGCAACATTGTTGACACTCCAAATCCATTGACACATAGACTAATTGTTAGTGCTGTACAAACATAAAGAAATATTCCTTTTTTGACTTTGTACTAACCTGTATTTTCTCCTAAATATCTGCAAGCCATGTATTTTTTTTTTCAGAGAAACAGCTATTAAAGGACCTCTTATAATGAAGAATTGAGGTAAAGCAGCATATGTTTAATATCT
Source organism: Pseudopipra pipra (assembly GCF_036250125.1). Classification (NCBI taxonomy): domain Eukaryota; kingdom Metazoa; phylum Chordata; class Aves; order Passeriformes; family Pipridae; genus Pseudopipra; species Pseudopipra pipra. The sequence continues at coordinate 2,151,968 of NC_087550.1, forward strand.
CTAAGAGCAACAAAATCATTGGTTCCTTCGTATCATCAAAGATCCTTTCCTAAAACACATCAAAGCAGAAATCTGTGAAGAACACCTGGGGGTCAGCACCGGCAAAATACAAGGTGAGAGCAGAAAGATTAAATGATTTTTTGGTATTTAGTGTTTCTGGTTTTAACTTTGGAATTTGGATCTCAGTCTCAGTCTCTCTCTTCAAAAGATCTGAATCAAATCAAGGTGCAGATAGAATAGATTGTGGACTGAATAGATCAAATGAACACCAACAAATTTTCAGGCTCAAATGATACTTAGACAGCAATTTAGCTGGAATTTCAGGAATAAAATACCTTGCCTACTAATGGTGGTGTATAACTTCTGTGCGTTTCCACTGGGATGGGGCCAAAAATCTAATCAAAAGGTTTGAGGATCTGACATACATGAAACATCAAATCGATAAACCTACCAGGAAAATGAGTAGGAGGAACAGATGGACTGCTGCACAAACAGGAAAAGAAAAACCAACCCTTTGGAGGGGAAGTCCAGACTCACAGACTGTTAGATTTTTTTTGAAGGGGTCAAAGGCACATAGATAAAAGAGGTCTTGGTAATGTTAATCTCAATGGATTTCACAAAAACTCACATCATAGACTCTTAAGGAAAAGATACAGTCATGTAGTAAGAGAAAAGTTACTTCCATAGGTAAATAATTGGTCAAAAGAAAGGAAAAATGTATGAGTAAATGGGAAGTTTTCATAGCAAAGGAGAAGCCCACAGGGGTCTGTGCTTTTGCTTTTCAGAATATTCATAAGTGGTTTGGAAAAAGGGCATGACCAAATTTGTTGATGATACTGAGTTGTTAAGGATGGTGGCACAGATTAAGTATGAGAGAACCAGTCAAAAGACCTACCAAAGGAGACAGTAACTGATGGTAATGGCAGTTGAAGTTCAAGATAGGTAAATGTAAAGTGTTGCACAAAAATAATTCTAGCTAGTTACACGAAATGATCGACTCTAAGATGGCTGTCCCTATTTGGGAATGAGAACATGGAGGGACAGCAGTTCTAGACTGATTGCTTGGCAGTGGGTAAAAAACCAAATAGAAAAAGAGAGCAAAAGTTTTACACCCCTGTATAAATCTGTAATACACACACCATTCGAAATTGTGTACAGGTTTGATTTTCTGCAACCTGGGAAGAGTAACATGGAAGTGAAGAAGATTCAGGCAGGGACAACAAGGATGGGAAGGGTATGAAATTGTTTCTACAAGGGGATTTAATCAACTAGGACTCCTGAGCTTGAAAAGTTAAAAATAATAGAAGATGTGATAGAGATCAATAAAAATCACGAGTGGCATAAATAGAATTCTGAAGAAATTACTATAACTTCCTACATAAGAACTGGGAAAGTTAGCAGGTGTTGAGTGCAAAACACAAAACAAAGGATCCTCTCCCTGTGAAGTTGTGGAACTTCCTGAAGCAGAATGATGTGAAAGCTTAAAATTCAGATGGCTCCTACATGTTAAATTCTTGAGAGAAAACATTTGTCTTACCTAATATGAAAAGAAATAACCTCTGATACAGGAAGTCCTTGAGCCACAAACTTTTGGAGTTTGAGAGGAAATTTTGCATGTAATGTCATTATTGTAAGCTTCAATCCACGTATAAGAATGGCCACTGTCAAATCCTACCTCATTGAGCTGAAGTATTATACAGTATGACTATTCTTATGTTCCTACCCTAAAAATTACCCAGGCACATTATGAAAATGAATCCAAGGAAAGGTAGCAAATGAACCAGGGCCTACAGAGCTTAAGAGAACCATTTAAGATAAATATAACAATATTTTAGTTTACTAGACATACTTTCCAATCCATTTGTATTAGATGTCTAATGGCATTTATTTTACTTCCTTTTTCAATACTTCTTTGCTCTCTGCAGGAAGAAGTAGGAACTGAAGGTGAAGATGCTAAGGAAGGTCAGGTAAAGATCACAAAGAAAAACAGTAAAGAAGATTTTCAGAACCAAGAACAGCTAGCTTATTCTGAGTTTAAAAGACCACATAAAATGTAAGAATAGATTAGAAGACTGATACAAACGCACAGTTGATATTTATAAACAGAAAGGGTGAAGGAGTTGTTACAAAAAACTTTTTTATCATTCTTCAGAATTGTGAATCTGATGCCAGACTTTCCCTGCTTACACAGGAAAGGACAGACTTAACCTCTTCTTGCTTTTACCCTTCTCTGAAAAGCTTCAAAAAGACTCTGCAGAACCACATCCTTCCAACACTTAAGAATATGACCCCAAACTTATTAAAGGCATTGTGCTTACAAAATTATTTAATTAAATTTTTTCCAGAGCTTCCAGAGAAATCAAATTAAAATTTCATATTTCAATGTATCCGTACTTTCAGAACAATAAACAAATAAATGTGGTTTAGCAAAGTGTAAAACCAGGCTTTATTCTTCCTTCCAGTTCCAACTTTCTTTTTGTCAAACACTTTTTAAAAATAGATTTCTGCAAGATTCTCTGCATAATCACACCACTGAAAATCCTGCTTGGCAGCTGTGTAAGACAGTCACTTAAACTATCCTGCACAGGCACTGTGGTCTCTGTATATGTGGTATTTTCTCAGTAAGTTCATAAAGAAAAATTTTCATAGCCATTAAATGTTTAATTGATGACAAGAACATTTCATTTCTCTTAAGCGAAAAATTATTGTATAAGTCTTTTGTAAAGACTTAAATCCTATATATTTTTTTTTTAAACCTTAAAAGGCAGAATCTGAACAGACACACCAGAAAGATAAGGCTTTGACTGTAACTTTTGGGTTTTTTCTTCAAAATACAAAATCCTTGAAATGGGGGGGGGGGGGGGAAGGAAAAACTTCTTAATTCTTACCTTGGCAAACTCCCTCTATAGAAACAAAAAGAGATAAGCCTACAAGGAGGAAAATGGAAGGCAATTGTCATAGCAACCATTTAAGAACATACTCAATACAGGAAATAATCTGGTTAATCTCTTTTTTTTTAAGAATGACAAGACATACAAAAACATCCAGTTAAGTAACATGACAATTTTTTTTAAAGATGGTATATTAAGTCTCACTTTCTTAAATTTTGTACCTTAATTGCAGAGTTTTTGACTCATTCATTGCATATACAGCCTGTAGGGTCATAAACAAAAATAAAGATAGCCAGTTCTTCTGTTTGTTTAAATTCCCTAGACCACAATTAAGCCCAAATATTTTTGTCATGAGACAAAGACAAGGTGATAACACTTTTAAAAACCAGGAGTAGATACTCTTGCACTGAAAATAAGAGTATTAGAAAATTAAACTAGTCCAGGGACAGAGACTAAGAAAATGTAATCCTAATTGCCCTTTCCCATTTTGTTGCAAGCCAACCTACTATGCCACAGAAATCTCGATGGCTTCTGAGTAATATCTTCAGTTCATGAAACCACACCTTTTTTTTTTTTTTTTTTGATATTGACATCAGCCATTTGCTTATTTTCAGTCTCAATTTTACCATATACAGCAATCAAACCCTGCTACATTTCTAGGTTTAAGATAAAACACAGACACTTATTTACTCTCCCTTTGGGGATTATCTTGATACAAGTAACAATTTACACACCGTGTTTCTGAAGGACTTACTTTCAGTCACTACACACTGAAAGACTCATTAGCAGATCTGGATGGAGAACATTGTTGCTCATGAGTGAAATTTTATTAGAAACGGAAGAGCATGAGACAGCAAATATTTAATAAACTGTTCCACCCTTTCCAAAGAAAGACATAGTGTTAAATACAGCCAAAGTCTGCTCATCTAAGAGAAAGCTAAAAATCCTGCAAAAAGCCAGCAGTTTCATCTGCTAGTAAATAGTTCTGATAGGATTCCTATTTTTTTTAGCACAGGAGAGTTTACTCCAGCAATAGGTCATTTGCCATTCCTCAAGTTTTCAGAACCAAATTGCATTTCCTACAAACCCTATCCTCTGTGTAGCTATTTATACTTAAAAAGTCAAACAAAAATACTGCATGAGCTAAATAAAAAGGGTGTTTGTTGCATAATTGAAGGCTGCAATTATTTTCCAGGAAGTTAAATGCATCTATTTCAGATCCTTCAAGAAAAAGACCTATTATTGCAGCTATTAAACCCTGTATATTTCTGACGTCTAACTTTTTACCCCGAGGGCTTCCTTCTTCAGATGCAAGAAAACAAAATGCAGAAACTTATTCCAGTAGAAAGGATGGGTATAAATTTGATCTCACTCACTCATTAAAGTGAGTTTTAAGGCTTTTAAAATGCTTTAACAGATCCTAAACTTTAAACCTCATTCTCCACTTCAAACCCAGGGAAGAGTCAGAGTGTTTACTGAAGCATTAGGTCACATCCATTCCTCTCTAGGGAGGCCCTGGGGAAGCATCCTTCAGTTCCTGGGCCAGACAGCACAGCGTGGTCCTCAGCCAGGGGGAGCAGCAGAAGCGCTTTGTGCCTCCAGACTTGTCCCAAGTCTGCCCTTTCAAAACTCACACCTCCCTTGCATCCTTATCGTGGCGAGACCTCACAAGTGCCCTCCCCACAGCGGCCAGGAGCAGTCACTCGTGCCTCTTCATCACCATCTCTGTGCTGATGTGTGTCCCTCACTATTGCTGCCCTGACTCTTTGCACAGGGGAAAGCTGTGCTCTCTGTCAGGTGAACTTTTGACAGCAGACCAACTGTCCCAGCAGCCACAGCTTCTCCATGGGAATGGGTGGATTTGGTGGTGGGAGGCAGGCAGGTACTTACTGCTCTACAGACCTGACAAAATCCAGCAGTGGACATATTTGTGATCAAGGGCACCCTTGCTTGGTGGCTTACCAAGCCACTCTGAGGTGAAACTGCCTGACTGCTCCAGAAGTTAAAGCATGTTATTAAGGGCATTGTCCAAACATGCAGCACAGCACTCACAAAACTAACATAGTGTGGGTTTGCTGCCATCAGCTAGTGAAAATTATCCAAAATTCAAGGTGACAGATCTTCTGTGACTTTGCAAGACTACCCTATGGATGTGTGCCATCCTCCACTGGACAACCACTGTACCACCACCAGCCGGCAGCACCTCAGGCTGAAGGTTTCCTCCATTCTGCTGACTGGTTTCATACACATATTAATTTTGCTACAAAACCACTAGTAAACTACATTCAAATTTTGAGCCATCATTGATTGAGGAATGTAAGAGAAATATATTCCCTCTCCTATACAAACCTCTGTTTCCCTTTTTCTCCCTTCCCCTTCCTCCCTCCTTGTATGCTTGTGTGCATCTTCTACATCCTTGTTCTTGGCAACTTGCTGGGTAGATGTGGGTGGGAAGCTGGAAGAGTCCATAGATGTGGGTGGCTGGGAGAGTCCACGAAGGGGTGCGTGTGTTGGAAGTGGAGAAGCCATTTCAGTGGCACAGAGACCACTTAAGAAACCACTGTGACATTCAACAAAAGTCCTGGTAACCCTCATTCCCAAGAACACATAGAGAATGGGAAGAGGCTTTGGGCCTAGAGTTTGTCCATCATGTGATGTGGACAGAAAGACTTAAAGAGTTTTGCCTCATACTACAAACTGTCAGAGGTCTGTCTCCTTCTGATATTTTAGGTCCCTGGCTAGCGTAGTTCTTATTTAATGTGTTTAGCCTTTCATCTTGGAATAACTAATTCAAAAGCCAAATGCTCATTTACTGGATTCCAGTTTCATCATTTGTTGTTTCATGTCTTCTGAGGATTTTGTTAAAACTCTTGATTAAAAGTTCACGCTATTTTCCTTTTGATCCTTGGCTCCATTTAATGAAGTCGCAACAAAGAATGCATTGAAAGAACACAAAGAACACGCATCTCCAACTATTGTTGCTTTGTCCTTACCTTTCATGAAGGAAAGTGATATGATTTGTTTTCTATATAAACACGTTGATTAATTATAGATTTATGTTGTGCTTGTACAAAATCAGAGATAGCTGAACACATTTGAGGGATTAAATACTAAGCACAGAAGAATAAAATTATATTGCGCAAGCATCAAAATTGCAAATTGCTACCGAAAAACAAAGAGGTTTAAAAACCCAAAGAGATATTTTTCTCTTCATTTCCTGTTGTGGGAACTGTATATTACATATCAACACATACAGAGAAGATGAATCTCCAACCTGGAAACCAATAAGAAACTGAACTGTTTTACAAAACCCTCAAAAGTTGGTGTTTCTTACTTTTTTAAATTTTGCTATTTTTTAAACTGTAATACAGTAATTATTCTCCTTGTCTCTAGTTAGCCTCAAAAATATTGTCAACAAAAGCATCAGCAGAAGTCTGTAATCAGCTCTGGAAGAATCCACATGAATTTATCTCCTGAATTTCCAGACTGAGGTGAATGAATGAACAGTCCTTGAACCTACATTGCATCTTGAGTATACTTGCTAATGAGGATGATCTACAAAACAGCAGAACACGTTGAAACAACTTCCAAAGGGACTCATAGAATTCCTCTGCCAAGCAAATACACATTATAGCCACAAGTCACACAAAGTCCAGCTGCAATGAATGTGGCCACTTGAAAGTGGTCACTGATGACAAACTGCATTGTACAGAGGTTTCTGTGAGAGCCTTCAGGGCTATGGTTCCAGCAATAAATAGGTCTGATACACACGCATTATCATGGAGAAGATCACTTGTAGAATCAAATTCAGTGACCTATGACACCATCCATAGGCATAATATTTTTCCAACAATGCACAACCAGCAAGATGACCAGTTCAGTGGAGAATTTTACCTCTATAGCTAAGGACTCAGTTGCATATGTCCTTTCCTTCAGTGCACCTCTATCCCATTTGTACTTTATTTTTTATGTGATTAGTTATTTATACTTCCAGAACTAATAAAGAGGTATAGCAAAGGGAATCAATAAAAGGTGTATCATTTATCCCTCAAAGATTTCAATGTATTCTGGTTAGATATTGTTGAACATTGTTTTTTCACTGATAACATTATAATCCATTAATTTACTTTCTGTAGTCATTTTTTTTTCAAAGAAAAGATATTTTTTCTACACACCTACCTATTAGTCAACAAAGCAGTGAAATTACAAGGTTCTGTGACTGAGAAAAGTAACACTTGAAACAAAACAGAGAATGTAAAACTCTTTCCACAAGCTTACTGTGTCACCAGCTATATGAGATATGTAAGAATACTTTAGAATTTCAAATAGGTAGTAAAAAAAAAAATTCACTTAAAAGTACATAATTACCAACGGACTTGAGAAATGCTCATAAAACAATATGTGAAAATTTCCTGAAAACTGAACCAAAATGCGGCATAAGGATACAATCACAGTATTTGCTGTGAACAAAATGAACAAATGAACAAAAGCTGATGGAGATACAACCAATTTAGCCTCTTGTGCACAGAGTCCCTACAGAAACATGTATGGTTTTACATATGTGTATGTATACATATGTGAATATGTCTATAATACCAGTATACAATAAAATACTGCTTAACTTTAACGTAGAAAAAGTGAACGACCACTCAAAACATAGCATCAAGAGAATTTAGAAGCCAAGCCATTTTTTGGTATCATATAACCTTGCTCAGAGCAGGAATAACTAATGTGGAGGTTGAGAGAGAGAAAAAACAGTATATTAGTATGAACAGTGTTACACGTCACAAAATAGAAGGAAATTATTTTTGAAAAGTCAGTAGCAACAAGAGCAATATCAGAGTGGCTCCATGGACTGGATTAATAAAGACTGATTGGTTACTGTCTCTTGTAGTACAAGAATGGGGGGACACCAAAGAAACATGGGAGGCTGAAAACAGTAAAAAGGAAGATGTTGTTCACACAATGTGGTCAAGCACTGCAGCATCGTGTTCCAAGATGATTGAGGTTCTTAATGTTCCAAGGTGCTTAAGGGTACTCAAAGTTCAAAGGACAACTGAATAAATCATTAGAAGAGATGGTTGTTGACGGCTATTAAATATAGAAAAAAAAAATCACTGTTTTTGGAAGTCTCAACCACATATTGGAAAAATACTTTGAGGAAGTATCATTAAATCTAAACTCTGGAGGATTTTTATGTGAGGGTATCACACCAGAAGAAATGCAAACTTATGAAAATATATTGCTCTTAGCGTGTTTCTGACTCCAGTTTCTGGTACTATTTATTACCATTTGTCACTGTGAAAAGCTGCCTGGGTAATCTCACGTGGTGTTGCTCTGCCTGTGGTCCATGGACCAACACTGACTTGTCAGATATAGTGTGTGAAGTGACTACAGAATCATGTGAAAACTATGCACTCACCTTCCTGCAAATGCAAGGAAATGGGACAATAAATCAGGCAAAAACAAAATGCACAAATAAATATCCAATAGTTAGCCTAATTTAAAAAAAAATAAGTTGAAGAAAGACACTGAAACAGTTGTGTACAGAATAATTTAAGGATTTGAGAGTGGCATTGCTTTTTTCTAAAAGGCTAGCTAAGAAGATTTGAAAGGAGCAATCTATATATACATTGGCTGCTTTAATACAGCCACACTGTCACACGTTTTCCTGTTTTTCTACAATACACCCACACCCACCCAGCTAGTTACATGCTAAGAAATAAGGACCTAACCAACCTGTATCAAGAAGGGTGTAGAAGACATAGGTCCCAATCCAATATAATATCCCTTTAAATATCCCTCTGTTTAGATTAGTGCTGTAAGCAAGTCTCACTTCACAAATATATTTTGAAGTTTTAAAGCAGAGAAGGGCATTGTCACTTTATTATTTTCAGTACAACTGAACATGAAGTCACTTTTTCTTAGCTAAGTCAAAACCAGAAGAACGAAAGCAACTTGTTTTGTTTGGAGGCTTTGGTTGCTTGGAAGCACTGGAGAGCTGAAATACTTGAGTAAATCAGACAGCACAATTTGTGGTTCATTTTGTCTCCTCCATCTTACTCTGACAGCTCAGTCCTATGCTATTAAATCTGCAAACAAGAAAAACAAGTAGTTTTGTGAGTGAAACTTAAGAAACTCACCTTCCTGTGTCTTCATGTTTTATTTCTGAATTTTCCCAATCTGTCAGTTTTTTTCTTTTCGGTGGGGCATTCACACTTCCAGTGTAGAATCTGGTGTCTCATAAGGCAGTTGAGCTGGTGTGACAGTCTTTATCAGAACATATGGGTTAACAAAACTGTTTTGGAAAGATACTCCAGAATTTAAGGTGAACAAAGCCAATAGGTTTACATAGTAACAACTCTAAAAATCAATCTATATGGTTTTTGGGGGAGGGTTTATTGTTTTGGGGTATTTTTTGTTTTTACATTTTCATCAATGATAGATGGTGAGAGATCCTGGGTCTACTTCCCCAGGACTAGAAACAAAGAATCTCATCTCTCAAAACAGAAGGATATGACAGAGTTGGGCATAGGTCAGTGAACAGGAAGAATCATAGAATCTTAAAATCATTTAGGTTGGAAAAGACCTCTAACAACCATTAACCCAGCACTGTCAAGGCCACCCTAAATATGTCCCTAGGCACCCTGTCTACATCTATTGTCTTTTGAGTACATCCAGGGGTGGTGACTCCCCCTTCCCTAGGCAGCCTGTTCCAGTGTCTGACCACTCTTCCAGTGAAGAAATTTTTTCCTAATATCCAATCTAAACCTCCCATGGTACAACTTGAGGCCGTTTCCTCCTGTCATGTCGCTTGACACCCGGAAGAAGAGATCGAAACCAGCTTCACTAAAAATTCCTTTCAGGCGGCTGTAGAGAGTAATAAGGACCCCTGAGCCTTCTTTTTCTGCAGGCTAAACACCCCCAGATATCTCGGCCACTCCCCATCAGACCTGTGCTCCAGACCTTTCCCCAGCTCCATTGCCCTTCTCTGAACTTGCTCCAACCCCTCAGTGTCTTTCAAAGTATTGAGGAGCCCAGGACTGACCACAGGACTCGAGGTGCAGCCTCACCAGTGCCGATCACAGGGCAGTGATCACCTCCACAGTCCTGCTGGCCACACTATTGTTGGTACAAGCCAGGGTTTCATTGGACACATGGGCACATGCTGGCTCATGTTCAGCCACTGTTGATCAGCACCCCAGGTCCTTTTCCACTGGGCAGCTTTCCAGCTGCTCCTCCCCAGGCCTGTAGCGCTGCCTGGGATTGTTGTGATCCAAGTGCAGGACCCAACACTTGGCCTTGTTGAACCTCATATTGTTGGCCTTGGCCCATCAATCCAGCCTGTCCAGATCCCCCTGTAGAGACTTTCTGCCCTCCAGCAGACCAACGCTCCCGCCAAATTTTGTGTCTTCTGCAAAATGACTGAGGGGACACTCTGTCCCCTCATCCAGATCATTGATAAGCATATTAAACCAGATTTTTTCCAATACTGAGCCATGGGGAACACCACTTGTGACCAGCCACCACCTGGATATGACTCCATTCCCCACCACCCTCTGGGCCCAGCCACTCAGTAAGTTTTTTATTCAGTGATCAGTGCACCTGTCCAAGCCACGGAATTCCATCTGCTCCAGGAGAATGCTGTGGGGCACAGTGTCAAAGGCTTTAGTAAGGTTCAGGTTGACAACATCCAAAGCCTTTCTGTCATCTACTAAGCAAGATCACCCTACTGTAGAAGGAGATCAGAGGTGAAAAGATTCTACGTAGTTACATTTCTTAATATATTCCTGTTTATAGACATATGAGCCTTGTAGAATGAAGTCACATGAGCCTTGCTTACTGCAGTAAAAATACATCAGCACACATAACATCAGTTTGGGAGCTCCAGGACACAGGTCTGTTTATGGATTAAGCCCATTTTTCTTAGGATATATGTCCCATTAAAGTTCTGTAACCTCCTATCCCAGATTAATAAGATAATAAATAGAAACATAAAAGTAAAGAATGAAATATGTGTGTGCGTGTGTGTTTGAAAATTCTTCTGTATTTAGGCATGTTGGGAATACTGACCACTGATTTGATTTTACAACACAAGACAAGTTGACAGCAGAGAACTCATTTATCCTTAGCACTGGGCACAAAGTAAATATTCAGCCTTGTTGTTTGAATGTTCTGTCTGGACACGCTGCTCATATACAATGACTACATCACTTTGAACAAGCTCAGCTACCTCTACCAACAAACCTTTGTGGTTTAAATGCCTCATTTTCCTCTTTATATCTTCCACCACCACCCTTGGTGGGGTCTGCAGCCCCCTGAATTTAGGAGGGTGAGGCTGGGAATGGGATCAGCTCCTCTCTCAGTTTAAATCCTGCATGATGGCAGTGTTGCAGAACACTACCTTTGCATCAAGCTGGGGACACACCATGATGCTACTATGAGTGGTTTTGGTTTGCTGGAGATTTAACAAATTTTGTGAAGGCCCTGAACACCCTGGCCTAGCTTTCAAAGCAGGAGACCCCTTTGAGACCTCTGGTCACCTCTGACACTTCCATGTTGGCATGACTCCAGATTGTACCCACTGTAACATCCCCAGCTGGGCCTGGGATCTGCTGCTTCAGTGAGTCTGCAAGCTCCTTCCTTCCTCCCTCCCTCGCAGCCTCCTCCCACAGACTGGTAATTAGTGCAAGTGTAGGACTGTATTAATTGCAGCAATTGTCATGTTTGGATTTATGGGTTAATTGGTAATATCTGGTGTAACGTTTTCCCCTCTGGATATTTTTGATCACAGTAATTAACCTCCCTCATCCAGGGGAACAGACGCTCATCGCTGCATTCTCCAGCAGCCCGCAGCGAGGGTTCTGGTGGGATCCCTCTTCACAGGTTCCATGGTGGGCTCTGTGCTGCAGGGTGGGGATGCCCTGTGGTGCCTCCCCTCCATACATTTGTCTGACATATCCTCAGGAAGCTCCAGAAAGTGGAGGCTGTGCTGTCTTGCCTTTGAAGTGGCAGCTACAAAGCTGCTGCCAGTGATGCCTGTTTTTAGGAAGAGGCTGGATCCTTATGGCCAGCTTCACTTTCTTATCAGAAGTGAAAGAAATTTCTATTATATTCTTTCACTTCTATAAATGGAAGTGGTGATAGGACCACGAGTGCCAAGCACAGCCATCTGATCTCAGAGCCCTTCCACTTCCTCTCCTGCAGTACTGATGGTAAATGAGGACAAATGTCCCTCTCTGGAGAGCAGGAGATGGGGGAAAGAGTTGGGTTTGTAAAGGTCAGCACAATGTTCCAGCATGGTCTGCTGTCTGCCCTGTGAAGGGATCTATTAAGACAGGTTTGCTCTTCCCACTGCCCTGCCTGAGCCTTCCTGGGTGGGTGATGCATCTCCAGTGATGCTGGTTGCACTCCTGTAGGGCTGGGGCCACATTTGAGTTTTGTTTGCAAACTGCACCAGGCTGGCCATGGAGCTCTGGATAAGTGGAGAGCCACTGATTCACAGCTCATCTTGCTGTCCTCCAGCTCATGATGTGGAGATGCTGCTGAGAGAAACCTTAAGTTTCACCCCTCATTGATGCAGAGAAACACTTGTCTCTTCTGAAATCCGTCTCCAACAGCAGCTAGTGGGTAAGGAAGGTGCCAAGTTATGACTAGCTGGGAGCACATCTGGAGGGCTTTCATGGAGAACCACTGCTGGCAGCAGGCCTTGGCATTGAGACATGCAAAGCATTTAGTGTAATGAATCAATAACCTTCATTTGTTGGGGGTTCCCCCCCTCCCCAGGGATTCTTCCTTTCTAATCCGAACTCTAAATCTCATTTCCAAACCCAGTCCCTCTTTCAGGAGTGGGGTAAATCTCTGAACAACATGTGCTCAGCAGCCAGAAAGTCAACTCTGTGGCCAACAGGTGTATCTGGGTGATTTTTCTATCCAGTTAATGAGAATTTGGATTTTAGCTGCTATGACATGGGCTGGGTATTAACAGGGGGCAGCAATTCACAAAATTCCATCAAAATAGCCCAAAATTCCATCAAAATAACCAAAAAGTCCTCAAAATCCCATCAGAATAGCCCAAGATTCAGCACAAATGCCACCAAATCCACACAAGATCACACCAAAACATCCTAAAACATCCCTGAATTCCCCAACATTCCATCAAAACACAACAAAATTCCACCAAAACAGCTCAAAATCACACCAAAAGACCCCAAAATAGATGAAAAATATGTCCAAAATGCCCCAACATCCACAAAAATCCACACAAAATCTCCCAATAATATCCAAAAATACACCAAGATATCCCAAAATATCTGAAGAATTCCAGAAAAATCCACCAAATTGCACCCAACATTCCCATCAAATTCCTACCAAAATGCCACCAAATCAACTCTGAATCCACACAAATTATGCAAAATTTCCCCCAATCCCCCTAAAATCTATTCCAAATTCCCCCAAATGCACATAAAATGCCCCCCAAACACTCCTAATTACTTCAAAATTACCAAATGCTCCCAAATTCCATCAAAATCCACCTAAATTCACCTAAAATCAATCAAAATTTATTCCAGAATTACTCAAGTTCCCCCAAAATATAAAAAAATTCATCCAAAAAATGCAAAAATTCCTGAAAATTCTCGAAAATTCACCAAAAGCCATACAAAATCACCCCAAATTGTGCCCAAATTCACCACAGATCTATCAACAATGCCCCCACATCATCAAAAATTCACTGAATTCCTCACTAAACTATCTCGCAATCCTATCAAAAGCAAACTAAACACCCTAGATTCATCAAAATTTGTCCAAATCCCCCAAAATTGATCCTAACACCCCCCTCCCCACCATTTGGTCTCTAAAAATCTGAATATGAGCCATTCAATCAATTGGATCTGGTTTGAACAAGTTGAAACTGGTTTGATTGGTTTGATTTAGTCAGATCCAGGTTTAACCATTTTGAACTGGTTGGATCCAGTTTGAAACAGTTTGATTCAGATTGAACAGATTTTATCTGGTCTGAACTGATGAGATATGGTTTAATCCGGTTTGAACCAGTTGGAACTGGATTGAACTGGTTAGAACTGTTTGGATTCAGCTTGAATTGGAAAAAGAAAGGGAATGTGCCTGAAGGAAATAAAAATACTCATAATAAGGTTGAGTTATAAATGTATTCAAATGATTTATTTTTAGTATGTTCTTAGCATATAATCATGCAGGCTGTTCATTACAAAATGCATGTCCCAAGAGGCCAGGGCTCCATCTGAAGTACCAACCCCTTTGCACAAATGCCGAGTAACAAAAAAAAAAAAAAAATTATCCACCTAAATAGCATTTAATGAGATTTAAATGGTGAAAAGAAACAAAGTAGCGGTAGAAGAAGGTTAGGAAAAAAGCCAGGCAAATTACCTTCGGGTTTTAGTATACAAAAGAAAAATAACAGGCAAATAGAGATTCAGCAGTGAATAAAGGAGTATCAGTGGGCTGGAAGACAGAAATTGGTTGGTCAGTAAGAAACATCTGAGGTGTTTGTGTGCAGGGTACATGACAGGTGTGTGTGCTGTAAAATGAAACAGGAAAACTAAATACCATTATAAAATGGAAGAGCAGATGCTAAAGAAATAGAATCAAGCTTTGTACGATTTAGCTTTAATTGGTTAAGGTCAGTAAACACTGGATTTTTGCTGGATTTTTGTCCATTTCTGAGTTTTCAGGATACCTATGTCATGATTATTGTTCCTGAACAATACAGTAGAAACTGTGGACTCCTGGAGGGGAATTTCTGGGTCTCCAAAGCTGCTGAAGGGAAAAAAGGCTAAAACTACCTGGAAATTACAGTTCACCAGTAAGATCAGCAATCAAAGCTTGGTTTTAATATATCACTTTCAAGAAAAGTAGAAAATCTAATTCTAAACATCTTAACTATAGCAAAAACGTCAAAGGTTATACACACTAGAAAGTAAAATGTGGAAGCAAGAAAAGCAGGGTAACTAGTATAGACTAATTAATCCTAAATACAATTGTAAAGTGCAGGTATTTCAGGATGTAATAGTAAACAGACTTCACCAAATACTTACTGAGTCAGCAAGAGATGATTCTATGCTATTTTTAGATGAGGTTTTGCTAAGAGGCAAAGACAGAAGAGCTGATTGCAGAAAATAACCTTGAATGGGGTGATCATGAGCGAATTCAATTTAAATTAGGATTAATAAACTATGGATTTCTATTTTTAAAGGACAGATTTTGGGATAGCAGGGTCACTGATGAGTGAATGTAGAAGAGACTTGGAAGTCCTTTTAGTCAAAAAATAAAGGAAAAATGTGGAATTTATGCCATAAGGACAGGGTAAAATCTTGCATCCATACATAAAGGGCCTTCTCCCATTTGCACTGATTTGAGTAGCTACATCAAATTCCATCTCAGATGTAATGTACACACAACCAGAAGCACAATGGTTCTATGTTTACAATGCTCTCTCTTCATTTGTGTTCATTCATCTCAGAATGGCAAGATCTCTGCACGCTATAAATAGACTGTTTTTTCTTAATATTATAAATCCTGATCTTGGTAGATGTGTTGATGAGGCAGACTGCCTGCCAGTCCTTAAAAAAACCTTGATATTCATCATTATCCATACTATTGTGTCCTTGCATACTCAGAAATTAGTTGCCATCAAAAATATTCTCAAGATTGACCACAAAGAAAGATTTTTTCCACTTCAATCTGTGAAACTGAAATGAAATGTCTGGTAACATCTCCAGGCTGCTCAGACTTTCCCGTGTTCCAGCTGTTGCCTTGAGACCTCTGGATGAAGTGACCACATGTCAAAAATTCTCAAAACACACTAATAGGCTAAAGATGAACGGAAAAGACTCGCTGTAAACAAATACCATTACTGCCAGATGGAACATAACAAATCAGTAACAGAAGAGGATGGTAGCATCTAAATGAACTCATTTATATTATATCAGTTTATTCTGTGCTGTCAAGCAGAATGCTGTTATCTACCTGCCTGCCTTGGGAGGGCCTAAAAGTGTAAGAAATACCATTTGTGCCTGTCTGACACAAATGTGCATACACAGAGAAAGTGATTCTGCAGTAAGGGCTTGGATTACTTGTTTTTTTAAAATCAGGAACTATCAAGAAACAATCCAGGAATTTTGAATCAATGAACAATTAGTAGGCTGAATTAAAGCAGAATAGAAAGTAGAGGAACATATTTAGCCATTATCAGATAAGTGGGAAAAAACATTGGTTTGAAACCAGTAACAGATTTACGTTTTGGGTTTTTTTTTCACAGATTATTATTCATTGTTGTTGTTGTTTTGAGGAAGCATTGTTTTGGGTAACGAAGCTTTCTTTTCATTATCAAAGAAAGGACAAGTGTGTTCACAAGGAAGTGGACAAACTTTGTGCCAAAAATGTCACCCAAAATTGAGGAAGTTGTTATTCTGCACATAAAAAGAGGGACATTTCAGCACCCAAGTGGTGAAAATGTTATGTTTCAAACAAAAGTATAAAAACATTTCAAAGCTGAGGTATGAGTTCAGGATCGAACAGAATCACTACCCTCTGGAAAACTCCAAATTAAGACACAATCAATTTCTTTGCTATTACATTATACTGACATAACATCAATATGAGTAAATGTGTCTTAAGCTAAATATATTAACATAGCTGATACATCTTACTGTTATAATATCAATATGTGACTATGTCCCAATTTCAATATGTTAGATTGACAAAATATCAGTGACAAAACCATTCCTACTTTTGTAATTACAGACCTATACTTGAGCTGACATTATCAGAACTCCTTGACTTCTCCCAGCATTATAAAAAATAAGAGATAAAATGGAAAAGATAAATAAAGATAATGTTACAGACTTTAATACCATCTATTTAATTCTATATTAAGGCTACCTGCCAAAAAGCCTCAATTTTTTTTGACTGTAGATGTATTTACAGGTCTTGTTATATAGTTTACTATCATTTTAATCAATTATGCTAAACTATCAAGTTGCTTTTTTTCAAATTCCCAGCCTCAATATTATCAGTAATGGCACAATTCTCACAAATTTAAAAAATAATCCAAAGTTCAGTGGCCAATCTTTCACTGATTTTCACAAGCAGTATGTCAGACTTCTGGTGGTATAAACATTATATATGACAATATTTTATCTCTTAACCTGCTAATATAGAATAAGCAAATAGGAACCTATCTTTTTGACTATCATCATGCTGACACCAAAAGAAAATTCTGTTACATTTTCCTGTCCTAGTAAAGTAAATTAATTTACCATTTTATGCAATTGAACTGTGCATCATTTTTTTTATTCCTCTGTAACCAAATGTGAGTACTGTTTAACTCAAAGTGGGCATATCAACCTTAGCTTTATAATCATAGCTTCGTGTAGCCTGAATGCACAATTGCAAGCAAGCACATTGTCCTTATTTTGTACAAAACTAAGCAATTCTTTTCAGCAGATGCTTTCAAAGGTGTGTGTGAAGCAGTTTTATTTTTTTTTTTTCAACTGTTCAGCTTTTACAACTAAACTTTAAGTTAATGAACTAAAAAAAAAACCCCACACTGTAAGCAGGCCAGTGTCCTTAGGTTACTAGTCCAGTTTATCTTCAGTGTGAAAAGATCATCCTTGAAAGTACTCACAGTCTTCCTTTTCACTGTTATTTGCTCAGGACATTCAGAAAACAGAGCCTAGTAGCAAATACTCTTTTCCTCCAAAAGAGCTGTACACTAATTTTTACTGCACCACCCAGCTTCACCTCTGTTTCATTTCAATCACTTCTGATTTTTCTTAATACTTAGAAAATTTGATTTTGAACTAGCAGTCTTGTGTTTTTCTGTTCTATGATCATCTTTTCCAACTAAGGCATTATACAAAGTCACTAAGTGATGGTGTAGTCCAAAAATTGTTTCCCCCTATATGCAGATAGGCATAAAACACGTACTCCATGCTTACAGTAACAGTGCTCCAAAACTACATCAATGTTCCCCCTATTTTCATCTCTTTGCACTGCTTAATTCTTAGAATAACACAGGGATTAGATGCCAATTTTGATGTAAATGACTGTTACTGTAGTGCATTCAGGAGAACTATAGATTCCGGAGAGGAAGGCAAGCAGCTCTGAGAACAGAAGGAAAAGAAGGAGTGAGAGGATACTTAGCAGCCCACAGGAAGAAGTTAACCAGGTTGGGAATTAATAAGGAGAGATAAGGTGATTATTTTCTAGATAATGGGGTTATAACTTTTCTCATTCAATGTAAATTCACCAGAAGAGACTGCAAGGAGGACTTTGCTTTCATTTGGCTGTCAGAGAGAGGAAGAGGAACTGGTCTGGAAGATGCTCAAGTAACTGTTCATGGGTAGTAGCCCACAGGTCACATTAAGGGTGGATTATTTGTTCCTACTGAAAAACAGGTTTTTTCACTTCTCATTGTGATTTTGCACAGCCAGCACAGGGTCCTGGCAGTAACTTGTGCTGATTCATCTGCTCTCCTAGATAGGGGAGAGGGGGATCAGGGGGTGCTCAGTAATATGAAGAGGAAAATAAATGTGTTAGATACATGAACACAGTACCATAAAGTTACCCATGGCTTGTGAGCCCAGCCCCTCTAGTAAAACCCCTTCAGCACCCTGGTGAGGGGGATGAATTCCACCTGAGGAAAGCAGAGTGTGCCACAGAGGAGCTGTGCATTGCACCCCTGGGACTGCCCAGGAAGCAATGTGGAAGCAATTCCTGCTCCTTGCCCACACAGGTGGAGGAAAACCCTTTAGGCAGTCTTTCCATTCTCTTTCTCTTCTGACATTTTGCATCAATAAAAAGTCTACACAAACCGGGGCGCTTAAAAATGAAGCTGAGGACTTAAAATGAAGCAGTTACCACTGCAGTCACGTCCACGCAGCTTCTGTCCTCACCCAGTAGCATTTCTTTGGAAAAGGACGTTGTGATACCTCAGTGTAAATTGTGTGATATAAAATTAAGTTCTTTGCCCTTCCTTGGCAAAAGGAAATATAAAAATCGCTACTATAAATACTGCATCCATCTTTTAAAACATATAGCTTTTAAGACTGTATCACACATGGTGAAAACAGATCAGGAAAACAGATTGAGGCTTTTTAAACCATTGGTTTCATCCTGCCAACTGCACTTATTCCCACTGTCATTTACTATCAGCACTTTAGTGTTAAAAAAAAAAGTGTAAAGACTCAAACATATTCTTGAAAAATAGTATAAGCTGCATGCTAATGAAGCCACTCTTCCTGAGGGTCTGTCTCCTGCTATTTGTCAATAAAGACATTTAAGTTTCTATAGTAAATAACATCTGCTCCTAAGAACATATTGCAAAGCAGCAATAAGAAATAGGAGGATAACAAGTACCAGGCATTGTTACTTTGCTAAGAGAAACACTAGTGACTCCCTCCATCAATCACCACCTCTGTCCCCCCAATCTCCTGAAAATAACATCTAATTAATTGATGAATCATTCAAAAAATCTGAATTCCAGAATACGGCAACACAAATATTATAGAGTGGACAGATCATTAAAACAGCAGAAGTATTTGTGAACTGTAAATAACGAAAGAAAGAATAGGATTTGTGCCATCATTCTCAGCGGCACATACAGCAATTTTAAGAAGCTGAAGCTGACATCTGACTGACTTCTTAGCAAATATTACCCCTGGCTGCACTGGCAGATTCCACTGGAATATCTGAGACTGAAACACTACATGACTGCTGCCAAGCCAGGACTGAGCCTTGGCTTTTATATTGCTGCTTACTGTGTTTTGTTCTGGTTTTGTTTGCTCATTGGTTGTTTTCCTTAAGAAATTATTAATTTGTGAAAGTATTTGCTTTTCTGCTTTACGTTATCTTAAGGCTCAGCAATTAAAAAATAACAGGAGTGTGCAAATACTTTCCAGTGGGCCCAAATATGATTTATATATTCTTATCTCTTAGTATTGCTGCTTTGTGCCATAAAAGCCGTGAGAAATATGTGAGCATATGAAGGAAGGCATAGCCAAGAGGATATACAAGTAATTTAGTTATTATCCCAAAAATAAACAGCATCATTGTAGTCTGCATAGATAAGCACTGCTCCAGTTCCATCAGGGAGTTCTGCTGCTCTCTATATAGTGTGATATTTATCATTCATTCAATGACCTTCAACCATTTACTGTGCTACAGTACCCTGACTCCTTCATAAAGGCCAAGTTTTATAGATCTGGAAAATGTTATTGTTTCTACACAGTGGCTTTACATAGGTCTAGATTTGCCCTCAGGCTAAAGCAAGGCAACACACCTTCACTCAGGTGTATCCACACAGATCTCCCAGTGACTGATTTTTACATTAGCAATCACAGGACAAAATACAATCTTTAAAGTATTGACTGGAAATTTGTGTTACTAGTGGGGATGAGGCACATTTCTGATCCAAAACATCCCCAGGATGTTTGAGTACTACAGGACTGGAAACAGCAAGTGTTCAATCTACTGGTTCAAAGGAATTCAGGGATGAATCCAAATGCATTTAAAGCCTTCCACAGAAGTTTGCCCCTGAAGCTTTCTGGAACTGTCCCAGAAGGATGAGCTGGCCAGCAGGAGGGTCTCACCTCCCCCTGGATAGCAGTGGAACATTTCTGCAACTTGAGAACATCACCTGGCTAAAGGCAGGTGCAGAGGTCTGTGAGTCATTCCTACTGAAATAACTCGTGTTAGCTGCACTGTTGTAAGAAGGAAAAAAATAAAGCCATATATGCTGGAATTTGAGCAGAGAGATGTGACATTACCCTCAGGAGACTGCATGAAGGTGTTTTACTGAGATTAAAAGGAAAAAAAAATAAAAAGTCACACCAAACCACTTGAAACATATGAAGAAGTACAGCCTTTGCAGTTCCACTAGGTAGGATAACAGTTATAAGGGCTATTAGACTCCATATTACAGATCAGCAGAGGAGGTCAGGGACATATTTCAGCAAAGCAGTATATCTCAGCTAGGCAGAAGGAAACATTTTAATCTTCTTTGGGCTATTCACTGGGCTAAATCAAATGATATAAGCAATAATTACAGACTTTAGGGACCAGGGTTGCACATAGAGTCCCTGGATTTCTGTGGCTGTTGCCAGAAATAAATCAAAATTAGGGTGCTCCCCCAGTGCTAGAGACAGTTTCCTTGAGAAAGACTGAGGGATCACTGAGGGTATTGGACAGGTCAGAAGTCAAAGAAAAGAACCTGTCTGGTTGTGCAGTAGTTGAACAGACCTGCAGTGGGACTGAAAAGACAAGGAAGCCTTTTAGAGAGGTTGTTTGAACTCCTTATATTTGATAGTAGTGGTAAAATGCCAGAAGAGATTTCTTGTCATTTTTCCTTAAATTAAATTTGCATTCAAATGTAAGACTCGAAGAAGAGTTAAAAGTAGACAGGGAGGATATGTGAAATATTTTGTATTCCTCTAATATTCATTTTAGGTTTAAATAAAAAATTGCAAGGTTCAAAGCTGAACCACTGGTTCAGCTAATTTTAGGCAATTTAGACCTGAGTATGGATGCAAATTCCACTTTTCAACCCTCTCCAGCAAATATACCCCAAACTGCAGGTGGGCACAGGTAGGAGGGAGGACTTTAGGGAGAGAGGACAGTCTAGCTAAATTGTCCCACTAACTGGGGAGAGAAAGTGTCCTCCATGCAACGACAGGAAAATGCAGAAGTCAAAATTGCAGTATTAAAAATAAATGTGACTTGTACATTTTGAGAGGGCTGATATTGTCCTGTATGAAATCCTGGTCAGTCTGGGATATTTAGAAAGGTGTCTGTGTTTTTATTTTCCTTTATGCATACTCATTGCCTGTTAGGAACATTTATTCTGTTTCACAATAAACATTTTATGCTTCTGTGTCCTGCAAGGTCAACTAAGCTTATGAAAACCAAGCTGCTGTCTGTCTCCCCTACCTCATCACTAAAATTCCCAGACAGAACGGAAACTCCAAAATTCATCAAAACACTATCAGATAGACTGGAGAGAATTAGAGCTGAATACTAATTTTAATACCTCTATTATGTATGCACAAGACAACTATACTTGAGGTTGAAATAAGCAACGCATCTTGAAGGACTCTTGTTTATTCGCTCTTCCCTAAAAGAAAAAAAAGGAACGATTCCGTCTAATGAAGTGAGAAGGTGAAGGTAGTTTTACTTTGCGAGTGAGATAGTTAATGAGGCAATATCCTCTTGAATCTCTGAGATAAGCTCTAGGTCAAAAGTAGACAAATTAGCATAACATTCATATTAATATATTTCAGAATCAGATACAGAAACAACCTGCACTCTGAAACCTGCCTAATCACAGACAGCTAATTTTCAAAGGAGTTTTGGCACTCATTATGGTGATGGATGACAGAACTAAAAACATCAACATTTCCTTGAGATCTGCCGTGCTTTGTAGGCACTTCTCTTATGTACTCCATGAATTGTATTTTATATTTTTCATAATTTATTTAGAAACTCGGAGAAGTAAAATGAGGTCCCCTGTTGATAAAATTTTGGCATGCTGCAACACTGCCTTTGTGTACTTGCAGCATAGATAAGCCAACATGGTATCATATTCTAGTACCCAGCAGTTGTAGTGCTGCTATTCTAAAACCATTATCATCATGTCACAATGAGAAATACATACAGACATTTCTACAAACACACACCTGCAAAATACTCTGTATATGAAGCAAGCTGCTAGTATTTATGAACTTTCTCATTCACAGATATAGAGATACATACACACAAACACCTCTGCTCTCACAGACTGTAGCCACTGTCAACATGTACCTGTCCCCATGTTGCTATATGTAAATTATTAAGTTACCTTCCTTCCCTATAAAACGAATTTAAACATTGGTATGCTCTAAAACATTGACAACTGGGCTAGCACTGCTGATGGTGCCTAGTAAAAACCAAAGAGAAGGGAAAGGATGTGTGGAAGATGCTAATAAATAAATAATAAATTCAGGGATTAAAACCAAAAAGGTGCCTAAAACAGTTTCCTAAAGTTTTAATAGATTCTGTTGATGAGACTGGTTTGGACTGCCTGCAATTCTGTGGAGTTCACCTGGACTAGCCAACACAGTGAGTTTGATTTTAGGACACAGCGCATTCCTTACAGTCTCGAAATTCACTGCTGCTGGAGAAAACCAATCTTGAAATACAGCATTAATCACCAATGAAAATGAAATGCAGCCCTTTGCCCTGTGAGCACTGGGTTTGGATAAGTAGGTACTCAGGGATCCATCTTAAAAGTGTATTGAGCATCTTTGGAGGCGATGAGCACACTCAGCTTACACCGCCTACATGGGAAACTGATGTCTTTTGGCATCTTCTGGGTTCAGGCTCCTTTTGATTACACTGAAAAAGAACACAAAGGGCTCCTGCCTTAGGCAGTGCAAATTAGCCAAAAGGGTATGTGCCTAAAAATAAGAAATGACTGGAGAGTGCAAGGCAATGGGAAGGGATGATGGGAAGATTCATCCTGCAACTTACTGGAAGACAAGCTGACCATGGGCCTCCTAGCAGCAGAAACTGGAGAGCAAGCCAAAGGAAGGAAGCTCATCTTATCAGACATGAGAGCCGACAGCATGTTGGCAGCTGTGGACACAAATATGACAGCTGTGAGTCAGGTTACAGCTTTCCCTCTCCCGCCCCAGGGCCTCCTCTCCCCCTCTCATTTGTGACAGGAAGAAAATCTGCAGCTCACTGGGTGCCATAGCAATCGATGCTGCTGTGGTGTTTGAAATGGCTTTATCACCTAAATATTATTTTTGCTCAGTTTCACAATATTCTTCCTCATGCATCACCTTTTCTTGCTGTTTTCTGAACAAGTTATGGTCATTTCCCTCCCTTTTCTCTTCAGGGCTGTGCAAGACTTCACATGACACACTAAATGAGACATTCTCTAGGCTCCTTCCAGCACTGTTATGCCAGTGAAACCAGTGTTCTTTAGGAAAGAGCTCTCTCTCTGCTTGTACCTTCCAAATCACTCATTGTTGTGTTGTGTTTGCAGGGTAAAGTTTTGGCAGGGAGGGGGCTACAGGAGTGGCTTATGTGAGAAGCTGCCAGAAGCCTCCCCTATGTCTGACAGAGCCAATGCCAGCCAGCTGCAGGACAGACCTGCTCTGGCCAAGCCCATCGGAGATGGTGGTAGTGCCTCTGGATAACATATGTAAGGAAGGGGGGAAAAAAAACCACCTTGGGCAACTTCAGACAGAGAGAGGAGTGAGAACATGTGAGCTAAACAGCCCTGCAGACATTAAGGACAATAAAGAAGAAGGAAGGGCAGGAGATGATCCAGGTGCCGGGGCAGAGATTCCCCTGCAGCCCGTGGTGAGGCAGCTGTGCCCCTGCAGCCCATGGAGGTCCACAGAGGAGCACAGATCCACTTGCAGCCTGTGGAGGACCCCATGCCAGAGCAGGTGAATGCCTGAAAGAGCCTGTGATCCCATGGAAGCCCCTGCTGGAGCAGGCTTCTGACAGGACCTCTGGCCCCATGGAGAGAGGAGCCCACACTGGACTTGTGACCTCATGGAAGAGACCCATGATGGAGCAGCCTGTTCCTGAAGAACTGTATCCCTTGGGAGGAACCCCACACTGGAGCAGGACAAGACTGTGAGGAGTCCTCCCCATGTGAAGGAAGAGAAGATGTGTGATGAACTGACTGTAGTACCCATTCCCTGTCCCTGCTGTGCTGCTGTGGGGCAGAAAACAGAGAAAACAGGAAGTGAATCTGAGCCTGGAAAGGAGGAAGGGGTAGGGAGAAGGTGGTTTTTAAGATTTGGGTTTATTTCTCATTACCTTACTCTGATTTGATTGGCAATAAATCGAACTAATTGCCCCAAGTTGAGTCCTTTTAGCCCATGACAATAACAAATGAGCAAACTCTCCCTGCCCCTATCTCAGCCCACAAGCCTTTTGTTATATTTTCTCTCCCCTGTCCAAATGAGGAGGGTACTGAAAGGACATCTTTGGTGGGCACCTGTCATCCAGACAGGGTCAAGTGCACCACGATTATAAACATTATACTTTGGGTCTCTTATGGCAGCTTGGCTGGGCAAAACCTCAAAGGTAAGCAGAGAAATTGTTTGTGACCTTCCAGTGTTGGGACTTACTGGCATGAGGACTGCTGACAGCACAAAGCAGAGTGGCTTACACCCACTGTAAATTCACTTGGCATCCAAAGGCTTCTCTTGGTCAAGCCATTGATATTCTAGAGGGATTTTCACATCATCCAAGGACCACCTGTGTGCTTTGTGTCCTGGGGTTAAACCCTTATGCCTGGTCATGTTCATGCATGATGTAAGAACAAGAAACTAAAGCCATTGTGACCATCAGTTAAGAAATACCTCAACAAAGGAAGCCTGATCTGCCAGGTATGTGATCACTACATGGACATGAATGTAACACAGTATTTTAATTCAGCTTAAAACCAAGCATCTTCACCCAAAGATGCAGAAAGAAATTCTAATTAAAGGCAGGGTAAACAAAACAAAAAAGCATTACCAAACCAGGAAAAAAAACCAAAACAAACCAAACAAAAAAACCCCAATAAATCTCTAATTCCTGCTTCCAGCAAAATTTATCTGTGGCTAAGAAAATTGCTTGTGAAAAGCTTTTCTTCTCCTCAGACTGTAAATATGCACCTTTATTATAGGTGAACAGGTAACTAGAAGTTTCCTATCGGTTTTCTAGAAAGCTTATAACACAATAAAAGGAAAAAAAACCTCAATTAATGATTTAGGGGTTGGTGGTGGTTTTTTCTTTGCTGCCTTTACAGTGTGTTTCATCTTGTATCTTTAAGCATTATAGATTCACAAGCATTATGCAAAGCATTATGACTATAATCGGCACAATGGGGGTTCAGTATTTAATGAAAGTAACTCTTGTTTTTAATTATAGCATTTAAGATCATCTTATTGTCAAGTGAAATACAGCCTTGCCTTTCTGCGATTTGGCATCCATGGTTGAATTTAGGAAATATCCCATCACCTTCTCTTTTTCCAATAAACTTTGACATTTCCAGGTAACTGTATACATGTTATATACTTTGTCTGGGAGCTTTCCAAAGCCAGGACTGAATAGCAAAAAAATGAAAGGCATTGTACAAACTTCCTAGTGGAAAATATTTTATTAATTTTAACATGCTGTAAACAGAGGAGGGCAGAAGTTCAGTTTTAGGTATCTCACTCCAAGATGCTTTTAACTTCTGGCTTATATTATTCACCCCTTTTTGCAGTTTCTCCCTCATAAAAGGTAAGTCCCGTGAATAAAACAGCCCCAGTGCTAGACTACTTGGAGCAGACACTTTGGCAGCAGGTAATTAGATTTCACACATTTTATATTTTCAATTATTTCATTTACACTATAATCAATGCTTTTCACATGCAAGGAACGCTATATTAGACTAGAGATTTCTATCTTGAAAGAGAAACCAGCAAACAAAAGAATAAAAACCATGATTAACAAAATGTTCCAGACCCTGTTTGCATACAAATATGCACCATACCTCAGCACCAGCAAAAAGGAATTGTATCCAGTTACACACATTTCAAGACCAAAAAGAAATCCATAATTGCTCTGTTTAATGTTTGTATCTTTTGTGTATATTTTAACCATATTTGCAATTTGCAAAGCTATTTGGCTGATGGCACTATTATAAATCTATTAAATCCATCCTTTGAACAGATGGTGCTATAAAATTCTATTGTATCTGGGAAGAGGTGTTTGAAAACATAGTATATATGTTTTCATGTATAGACATACATGTGATGGCACCTAGAAGACCACAAAAGCTATGTAAAACAGGTAAGTACACCAACTGGGAGGTCCAGTTTCCCGGGATGGCTGATCAGTATGTCTTTTTCATAATATCAAATGCCATCTTTGCAATGCTTGTAAAATAATACCCACTGGGTTTTGGAATAAAAATCTCCACTGGTACCTTAGCAGTATCTTTTTCCTGAAAGCTTTGTATTCCCTATGGACAATCTGTTTCAGCAACAAAAAGACAAACAATGTATCATGTTATTTAGTTTCTCAGCATTTTCAGGTGGATTTCCTTTTTCTTTTTTTTTTTTTTTAATGGAATAATCCGTTATTAGTGTAAAAGTTTAAACATTTATTTTCATAGTAACAGTAGCAGTAATATTTATTCATTGTCTTTGACAAAATGTTTTTCATGCAAGTATGCAACAGAAATAATAAAAAGCCAACAGTATATTGTTTGATTTGATGTATATAAGCAGCTGGCTCCAAGTGCTGAAATTTGTACAACATGTTGGCATAGTTCAAGGAGAGCAAATTTGCAATGAATGATGATAATTTGCAGTGAAAGAAATTAGTGCCTATTTTGATTAGGAATTAGCCTTCTGTTCAAATTTCAGCAGAGTAATGTATTCATTCCTGGTTAGAGCATTAGCTGGGTTGAAAGGGTGAGAGAAAAGCTGGTGGACAAAGGGAAAATTAAAAAGTAAAAAGATCAAAGAGCTGTTTCTCTAGTTCAGTAATAAGGTAGCTTGTAGAGTTCAAACAAATCACCACCAGTGTGTTACCCTGGAATGCACATTTACCGTGGTACCCAACCTTTGCTGAGGTAGGAGCTCCTGTTGTTCAGTTTTTAGGATTACATTGCTCACCTTGGATTTTTGCACCTAATCACACCCAAATTGCTCAGTTTGAGGGGCAGGTGGAAACGTTACCATACTATGACAACACGCAGCAGCTGAGGATGTGTTATGCACTTCATAATTACATTCACAAAAATATTGCACAGCTAAAATTTTGCTTCCTTCCCATTAGCCCTGGCACAGAAATACAATTCATCAATCATCTTAAAGCAATTCAAATTAAACCTACAGAGTTTCAGAGCTACTGAAATCTTCAGCTGCTCTGATATGGTTCCTACCCAGGGGACCACAATGGCCAGGACCACAATTCTTCCAATTTCTAGCCAGGAAAAACACATTTCCAGAAAGAACTGGCTAGAAATTCAGCTTTATGTATTAAAAAAAAAAAAGTGGCAGAGAACAAATGAGTCCTGAGCAATCTCTGCTCAGCAAAAGTCAAAGAGTTGACTGTGATGGAGTGGAATCTGGAAGGGTCTGCCATTCAAGTGTGCAAGCTCTTTGAGGAGTTAATCTATGAGAGAAGCTTAAAAAAAAATTCCTGTATTTCTGTTGTGGTGCCAGCTGTCAGGGCCCTGACAGTTTACCTCGGCACTGAATCTTCAGAACAAAGGAACTAGGTCATGAAACAGAAAATTTAAGCATATTCCCCATGAAACTCACCTTAAAAGACGAGCATTCAGGTTACTAAGTCAAGGACTGAAAAGTCAGAAAATGACAAATTTAGGGCTGTATGTTGAACCTTAACTCCTCCTCTTTGTATATGTGCACTGTTGAACTACTAATTATATGACTGTAGAAATAATTGTATGTAAAGACCATATCTCAGTGCATGGCAAAAAGGAGGGCTGTTATTTAATTTTAAATTATTAATAAAAACAGGGGTTTAAAACATCTCATTTAATACTGTGCTTGACCACCAGTGTTTCTAAGTTATTACCTGACAATTAAAAATACTCTTTTTGAAAACTGAAATTAAAACAATCAAAATTAAAAAAAATATTTACAAATAGTCTAAGGGAATCAGGCTATTTAACTGCTAATAATGTCTTCTACACAATGAGAACAGCCCTCTGGTTTTTTCCTCCCTGCAGAAGGATATTCAGTGTCTTCCCTAATGGCCAATTTTTTCCTCAATTAATATAACGTAAATTCAGTGAAAGCATCTCAGTACCCACACCCACTGGGAAAGAAGCACCTGGGCACTGGCAGCTTGGTCTGAGCAGAGATGAAGCAGTTTCAGCCAAGCTGTATTTGCTACTGTAGAGACACAGGAAGAACAACTGGTCTGGTATTTCTGGGGCCCACTCAGGCCACAGCAGAGACAACTTTGCCAAAAGCTATACACCCTTCTCATTCCTCAAGGTCTCCAAATTCAGTGAGGTGCTCCTAGCAACACTGATTTCTTTACCACAGGAGGAAGCAGAAAACTAAAGCTTTGTTTATGAAGGGGAAGGATTGGGACAGTATGGGAAAAAAAAGTTAGTTGTCTCCTTTGCAATTTTAGGAACTGGAAGGCATCACCTCTTCTAGTATCCTCCCCCACAGCCCCAGTAAGTCTCTACCACCCCCAAGCTCCTTCCTTTAGTCACCTACCTGTCCTCTTTCACTGCCTCGGTTTCCCCACTGTCTCCAATCACAGTTCAGCTCTTTGGACCCCAAGCTGCTCTAACTCCACTGTTCAGCAGCACCTCTACATCTCTGGGTTCTTTTTTATTCTCTGTACTGCTCTTCCTTCATCACTCCCTTTGAAATAAGGCAGGGGAAGGTGCAGCAGCAGAGGAAGAGGAGTGTTGCCTCTGGATGGAGCTGACCTGAGAGGTCTTCTCTGTTTTCTCTCTTGGACACCAAGAACCAGTTTAGAAAAGCCAAGGCAAGGACTTTGCCGACAGGAAGACACATCCTGAAGCTCTTGCCTACCCAGCTATTAATTTTTCAGAAGACAAAATCATCAATTCTTTTAGCCAAGGGCTTTGACATAGATCTCCTTCATTCTCTGGGAGCCAACTTCAACTTCCTTATGCAAGACACCCTTCAATGTACAGCTCCCAGCGTAACCAAGGAGTTTATAGCCAAGAGAGTGCAAGTTTTCAAATGCTGATCCCCTCCACAAGAGCAGTGCTGCTCCTAGTTCCCTTCTGTTGAGCTCCAGATGGCAAAGGAACAACAGTCTGTATCTCCTCTTGCATCCATGAGGTAACACACTGCATTTGCCTTGTCACACTTTCTACCCAGCCACAAAATGCACGTACTGCACAAAACACTCCTAAGTTTTGCAAAGTTCTTTCCTCTTTTGGAGAAAATAACGCAACACTACCATAAATCAAACCTCAGTCTTTAATGAACGGGACACGTCAAAAGGAGAGACAAAATCTTTCATGAGGATAAATAATAAAGCTGAAAAAAACCCCAAACAAACATGGAAGCTTTTGGGAATACATTCTTCACATCATGATTTCTTCAGGTTATGGATTTATGGGTCAAGTCTATTTAAAACACCAGCAATGAATGTATGGTACCATGTACAAGACACAGAGAAATAAGGCAGATTATATCTAATATGTATTTACAAAGCCATTGCTCATAAACTGCTCAGAGAATAAATGTTTCCTAAAGCCATTTTAAGCACACTGAAATATGCTCCCTGACAAACACATCCTTTACAACCTCTTCCAAATCAGAAATGGTTTTCAATTTAAATATTGGAGGCATAGTTTTTCTAAAGCAGTACAGAAGTGGTATATCCTTCTGCATAAAGTGTTTCCTTAGTAGAGATAATTGAGGATGGAAAATACATTATTTTTCTGTTCTATCTACCATGGCAATTAAAAACAACAATTAATTGTGTCAAGGTGCAAAATGATGATTTTAATTACACTATCAGAGTAACATAAGAGGTTCACATGCAGTGACTACATCCTTGATTGGTTCAGGGTACTACAAGAGAAAAGATAGAATTGCCTCCCTAGGGCAATGTTCTCCACCTCATTCATGTTGCTTTACTTCACAAATAACCTCACTAACTTATTTTATTGACCTCCCTAGTAGCAGGCTTTTGAAAGTATAACCAAGATATTTTTCCTTTTTGTGGAAGCTTTATTATTTTACTCTATTTTTAAATACTACTGAGAGAAGTACCTGCCATACACAGCATCATATTTTACAGTCTGTCTTGTAATTTAAAATTGCTTGTGAAAGTAACAGAAATATTTCTAAAAGAATGAAAAGGCTGATTTTCAACAACATTCACAGTATCATTCAGGACTCACAAAGTCCAGATTTCTCACTCCCATTGCTATCAGACTGAAGCACATTTGGGAAGCAGAACACTAAAAAGACTCTTTCTTTAATTATGCCTTTACCTCTACCATCATTGAAACAGCGTGCCCTGAGGCAAAATAGGGAGAAACAGCAAACTCTTGCCTGAAAAGTTCATAAAGCAAACATGATCCATAAACCTAAGACTCTATTCCCCTTGTACCTTCAGGGAGAGAGGAATATTATTGAAATTATTAAGTTCATTTTACTGTCTAGTGCCTTTGAATAGTATTGTGAAATTGGAAAAAGAATATCACTGCACTCTTGAAGCCAGGGTCTCTAATCCAGTGCTAGAGGCACAGAGAACTGTACCCACATGCTGCAGAAGATATATTCAGATTTATATTAGACATTGCAAGCTGAAGAGGGTAATTTCATACTAATGCAATATCCTAGCTTAAATAGCTTTGTCAAAACAAGTTTTCCTGTGGTTTCTGACCTTTTTTTTGGTTGAACAAAGCACAAATACAGAGATTGTCTTAATCACTCATTTTTTATTCAAACACCTGTACTGGGCCATATTCATAAAGATGTTTCATATCCCATCATGCATCTTCCAGATGGTTTTTATTAAAGGTCTTTGGGAAGATTTTCCCCTTACCCACTTCCTTGCTTCCTCATAACAGTTAATTAAAATACTTCCATGGAGATGCACAACATGGACCCGCTAACTAGTGTCAGTCATTGTGCAAAAAATGAGCCAGTGTGTTGCAACTGTTTTTTTTGTCATGGCAGCCTGTGTTCTTATTGTGATTCAGCAGAACTGCTGAGACATCAATTATTGTGTGTGGTTTCTAAGAGCTTTTATAATTCATGTTTCAAATGCCAGCTTCACCCACAAAGCACAGCAGTCCCATAATCTACAAAATAAAATTTGGGGCTCAGTTTCCATTTACCTAAACTTCTTCAATAATAAAAATGTGTCTGCTGAAGACATCTGTTAGAACTCGGTAACATCTAATTTTAATGGAAAATAATAGAGTTCAGCACCATAAGATTAGAGGTTATAGGCTAGGCCTTTTGGCTGGCTTGGCATTCCTGTTGAAATGTTCTGCCAGCCAACTTAATATATGCATTAAAAAATCCCAATGACTTGATGATTTCCTCCTAAGACTCAAAATAGAGCAATAGTTCCTTCTCTTAATGCTTTGCTCCAAGACATTGTTGAGCCTATGGCAGTGTCTGTTTGATGGAACTGACAATAATATTATTTCTTTTCACTAAAAATAAAGGCTTAATGAGGCAAAATCCAGAGTTAATTATATGTTGGAAACACACACTCTGTTGGAGAGGAGGTGGAGTTGCAAGAATCACTGTATTTCAGGCCAGCCTTGCTTGCATTCCTGGGTTTCAGATACTGAATTTTGTCAACCCAAAGCTTGAGATTCAGGGTTTTTTTCAGCTCAAATTCAGTCTTCTGGCACAAGTAAATTGCTAAATAGCATACAGCTATTGTAGAAGATGTTTTTGGAAAATAAATATAACATCACCAATCATAACAATCAAACCATCTGTGACTTTTAACCAAAGTTTTGCATTCCTTTTTAATCCAAAACCCTGTGAAAGATATTTATGATTCCCCTGGGTAACATATACTAGCAAAATAATCAGATTTGAAATGCCTGTGAAAATTATGAGCAGAGAAAGGATGTACTGTAACTTCATCCAGCTTGTAACAGAGCACCCAATCCAGTGAATCGCTAAGTAGAACTGCTCACTAGGACTGCACACAGAAAACTGCAGAGAGCCATTCACCAAAGACTCAAATACTACTAAATAAGCCTCTGTAAAGCCAGCAGAATGCAGGAAGATTGTGCCATCAAAATCAATATGCCCCACGTGAAAGCTGAGTAGCAGAAATGTAAAATTGGAAAGAAAAATGATCAGCCAGCCTACAGACTCACTGTAGATGTTGCAGAGGTCTGAATGGCCTACAGGGCTTTTGGAAGGACAGGAAAGCATGGGTCAGGTCATGGTTTGGGTTTTACTACTCCTCTGTGCCCAGCTTTCCCTCAGGGCATGTCCCCTTACTCTGACTGCCCTTTTTCCAGCTCAGCAGCTCCCACTCCTTCTCCTTCTTCCTTTCTACACCGCTGCTTCTGAGGAACTATCCATATACAGACAGCAATAAGAGGTGGAAGAATTAGCAAATCTGCCACTTATATGATTCATAAGGTAAATAAATTGCAATGGAATAGGAATAGGAGAGTGCCCTGACATAACTTCACAGACCACCTCCCCAACTATCACCATGCTTTCCTCGGCTGTCACTCATCAATAGCATTTTAATATGCTATGGTCCTGGTTCCCCACTGTATTACTTCTGTCATAGTCATATGCATCTCTACAAATCAAGTGAAAGCCAGGTGGCAGGTATTTTTATTTAATTTTAGTAATGCTCTATGAACAACCTGTAATATAAAGTTTGTAAGTAAGCAACCAAGTTTTTGACCAGAAAAACCCCCAAACACGCATTTTCACTTTTTATTAAAGCTGAAGCCTGTAAAACAATCAAACACATTTCCAGAGCCTTTTGCTCCTTCCTGTCTTCTCCTCTGTACTAAGACAAGAGCATCATGCTGATACAGCTGACTGTGTGACCACAGGCACAAAGAAGGCAAGGCGGATGCAATCAAGGAGGAAAGGAATCACATTAACAGCACTTTAGAGGCTCTGTGGATACACTTTCAGACCTGTAACAGAGCCAACTGAATCCTCACCTCCATGGAAAGGAGTCTTACTGCTCACCCACAACACACACCTCCCTTGTACTGGATCTGACATT
Source organism: Pseudopipra pipra (assembly GCF_036250125.1). Classification (NCBI taxonomy): domain Eukaryota; kingdom Metazoa; phylum Chordata; class Aves; order Passeriformes; family Pipridae; genus Pseudopipra; species Pseudopipra pipra. The sequence goes on from NC_087550.1 coordinate 2,185,639, forward strand.
CACCCAGTCACCAGGCACAGGAGCTGTTGTTGAGTGAGAGAAAACAAATTCACTTTCCCCACTGCCCCTTTGCCCCCTCCAAGTATTTACTTCCCTTTCTTTTAGGAACAGCTACTGCACATTCACCTGAGTGCCACACCATGCTAAAGAGAAGCAGGAGGAGTGTGAGAGGGAAGAGCTGGACGTGTGGGAGAGGGGAGCCCCTTTTCAGAGACCAAAAGCAATTACATCAGCTGAAGCCATGTCACGAAAACACATCTCCAGGGAGTGGGGAATAATCCTGCAGATTTAGCTAAACAGTCAGGAGGATAAGCAATACTTACCTGCTATTCACTCTTCCAAGTGCATGGCTAGGGAGCAAAAGTGGAGAAAAAGACAAGCAGTGGAAGCTCTAATAATCTCCCTCTCTCTCTTCAGTCCTTAGGTGGAACAGCTGAAAACAATGTTTGCCAAAGGGGCTAAAGTACCTACTCAGCACCCCGGGTGGGTCAGGTTAAGAGGATGCTGAAATCACAGCCACAGCCCATTCTCTTTTCTACCCAGGGATTAATCACCCATCTCCCTCTTATTTGGGATCTATCGTAAAACAACAGGCTAACTCTTTACAAGTGGAGGGTTGTTTTTATCATCGTGGCTTTTTTTAATGAACATATATTAAGCAATACTATTGGTTTTTTAGTTCTACACCACGTACCACTTTCACTCCTCTGATGTCTTTAATGAAGCTTTCTGTGTGCTGGACACACCTGCAGAGCACTTTAGGAACAGGAGAGTGGTCATCATCAAGCAAATATTTCTTCACCTCTCACGACTCTATTTATGATATACTGATTAATCAATCATCAGAGAGATTAAAGGTCATCTTTACAAAATAAATGGCTTATGGCTGCAGCAAATCATGGCTTTGAGATTTATTGGAAAAGGCTGTAAATTGTCAGTCATGTTATTGCACAAATAAATCAGATACTTACTGCAAATTGATTAACTGATTCCAATTTTTTTAGGAACAAATTGTTGCTCCAACCTATTTTTCTCTCTTCTTGGACAAAATGATTGCTTTGTAGTCTGAGTGAATGATTGCCTGTATGTTCAAGGCCACAGTTATTGCTTTAAGTTGCTTCACACACATTAACGTTTTTTGAGTGTCATTCACCACAATTTGTTTTCACATGAGCACTGCTCTCTATTTGAAAAGACTGAATGGTACAACAGCTGTATGAGATGTTGAAAATAATATTGCAACACCATAACCAGCATTATATTTATATATGGAACAACCCTACAATTAATATAGGTAGGCTTTTTCAAGTTTTATGATAAAAATAGAGGACCAAAGTTAATTGCCTGCACTGAAAGAGAAACATTTAAGACCCTCTCATTAAATCTGGCTTGCTGTATCAGTACTGTGGGGTGAGGAGAGAAAAAAAGAAACAACTGAATGCTTCAATAACAAAAAATAAAATTGGCTGAAATTCAGGACATTCATTGCTGACATTACAATGAATTTTCTTAGTGAAAATAACTATATAGAGGGACATGAAATTAGAAATTAAGAGCTGATGAAGCACATTTAACTTACTCTTATTGTCACAGCATTTGCACCATGTGCATGTCTCAAATAAATCTGCCTGGATCACAGCTAGTAGAAACATTGGTGGAACTTCCACTGTCAATTCAGATCACTCTTTGTTTCATCTCAGTGCCTTGTTGCTCTGACCAGCCCCCCTGCACGGCCACAGGATCCCTTCTGGGGCTAAACAGTTAAGCTTCTCTCATCAGCTAAAACCCAGGCATGGCACCACAGCTAGATCAGCCCAGGCACTGCTCAGGTGGGGGGCATAAACAGGTCTGCACCAGGTTTCTCTCCAGCTGCAGAGACCTGTCCTATGTCACCAACAGGTCTCATATCCTGGCGCATTCTCTTGGCATGTCCTGCCACAGGCACAACCTGCAGTGTCATCTTAGCAGAGCACAAATGTAAAAGGCTGCCATCTCTGGCACGTTGCAAAGAGGTATGGATTATTAAAATTCCTTAAAATAGCTAGAACACCTCAGGATCAGAGAATAGGGTCATGAGGGTCATGCTTCAAAACACCCCAGAACCGGGAGGGGGAGAAGAGTCGTTCACAAATGCAAAAGCCTTCATGGCCACTTGGAGGAGGGTGTATCAGCTCAGCTTGTTGCTGAGAATTTTAGAACAGTGCCACCGGAATCTGAAAAAATAAAAGCATCCCACTTGAAGGTACATCATGAAAATTAGCATGGATATGTGAAAAATACAGAACAGGAAAATTTTGTGCAGAGAATATAAGACGGGCCAGAGGAGCCTATGGGTGAGATACAGAAATCTGTGTTATAGGTGTGAGTCTGGGATCATTCCATGTGCAATCCTCTGGGACTAGCCAGGTCTCCCTAAAAGATCACTAAAGTGAAGGACCTGGAAACAAGTCATTTATTGCCAAGTTCAAGTATTTTGGTGGAATAGGAGTGGATTATTAGACTGGCAGGTGATGACACCCTTACATTTGCAGCAAATATGGTTTGGGGTTTACTTCAGACCAGATTAGACTTCTTGTATGAGCCAAAAATCCACCCACACAGGATGTTCACAGTAAAGCAATACCAAAATCTTGGCTCTGTTGGATACGGGTCCCTACATAGGCAACTACAGGAAGCCTTGCATGGTCTTTTTGTCTTTTTCATGCAGAAGGTTGAAGCTTGTCACTGCTCCCCCCATGACTGCCTGAGACGTCTCACATGCAGCCATAAGGTCTCTTTCTCTTTCTGCTCATTTCTGGTGCCTTCTTCCCAGCCTCCTTTCTTATTCTGAGTTCATTCAATGTCCAAACAAAGCTTTGTGAGTGCACATGAAAACTTTGGTTGTGCTACTGTGGGACAATATTGGGAGTGAGCAGACAGGGATCCTCCTGCAGAAGGAGGGAGGAATAAGACATGTTAAGTCACAGCTATCCATGGAAACCACTTCATCACCAGCTAATCCAAGGTATGGGCATGGTTCAATCAGCCAGAGAGGTGGGACTGCAATGTTGTCTGGAAATGAGCTGTGGAGGGAGAAAGCAGAAGCTCTTAGCTGTGATATGACATTGCTGATTCTCCTTCACCCAGACAGATCCTAGAAGCTCAAACTTGCATTCAAGACAGTGGCCATGGCTCTGTGAGGCCCTATCCCCCTGATCTCTAACAGACAGCAGCTCAACTATGCACAAAGGGATCTTCAAGCAAATAGAATCCTGACAGCCCTCACAGTCAGACTGTGAGAGTGATATGTATCACCTTGCTGCCCGTCTGTGACTGACATCCTAACTCCAGCAAAAGCCTTGGATATTCCTTTTCATCCATCTGCTTTCTCTTACACACCCTCTATAAACGTGATTGCAAAACTAGTTGTCTTGCTCTGGATGAAATCTGAAGCAGAGTCCAAACAAGGGTCCAAACAGGGTCCTGATGTAGCCCATGATGGGGAGTCTCCAGATATTCCTTTGTTGACATCTGTGTGGCTCAGAAATAGGGACCTGTTTCAGCTCCATAAAACTTTCTGCTTCCCTAGGTGTCCCACAGTATGAGCCCAAGAGCCACAGGGCACCCAAAAGTCTGACTGGTTCATCTGAGTTTTCTCACCTGACCACCTGTATGAAGTGTCTGTAGTAGAGACACAGTTGTGCCATATTTTCAATAAAAGGGACTTCATCTTCTTGAAGGTAATGTATCACTTCGCTGGTCATTGTGTATGTGATTGCTGTCATAAGGTTAGTGGATTGCTTGGATTGTTAACAATGAAATATGTTATTCTGCCATCAGAAAAAGTTTTGGGCCTTAAGGGCACAGGCTGATGTCAGTGTCACTGGAGTATGTTTCTGCAGCTTGTGTGAGAATAAAGGGAGGTGTGTTGCCATTTCCTGCTCACGGTGATCAGGAAGAAAGAAGCTACAATTCTTTAAAACAGTGGTAGAATAAAAAAAAAAGGCTCAGCAAAGCAGTTAAGGAAAGGATCTTGAACAAAAAGACTGACTGCAAATGTGAAGGAGCATATGTCTTCTGTCCCTTAGCATACCATAAAGGAGCTGTTCTGAACACTGCAGGAGCTCTCACTGGTCTGTGGATCTTCAAGTGGCACGTGAGTGGTTGGCACACACAGGATGCCCCTGTGCTGCTGTGAGACAGTCGTTGTGTTGCACCCCTGTGTCCTCCACTTGGAGCACATTTGGTGCATACCAGAAGGAGAACATCCAGCTTAGTTCCCTTGAAAGGATTCAAGTTTGCACACAGCAGACTAACTGTGAACCAAATGTATGCCTGGGAAGGCAGGAGGATCTGCAATTCCCTTCGAAACAGTTCTAGCCCTGTTACAAAGAAAATGCAAACACAATCCCAGCCACTTCTGTTACACACACATAATGGCTGGGGGAAATGTTTATGCTATCATGAAGCAGCAGCTCTGGCAACGTGGACAGCAGACCTGATTAGCAAGTCTGATTCATCCCAGTCCCTCATTAGTCTTACCCCTTTGCATGTACAGCAGCTCAATAGCTCCTAAAGCATCCACTTTGCCAACATGAATGCAGCTGAAAAGATGTTGTTTTGTCTCCTGTGTGTTGGAGTTCCTAGTTTCTTTGTGCTGGAATGGCCCCAGCAGCTGTGGGTTGTTGGTCATAAAACAGACAAGCTTGAGGATAAATGTTTTAGGGCACAGATTTAACTGGCACCCAGCGGGTCCTGAAAGAAGAAGCATAAAGGTAACAGAAATGTCACATTTTCCCCTCTGAGCCTGCACAAAGCACAGTTCAGCCAAGTCACAGAACCTGGGCAAGGCAGTTAAAAGGTCTGGTCACCTCCCACCTGGGAGGAGAGGGTGCCAGGTACACTGTATCACCAACTACTACTTTCCCTCAGCCCTTCATCTGTTTAGGAACTGTTGCTTTCAAGGACATACAATGGGGACTTTGATGCTGGTTTTTCTGTAAGCAAATTGATCAAATGCCCATTATCAAGACTGGTTTATTATACAACAGCTCATAACTTTTACAGGGGCTAAAAATGCCCCCTGAAAGTGCTACCTGCTTGTTAATATATCTGAAACCCAAAAGGTCACAGTGTTATCCATTCAAAAGATTCTACTTATCTGGTTAGAAGTTCATCTCACAAACACTGATGACTCACAGACAAGTCAAAATTTACTGGTCTTAAAGGCTCAGTAATACCTAATAACTCCATTTAGGAACTTTTTCAGGTAATTTCTTCATGCATACTGACTCCCATGCATCCTATATACTTATCTGTTGCAAATGAGTCTTAACCCATCAACTCAAAAAAAATTGGCATTAGTTGGAGCTAGGCTGATGTTTCTGTGATAGACTCCTTCCTGCAGATGCCTGCAACACCAGACAGTCAGTATAAGGTTACTGAATTTAATGGAGCAAGGCTGATTATCACCAGCTGAAAGCCCAGTCCTATAAGCATGACAAGTTATTTTGGGTGTATTTTTTTAACTGTATCTTGAATACCTTTACAAAGTTTGACAAAAGTTTCATGCTTTTTACAATGAGTTCTAAAAACAGTAAAAATCTCCGTAAATGTTTTAAAGATTTAACAAAGCCAAATAAAAAAAAAAATCTCCGCAGGTTCATCCGTTCCAATTCTGAAGTTCCCTGTGGGCACACTGCTTCACAGAAACTCTTTTCCCAATGTAACAGAATATCCTTTTAATGCAAAAAGCCGTATTGTTATTCTTAACTCTTAGACCAATATTTGCTTTAGTTACATCATAATGAAACACTTTCTATGGAAGTCAGCTGGGGCAAAAAAGTCCCTATGGAACTGTAACAAATAGAATGTGCCACCTAGCTCACTAATTTTAAAAGATCACAGTTATTTTTTCTGATAAATCTGGTATGATGCCTGTAATATACTTTCAAGTAGCACCAAGCAGAGCTGTTGAACTTTGCTTTTCAAATATCTTCTTTTCTTTTTCCTGTTTTGCCCTGAGGTCTCTGAACTTTGGCAAGCATATGAAAGTCCTCAGAATCCCCACGATTTTCTCTCTTTTTCTTCTGTTACTCACCATCTTCTGGGTTACTACTGAAAAAGCCACGCTGTTTAAGCCAGCTGTAGGTGCTCCAGTGTCTCTTGACCCAAAGAGCCCAGCAAACACGACTGCTATTGAGCTCCCTTTAAGGTGTCCAAATATGCAAACATCTTTCAAATGATGAAATTCAAATAAAAGAAGTAAATTTCTCATACTTAGAAGCTTCATTAACTTATTGCTCTGAATATTTGGAGTGTAAGGAATAAGCAAAACCATAATGTATCAGCTTTCTTATATTGCTTAAGAAACTCAAAGCCTGGTAGACCTATAAAACTCACTTACAGATGTTGCCAGAAAAGGGCATATCTGGATGCATTATCCAAATTTAGACATTTAAATGCCATATTGTAGGGTTATGATGCTGTGATTTGGTCACCTGAGTGAGAGATTTACCTGTCCTACTGACACATTCCAGCTTGAAAACTAAGAATAAATCCTGAGGCTGTTGAAGTCAATGCACAAATTTGCATTGTATCCAAAAGGATAGGATCTAGCACACTGCAAAATCACTGTAGAGAAACAAGTTACAAAAGCTACTCTTCATTTGGCTTCAAACCACTGCATAATGACACAAAATTTTAGTATTCCTTTGTTGAGCAAATGAATATCCTATTATTTTAAAATAAGCTCCAACCTGTCTTTAATATACCCTACTACTCCATGAAAGAGTTTGTCAGTTTGAAGAAAAATATTGTCCTTCCTTTTGTACATTTGGTTTTAATACTGTGTTAAGCTGTTAAAAAAAAAAGTCATAATAACCTTCCTTAGGTTCTCTTGGTGGCATTGCCACCACTGAGCTATTATGTAAATTATTGCAATCTGGTTAGCTCCTTCCGTCTCTTTTCTTAACAAAAGGGGTCTGCAAGTGCTAATCAAAATGTTGCAATTTACATATTAATGAAGTTTTCATAATGGCATTTGCTTCATATGTAATATGAATGGTATGGAGACTTTTCACTCTTCTTTAGAGCCACCACTACATTTTGATTTCCTGAAGTAGCTGAGGTACATTTGAAAACAAACTGTAAGTGCATCACAGTGTATCTCTTTGATATCAGAATTATACACTCCAATGTTTGAATCTTAAACATAGCATCACTTGTGCCTGTGAACAATTATTTACTCACAATCCCTCGAATGCTGCTGTTGCAATCATTCTGCAAAATGCTAAAGGCACATTTTTCTGCTGAGACTGCTGAGCACAAATAAGTAGTGATTTTTTTTTTTTTTTTTGGTTTAAAAAAAAAACAGCATAAAGAGGAAGAGGGGGATGGAGAGAGGCAGAGAAAGATGAAGTTTTAAAAATACCACAACCCACTTCTAAGAAAAGTTGAAAGGTAAAAAATTGCCCTGCCAGGACAAATGGCACATTGAAAAAGCTGGGTGGGAAAGCACACTGAGTTTCTATTTTCCATTCTGTTTTCTGCTTTGCTGTTATTTTTAAGTATGGTGACCACAAAAACTGTGCTCAGTATTAGATGTTTAAAGCTTTCTAATTAAAGATCTGGGATCACATCTATCTGTGAATCAATACAGAGGAGTGTATCGATCTCCACTTTCAGTCGAATAGCCAGATGTGAATAGTGTTATGTCCCTTAAATTCCTCATGTAAATTTTTAGGGAATTCCAAACAATATGCGGTATTCCAAGTGACAAATTGTCATTCATATTCAAATTGAATATCCAATTCCTTCTTTTTATAGCTTTCAGTCATGGGATCTTGTTCTTTACCAAATTTTTGCTCCCTGCTGAAAAAAGGAGATGAAGTTAAATATCAGTTTGTTAAACTAAATGGACCATGTAGAATCCCTCAAAACAATCAATTTTCTTTAACTATTTTCTTTATTCTTATTTGAACCTTTTCCAATGTTTAACTGTTTTCTTCAGGAGTGTACTGTAAACTTGAGCATTCTAGAAATGTTTATTCTCGGTGAAAGAAAAACCATAGTCATCATCAGTTCTCTATGTTTTTGCTCTAAACAATCCCTTTTTTTGGCTAGAATTTTAACTGGGAACTCATTTTCAATGGCAGAGACACCGTGATTTATCTTACTGAATTTGTAACTCTATGAGACTTTTTTTTAGGGTGTTCTCAACACTTCAAGATAAAAGATTCTTTGTCTTTATGAAATCTGATATTGGATTGCTTCCATGCTCAATGAAAAGTATTTTGAGCTTTAAACTTTACATGGCTTTAAGACTCCATCAAAACACAGACTTACCTGGGTTTTGATAAAACAGCTTAAATGTAATTGATAGGTGTTTACAGTACTTTACTGACATCCTCTGCTGGAGCACGAGTCAGTGTTTGTCTAAGAACACTGACCCAGGAGCTTACAAAAAAGTTCTCTCCACCTTTTCAGAAACAAAAAGATGAGGAAAATAAAGTTTTGTACAGAATTGCACTGATTCTCTCCACTTACTTGCTCAGACCAAATTTGTCCTTTAAATTCTAATCCAAAGCCAGTGGAGCCCGTATTAAGCAGGTTCTAATGGAAGATGTTTTCAATAATTGAAAAAGAAACCCTAGTAATGGTTGTATCTGAAGCTTCATGACAAATACTTCAAAAGCAGATTGAAGACGTGTAGGAGTTGCAAAATGATATTAAGAAAAGGATAATTTACACTGAATTTCAGGAATGCACTTGAGAAAAAGATTGATTCAGCTACAGAGAATATTCCCAGGGGTGTTGATAAGTGTTTCATGGCTTCGAATATTTAGAAGCAGTGCTAAAGAAAAAATATCTTTTCTTTTTATATTAGTTTAAAGCATTTGAAACTGAAGAGATATTAATTTTTACTTTTTGCTCTTCTTTTTTGAAAATGACATATGATCAATATTTTTAATTTACCGAAATAGCTAGTATTTGAAAAATGATACATTTCAATAACTGTTGCAACCATACTTTCACTAAGCAGATCAGAATTAATCCAAAAAGGGCACAGAAAATAGTCAGTCAAAATGTAATAATAAGAATTTAATTCCATATTTTTAGAAGTGCATTTTTTCCACCAGAAAACCTGGCACGGATGAAAATGTAGAACACGTATTCAGGATGCTTTGGAAATCATGCCTGCTCTTTGCATCTCCTATCCTATTCTCAGTGTTTTATTCCCTAGAAGGAGAGGCAGGGACAATTTACAATGCCAGCCATTATGTCCATGTCTTATATTGTCCTGCAGGAGAAAGATGGAAAGTTTTTTTGCATAAGGTTCTCCTTACCAAGACAACTTACGACCCAATAAGAGACATGTGAACTTCTTACTAAAAACATATGATTGAGCTCCATTTATCACATCCCACATACCTGAGAGACCAGAGATGACCTCTGAGAGCAAAAGATGCAGGCTGGCCATCCTGACCTAACTCCATACTATCACCTAAAACAGGAAATAACCAATATAATTTAGCACATATGTTGCAAGGAACATCTGGTAACAGATAAGGAAGAAAACACTGGAAATACCACTTTGAAACCTGTTTTTTTTTCTCCATAAAGCCTATAGGAGATGCATTCCAACCTTTATTAATACATTTGGTATCTTTTTCAATACAGCCCAACTGGAACAAAGGTTTGCATGAATGCTGTGAAACAAAGAACTAACCTGCTAAAGTAGATGTTACTCTGATTCCATGACAGTGGTGAAAGTATTACTCTCAAATACTGAATGGCTCAGTTTTGAGGCACATCAATAATCTTTTGCAGTTCTTTGCTATTCCAAAAGGCATGACACATATTCAAAATCTTGGAAAATAAATTAAAACCTCACTTGCTTGGAAGGACAAGGAAACATCAAACACAACAGTTTATAGGTGCCTGGAGAAACAAAATATAGTGCTTTGTGGAGAGTTCTCAGTTCCTAAAGAGAACAAATTCACTGATCCACATAGTCTCTTTTACTTCTCATCCCAGATCAAATGGCCCAACAGGGTTCTTTGCACAGATACTCAAAAAGACTTTATAGGCAAAATGATTTTGAACCCAGCAAAACTGCCTAGCAGAATTTTCTATTTTCGTACAGATCTGCACTACATTCTACCTTTCAGAAAACTCCTGCAGAGTTCCTCCTATAACATCATCTATCTATCAGATTTGACCTGCTTAGAACAGATTTAGCAAAGAAGTGGAAGCAGAGAAGCAAAAGGTTTTAAAGCATTCCCTGGGAAATACATTCTACCAGGCATCAGCATGAAATTACAGGGGAGGAAGGAAATGGGAGAGAAGCATATTTCCAGGCAGGTGTTGCATCTGTGACATGCCTGGTCGAGGTGTGGAAGAGAACAATAAAGATCCATGCTGGCTAGTGTTAACCCAAGAAAGGCTCAAATAATTCAAGCACTCCATTTGTGTGAGTATTGTAAAGATTAAAAGGTGTATGGTAGAGAAATGGTAAAAGTGACAGGGAAGAGACAGAACAGTGGGGTATGGTGGAGAACCTGGGTCTGTAATGGTGAGAGGAGCCTGGCTGGTGAAAGCAAAAACCTTTGTCAGGAACTAATGAACCTCTCTGCACTTAGGAATTACAGGATATTATAGTACATGTAACCAGTTCTGTAAAGAGCTGCAAGGGAAGATAACACAAACCTGGACCACCTGTGTTGATAATTTTCCTCACCATGGGAAATTTATTCCCCACTAAGTGTGGAAACGTATCTAGTACTAAATCCACCTCTGGAACACGAATTTAAAACTTCCTAATAAACATATTTCTTACTTCTGTTATCCACCCTTCTTATCCCATAAAGATAAATAAATGATTTGAAATTAGGTGCCATGGAGAGGAAATTAGTCCTATGTACCTCTCTGCTTTTACTTGTAATGAAAGACAATTCTGTTTCAATAAAATTAAGTTTGGAGTCCAGCCAGAAACTTTTTCTGTACTGTAATTTCATTTAATTTAAGAGAAAGGTGTTTCTAGTTATAGCTTTCCAGCTATGGCCAGGAACTCAAGGAAGAAAACATGTCATTGACTGACACTTAGAAGTGACAGATGTCATTGTTCTGGAAATACGAGGATAGAGAATAAACTTGGGGTGAGCAGGACTGGTAATCTATTACTATACTCTCCTTGTAAATCAACAGAAGTCCTCATGTTTTCACATTTTAAAAATTGGCATGTCTAATTTATGAGCAATGAGGAATTATGGAGCAAAATACCAGTGAACAAAAGGTGATGTTTGGAATTTATGATAAGAATTTGAAAAAGGCAATTTACCTGGAACCCTGAATGAATAGGTTCAATTTAGAGTGTTTGTCTACTGTATCTTTATCCCAGCTTTACCTGGGAGATACAGCCCTCTGACTTGGCTCTACATTTCAAATATATAAGCAAGCAGAAAAGTATTTTGGGTCCATATGTCTAGAGACCAGTTGCTGTCCAAAACAATCACTTTCCCCCTTTTTCTAACACATACTTCCCAAGTAAAGCTAAAAAGCCTATTTCAAGTCTCCTCACACCAGCTGTTAACAGAAATATCTTGCTTTTCTATGGTATTTCTGTTGGAAACAATTGCCAAGGTGTCCAGACTGTTGAATCACGGGGAAGTTGAGATTTAACCTTGGCAGAAGGCCTTGTGATTGACATTTCCATTGCCTGAGTTTGTCCAAGTCATTTCAAGAGCCAACTAGATTTCATTTTGCCTTATCTGTGGGTTATCATTCTTACAAGAATCATCTCACTCTGGCAGGATCTTGATTTAAGGCTTTAAAAGTCAGCTAGGCTCAAACTGATTTTGCAAGGTCACAAACACTGCAGGTTCACTCCATAATATGGAATTAGAAGATTGAGTGCCGGTCCTTTCAAGGTCCTAGCAACAGTTAGATGTGCCTCACAGTCTCATTCTCAATTAGGTAATTTTTAAGGCTGTCAGCAGCTCACAGTTTTATCTCATGTTTCTCACCTCCATAATTTTTCCAGGTGCACAATCCTGACGAAAATTTGCTTCCCTTCCATTTGCAAGCTGCGTGGAGTGCCATCCTTTGTGTTGTATTTAGATAAGTACATACTCCAAATTTCACCCCATCAAATAAAATTTCCCTTCCCAAAAAATGTTTGTTGCTGTAATTTCCTGTCTCACCCATGGGGGCACAGAAAATGGAATGCCTGCTTGCACCACACGTATGAAGGATCATCCATGCAAAATTATTACCATGTTTGATTTAATCGCCAATTGTTTTGTTAATTGACAATAATTAGTTATTGTGAAATATATCGCTGCTTTTTACACTAAGCCATTCCACAGGGAAACAAAATAAGCATGGAACTGTTGGTAAGTAATTGAGGGACATAGCTGTAATGGGTTTACTGTGAAAACACTGGGAGTTAACTTGCAGGTTTTACCACTCAATAAACCCCTTTGGCTAATCATTTTTTTATTAAGTTCTTTGCAAGATGGTAGCTCACACAAAATCCTAGGCAAGCAGTCATCATACATGTGTGAACTGACTCTGGAATGTAGAAGTCCCACTGTGAGTGCAGCTCAGAACTGACGCAGGCTGCATGCATATGAGCAATAAATGTGATTAGGGGGTCCTGGAGTGAACTTCTCGTAGGTTAGTCTGTCTACATCAGATCAATTATATGGAGCAGGCACTGCATGGCTAATCAGTTCTGGACATGTGAAACGCTGCTAATATGTCATATGTTATGTGAGCAACTTTTCTGAGACAAAAATCAGAGAGCCTTTTACTTAATAAATTTTTGGTGTTTTGGTTGTTTTGTTTGGTTTTTTTTTTAAATTTTGAGTATTGACAGCAAACTTTAGTTGGGTGTTTCATGTCGACATACAGCTCTGTATACTTGAAATATGTTACAGGAGGTAATGCCATTTACATTGGGGGGAAAGCCCAGTCCTATCAAATCTTAAATTTTGGGGTAGAAGCTACCAGTTATTTTTAAATGTCTTTGTTTATCTTTGCCATTGCTAATTTTAACTGCTTGATATCTCCTCTTTTAGTTGTTCTACAAAGTAATTGCTACCTGCAACATTCTCATTAAGACCAAAAGAAAAGAAACTGCAAGGAAATGTTTTAAAATTGCTTCAGAACCTGGAAAGAATGAGACAAATGTATATAATATAAAATACTAAAAAGATGCTTTTTAATCAAAGCACTCAACAAGTAACATAAAGTTTTATTTTGATAATGATTGCAAAACAGCACAATAATTACTACTACTTGTTACTATTTGCATTGCAGTAAAAGCAACAACAGAAAGTCACAAATCCTTTCCCACACAGCTTTGGTCCCAGTGCAGCCATGAACTTAAATAAATATACAACTTCAGGTAAACCTACTGAATTCAAAATGCAATTCATGTGCTTCAACTTAAACGATGTGTTTAACGACTTTCCTTGGTCAGGAGCTTAAAACTTATGAATCTCTTTTTGGAGCTTTATAGCAGTATTCAGCTATAAGATGCTTTATCTAAAGAGGAATAAAAAGAGGAAGGTTCATTTATATTTTTCCTTCAATCTTTCCCAGTAAGAATAATTTCCATTCAGTTAGAAAATTGCTTCCTCCTAAAAAGCACAAAACAAACACACATGTCAGGGACTTCTATCGGATCATAAATATAACTATCCACAGTATAGCCACCCAGGCATAGTCCTGTTATTTATTACATACCATAAAGAACATCTTCTTCCCATCATTTTGAATTATCCTCGATGTTGTTCTCTGTACCTTCAGCAGGGCACTACTCTTTGTTAGAAAAGGTCACTGAAACCGAACATGGTGAGCAAGCTGACACCTGGCCAGTAGCCTGTGTTCCAAACAATAGCATTTCAATTCCAGTTTCCCGATGGAGATGCTTCTATAGCTTGCTTATCTTTTCCAGTGCCATTACCTGCAGTCAGAAATTCAAGGACCATCAGACAATAAAACCCCTTTTTTGTCACTTTTGTCTTCAATTTCCCATAGCTGTTACTATTTGTCATCCATTTCCTCTCACACACAGGCAAGCATTTCAGCCTACTTGTGGCAGCTTCAGAAACTGGGACCAAAGGAGGATATCAAGGTCATATTCAGTTTTCTGAAGAGGCAAAAATGCTGCTAATTAAAAATATTATTTTTGATGTTCTAACTAAATAAGTTAATTATATTTTCATCTGTTTGACCAATAACATGATATCTTCTGATCCTGTTGTCAACCATTCTTTAAAATTTTCATTGTTTACAGATGTGCTCCCAGTAGCAAACTCTGCTAGCATGACCAGTGTTGCAGCTTGCCAGTGTTCATCAGTCACATGGAAGAAGAGGTAGCCCATACTAACAATACCCAGAGATGATAATTACTGGGTGGAGTTCAAGCTAGAGACACTGCATGGGAATACAATTGGTCAAATATCTGAAGCATTTTCACATCTCTCAGCAATATTCTCTACTTGGTTTTTTGATTAGTGTCACAAATCCTTTCAGTTCAGTGTGTGGCAGTCAATAATTCAGACTCATGTCTAAAACACAACTATTTAAGGATTTTAGTCAGAGACTCGACCAACACTAGATGTAATGTGACAGGGTGAGGTACAGTGTCTAACTGGGTCATGAAGCTTTTGTAAGGAAGTTATTTATCATCATTAAAGGATTTTTCTATCCTCAGTAAACCATATGTATGAGTCAGTGTGTGCAAGCAGCTGGAGAAAGCTCAGGACAGGGAACTGGAAAAGCAAGTGAAACAATGAGCTCCACAGGTAAGCTACTGCTCAGTGCAGTCCTCAGTGGCAAAGCAAGGCTCCAACACTAAAAAAAACCGCTCTTGCAAGTGAAATCACTGACTCATTCATCTCCCTGCATTTCCAGAATTACCTCAATATGTCACTTGGGTTCCTGAACCATATTGCTTTCTCAAGCACAAAACCCAGTGCTGCATTCAGAAGAGCCACAACATAAGAGGAATGGAACGAGGCAGCAGGTAGAACAAATAAAGAGTGAGATATTTATATGAATAACAAATAACTTGCTTATAGCCTACAAATGTGATTTTCCAGACACTATGGTATGTATAGAGCAATCTGCCTTCTACCTGGAAGAGTAACCCTGCCACTCTGCTCTGAGGTGACTATTGCATGTGTAGCAGTCCTTGACCAAGAATACTCTACACCTGTTGAACAGCAATACAATCAGTACTTTACAACTGTGTGAGAGTACTGGTGAAAGAAAAAGTCTTCTGAAACCTCAGTACCATCCTGCTGCCTGGTGGGCAGAGAAATCTCCTCATCCAAGTCCAGTGTAAACTGTGTCATCCAGTTTTTAGGAAAATTTCTGAAGAGAAGGAAAGAAAAGAACTGAAAAAGAGAAATGCATCATAAAGCTGACTAAAAGTAAAATCTGTCTCAAAATCTGAATTATTTTGATGCATTTTTGGACACTTCCCTTTGGCTGGTCTTAATTATGGTCCTTCAGTAGTAACTCTTTGCCTGATATTTTCAAGAAACAATTTGAGCAATGTGAAAACCGTGAAATCATCACCTTTGATGAAAAATAATTGACTGATAGCCTCAGTCCTGCTTTCAAAAGTGATGTGTAATATGGCAAAGCCAGAAGCAATGTGTTTCAGCAGCATCTGACATGAGGAGCTGAGCTGTGGGGCAGTGTCATCATTTAAATGCAGCCAGGAGCTAAGCACCATGCAGCCTCTTGCTCACACTGATACCTGCAGGATCTGGGAGAGAATTGAAAGAATAAAAGTGAGAAACCTCGTGAGTTGAGATAAAGACACTTTAATAGGGAAAGAAAAAGCAATGCATGCAAGCAAAGCAAAACAAGGAATTAATTGACCATTTCCCATGGGCAGGCAGGTGTTTGTCCAACTCCAGGAAAGCTGGGCTCTGTCACACATAATGGTGACTTTTAGAAGACAAACACCACAACTCTGAACATCCCCCCCTTTCCTTCTTCTTCCTCCAGCCTTAGATGCTGAGCATGACACCATATGGTATGGGGTTGGGGTCAGTTGGGGTCAGCTGTCCTGGCTGTGTCCCCTTCCAGTTTCTTGTGCACTCCCAGCCCACACGCTGGTGGGATGGTGTGAGAAGCAGAAAGGGCCTTGTTGCTGTACAAAAACTGCTCAACAATAACAAAACCTCTGCACTACTAACACTGTTTTCAGCACAAACCCAAATCACAACCCCGCACTAACCACTGTGAAGAAAATCAACTCTACCCAGCAAAAACGAACACATTATCCACCCCTTACTCCATATCACCTGCATCATGATCAGGTCTCACACTCTTCAATACAACCTCATTAACCACCACCACCCTTCCCATGCTTTGATATCATACACAGATGTCATTCCCTTAGTCTGTGGAACATATCTACAAAATGTCCATAAAATGCCCATTGAGTTAATTTATGCATGACTTGGGGCTCCATCTGTTATGGTGGTGACTCAGGATCCCCAAAGGGGAGGCATTGTGTTGTGTGGAGTTATTGGGTACCAAAGCCAGCTCAGGTCAGGTCACTGCTGCACTGCAACTGCTTCTTGTAAGACTTGTTCTCTGCTGTCCAGGTGGTTCCTGGTACAGTAATTCCTATAAACTGCAGCTCAAATCATGAATTATAACAATTTAAAGGTATACCCATGGCAATATGCACCCCTGGTCCTTTTGGGACAGGTTTTATATATTGCAATGAACTCCCGCCCTTGTTCTCAGCCTGACTGCAACAAAGGGTTCTTGTTATAGTAATTACAGCCACCACTGTGAGTCTCCATGGGCTGCAGAGACTCATGGTCTTCACCACAGGTTGCAGAGGAATCTCACACTCACCTCTACTCCCATGGGATACAGTTCTGCATGAACTTCTCCAGTGTGAGTCCATCTCATAGGTTGAAGTTCTTCACAAACTCCGGAGTGGGTCTTTTTCACACAGTGGAGTCCCTTCACCTTAATTTCACACCAGAGTTCCAGCCTGTCCAGTACAACAGCACGGGAACAGCAGCGCTGCCCTGGCCATTTGCCAGCCCAGGTGCACCCCCACTGTGGTCATCAAAACATTCCCAGGCACAGCAGAGTGAGGTGATCAGCAGCACAGCACTTCAGCAAGCAGAGAAAGCAAAGAGCAGCACTGATGAGCACTAGGCTCTAACACACAGTCAGGAAAGTGAGCAAGCACAGGAGCCATCCACTAACAGCTGAATGGCAATAACAGTTATAAATCCTATCAGGCACACTCCAAGCAAATCTGTCATTATCCTGAACCATTCAAGCCCCATGTTGGTAGCCATAAAGGACCATAGAGAGTAAGGTGATATCTCACCTCTCTGCCACAGACAGAACTCAGGAAAGGGCAAGCCCAAATCGTACATCTAGAAGCATCACCTCATGAAATGGTGGAAACAGGTTCAGTCTTCAAAGGAAAAGGATAAGAATATCTTTGCCTTCTTCACCAAGATGATTCCTTCGTGAAATTAATCACTGTCAAGGTGAAAATGGCATACGTTAAAAAATAAAATTATGTCCATTCTATATTGAATGCAGACAAGACTACATAATAAAAAAATGGGGGGTAAATGACAACTGAATTAAGCAATATCAAACTCTCATAAATTTATGTAACTTGTCTCTAAAGAAATTAAGTACCACAGCATGCTCCATCAATGACCCTGCACATTTTTGCTAATATTTTTCCGTAATTGATGTCAAAGACCTATCTCAGACTAATGACATTATGTTTGCAAGTCTCTAGTTCTCTCGTCAAGGAACTTGGAAAGTAATTTCCCAAAGACTTCATCTATTTCTTTCTTCTTTTTCTTGAACTCTCATAGCTATGAATTATTTGCATTCTAGTAATTCTCTTTCCTCAGGACACAAGAAATTTTCCTTTATGGTCAGGTCTACATCATGAAGACGACGGCCCTGAATCATTTAAGAATACAAACTTGTTCTCAACTTCAGAAGATATGTGGTCTTTTTGAAGCTGCTGGAAAAATTTATAATTTGAAGTAATACATGTGTTTTACAAACCGAGGTCTGATTTTTTCTCTCTTGGGCTGTACAAGTCAGCCAGTGGTAGGAGCACAGAAAAGAGAATTGGAAAATGGAAGGAAGGATGGAAGGAAGCCTGCTTGCAGCCCAGGCACACAGGTTGGGTTCCATATGACACAAATATGCATCTTCTCCCTTCCCTAGTGAGTGTGACCAGGTTATCACCTCCTCACATATCACAAACTATTCAACATGTTCCTGTTTTCTACAGGAACACTAGATCCCCTTCCTGCAAACAATTTCAGTTAGGTGGGAACCTGCCCACTTGGCTGGCATCACTGTGGCTGTGAAAGTTGTTTGCTAGTGTGGAAAGGTTTGTAAAAAATTGAAAATTCATTCAGTGTAGTGTTAAGTGTTGATAATTGGTTTAATTAGGAAATGTAATCCTTACCCTGAGCAGTTTGTCATCTCCTGTCTTTTCTCAAAATCTGTTGTGGTTTTTCTTTTTTGGCTCCCCAGTCTCCATTTTAAGTAGATCATTTTCCCATTGTATTCTTCATTTATTGAAAATACAGCAGCAGAATCCTTTGTTAGTTGAAATACCCTTTAAAATTGAACATTCAGTACTGCTAATTATGTTCTTGACTTATTTATGCTTATTTAAGAGATTTCCCAATCCACCCTTCACTTTTTTTTTTGTATATATTTTTAAAGAAGTCTTCTGTTTATAATTATTTTTACATTGCCACTTAAACAAACTTGCATCTGTTGCCTTTTTTCCCTCTAGACTGAACCAGGACAGATTTTAATTGCATCACCAACTGTTTCTAAAACACTTCCTAGAGTTTCCACTAGGCTCCCTCTGCATGATAAAGTCTTGACCAATACAATAATAACCAAAACCTGTTGGGCCATTTCATGTTTTCTCCAAGTCAACTTTCCTGTGGTCCAGAACGTTCACTTTGCTTCCACCAGCCCCCAAGAATATCTTGAAGTCATGATGTGATGTCTGGGCATTTCTTTGCTTCAGTCCTATTAATCATCTTTGATATCTTTCCTAGGACTTGGTCCAAAATAGCCTCTAACCAGCTGAATACTTCAATAATCCATGGAAGAAAGCAATCCTGAAATACCTCTCAAAATGTGTTCCTCCTCTTCATTTCTGTATTGAGTGGCATCCAAATCAACATCTGAGTGATTAAAACTCTGCCAGGATCAAACATCCTGCCTTGTTATAGAAATCTCCAATGTATAAAAACATTTGCTGATTCTGTGTTATTTTGTTTTAACTACCCTAGAGATGTAAACTCTCTCTGCAGCATCCTAGAACCAACTTACCATTTCATGGCTCTAATTTCTACACAGATTTCTATGTCAGCCACAATATTTCTTTTCACAAATCGACGTTCTGCCTAGCAAGTTCACTTACCTACTGCTTTAATTTACTTAACCCTTTGGCAGATTCTGTATTCTTCATACTATAAGAGATTTCTTTGCCAAATTATTTTTAAATGTATTTAAATTATGAAATTATATATACATATATAAAGTATAAAAAATATAAAAGCATAATATAAGTGCACAGAAAAACATTGGCAAGATGCATATACACAGCAGAAAAGAATTTGAATTACTGCTTCAGAATTTAATTTGAAAGCCATACCAAAGTCTCTCTGACTTCCTTAGTTGAATTACAGGTTTTGTAGTCACAGACTCATGATTCTTCCTTGCTGTTGGTAGAAATGGATATCTGTTTACTCTTTCAAGTGGAAAATGGGTGTTGATAGATCAGACAGACAGAGAAACAGAGATCAGAAGACAGTTTAATTAGATTTTAGATCCCGGAGTCATTGAAAAATGGGGGTGCAGCTCTCAGGGTGCAATGCATGAGTGAGGATGTTGGGGTATGAAGAGAGAAAAATATCCCAGTCACTGAAGTAAGGCAGTAGCTGAGAGCTGTCTCAGGCAGCGGAAGAGCACAAAGACAGCTGGAATTGCAGGGAGGTTACCTGTATAAGTAGGATGAAAAGCCTGCACAAAATCAAGGGGCTTTTTGCAGGATTCAACACAAAATGTGGAAAATTTCAGAGGTCATTAAAAATACTTGCAGTTATGTACTCTGTGACTCCTGACCACACTCATGATTCTTCCCTAAATTAATGTTTTTTTCTTCTTTTATTTCACCTACCATCAGCAAAAAAATAGAAAAATATTTATACTCCTTTCCATGTTTGCAGGTACAATTCTACACATGAATTTTTAAAATATTTCCAGTGGCATGTTTCCCATGGGCTATTCTAAACAGGTAGAATTTGACACATGAATTTCTAAAATATTTCTGCTTGTATATTTGCCATGTGTTATTCATTTCAGAGATCACAACAGTCTGTAGCAGGTCCATCCTTCTCAGTCGATCCCCATACAGGCCATTCTCTTAAGAGAGAGATGATGCTTGTGGGTCCCTTCCAGCTCAGAATATTCTGTGACCCTGTGACTCTGGATTTCTTTCAGCTCAGTAATCAACCTTCTCATTATCTTCACCAGCATTTGGCCTGTGCTGAATAATCGTTTTCCAACTAATCTTATGGTTCTCACTTAAATGAGTATCCAAAAGCAAATAAGTTAACTCCATTCTGGCAGAACTTCCACAGTGTCCATCTACCTACAAATGGCTACAGAATCTTCAGCCACTTAGACAGTGAAGTTTCTTATACAATTTTTCTAACTGATGTCTTAGAATCCAGCGATAGCGATGAATTTGGAAAGAAAACTTCAACTGAGTTCTGAATTTCAGGGAATTATGAGATCATTTACATCAAGGCCCAGATGTTCCAAACTGATGGCACTACCTTATATTTTAAAACTCTAAAATTCCCATGTGTTCAGTGGGATAAGAATAGCTTGGAAATACACTGGGAGAATTTCAGCATTGGGAACCCCTTACTTGGGAAATCCCAGGCAAGGTAGGGTGAATATATGGATTACCTTTGCATTCCTCTGTAATGGATTAAATTGGAGTACAGAAAACCTGGGGAAAGATTTAAAACTGTGGTTCTTGAGGAACTAGGTCTTGCCCAAAGCATATTGTCCTGAGCCTGCTGTCCAGCTACACAGGGCACATCTGAGACTTCGAGCTGCCCTCAACTGTGAGGATGCCAGACCAGCATTTGTACAAACAGAGAAGAATCATAAATGCACTCACTTGCTTCTTTGAACACAAACTTGTGCACAATGAGCACCAAAACCAATTTGGGTCTTTACAACGAACTTGGCTCTTCTAATGCAGGCACAGAGGCACAGCAGAATCTGGAGAGGAGCACCAGAGGATAGATGGACAGGCAACCTTTTTTTTCCTGTTCCAGAGCTTGACCATCCGTAGTCTATCACAGCTCCTCCATCACACCTCATCACATTATTTTGGTTTTATCAACGAGAATGTTGATAGTAGTTTCAAATACACTGGGAAAAAAAAGAAAAAAGATGCTGATAAATATCTTAAATATGAACGTCTTCCATGGAGCTTAGTTCACTTTTTCCAGAAAAAAAAAAAAAGAAAAAAAAAAAGAAAGAAAAGCGGAAAAAAGCAGACAGAAAAAAAATAAAAGACTGAACTTTGCCTTTAATCCACTCTAGTTAAATCAACTACATTTGTCAGGTGCTAAAAACAAATGCTAGGTAGTAAGGGAGAGTCATCAAGACTCCTTTTTCTTTTTTATCACCGGCCTTTGTTCACATCATGATTGCTATGTAGACATGACCATGGAGCTCTCAGTTTGCAGATGCCCTGAAAATGGCATTAATGGTCCACATTGTTCTTTTACCTATGCTGGAAAATTATCCACATCGAGTAGATGAAAAATTTACAATACCAAAATATTACTGTCTTTGAATCTCTCATTTTCATAGTAATTTTAATTCAGTGTATACACTGGGGTTAGGGATACAGGCAAGAGGGTGTTGCTCTGCTTTTATATTCATTCAAATAACTGCATGTATTTTGATGTTAATATTCAGGCTACCTCATGGCATTTACCTTGATTTTTTTATAATTGACCAGAAAAAAAAATCCTCTTTGTAGCCTTTTGACTGGGTCTTCTCTGTAAAATATAGACACTGGGAAAAATATTTCCCACATTATGCCCCCTCTAATTGTTATAGCTCTATTATTGCAAAGGATGGAAGGCACCTGTCTACCTTTGATGAAAAAAAAGGAAGGAGTAAAAGAGGAAGAAGGACATCTGGATTACCTTCCCATTGTACAGTATTACGGTTTGAAAGCCTTGTTATTTCAGCAAAGCTTATTTAATTCTCAGTTTTCCCAGAACAGGACAACAGAGTCCAGAGAAGTGGCAGATACAGGAGGTCCCTACTCATTTTCAGCACTCTTAGTGATAAGGCTTAGCAAAAGTCTTTCTGAGATGATTAATGACAGGTTTGACTCTGGGAGGTAATTATAGGTTTTGACAAGAAGTTTGAGACTTTGGGGATGAAAGTGACTGTGAAGGTTTCACTGAGAAAACCAACCCCTGACAGGTACAACATGCTCATTACAGAAATTTTGAAAAAGCACAGAGATCTATAAAATAAGCTAGATACAGAAGAACACACTTTTATTAACCCCAGTGCTGCTGATGGCATATGCATCCTCTTTGTGGTTTGGGGACTAATGTGATTTGTAACCTCGGTAACTGCAGACTTCTGAAGACACAGAGGTTCATTTGCTTGTGAACTCCCTCCCATCCTCCCTCCTTTTTCCTTTGAGGGTTAGGCAAGGGGAGGGAATATCAGATAAATAATGTCATGAAAAATAAATTATGACTGATCAGAAAGTTATTCCCATAATGCAGCTAGTTTATTTGCTGCTAACATTTTTTTTTTTTAATTGTTTGGGTTTCAGCGGTGCTATGAATAAAGAAAATATAGAAGTGTCATGTGCACATCAGATTCTCAGAATACTTATTTTCAGTATTCTGAAATGCAATGTCTGAGAACTGGAGCAAAACCTAATTAAAAGGGCTTCCTCCAAGGAGAAGGTCCTTAAAGACAGCAGGGCTTCTAGTAGGAGCTCTTAGTGTCTGCAAGTGTTTTAGGTGCTTCAGAACATGCAGAACAGCTCCTTCAACTACTGTGGGGACTGACCATCGTGTTACAACTCAAAAATACACTGACCTGGGTTTTACTACAGACTCTCTGACTTCCCAGCCCTCTTTGTGATGGAGTGGGAGCAGCCTGCATCACACAGCAGAGAGCAGAGCTCTAATGTCAATTCAAAACAGAACTCTTCCCCAAAGAAATATTTTTTTTTTCTTGCAGTGAATAAGAGAATCGAGCGTGAGAAGACTTATTGTCAAATCTAAATGTATTTATGATTCACACACTCCTTTATACATCTTGCCACTATCAAGTACAGACCTCATTTCAGTAGTACTGCCTGGCTCCTCTGTGCCTTTTTGTCAACATAAAGCAGCTGTAAACCTGCCTGCTCTGGCCAATTAAGTTGTTTTGTATTTCTGGAGTGGCACAAAGGAAAGCTACCCCTCCTCCTCAGTACGGTTTAATAAAACAGGGATATATGGGGCACACAGGAATCACAAAAGTCAGAGTGGAACAAGAGTCATGGGCCAGATTCTTGAGGTGCAATAAAACAGTGGCAATCCAAGGGAGAAGACGGCAAATTATGCTAGCTGGGATTCTGCCTCTGAGATTCCACAAACACTATTCTGTCAGAAAATAAAATGAAATCATTAGGCTGCCTGTTCCCAACATTCCCAAAAAATGCATCTTCTCAAACCATTTGTGGGAGTTTGTGAAAAAGGGGCATATTTCCGAATTAATTTTATGAGATCATTTGCATTACTTTGTATTAATTGTGAACAACTGCCCCAGTGCAGCAGGGGGTTATCAAGATGGCCTGGGAATCATCATGTACCAAGAGGATACACCCTGGACTGGGGAGTCAGCATGGGGCCATTTTGCTGAGTTTTGAGTTCAAATCAAATCAGAAATTTAGCCTGGACTTCAGACCTGCAACACGTAATTAAAACCTTAACAAGCAGAAGTGAGGTAAGTAGCAGAGCTGCCCCAGTGAGGCAACGTGAATTTTGCTTCTCCAGGCAGAACTGGGTCCTCGCTGTTACTATCCAAACTCACATACTTCACTGCATTAAAAAAAGTCTGTGGTGTAAATTACCTCACTGCATTTATCCATTTAACCTAAATTCAGATACCAGCAATGTAGAAATTTCCCCTTAAGCTAATCACCATTGTGGTACTTTAGGATAAAAACTACCTTTGTCCAGAAATGCCTATTTCACTGGTGCCCTCTACATTTCAGTTAGATAAATCCTGGATTTGTCCTCCTGGTCTTCACCTGCAATCAGTGATGAGAGTGAGCAAGATGATCTAAAGAACAACCCAGAGTGTTTGTGACCTGAATTGTCCCTGTGTGGTTCCTGTTCTCTCTGTATTGATTGAAAAAGGAACCAAAACTGGTGGTTATCATGAAATAAACACTTTGAGAGTGAGGCTTACCTCTTGAGGCTCACGTAAAATTCTCAGTTAAGTGTCTGGAATTAGGTGGAAGGCATCTGGACCTTTCTGTCTAACAGGGATTTGTGGACTATACATTAATCTCAGATGTTAATTTAATAATTTGTCTTTATAGAAAACACATGAGGAACAAGAACAGACAAAGTACTGTAGCACTGGTTTTTGTGACTTACCTGTAACACTTAGTTTCACCTTCACTCCACAGTGGAAGAAGAAGCTACTGGAAGATCATACTCTCAGGACCAGGCAGGAGAACAACAAAAATAGACATCCCACACCACACAGAGCCTTAGGAAGCCTCAGTGGAGAACTAAGTTAAAAACCTGAAAGGAAAAAAATGTTTGACATTTTAGAGAAAGTTATTTCATTCTGTAGCTTTTCTCAATTGACCAGTATATTCTTTCAAAGCAACTTCAAAATTATGTATTTGAGACTTGGCAGAAACCAGCCTTTATGCCTCTATATAAAATGCTCACATAAGAATTGCTTGTGTTCTCATCCATCCAGGGAACAAAGTACCGTGGGATTCATGAGGCCAATTGCACCTAATCAAGGATCAGATAAAAAGCGTCCCATTTATTTCAGCAGAATTATAGTACATAGCTCCATTTTCAAATAATCACCGTGAAGACATAAAATAAAAATTCAAAAAGACATCTGTCAAATAAAATTTTAATAACATATGAATCAGAATAAGTTGTGGCCTATTGCTTGAATATTCCAGCAGTAGAAAAGGAGGTTAAATTCAAATAAATTATTCATTGAGACTAGTTGCATATCTCTAGTATGTCTCCTTATAATTTAAACAAAAACAGGCATGGGCCACAAAATAAAATGAGATTTTTTTTTTTAAATACTTCCTCGAATCTGGATGATGCAATTATTCCAAAATAATTATTAAACACATTGAAAAAATACTAATAATGCATAAAAAATATATTCAATTGGCAGACGGCAGATACATTATTTATTACTTCAAGTTATTGATGAGCTTTCATACCAACTCGTCATTCTGTTTTGCTCTGTCACTCATGAGCTATAAGATCATCAGTAACTCATAATAAATAATGTATCCGTAGCCAGTCCTTTGGGTAACTACCCTTATTTATCTAGATATATGCACACAGATATGCACTTTCTCACTAAAAAAAGTGGTCAGCACATTAAACATTGTTGATTTGCAGAGGTTTCAAACTTACGAGCAGAGCATTAAAACAAAGGATTTGGGATACTACAGGTTTCTTTGTCTATGTGTGTTTTTCCGTGCTAAGAATGTGTTTCTAGAATGATATGCAAATACAGAAGGTTTTAAGGGTCTTTTCAAAGCGTATTTACGATAATTCAAAATCATAATGAAACCTTATTTTAACAGATTTAATATAAGCAAAGGGGGCAAAATTAATACAGAGATCGGTGTGACTTACTCCAATGAGATGTACACTGCCAAGTTTATGAATAATATTTGGTAAAGGTTAACATGGAAAATAAAGTCAAGATGTAAATTATTCTTATAAAAATGACAATTACACACATTATTGAATTGAACAAATGATATTATTAAGAATAGATGGATTCTGATACAATAACATTTATAAGCAAATCTCTAATACTTTTTCATCTGTAGCTCAAATATTCTGGAATATTGCACTGAAATGATGACACAGACTGATTACTAATGAAAATGCTCTTTGTTTTGACCCGCATGATATTTCAAAATTATATACAATGAAGTTAATAACTCTTTTTTCAACTAATGAAGTAAGAATTAGGTTGGTTCATGTCGACTATACAATAGTATTCGAAATGGTTAACCTGTTAACCTGAGTTATAATTTGCATTTTCAAAAAGAAGCTGGAAGATACATTTTCTACACGCTTTGTCTTTGGGGAAAAAAATTGCTGGGGCCAGGTGCTAGAGTCTCTGACTCTATTTGCTGTGTACTGGAATACGTATTTTTCTATTGTTCCATCTACCTTGGTTTATAACTTACTATGCACAATCAGGGTTTCTAAACGACTGAGAAGAAAATATACGTATACCAGCTACATAACCCAGATGAATTTATTAAATGTATAAGAAGGATGAACATGAACCATTGGTGCATTTCTTATTTTAAAAAAAGCTGATATGATTGTATAACAATGTAAGCCAAATGTTTCCATAGGGAGATGCAACATTATTGTATAAGGTTTTGACAGCAATTTATGTAGAATATTATGGGGATACTTTGTGTAGTTCATGTACGTTCAAGGAGACAGCTTCAAACTGGAACAGAAAGAAGAACATTGTCTAGATTAATATGAGGACTGATAGAGATTCCTTTGTTCTGCTCAGAGAAAAAAAATTACTGTTCATGTAAGTAGATATGTATATTTTGCAAATGTGTGTGTGTGTGTCCGTGTGTGTTATGGGAAGACAGAGATAAACATTCAAAAGAAAAACCATTTACACTAAATGACAGTGTAGTCTTTGGCACATGAACAAAGAGGAGGAAAACATGGCCAGAAATAAGTTTGCACAGAAAATTAGGAGATTTCCAGGGAAGTGAAGTTTTAAAGCACATTTCTAGTAGGAGTAATAGGCAGCACAAGGAGCCTGACTGAAAAGGGAATTCAGCAAACCTGTGAATGTCATTAGATAACACAAGACTGCCCCTGACAACCCCAGGAGCCTTTCCTATGCTCTTATAGACCACCATATGACTGCTCCTGAATAAAGGCTAGCACAATTACATACAGAACCACAAGGTCTCGTCTCTCACTGGTCAGAAGAAAAAAAGAAATAATTAAAAGAAGTGCCTAATCACAGTGAAGCAAACAAACTCCCCCCAACCCCACCAGCTCTCAGCTGCTTTCTTGGTGCCCAGCACTAAGCCATATGGCTGGAGCCTTATCTTAGCAAGGCACAAAGAGCTGCACTACCAATTTAATCTATTTGTATAGCACCTCTCATCGCAACTGAGAGGTGAGAGGCTGCTCAAGAAGAAGTAACAAATACATATGGCTTTTACATATTAAAAGAGGTACTTATGGAATCAACAGTGACTCACATCAACTGAAGTCAGTAGGTATGGTAGCTGAATACACAGAAATAAAGAGATGCCATGCCAAAAGCCCTCAGTGCTTCCCACTGACTTCAAAGACCCGTGTTAGGAGAAGGTCCAAATTAATTTTGTACGTGTTATTAAAGTTTTCCATCATCCAAGGCAGAGATATGCTGAGGCCTCAGGGCTGCAGCGAGCTCTGTGGCAGAATGTGTTCACAGACAGGCTGGGAGGGATCTGAGCACCCTGATCCAGCTGTACCCAATGGAGGCCTTTGCTCAGCTGCCGTGTAAGGCTCAGAGGCTGTCACATGCTGGAAATCAGAAACCAACCTCAGCCTCAGCAAAGTGTAGCAACTCAGTCCCCACATATGGGCTCACTTCACACGGTGTGCACAAAGCAACCAATTACAGCAGCAAGCCAGCAAAGTGTCTGAGCTTTTTTTTTTTTTTTTTCATAAGAATGAAACGAACTAGTTCAATCCCCCACAGAATCTCATTCTTCTCCTTTTTAAAGCTAACATCTGCTGTCATATCCCAAATAGCACGCCAGAAAGCAGCAGCCCGGAATTTCTCAAATGTGTAAATTTTTCATATTGCACTGAGACTGCAACAGTCTCACCTAACCAACTGGATCTATCTGTCACCTGCCAAGCAGCACTTGCAATTTGTTTACAGCCAACTGCAAGGACATATATAAACTCCCCCAGATGAGGAAGATGTTGAATTTACACAGACAAGTGACAAACGAGCTTGGAATGAGAATGCATACAAGAATAGCCCACAGTATGCCATTATATCATGACATAAATATATGACAACTGCTCTAATCAATGCCCATGGCAAATGTTTCCGAGTGCTACCACCACTAAAGTAATTTCTCTGTGTCGCAGTTTTTCCCTTATTTTCTTTTTCCCTTGGATGAGACATTCATTCTAAAGTAATAATGAGTAAAAGAAGACACCTATTAAAATTAGTAGATCATACTGTATTGGGTTTTGGGACAACAGTCTGATAACTGCAGTTAATGCATCTCATTTCTTGAAGAACAGTGTCCAGACACCAGTAATATGCTCCACTAGAAATATATACACACCCTGTGGTAAGTTACAAGAAGAGATAAACTAAACTGTAAGCTCACTATGTCTATCTTTACATCTAGACTCCAATTATAATAAGCAGAATAGCCCATCATATGTATCTGTAGAGTAAAACAAAACAAAGCTTTCAGCATATACGGTCAGCAGTCTTTCATAAAAGGAGTAGACTCTGCACAAGCATTAGCATGGGATTCAGGCTTCCTTCTGTCAAGCGGCATTTCCAGTTCTTTCAAAGCTTGAAAATCATGCCTCTGTAGAGAAACAAAACATAAATCCTCTGGGCACAAGTGAAATCCTCTCTGATCCCTCAATATGAGGCTTACATTGCAGGAGGTGTTTCATAGATCTCAGGCTAATCCTCTGGAAGTGAAGGACCATTTTTGAAGACAAGGAGAAAGTGCCACCAACCATGGCAGTTTTCCCAATCTCTACAGATTGTTTTTGGAGGTAAGACAGGTCCTTGTTCCAACCTCTAATACCATTAGCAAGCGGTCTTTCTCTTTGAGAAGGGTAAACTGTAGCTAATAAAATCTCCTGTCTAAGCACACATAGCTCCAGAGTTTCAAAATAAGGATCCCACTTTTTTTGGTTGAAGCCCATCCCTGGCACTGATTATTCATCTCTCTGCACTGTTTTACTAGAAAGCTATAGTTTAGTTGAAGATGGTTGGAAAAGCAACACACCTTTGTTCACAACAAATATATAAACCAAATTTTTCTGCCAGAGAGAGCTGAAGCAGGAATCACTGCCCAAATGCAGGCCAACCAGTACTGGCTGAAATCTAATCAGTCATGACTGAATGAATTTTTTTGGTTTTGCTGTCAGATGAATCTAAAACATCAAATCAGGAAATGGAAAAGGCAGCAAGAAAATACACACAAGTGATAAACCATATAGAGCTCTAGATTATATATTTGTAAGAAATAATCAACTGTAAGCAAGAACAATGAAACTTAGATTTGAATCCTAAAGAATTCAGAAAACTGAGACTTTTTCTCCTTTTTTGATTTTTTTTTTTATCAAAGGAGAACTTAGCAGGGAATGATCTGACTCCATCAACTGCTTCTATCTCTAATGAATATAATCCAGAGGACACCAATTTCAACAAAATATTTGGTTCAAAAGGGTTAATGTTTTCTTCCCTGTCAGTAGACATCATTGATTTTTGATGTCTCATGCAACTGCCTACTGCAGGCAAAGGAAAAAGAGACCTAGATTTGTCCCTGAGTATCCAGACAGGACACTTTCTCTACACAAAAGATATTATCAGCTGCTGCCTGGCCTTTCTATTCTCTATTTCTCTATTTTCTACACAGAAAAATAGTCAGGGAAGGTGCCTGGGAAGGTGACATGGTCCATTTGGACCAAGTTCTTATTGTGGTTAACCAGAGGGATGGGACTTTATATTAAGCCTTGTTGTTTATTGTCCGTTCAGTAAATATCTGACTGTAGTTCAAGGCACACAGTATGCATTATTGTTTATTTGCAGTAAAGGGTGCAGTACTTTCAAATCCTAAACCAGTTATGGACTCAGACAATGCAACAGAGTCATCACTTCTGCCACAAAAACAAACTTACAAATAAACAAACAACCCCCCCAAAACAACAACAAAAAAACCCCAACCAAACAACAACAAAAACCAAAATAACAAAGAACCAACCAAACAAACAAAACCCAACTAGAAGAGGGACAAGAGTGGCTTGAAGTTCTTTAAGAAAAAATAGGAATTGCACTAAGGAGAAAAAAAGCTTCATTATGCCTTTATCCAATCCAGTGCATGAAGCAATTTTCAGCTCCAAGAGTAATACAATTTACATTTAGGCTTTCATAGCCCAGAAGAGCTGCCCCAGTTGCCAGGCTAAACCAGGGTAATTCAGGCAAGTAACCACTGTGCTATTTTAGATACCCTAGAGTATTACCTCCAGCCTTGCCTCCAGTTGCCATGGATCTTCCCCAGTCCCACAGTACATTCTCTACCCTTGTGAAGGTGTCTGAGGTACCTGAGGGCTTCTATCTACATGCTTAAATCTAGGCAGCTGAATCCCACCAAATATGCTTTCTCTGTTTTTGTGCTGGGTCAGTAAAGAAGATTATAGTCCAAGCTCCTCAATGGCCCTGGGATGTGTTCTATGTAAAGAGGATGGTTGCTCCAGCTTAACAACCCCACAGTGCAAAAAGCAGCATAAAGAGGTCATATCAAAGCTGAAAATTGGGCCAAAGAGAGTATATTTTCCTCTGGATGCACAGTTATAATTGCTATTATGTTTAGGGAATTGGGCTTGATCACTGAATGGAAAACACTTTGCAATTAAGAGGGTTGAAAGCATAACTAGATTTGAATAATTGATGTTAATTTCCATTTGCAGAGAAGACTATCATAATGTTGAATCCAAATGCCATGCAATCTCCTGGTCCATTCCCTCATTTCTTGATGCCATAAATTACAAGGTAATGCTAACTGGAGGGCCTTGTACAGAATTGCTATATGGATCACATCCCATTACATCCGAAATCAGGAAGAATCCGTGCTTGCATCACTCATGTTCATGAAGAAAGTTCTTTCCTTATTTGGCTATACAATTAGCTTGAATGAAACTGAATGTAATGCCTTGAAAACAATACTAAATTAAATGGTAATGCAGTAATCCATCAATTACAACGGGGCAACTAATGGCTTGAAATAGCTTTGTACAAGAGTTTCTAGTTGGCTTAATAATATAATTAATACTATGTACTCACCATTAAAGCAGGAAATAAAATATTGTTTTAGTTAATCTCGTCTTGTCATTGACGGGCATGTGCAATGCAATCAAAATTAATATTCATTGTAATGTCGTGCCTCAATATGCAAGTATCTACAAAAAACCTAAACCCCAGAATTTACCAACTACTAAAACATAGTTTTAACATTGAACTTATTAAACATGGGATTGCTGTAAGCATCAGAAAAAGTGAACATAATTTTAATAACCTTATTCTGTCCTAAATAATAGTCACACTAGCTTTATACAGGTTAGAGAGGGAGGAGGATTTGAGTGATGCTGGGAGTTAACAACCTCAGTATTCAGTTGGTTCAAGTCTTTTAGAGACACTACCAGAAGCACAGAAAATGGAAAAAAGATAAGTGCAAATTATCTGGCCAGCTGTGGTGAAAAGGAACAAAACAGAATCTATATTTGGAGAACTGAAGAGAAGCTCGCTCCTCTGCCTTCAGATGTTACACATGCAGATGATCAGTTACTTTAGATTTTCACACTTCCCACTGACATCAAACAAAGCTCGAGAACTGCAGGAATCCAAAGCCACATGCGTGTGTTTAGCGCTCTTTCCGTGACAAGCATGCAAAGGGATGCACAGCAGGTATCACCCTTTCTAGTCTCCTCCATTAGGCCCTGGATCTGAATTATGCCTCTCCTGGTTTATTTAATTTACAAAAGCAACCCGTTCCATTGCTGACACTTGTAAAGCAGCCACCAGTGCCACTGTACAGAGCAGAGC
Source organism: Pseudopipra pipra (assembly GCF_036250125.1). Taxonomy (NCBI): domain Eukaryota; kingdom Metazoa; phylum Chordata; class Aves; order Passeriformes; family Pipridae; genus Pseudopipra; species Pseudopipra pipra. Next base: position 2,217,862 of record NC_087550.1, read on the forward strand.
ACTCATATTTACTTAGCAGATCCTGCAGCTTTGCCACCTTCGCCACCAGCCAAGGGTGGGGTCTGGGAGCAGGAGGCTCAGGAGCAAGGGAGGACGAGCACCCTCTCCCACCTGGATCCCACCACAGGAACATGCTTGCAGGCCTTCAGGGAGGGAAGGGAGGCTTTTTCCCATTACTTTCCATTACTTTGTCTCTCTTGCAGAGCTGCTGTCTGGTGGCCAAAGCCGAGGGCGCAAGGGCTGCTCTCCAAGTGCTCCTGAGGCGCCGCTGGTGCAGGGGCCAAAGCCAGAGGGTGAACAGATGAGCCCATTTCGTGTCCCACTGCTAAAGCCATCCTGCTCAAGCGATCCACAGATGGCAGAAGCCCCCACTGCTCACAGGGAAAGCCATTCTGAAGTGTGGGATGTGCACGTGCATGCTGGAACTGAAAAGCCTCGCAGCCCACTCCTTTGAACACCTTTAGATCAGACAGCTCTGCACATAAGGCTGTATCTCAACAGTTGTTTAACACTTCCTACGCATCTACAACATAGCTAGAAAAAGGAATCCAAAGCTCTGATTTTCGTGCTTTTTATGGAAAATCTACCCAAAAATCCTGGTTGGTATAAGATGTGAGCTGAGGACTCCGAGTTTTAAACACTGAATCTATAAACGGAAGGAGGAAAAAATATACATGCACACACATTACAATTCACTGTTCTGTGTTTGCAGTGGCCTTTGAAGCAGGTATAAAAAAAACCTTTATCACAATAGGGATTGCTCAGAGGCTCCCCAGGAGAAATGACTTGCTCCTACACGGCTCTGGACCAATGAACTGGAAAGCACAGATAAGGATATTGGCTCCTCCTTCTTTCACCTTTCCTTCTCCCAGGTTTTGTCTTGCCCAGTAGCTGAATAGATACAGTTGTTTCTGGGTTGTGGAAAAGCAAGGGAATGGTGGTTCTGCTTTGCTTCCTAATGCTTTCCCCTGACTCCAGCAAAACAGCCTGTGGGCAAATATATTCAAATAGACTGTTAGCACATGCTACAGAGGTCACTCACAGAGTAAAAAGCTATCTTGTATTATTTACAAGAAGTATTAGATAACATTTTGGCCACAGAGACACAAAGAAGCACCGTGAGCTCATTAAAGCTCTAAAGTGCATGTAAAGCAGAAGGGTGTCTTTTTAAGAGGTTATCAAAGGATCCCACATGTGTATCAAGTCGTCTCCAACGGAAGCAAAAAAGAAATATGCCTGTTAACATTAATGGGAACTGCAGAGTAAGTAGAAAAGCATTCAGTCTGACTCTCTGAAACCCAGAGAATGAGTATTTCAATAATGCTGAGATTTTAACAAGGGATTTAAAGGAATCTATACATTTAAGATAAGAAGCACACCCATTAGACGTCATGCCTAATAATTTGCAAACGTTTAACATATCCATACAGATAGATTTTTTTGTCGTTGTTTGCACTTTAGAGGGGGGAGAGGTTGTGAGAAAAATCAGGTTTTCTTGCTGTATTTGTTTTATGCCTGTTAGGGAAATGGAAATAAACAACACAGTATACCATAAAACCCAAGGGGTCAGTTGGAAAAAAGGTTAAAATAACTATACGGGACAGAGTCTTCGATGACCTTGTGCATCCTGTCCTTTAAATGTAAACGCTGCCTTTCAAACCAACAGTATTTTGTATTTCATTAGTGCCTGAGGAAGAACAATAAAAATGCTGAAAGCATAAACATCAGGCTTCTGCGAGAGAGCTAGAATAAGCTAAAATTAAGAATATAACCTACCCAATTAAGGGCTTCTTTTGTGTTGAAGTCATGCCTAAGCACTTTCAAATGTTGAAGGAGATGATTGTGAATATTTGTGGCTATACTTCTGTGTCACACAAGAGGAAAAACTGCATGAGAAGCTTGGGTTTGGGGGAGAACGAGCACGGAAAAAGGAGTGTAATGAAAGGGCAGAGAGATGGGAAGTGAAGGGGGTAAAAAAGAGATCAAGAGGAAGAGAAAAAGTAATTTTGAAGTCATTTGATTTTAAGGTAGGATGAGGGAATTGCTTAGGGTTTGGTTTTTTTAAATGTTTAGCTGTCTACAACTGTCCTAGGTGTCTCAATGTCTGGAAAAGATTTGAATTATTAAAGCATGAATAACTAGCAAAAAAACTCATTAAATTATGAATGAATATGTTTTCATGCCCCTTAGCAGAAAAATCCTAGTTCTAAGAGAAATCTGATCAAGTGTAGAACAGTGTCACTCAGAAAACACAGCTCCTCTGCACTGCTTGGGATCTATGGATAGTGGGATCATGGATGTGAAGCTGGGAACAATCCTGTGTGACCACCTTCTCCTATAATTTATTGAGTGCTGTCATGGCATGTGGTACTGTGCAAACACTGCCCTAGGGTGTTTATCCTCTAAATCAGACACAGATAATAGAAGTCAGACACAAAATACCAGGGGAGAGTCCAAACCAGATGGAGACAATCCATTTTACATCAGACATGGATGTGGCTTTCTCCTGGGCTGATTACTTCTCGTTAGAAGAGTGCTTTGCTCAAGGATTTAATTGAAAAGTGGCCGTCAGTGCTACCAAGACAAAGAGCTCCCTTGCAGGAGTGCAGGGTGAGTGCAGCAACAGTAAATTAAGCCCAGGGAGATGGCTCGGGGACACCCTATGACTAAGGACAGTTTAGCTGAGGTTCTGGATGCAGCGTAGCCACATCATGTAGTGCCACCCTTGGGTAATTACTGCATTACAGAGTGGCTGTCCTGCATCTGCAGAACACAGACAGCACGCCACATCAGCCTGCTGCCTTGCTCAGAGCCAGCTTTTGTTTCTGTGCCTGCTCTTACACAGCACAGGCCTTATTTTACTCAAGAGAGAAGAAGAAAACTGAGTTATACTAGTGTAGTGTTTTGCCTGTGTCAGCTATTTAGACTGTAAGCTCTTCATGGGTCTGACCATGTTTATGTATAGGAGGAGGATGTCACAATCTGACATGTGCTGAATAATTCCAGACCATAAATTTTGGCAAACTTGCTGACATACCTTTAAAATAATCATAATAAATATCCCCCCGAAACAGAGCTATCAGGATCCTGAGGTCTGACAGCTGCATTTCCCAAGGCACCAAAAGTCTTCACCAAGACAGTAACACACTAAAATGAACTCCTGGGAGATTATTAAAGCACAGAAAGCCCAAGTGACTCAAATGAGAGTATTTCCCACAAAGCAACCACTCTGTCAGTGATCTTCCAGCCCTGATCTCAAGAGAAAAGGGTAAAACGTTTCCAGACATGAACCTGGGAACTAAAACTTTTGTAAGTCTATTGTAAATTTCATAGCCCTTACAGTTATTAGTTAAAAAACTTGCTTGGTCTCATACTCACTTGCAGTCTTACAAATTTCTTCAAGTTCTGGAAGGTCTGAAGAATTCTCTTCTGTTCCTCCAGCTTATCACCCTTCCCCAGCACTGACACACCCTCTACTTCCACAGACCTACTACTGTTTGTCTACTGGTCTAGCTGAGATTCAGCTAATTTAAGTCAGCTTATATTTGAATTTTTTATTTTGAACTTGAAATGTGTGCAATAAAGTTTATCTCCTCTGATAACTGTACTATCAGTTCTAATAAAAGATGTTATCTGCCTCTGACCAAAAATTACTGGGCAGAAAGCTAACCTCCTTAAGAATTTCCAGAGCAAAACTTCATAGTTACCCAGTTTTTTCCGTATATACCTATATGAAAAACAAAATAAATACTATTTCAAACCTTTTGACTATGCAAACATTTCCTGTTACTGAACAGAGACAATACTTTAGGCTCGATCTAGCACATGAAGAAATTTCAATTCCAGTATCATAAGGTCTCATCCTCTCTGATTAGCTCAGCTTTTTCTGCCAAGTCACATCTTTTCTGGTATACAGCAGTCACCCTTCTTATTCAAGAGCACAATGATTCCCCATAGGACTCATATCCAGCCATTAGGCACTAGAGGAGAAGTCACCAAAACAAAATTTATTTATTTGCTTCAATAATTGCTGCAAACTGGATCCTTTGAATCCTCATTCACATTTGGTCTGTTTTGCTCTGCAATTATTTTCACTGGGATGAATGGGGCACTTGAAACCTAATGCATGCCTCAGTGAGGGTAAGTATAGTGGAATCACGCCACAATGATGGATAAAGTAAACACATTCTTTTGTTGCCACCCATCCTATTCTTAAAAACCTATTTAAAATAGCCACCAGACAAAGAAGTTGATGAAAAGACACAAAATGAGGCCACGAATGAAAACGTAATTCAGTTTAAGAATTCTAACCCAGATGGCCTTGAGAATTAATAGTCCATTCATGGAAAGAGAGCACCCTCAATAAAAACAACTATTTGTGCGAAAACCTCCCTTTATACCTTTAATTTTGGCAGGGCTTTTCCTCCTGAGCTTGTTTTGCATCCAGTCCACATGCACGTGCCTCAGTCCACATCCAGAAGGAAAGACTAACTATCTGTTGTACATACTAGCATAGACAAAATGAGTGAAAAATATTGCTGCAACTACAGGACACCAAAACTCAGTGACTAAAACTTCATGATGCATTTTGATCAGTTGCATAACAACACCTAGATTACCACACTATTTAGAAATTACAGACTTCCAATATTTTGGAAGCAAGAGTGAGTGTATGTTATGCACAAAGAAAGCATTCAGGCATCTGTAAACCATAACATCAAACTTTGTACTTGCATATAGAAATAATTTCAATGCAATTTTCCCCCTTTACAATAAAGGGTAATTATAAAGATTGCAAAATGATGCCATAATACTTTGGAAGATTGGGTGACTCACTCTTTGTCGCAGGGCAGCAAAGACTTTCTCTCTGTGGTGATATTTTCCTGAAAAAACCATTCACCAGCTGCTCTCCACTATGTAATGATTGACAGTATCCACTCCAAAGACTCCTGAGCAACTGGCTACAAAAATATTTTTTCTAACAATTTGCTATGCTTTATCCCTCCAGTGTCTTATTCTTTATCTGTCTGAAAAGCTCCTTAACTCATAAAAGTCTGTACAGCCTTGCTGTTAGCAGGATTTTGTTCAAGTTGCACTTTCTTTTTCCTGAGGAATGAGTGATATTATTTCTGGTAACTGCTATGACTTTCGTGACATACTTGAATTTTCCTAACATTTTTCTAGTTAATGCAGGCAAAAAAGACTAAGCATGAAATCATTTATGAAAGAAAAAAAAGAGACTTGCTTAGTATAAAGCAAAGGCAAAATGAGTTGTGTTTTGACTTTTTTTTCCTACCGTGTTGTTCTCTGTTTAAAAGCACTTGAATGCCTGAATATCTGAGAAGTCATTGTAGAACTGGGAAAAAATAAAGGGGGCCTGGGGAAGCATACTGAATCTGGAACTACAATTTCATCCAAAGAAAAGGCCCAACTTGACCAAGCAGGAAGTTATTCTGACGGAATCAACCAGGAACAGCTGATAGAAAGAACTCAGAAATCAAAGAATTCAACCAAAACGCTTCAAGATGAGACATCTGATGAAAAGAATCTCATATGCTGTGCAAGGCTGGAGTCTGCAAAAGATTGCACAGGCTGCTGCAAAAGGAACATGCCAAGGCAATATCCCTTAGTGAGAAGAAAGAGCTGCATTAATTTTTTCAACAGAGAAGGAATTTGTTAAATGTACCAAGGGCAGAGTTCATGACCATTAAAGCAGATTATGCATGACATTCCTGAATAGGAATGAGAAAAGATAAAACTCAGAATAATCTCAAAGAAAAAACCATACTTTTGTGGGCTAAGAACATGGCAGTCCTTGGTCCACTAAAATTTGCAAGGTGCGATAAAGCCACTGGAGAAATAATCAAAAAGGCACAGAAAATATCTCAACAAATTATTAAAGGGATGTGAAGAACTAGGTGCTAAAGCCAATGGTCAAGTTCTCCTTGTTTTTGAAGCTTCAAGAAACAGAAAGCAAAGACAAGGATCAAAAGTCTCAGTGCCCTCCATAACCAGTAAAATGCGGGGAGTTTAATAAAATAAAATATATACATATATAAAAAACTTTTTATTATATACAATGATAACTGGCCAAGGGTAGATAACTGAAATTGATTTTTCTCCTGACACTTCCAGTGTCAGGAATGACCTCGGTAGCACAAAGTATGAAACCATGAAATATGAAATGAATTCTCCTGAAAAGGATAAGTCAGATGATTGTAATGCATTGGAAATAAAGATGTCTAAAAGAAAATCTGAAGTCTGTTAGGGACTGAAACAAAAGAAAACAATAAAAAGAAGATTACAGAGTTCTGTGTTCATCTAAAAAGTGCAGAAGATATCTTACAGCAAAAACTGAACCATGAATGGAGCTCTTTTGTTAGCAGAAAATTAGCAGGTCGTAGTTGACATTTTTATATTGGTTGTAAGAAAGTACATCCTTGTTCTAGACTACTTGGACTCACTTCCTTCAGGCAGACCTACTAGACAATACTTCAGTTCAACAGTTATTTTTGCTACCCACTATCTCTGAAATAGTGGGTATGACTATGTAATTTTTAGCAAATTACATGTTTTCACATAAGCTGCTGAAAATCTAAATATGAAACATGGAAAACCACTCTAAAGCCAGACTTTTCTCCATATTTAGCAGTGCTAGATTATAGTTTGGGACTGGTGTAATATAGATTGCAAGTTGATAACATCTGGTTTGACAGAAATCATAAAATAAGAATGTCTGCACTTATGTGAGAAGCACTAGAGACTTCCAGATGTACAAGACCAAACTCTCACTGTGATTTGGAGGTGAGGAAACTTCCATTCATTCCCAAAAAAGACAGTTAGTAGTCATAAGGTCACAGACAGCGGTAGCATCTGGGAATTAGCACCGGAGGCCTGGTCTCACAAGATGCACTTGGAAAAAGCAAATATCCCTTTCCACAGCGGGACATAATAGGGAAGACCAGAGCTGGTGTTCCCACCATTCTCTTAGACACAACAGGCTGACAACTGCTTGGGCTTGGGGCTTGGGGCTTGGAGAGACCAGAAAAATAGCACTGCTGGAGTCCATGGAGAAACACAGATGTCTCTGGAGCAACACGTGGCACTTCAGAGGCTACAGGGAAATTACTGGTTTGTAGGGGGGAACATGTCTGTGTAACCTCACCATCCTTTTTGCTGTCACTAGTTAACATCACTGTGTTTGGCTGCAGAAAGCAGGAATGGGAAGCTGTACCTGTAGGAAGTCGGTGCAGGCTGGGGATCTGAACTGCTGGGGCTGTTGTGCTGTTTGGAGTGTTAGATTACACAGCAGCGAGCAGCCAGGCTCTGCACAAAGCAAAAAACCTCCCACCCCCTGATTCGGAGGGACTATTGGCCAGATGTGCCATTAGCAAAGGGGAGACAGCTCTGGGGACAATTTAGCTCATCAACTGCATATTGCTCCCATGAGGGGAAAGGGTCCATCCTGCTCCTGCTATTCCCCTTCCCCAGAGACCCATCCAGGTTTTTGTGGGGATTGCTCACTATCCTGTAGCCCCTTTAGAAAGATAGATGAGGGGTGGGGGTCTGAAGAAACCACGAGGTTAATTCCCAAGACAAGTTAAAGAGCAAGAGCCCAGGGCCATGATTACTAGGGGGAATAGGAAAGGTGGGAATGAGACCCCCACTCCCTTTCAGTAGCAACAAGCTATTAATTTGCCTCAGCCATGTCTTGTGGAACAACAGCCCACAATCAATCTCTGCTCAGCATTAACTGCAGCAGCAGAGCGTTTCTGACAGACTAAATGCACACAATAAATAGCAAGGAGAGATAGCAGGGGGTTTTGCTGTTCAGTTCTCCAGCCTTCAAGTTCTGGAAATGATAAAAACAAAAGTGTTGCCCCACCCTACTTCTGGAAAAAGGTCTCACATTCCTCTGACCAACGTAAATCTACAAAATACTGAAGTTTTTCACTGGAATGGAAGCACAAGATACTAATTATTAAGCAGTTAGTATGATTGCCAGCTGAATCACATACACACAGCAGAGGACTCGCTGCATTTGTATGGGGTGAGGCAGACTTTGCTCTGTAACAGGACTGAGCCTTGTGTCAAGTAATGCAGGATCCCTGTTACAGCTTCCAAACAGATGTCATTTTGTCATAGCTGCTGACATAATTTTGAAGATAAGAAGATTTGGAGATTTAGTCCATGATGTTTTAAAGCTAAACACAGACAGGATTAAAGCTTTAAATTTAAACATAAGCTAGATACAGCCTTGCAACACAGGGTCATATCAAACACATCCCAAAAAACATTTCAAAAAAAAAAAACCACTGTAAAATTTTTAACTTACTGCAGTTGTGGTACTAATGTTGCTTCAATTATTATTTTACCATCTCATACATTATTAACTACTCTTTTCACAGAATAATGTAGCAAGAAAACCTGACCCAAGATTGCTGTTCTAGAAAGAAAAAAAAAAATAGAACTAATGAGGCTTGGTTTCCTTGGATTAAGTTTTGTTGACTTTCACGTCTAGGATGATGTAAACTCCAATGCAAGCTTTTCTCTATGAGTGGAACTGCTTAAATGAACATCTCCTGTGTGGATTCTCTGGTGTCTGGTAGGTATGAGCTCATGCTGTAGTATTTTTTTTTTCAGTCAAGGATATTACAAAGCTTCTCTTCTCCACCCAGCCTCGTATTTCCAAACAGCTCTGCAGCATTTATAACTTTCAAAATTATGTGCTGTGTTCAGTTTTGACTGAGTAATCCCAACGGGTTTGAGTCTGGTGTGAGAAAAGAGACACAGGCTCATGTCTGAAGACACAATGATCACTTAACACTTCTTTGAATGGACGACTTTTAGTGGGTTTATATTTAAAAAGAGAAACACTACGTAATAGATGAAGATGCAGTAGGAATTTTTTCACAATCTCCAAGTTACTTTTAAGCTAACCAGCTTGGGTATGGGTACAGGTAGAGGTAAAATGTGGAGTTAAGTGCACAGACCAGGGAAACTAAAAGAAGGGTGGCCCACCCTGCTCTCTGGCCTGCTACAGCTGATGTACTGACACTCAGACCCTTTAGGCCAGTTCAAAGGTTAGATATGTGTTCATTTCCAGGTAAGCTGAACTTACACTTTGGAACACAACACAGTTTGTGCACACAAAACTATATCCCGTTGTAGTCCTGATGTATATCACCATAAATGTAATCAAATAATTTCAGCAGAAGGAAATGACACTTGCTTTGGGGAAATGAATCCAACTCAGGCATGAGAGCATAAAGTCTTATTTTGAAAAGAATCTATTCTGTGATTCTGGGTCCAGGGAACAGGAAGTACTAAATGCAGTTGTAAAAAGTTTTTAAATACAGTGTGAGGATTTTCTTTTACTGATTACATAATCTTAGTAACGAACTCTCATTCTGTCTAGTCATCTAGACTCTACATCAAACCAGCATTTGCTTTCTATTGAGGTTTGGTCATGCCCACATATACTATAGCAGATTTTAAATACATCAAACCATACCCCAGACAAATAGTTTGGAACCAAATCGAAGTTTCACGTTTGAAAGAGTAAAAGAAGGACTCCCAGTGCGTGTGACAGTGACTGAGCCAGGTATTATGGGATCTTTCAAATAATTTACTAATATCTACTCAAACCTGTTCTACTAGACACAGAATCACTATTGAAAAAAAATACTGCAAATGCTTGTCAGTGTTCATCACTTTTGATTCCTTTAACAAGGCTTTCAAATGAAGACCTCACACAGTCATGCTAATGGCCTAAGCTGGTAAAAACAGTTTTATAAAATCCACAGTGAATAGGCTGAGCCCTCTGATTATCCTGCCTGTCATTAGACATTTTAGTAACTTGTCCATGATCTCTTGACCCCATAGATGTTCAATGTTCATGTATATTTCTAAGGTGGAAGGTTTAGCCTTAATGTTGCTTCTTACCTGCACCATTGCTGATGCAGTTCAAACAGTTCTGCAACTTACTGAAATATTAAGGGTAGATTTTTTAAGGTCTAAAAGGCATTTCCTTTTGGGGGCTTCTAGGGCCTGGGGTGAAGAGGACAATATGCCATTCCCATGAAGTGCAAGGTGAAAGAAGCAGTTATGTTGTCCTGCAACACATTAGTTCCTATAAATTAACAAATTAATTCCTGCAGGTGACTATCACCCTCCCTGAATTCAATACACAAGTAAAGGCTTGTGTGCTGAATCTTAATTCATGTACTTGTTTCTCTCTATTGATTTCTTGTTATTGAATTTTTCAGAAACACCTGAATTAAGAGAATCCTGTAGCTGTCATTTTATACTTAGGCAGATAAATGGTTAAAAATGAAACTGTGACAGACTGAAAGCCTCTTAATCTTCAGAAATGGTTGTAAACTAAAATGTTTTTGACCTTCATTTGATTTTCAGAGGGTTTTTTTTATATCACTGTGGTCAGAGACGTTCTTTTCAGGAAAACAGATAAAGGTCTGAAAAACAAAGCTCTACGGTCTTGTTACTCTGCTTAGGATATGAAAACTGTTTACCAGTATAAAAAAGATGAACCAGTGTCTCCAAACCTCAAATAGATCAACATGTTTGCACTGGGGTCATCACTCTTGTGGGTAGCAACAGCAGGTATCCATCCAGAGCTCTAAAAAAACAACAAAGATCCTCCAGTTGAGGACCCAGATGTTAATATGGGGAGGTTTTCTGTACTGAAGGAATCTAGAAAACATTTCTGGACTGAGAGAAAAGATGGCCTTCTTTGCAAGGGTACAATGGTCTGACCTATCCTGCAGATCCTGCGTAAAATGCAAACGTTCAAGGTTGTCCTCCAGAAAAGCTTTGGTTTTGAGGGTCAAAATTCCCATTATTGTAGATATTTTTTCCTAAAGAGGGACTGGAATCCTACCTTGCATTGCCTTTTAAATGTAGTCCATCCACAGAAGCAGCTGGGTCAAATGACTGGATTTTTGATTACAGTGTTTCTTCTTTCTGGATTGTTCCTCACTGATCTTTTTATGTACTCCCTTTCTTTAAGAAAATAATATTTATTTAATATTAGTTTAGGACCAGACAAGAACCTTTTTTGGAATCATGACTGTTCACTTAGTATCACATCACACACACCATTGGACTCCAGTCCTTTTTAACAGACTAATGTGATGAAAAAATATCTAAGTCCACAGGGTCAAAATATTCCTTGACAGAAACTATCAGAGACAGCAGAATGCTGTTCTCACAAACCTCTCATAGAGAAGAGACCTGGATAAGGGTGGGGACCAGTGTCAGTGGTCTGATTATTCCAAGCATAGCACTTCTGCTTCTTAGTTCAGTTGTGTCTACCAGAATTACTTAGCATGGAAAACGGATTCAAACATGCTGATGGCTGCAAGCTGCAATGCGTCTCTCTTAGCCTGTGAGACGCCAAACAATTCCTTTTTTTTAAACACAATTATTAAATAAGTGCCCCACCCCAAACAGAACAGAGAAAGAATTCTTTTTCTCAGAAAATGATGCTCTGGTTTAAAACTGGTTTATAAGAACCAATAAATGTGATCAAACGCTTCTTCAAACGTCAAAATTCAAAATTTTATGCTGTCCATGGGAAAAAACTACTATGCTTTTTCATCACATGCCTATACACGTGTCTCTGTACACACACCATTTACATGTGTCTATGTACCTGGCTCTCTGTACACACACACACAGAGTGCAGACATTTGCAACACTCAGCACAACAAACTCATACTTCCCATGACTCCCTATTGCCCAAGAGCAGACTGAATACAGGTGGCCTCATAATAGCAAGCATAAAAATGACAACCATTTTTTTTATTGTAGAATAATCCGCACTGTCAGATGCGCCACCATCTGTGTTATTCAGTGCTGCCTGCTGCCACCAGCACTGGCCCATTGTTGGAAAAATTACAGGAGGAGATGCCTGGCTTTATGAGAGAGCTTGAAACCAGTCCCAGAGTCAAGTGTGACATAAACCCCAAAGCTGGACTTATGTCTGTATTCAAATGGTGTCCCCGCTGTTACACAACCCCAGGCATATCTGAAGGGGATGATGCCTGCCATTTCCTTGTCAGAGACCAATGAGTTAAAATAATTAAGGCCAGAAAAATGCTTCACATGATTGTGAGAGAGGAATTAGAGATCCCAGTGACTCAAGCTTACCTAAAACATTTGCCTGTGCAGCTGCCATCGCTGCGGTGCCGCAGAAACGCTCCCAGCACCAAGGCTGTGCACGAATCAGACACCAAACCTGCACCAACTTCCACAGGACTGCCAGACTCCAGTTGTTATTGGGTGAATCCTACAAGAACAAAACCTTTGTCGCAGTTTGGGGAACGTCCTCTTTTAATTTTCTGTTGCCCATGGGCTTTACAATCATGACCTAACGAATGCTGGTCAACAGCAATGTTAAAATAAACCTGCTTTGTGCAGAATAATAACTAAAGGAATGTTAAGACCTCCTCTGCCTGTGTTCAGCTCTTTGTTCTCTTCCCTTTTCCCTCACAGCTCCAGTGCTAACAAAGAATACTTTCTGATATGACAAATACTGTTGCTGGCAGTTTCATTTCTAGTAGATTAGTGCCTGTTTTTACTGTATTGCAGGAACTTCTATTCTGAGAATAAAAAAGGTTATAAAACCCATTATAAAATTAAAACATTGCAAGACTGAGGGATATTTCCATAATCACAATGTTTTGAATACTTAGGAAAAAATCTAACCAAACAATTACATTTAGCAGAAAATGCTGTGTAGTCACAAAGATTTTGTAAGCCTTTGTTTGGCCTTTCTCTACATATGCACTCATAATTAAAAACACCTACTGTATAAAAAATAAAACCTGCCAGATGGACTAAAGATTCGAGGTAATAATTACAGATTAAACATGGACTAGGTATGGTCCCAGTTGTCCCATTCTACCTATGAAGAGCCTGAAAAAATGTAGCAGTTTTTCCTACACAAACAGTGCTCACAGGGTCTTAAAAAGGTTGTTCACAACCATAATATTTTTACATGGCTTTATCAGTGAAACTGTAGTGAGCAAATGCAAAAGTCTTCAGAATGGCTTAGTAGTAAGGCTCCCTGCTCTCCACAGATTTGTATAATTTTCACGCTGCTTCCAAACAACTCTATGATTCCAGCCATTCCCATGTACTCCTCAGCTGTGACAAGTTGTATTCTTTTTCTTGTCATCCAGGTCTTGAACAATCTGAAGTCAATGGGTATATGTTAGTCATCCACCAGCAGTTTATCTAATGTGACATTTTTCTGCTATATTGTAATAATAAATTAATGCAATAATTTCATATGATAATGCAATTTAATACACTCTTTTTCTTTGCTCTGAAAGAATTTAAGGGTGAAGGTTGAAGTTTGTCTGATTCCAAAGTTACGTCTTTCAAAGTTGATGTCTCCCTTTACTGTTTCCATACAGCCCTGACACATCTCAGCTGAGTAAGCTCATGCAGAGAGGCCCTGTCACATTCTCTCTTACAAGGTGTAATAATCTTACAATCATGACATCTTTTTCACTGACCATTCTGCTATTCAGAACAAAGGAAGTTTTAATTTCTTCAGACCGCTGTTAAAAACTTCCGTATATTTGCTAGAATAATTATAATATATGAACTCCTCTTGGAATTAGAAAAATAAAAAAAGGAAAAAAAAAAGAAATAAAAATCTGAACATGCAGTAAATACTCTAAGTCATGTCTGAAAGGACAAAACTAAAATTGATGTAGATTGTAACCCCGGAAGAAGGATGCATCAAGAACATAATTAGGCATAAAAAATCATGACTGATCTGAAAATGCTTTCCATAGGTATAAAATTTCCACTATATTCATGAAACATACATTTTTGATTGCTTTGTCTTTTACTTTCTTAGTTCCAGTGTTATGGATATGAAAGAAAGAGATTTAAAAAGAGAAATCAAGAAAGTATAAAGTAGAAGATTAAACTGTTCTTTTTTAGTTCAGCCTTACATAAAACCCATCGAATTAAAAAAGATTAAAAGCTTTGTGAAATTTTCTTGAAAAAAAGCAAAGCACAATTGTTTAAAAAAAAAAGTTTGCTAGCTAAGTAAAGTGAATGTAAAATCTTGAACCTGATGTTCCTCACTGGTATATTAAAAGGAGATATCAGAACTCCAACCAAAAGAGAACTCCATTAGGTTATACATTGTTATGCTGTAGCTATTCTATTTCATTTTCTCTGTTTAAAACATGGTTCTTCATCTGTATTCCTATTAGTAGAAAAGCATATGCAAACAATTGCACTCCCACATTCTTAAAAATAAATGTATTTATTAAAAATGAAATCCTGGTAAATCTGGAATATATTTAAATTAAATTTAGCTGTAAGAAAGGAAAAATACTAAGAACTTCACAGAGCATGAAAATTAACTATGATATGTTAATTGAAGCTGAATTTCAAACAGAACACGGACTCTTGTGGAGCTTCAATTACGAAAATGGTACATTCAGTTCAGCATAATAACAGTGTTCATTCTACCACACACTGAAGGGGGTTTTTTGAACTCAAAAGTCAAGAATTGTCAAGAAATGTGAGCACCACATCTCACACAGTGTCTGCTGAGTATGGGTGTTTTCCAAACACTGATAGGAGCAGTATACTGTGTCACTAGCAGAGGGATAGTGAGCATCTTGCCACAGAAACCCACCTATTGCAGATCGCAAATATCACCACATTTAGAACAAACGTTTGCCACGGTTACTTGTACCAGCAGTTGTTTTTCATGACTGGATTGACAGTTTGACTAAGTCCATAATTTTCACAGCTGGAGCTTCACGATTTGTCATGCGACGGTGGCCAGCCTGGAGCGGTGGGAAAGCCCACGATCCCTCAAATGCCCCAAATGACACGCCGGGATTTACCGTGCGAGTGCTGACCCACTGGGACAGGGCCCAAATCACAAATCATTCCTTGGCCTCACAGGCAGGAGAATTCTCCTGATCAACAACAGTAAAAAGATACCATTCTAATCTGGAGGCTTACTTGTTGTTGTGCTTTTTTTCCGCTTCTATGCATTCATAGGTTCTTGTGTTGACAATACAGATAAAGATAAGAAAACATTCAGCTCTAGAGTGGAAATAGCTCCTTGCATGCTCTTTGGGCTATAATCTCAGCTATTATTAATTTTGTTAAGAACACCCACCTCTACCAGTATAACTAAGGGAAAAGGGTGGTTGACACTTGGCAGGTCTGGAATCTAAATGACTTATAAACCTCTGTAGCCGATTCTCTAATTCACAATAATTTGTATTGAGTATGATTTTATGCGTAAAAAAGGACTTACTGGGCTCATTATAAAGACAAAACACTGGAATATAATGACGATTGGCAAGAAAAGTAAGGAGGAAGAGCACAGTATAATGGAAAAAAAAATGGAAAAAGCGAAATATGTAAAGGAATAAAGAAGAATAATCCCAGTTTCCTTTCAAAATGTCTTCCAGCAGGGCATCCTTATGCCATCTACCACACACTCATACAGTGTCCCCAAAACCTTTCTCTTAGCAACCCCTATTGAAAGTTGTTTTTAGTAATGTATTGATGACTGAAAATTCAACATGTTCTGGAGGCTGATTAGGTTTCCAGCCTTACAGCTATTATTTCATCTCTCATTTTTACTCTGTTCATTTATGTGGGCTTCTTTGTTTTTCTTCTGGCAACATAT
Organism: Pseudopipra pipra; assembly: GCF_036250125.1. Lineage (NCBI taxonomy): Eukaryota > Metazoa > Chordata > Aves > Passeriformes > Pipridae > Pseudopipra > Pseudopipra pipra. The sequence goes on from NC_087550.1 coordinate 2,233,565, forward strand.
CTGCTCTACTTCAGGTTCATTTCAGTTCATGCACCAAGGAATCCTACACCATCTCCTAAAGTGGAACTCAGAATAGCTGAGATTGGTAGCTGAGACTACCAATTTAATCTTTTGACACAGATACTTTCTCTGGCCCAGAAGCCAACAGTAGCAAACTGCAGTGCAAAGGGAGAGAAAGCAGAGGGAGGACAAAAAGTCACTGAAATAAATAGCTTATAAACAAGTGCAACCCAAAGGTGAAATGAGCCTGTGGGTAGCTGTTGCTCGATTAATGGAAGAAATAAGGTTAAAATACCAGCTCTGAGACAGCTAGCTGTCACAGTGTCAGAGCTCAGGAAAGACTTTTTTTTTTTCCCAGACAGAACATAAAATAACTTCTCCCTTTCATAAGAGGGACATCTTTGCAAGCTTCGTGTTACAAAGGAAGCCTGTTTCTTTAGGAGAAAAACAACATGCTTTCTTGACACAAAGACAATACTGGGAGCTCTGGGGTAGGTAAAAGGGATGGCAACATCCAGCACTCCTTATTTTTTATATTCCTCAAACTGTATCCAAGCAACTACTCGCATCCTACTCTGCCTATTGGGGAGTGCTGCATTTTGGACTGAAAACTTGCTAAGAGCCAAGCTTATAAGTAGCTACTGAAAACATTACTCTTTCTTTCATCTCTGCATTCCTTATTGAATATTTATGTGGCTCTGACTTTCTACCACCGTCAAAATTCCCCAGCCATATCCTGGCAACAAACCTCTGCTTTATCCTCTCTGAGGATTTTTAACTTCATTTCTGCTCTGACAATTTCCTGGTGCCTTTTTATTTAATACATCACTTAATCTTTTTTTTTTTTTTTTTTTTTGTGTGTGTGTGGGAACAGGTTAAGTGCCCTCCTGTTCCATTATACAGCTCTAGCATACTACTCCTCTTCCATAATTAAATATCTGCAAAAGAAGTGGACAGGCACGATGATGGATGCGATGGAGCACGGAGGAGCGATGGTGGGGTGGGCACATCAGGAGGAAGCCAGTACCACTGGGAGCATGCTCACATGGAAAAGCCAGAGCGAGGGGAGATGCAGAAGCACTGTGGTTTGGCAGAAACAGTTGTGCAGTCATTATTCAGATGAGATCTCTCCAGCCAAACAGAGAGCTAGAAACTACGTATCTGTGAAATAAGTATACGGTTATGGGTCATTAAGCCAACAGTATCTCTGTTCTCTCTCTGATGGGGGCAATAACATTTGACTGCAATTTTTAAGAATGTCTGTGGTCACAGGAAGGTTAGTTTTTCTATTTTCCAGATCTATTGTTTGTTTGTTTCTTGGCTTTCTGCATGAAAAAAGAAGTATAAAACATTCCTGACCCAATGATAGACAGCTAAAGTAGAGCTCAGATGTTTTCTTCACTATCAAATGGTACTCTATGTGTATGCTTTTCTTAGGTTAATCTAAGAAAGGGTGGGACAACAGAGCTGACCCTTTTCCTGCAGGTTAATAATGTATTATTGACTGCATCTTTTGTTCAAGTACTACCTCTGCCAACAAAGTTTTCTCTTGAGCTAAGCAAAAAATACAGATGCTTATGGTTTTCCTTGACTTGAGAACTTCTAGAGATAGTGATCTTTTAGTGTAAAACAGCTTTATTTCCTTTTTTTTTTTTTAATTGAGTATATCTAAATGTGATAGAATCTTGTCCATCATAATCTCACTTCTAAGTACTATACACCTAAATTAATGATTTGGAGGGTTAAAATTTTAATCCAAAGCACTTGGAAAGAGATAGAGGTCTCTTTGGATGACTGTATCACTTCAGAACCACAGCGCATCTCTCATGCTGTACTAGTCTAATTTGTTGGGGTTTGTACCCTCACGATACTGTATCCTCACTACTTAATTCAAATATGGGAAACCCCCCCCAGCAAGAGCTCACTGGTTGGGATTCAAAGTATTTAGCTCATCTGTCTTGAAAAACGAAACAGGCAAATCTCCTTAAATTTTCCATGCTACAGAAATTTGCACTAAGCTTCCAGTTCTTATGGGGAAATTTTTAGCTTTACAAAACATTAATTTTTTTTCTATTGGATAATGAGTCACATAAATATTTTCAGCTCCCTTATCTCGTCTGCCCCTTAGAGGAAGGAAACATCTTTCAGCACTAGACACAGGGCCATACCACTGAAGGGTTTCAATATGGTGATAGCTACCCAAAACCTACCCATCAGTGCAGCAATGAAACAAAAATCTTTGCATTATTATTAATTCAAAATAATAATCAGCATGGCCATTTTAGTGGCTCCTAAAGCACTCAATTGGAACTTTGCTTGCCATCCATTCCTGTCAATCACCGTGGAAAAGCTCTGTCTGAAAGCAGAACTGATTCTGCTCAGCATGGAAGCTGAAAATACAGCTACAAGGCAGTTAGTGTTAATATGCTCCCAGAAATGACATTAAGGTGGTGAAAAGTTCGATAAATATGAGTAAACAAATTAAAAGCTGTGACAAAAACATGCTCATACCTATACTTACAGTGGCTTAATAGACTGAGTAATGTGTGAGTTCCAGAAATACAGGGAAAACTGGTCTGCTTTTAAAGCCATACAGACCAATGTTTTAAAATAAAAAAAAATGGGCCTTTCTGAAAGCCTTGTTTCATGGTTTGCAGTCAGTCCAGTCCTCATTTGTTCCATAAGATATATCTTAAAATGAAATTGCCTGAATGAAGGATTGGATCTTTAACTTAAACGAAGTCTTAAACAGATCTTCAGCCCTATTTTCTTGTTCCTGTGCCAAATGACCACTTGTTCATCTCAGACTGCAGTTAAACCCTGCATTAGTCTGCATATAAGAAGCTAAAGAAACTCTTCCCCTCAAGAAAAGGGGCGGAAACCTTTTTTTTTCTTCCCTTTGGAAATAGCAGGCATTGCTTCCCTGTTACCTAAGGAGAAGAAACAGTGGAAAACAGGTGCTACATCCCACCCTGTCCCTGCAATTCCCTGCAATTCGTACTGGGGTTGCCTCACTCTTCCTTCGTAGGTGACCCAGGGGAGCAGGGCTGGAGGGCAACAAGGCCATGGAGTTGCACGAGGCAGATTGACCCATTGGGACATTTTCTGTAATTGTCTCCTAAATGAAGAATCCAGAAGTGACAAGGTCCCTGCTAACTGGGTTAGATCTTGCCTCCTTCAGTACACTGCAGTGAGATCTTCAAACTAGAAAAGTTTCTCCTTTTCCCTTGCTCTTGCTCTTTGGCTCTCTTTTGCTGACTTTTCCCCTTTCCCTTCTGCCTTCCCTTCTCCCTTCCTCTTTCACATTCTTATTCTCTTTTTCTTCCTTTCTCTTCCCTTTTTAGCTTGGTGTGGGATATATTCAGGCCCCCCTTTCAACAGAGAAGAAACTGTTGCCATGAGTGCAAAAAGATCCTTTGATGTTGCTGCAAAGATGTTCAAGGGCACAGAAACATCTTGCTAGCTAAATCTGTAACAGCTCTTTCCCTAGGAGTTCAAAAAAGGAACTGGGCTACAAAATATTTTGGAGACCTCTGCAGTTCATTCAGCTTTCTGGAAATTAACTTGTAGTGGTTTAGCTCACATTTGTGCCCAAGTGGCAGTTAAGTTGAAAAAAGTGAGAAGACACACAAAACCCCTCTGTCTTGATCACCACCTGCAAGATGAATGTATATCCACCTAAGGAAAATGCCCACCTCAACTTTTCTGCAGAACAAATAAAATTATTACTTGATCAGAATTTGTACAACACACCAAACCTGCACCTGGAGCAAATTTTTACAGCTGGGCTATGAAATTTGAAAGGCAGAATCCACAATGAAAATTATGACAGTGCAATTGTTCTGCTAATACCATAGTAATTTCAGCCACTTAAAATAATACTGTGGCACAGAAAACAAGAGAACTGCACTACCAGACAGCAAGAGTGAGTGAACACAAGTCAGTACAACCATATCATCAGACCCACTGGCTCGCTGTAGGGTAAATATTTGAAATGATATAAAGGGGATTCAGCCACATGATGCTGACTTTAATGGGACCCCACACAGCTAAATCCCCCCATACAGCTACCCCCACATTTCTGATATGATAATTAAACAGCGGGGTTGCGTGCCCTGCTGCCTTCATTGAGCCCTGCCCTGTTCACTTCAGGACAGAAGCCCAGTGCATCCAGTAAAACCAGGTTTAGGGCACCAGCACACAAGTCTTGTACTACTGCACCCTGTTGCTATTAGAAAATGTTAGCCAGAAACATTTACAGAGCTAACTAAGCAGGGATGTTCTGGGCCGTAGCTGTGATCACTGCAGGCGAGTTCAGTGTCATGAATGGTGTTGATTACTCATGGTTTGTAAGGCTTCCAGACTATCAGATTACACAGTAGCTCATGGCCATTTTGTAATTATGTAACACAGCATTAAATAGAACATTCATCAAAACCCCAATAAATAATGTTCTCACTTTCTTTATTTTATGCAGCTAACCCTTTACCAACATTTCCACCGGGAACCTCCTATTCAATATTATCAGAGATTAATTTGGCTCAAATTCCACAGACTTTAAAAAATGCATTTTACTTTGATTTTTCTGATGTGTTATCCACTGTGTTCTATTGAGGGTATCACACTTTCACAGGACAGCTAGAAATAACTCTGTATTTTAAAATGCCCAAATCCATTTATTTTTAAACAAGCTATGTTAGCGTTATTAGACTCTATTTTAGCTTCAAAAACAGTGTATAAGCTAAAAATTTCTGCCTATGTTAAATTCTGCCCCCTAAGAATGGCCATAAGCCTAGCAAATAAAACAGACATAGAAATTCTTCAAGCATTCATTAAGAACGAAATAACTTTGTTCCTGTGATCACTAAATTAAAAAATAAAAACCACCAAAACAAACCTCCCCCCCCCCCCAAAACAACCACCAAAATGTCAAAATGTAACAATAATCACTATCACCAGTAATGAATGATAATCCACAGGAGCTCAAGTTCTGCGGAAACTAAGTAGATGATTGTCTTCTAAGGCTGCTTTGGTATCTATTCTAGGTGACTAATACAAGTGAGAAAGCACACAGGGTAACAGGTCTAATAGTTTAAAATAATTTGGGAGGGAAATACTTTTCCTGAACTATGTGGTAATACTATTAGCTCCAGTAACTCGAGCCTCAGGGTGATCCCACACCAAAGCCATCAGACAATATCTGAGCAGCAGAGTCTCTGACCCCAAGAGATTTGTAGACAGACAGACCTAGACAAAACAAAAAAAAATCTGAGATCAAAGAGTGGTAGAGAAGCTACAAGCTTGTACTGCTTGCATAACTTGAGGTTAATACACAATATTTATTCATCACTAGGTATAAATCTGAGTGACTCTGAGTAAGCTCAGCAGCAAGAGATTACTTGTCATTTAGTTATGTGTCTGACTTAAAAGGATTATTTTAATACTGATATCAATATTACTTGGTTTGCACAGGCTGAGTGTTTGCCATGCTGTGACTGGAATTGGGGACTACAGAGTGTATCTTACTCTCCTAATGCCAGTTCTGTGGCTTGTTTCTGTCAGAGAAATCATCATCGTAAATCCCTGCTGTGATTGCAATGTGAGCTACTATTATGAAGGTGTGAGGGGAGAAGAGTACTTCTGTGTGCTGCTTGGAATCCAAATTGAGATCTGTTCTGTCAGAAGTATTCTACTGGTAAACAGACTTTTCCATTAGTTTTTATGGCCTCAACGTAGGAAATTATTAAGATAAGATGTACACAACTAGGGACTGTCACCCAGTTATTGAACTTGGAGTTATGATACAAGGATCATGGGGAAGAGTGAGAGAGAGAAAATGTGAGCTTTCTACCCAGAACAGAAAACACCAAAGCGACATTCACTGCACACTGTAAAAAATAATAATCTCTGTTCCTGTTAGAAGATACAGAAACAACAAATTAAATAACCACAATGATGACTACTGACAACAGCAGCAAGAAAATAACCAACTTAGAAAAAAAGTAAAGCCGGAAAAAAATCAAATAATTAAAAAACAGAAAAGCAGAATATTTGTGAAATAAAGGCATACCTATCCAGGTAGCAAAAAGAACTTATTAAGTGATGAATACTAGTTGTCATATGTATATACATGTGAAGAAAGATTCAGGGAAGATTTTTTTTCAAGTCAACTGCTTTCTTGCTTGTGCAGCTTTCAGCTACAATATTATGTCAACACATTTAACAGACAGGTTCATGGCAGGAATGTAATAAAAATAAATAAATAAAATGTCTGTAAAAGTGCCTGATGAATATCATTAGGTCTGTAAATACTACTGAGTTAATGTTTTTAAAAGAATCCACACACCACAGCCAACAAGAATTAAAATGAAATGCCTATGTACTATTGAAATATATTAACAAATATTTTGCTTTCCTCTTGTCATGATGTTCAAAGTCATTTTGTGTTCAAGTGCTGTGACTATTTATCAAAGACCTCTACTGGCAATTTGTAGGGAAATCATCTATGTTTTAGTTTAGACAAAGCATTAATTTTTATATTCAAGTAAAGGTCAACTACCATAGCCAGATGCAGCTGTAATGGAAACGTGTTCTGCTGAACAATGACATAGTTCTTTCCATATTCTGTGTCAAATGCCTCTTTAAATTAGACAGTACAGTATTAAAACAGCACAGAAAAAAAGCAGCCACTAATCCTTCAGTTTTCAGGCATGATAAGGAATCAGTGAGATAAAAATTGCAGGACTTGGACAGGAAAACAGCATCAAGAAGAAAACATCTGAAAAGTCCGATTTATAACAAAGGTTTGGACTTCTTAAAAATAGGAAGCGCTAAACTATTATGGATAGCATTTTATAAGTTTATGTACCAGGTTTATATGTATTTATAGGTTTTACAGAATTTTAGCCAACGTTATTTAGAACAGAAGAGTAAAATATTATGAATGGTTTGGCCACACTGAGTGAAGAATTGGGAGAAATCTGTGCTTAAAATACCAGAGTATTTGCACTGTCCTAGAAGTAAGTGAAGAGTCTCCTCTAATTTTTATGTACCTTTGGTGACCTCTTCATGAACTCCTCTCACATAATCAGTTTGATGCGACGTAAGAACTGAGACAAAGTTATTTATGAACAAGATTCCAATTCAGTGACGTTAGGATCTCATTTTCCAGCTCCAAGTGAAAACATATTCAGAGTACTAAAAAATACATAAAAAATTACAGACTATATCACTGTTATGTATAATTGATAAACGTTTATCTTACAATTGCCAAGTTCACAAGGACTTTTACAAAGTCGTACGTATTTCCATGAGAAAACAAAAATTATGTTAAAATTTGAACTCTAACTGAGACTAAAAAAGGAATGTGCCACAGTGCTTTTCTTCAGAAATAAAACTACATTCTTGTGGATTTGCTGTTAAAACTGTCTCCCTGTTGTCCTTGATACATTGCTATAGATTATGATTCAGTTCAATCTGAAGGGTAGCCTGAAAGACAGAGATACAGATCCAAGCAGCCTTCACATCATTGGACTCTGGAAGCTATGCAGACCTAAATTTTGAATGAAAACTCTGCTTAAAGGCCGCCAACCAAGATCAAGATTTCAGTCGTATTTGCATTTGTATAAAGCCAGAAGGGTTTGGTTGAAATTGTAGACTTTCCTAAGCCAGCATTTTTAAGCTTCAGTGTCTAAAGAAATCCACAGTTAGACAGAAAACAGAATTCTTTTTGAGTTTGTTTTTATCCCCTACAAGAAGCAAAGGTTAGTGTTTCACAAATTTTCCACTGACAGGGTTTAAAAAACCCCTCTAATGACCCAGAGAGTGTTGAAATCTTTCAAACCAATAATGTTTCATTTCTACCATGCTAACATGTAGTGACAAAACAGAATTGATGCAAATGAGAAATTCAAAATAACTCAGTTCAGCATTTTTCAAGAAAAAAATTGCCTTAGAAGAAGAAACACAGATCCAGCTTTCACCATTCAGTAAACTACTGCTTATGCTTCTGTTGCCTTTTTCTAGAACAGCAATTCTTATTATCCTAAGAAGAATGAAGGCAATATAACCAACCCCCAAAAATAAAATAAAATCAAGAGTTCTTTTGGAGGAACTACTTGAGGTGCTCAAACACAAGGGTCTCGCAGTGTAACGTAAATGGTTATCTCAGTGGTAAAAAGAACATTTGTAGTTTTTTTTTAAGTAAAGATGACAGACATGGAATGAATCACACCCAAACTTAGGCATCAGCAGTGCCAATACCAAAATCTGAGCTGGCCCTCCTGGGTCACTGGCATAGGCCATCAATCAAGGGAAAGAGGTAGTTACCTGGCTTACTTCAGATGTGTATCTTGGAATGAAATGAGCCACACCAGGAAGGTGCACTGTGGTCCCAGCTCAGGTGCACATCGCTGAGTCAGAAGACCCTCACCCATGGGGTGCAGATCACAACAAGAAAAAAGAGGCAGGTATGGCTGTCGTACCTGTAAAGCATGCATTTAACCCTGGCAAGTAAAAAAAGAGAAAGGTATGTGCCATCCACACATGTGCTGCCCTTTTTATGGGAAGTTGTTGCCTAAACACGGTGGCTGCAATGAAAAATCCTCACAGACAAGTTTGCCTTCTCGCTTCCTTTTTTCTTTCTCCTGAAGGACAACATAAGATGCAGTTTGCAATTTAATTAAATGTGACATGTGTTGCTATAAGCCACATACTTGCAAGTACAGTATTTATGCCAAGTATGAGCAATCCTAGAGTAATTATGGTTTATGTTTTACAGAGGGCATGTCACTCGGCAGACAAGTTTCATGAAAGGACTGAGAAAAAGAAATGCCAAAAAAAGAAAAGGGAATTACGGGCCAGAGGGTTTAAAGCTCCCAGCTGAATAAAGTGAAACTGGAAAGTCTTTTAATGACAGAGAAGCAGATATGACAATAATGATAATAAAAACTAGAGGTTAGAGTTTAAGGTCAGAGTGCCAAACCAGACACTGGGCTCAGGCTGCAGAGAGGCAATTACTCCAAGACTTGCCAGGAGAAGTACTTTTTCCAAAGATCCGCCCCAGAGCCTTTGGGGTGTAATTCCCTTTCAATGCTACAAGCTGGATAAGAAAAGCAATTTCAGGAGGTGGATAAAGAGAAGTAATGTCTTCTAGGGGGGGTGCCTGGATGCATTCATAGGTAGATTCTGTCTGAAAAATCATGTTACAGCTTTCATCACCGGAAAAAAGCCATATGAGAGATCGTGACAGTCAAGAAAATACACATGAATTTTTAAACCACAAATTTCACAGAATATTCTGAGTTGGAAGGGACTCACAAGGATCATTGACTCCCTGTGAATGGCCCACACAGGGACCAAACACAACCTTGGGGTTAGTAGCATTCTGCTCTAACCAAATGGGCAAATCTCAGGGATATATATAAATATTTTGGCAGTGGATACAATTTTCAAAACCACTTAAATGCAAATTACACTTATTTTTTGGTCACAGAGTGGATATTCAGTTCAGACTGGTTGATATACTATAAATTACTGTGATTACAATTGTACTGGCATTTTTCATATTGTGACACTGTAAGATACTGCAGTATCAATAAAACCATTATAAACTTGTAAATCTCCTTTCCCTTTCTATGTGAGATTCAGCTGTGGTGGCAGCAACATTGCTACACTGAATACTGGGGGAGGAGGTTATCTCTAATTACACTGAGACACTAAAAATTGCACAACCATCATGCTAAGGGGACTAAAATGTTTGAACGTAGTAAAACAGGCTCACGGTCTAAATCCTAGGCTTCTAAATAATTTATTTGAAAATTATTTCTTTTGTTTTCACACTTGGCATCTTGTGTGACAAAAGATATACTTTCAGGACACTGAATCACTTCTGCAGTCACAGAGAAAGCAATCAAAGAAATACGTAACACTGTATAAAAAAAAGCACCAGGCTAACAAAAATATCAGTTACTACAGCAATGAAGTTCATTATTTTCTGTCTATTAATTTAATTGTAAGAATAGTGAAACCAAGTTGGCCACCATAGGCTTCTCAAGCTCTTGGTACTCTGCCATCTCTCCAAAAACAGTAAGATAACTCTTTGCTTTTCTCCTTCTATCTTTAGATTAAGGTTTAGATGGAAATCCCTGACTTAAGTATTAACCTTAATGCCTTTGCTCTGAAAGTGAATGTGATACTCAATCACTTCACCCAGTTTCAGAAGCAGAGCCTCAGAAGACAGAGGAAAAATTGCATCTTGTTCTTTCATGACTTTCCTGATGAGTCCAGCTGTCAACAGGTTGCTACTGAAGAGTTAGCTTTCACTGAAATTTCAGACCAACTACACTGAGACCAAAGAGATATTATTTTGGATTTTTCACACATAAACATGTCAAAGAACTGTTTTTCCATGATAGCTCCTGTCAAGAAGTTGCACTATGACAAGAATGAAAATCTCTTCACTACCATCCTTCTGTTTACAAGGAACATATGTGATTACAGAGTGTAGATACTTCTGATTTTCTGTAAATCTCACCACAGTATCAGCTCCATGAACAACTAGATTTGGACAGAGCACTCCATTCGTGTTTTTATAAGTGCTGAGATAACGAAATCTACATTTCTCTCTCTTTCTACTGGAAATAAACTTTATTGGATATCTCAGGTTTGCATTTATTTTGCTTTGTTTTTATTGACATCATCTCACAGTGAGCTACCAGAACTTTCAATAGTCAATAAACGCAGTCAGGCCTCTTTCTTCCTCGCTGTTGTTTACAACCGATGAATTTCCAGCATATAATGGACACTCATTTTAATTCCTAAAAGCATGACCTTGCATAGTGAACTGCTTAATTTCATGCTTTTTCTGATGCTCCAGTCCTCAAGGTGACCCACTGCTCCTCCATAACGACAGTTGCTCACAACTTTCGCGATCAGCACATTTCATTATCGGACTCCTGCTCTTGTGCCAAGCACTTTAATGAAAATATTAAATAAGACTGTCCCAAAAATTGATCCTCAAGGGGCTCCACTAATAGTCTCAGAATATCATTAGGCCTTACATTTTAATACTAATTACATTGTAGTGTTTACATTAGGGCAGCGATGCCAGACTCAATGCTCTGCTCACACAGGGCCCTTGTCCAGAGGAGTCAACCACCTGAACTGAAAAGACAAATGGGGAGATGGCCTGGGAGCAGCATTCTGCTGTTTTGAGAGGGCCAAACTCTAGACGTTGTTATGGCAGCTGTAATGAAGATTGTTTAATAATATAACATTGTTTAAAATTTAGATTTCCGCTACTTGCAGACTAAGAGGGGTGGAAAAATACCCTGCTATATCTTACTCAACTACAAGAATGATGATATGAAGTCAGAAGAAAACTGAAGTTTCTAAGCAGCTGGTTTAGGAAAGGAAAAGTGATAAAGACACTTTGCTGCCCATTATAATGCTCGAAGAAATATTCATAATATTTTTTGGATGTTCTTCACAAATCTGTCAAACAAGGCTTCTGAATGAGATTCCTAACCATTTAATAGCAATATTTTTCAATATTTGTTTCAGTATTTACAAGAAAAAATTATGCCACCTTTCACCAACACAAAATTAGTTTGATGACAATAACCAGAATCTGTGAAGAACTGTTTGCTTCTGATTGTTGAAGTATTGCAACCAGAAAATACTTAAGGGAAATACCACTTATATTTTTCATCTTGGTTTTCCTTTGATCCTTTATATAAATTTATGGTAATATCTGAATTGATTTATTTAAAAAATTGATGAATTGAATCATACGCTTTGTTAAGAACTTTGTCAGTATATCACTGATAGCAACAAAATTTTACCATTATTAGCTGGACTAACATCCTTCATAGTTTACTATCAACAAGAAGTATAAAGCAACTGAAATTAGTACATATGTGTTTTCCTGGCACTTGGAATTTGCATTTTCCCAATGTGGGTATGATGTCAAAACATAGTGACAGTGTGCATGCATCCAAGAAAGCAAGCCTACAAGCAGTGAGCATGGAACAAAAAAGAGTATCCACAAAAAAAAATCAATTTTTTGTTTTCCTTTTCCTTTCTGCAGTATAGATTTATTGCACTTCAGTGGACTGGTTAAGTAACTAAATAGAAGCTCTCCAAAAGCTATTGAGAAAACATCCTGACTGATTGCAAGGGAAAACTGACAGAAGTGCTACTACCACTTATGGCTTACACAGAAACGTTCATATTCAGAGTGCTTGACAGACATCAAATTAATCCCACTGTATCTTAATTCTAATTGCCACAGGGATTCAGACTGTTCTGAGGCATATCTGCTGCAAGTTAAGTGTCTGTAGCACCCTTCTACTGCAGGAAATACAGTTAAGCTCTTGTTAGTTATTTCAGTGAGAATATTCCTTCAAGGTTCTTTTCCTGCATCTTAAGATGGGGCTCAGACGAGCTCATTGGTATCTTGTTGGCACAGCCTTATTAATCTGTCAGTCGTGTAAAAAATGGATGCAGCTGAAATTTCTCATTTGAGAGTTTTATGATGGTTACTGTGGTAGTCAAAAATGGCAATCTCACCTGTTATTTTTTTATTTTACTCCTAAGCTTTCATATACAATAAAGTAGGAACATAACAGTCTCTACATGTTCTCCTGCAAAGGCAAAAAAATCCACCAAAACAAACCACAAAATACTTTTAAGCGCAGTTTCAAACCCTCTCTTCACCTCCCTTTTTAAACCTCAAATTTTAGATTCAGTACGTTCAGTACATCAGTTTCTGACCAACTCCTTTCCAAACACTTACACACTCAATCAGCTCATCTTGGATCAGAGTGACAGGAAGACCAAATGTTTTTGGGCTTGACAAGCCGACTTCTTTCACGGTCCGAGACTAATATTCTGGAAAGAACGATTTCTTCAGCCCCTGTCACCTTACATCTAACTTCATTTGCACCCAACCTTCTCCCTGGAGCACAGTGGACAAATTCCTGTGAAAGCTGGAGGAGAAGTACATATGCACAAGCGGATGGAAGCAAGAACTGTACGAGGTGCTGCATTCCCAGCACATCAGAAGGCTGAGCCTGTATTTGTGACATTTATTACTGTGGAACAAAGGAAAACACTGCAAGACTTCAGAAACTGAACATCAGCACTCTGCTAGCCTTTCTTAGTGATTTTGATAAACTCTCAGAAGTGCTACATAGGCAGGATAGAGTGTTGGTAGCGTGTGCCCTGGAATTACTGCCTGCCTTTATTATGGTCAGTCAAAGTGAGCTCTCAAGGATTAGGCTCACAATGAAGACGTGGTTTTGGTTTCATGCTACTATGCAGAGTTGTAAAGGAAAAATTAAAAATTCTCCCTGAAGAGGAGCATTTGCAAAGTACTCACCAAAGGCACAGGCGTGCTCAACAACCAGAAAGGGTTTTAGCATCCTGTACACTCTGTGACAATTATTGTAGAAAAGGGTAAAATTCAAGTGAAAAGAATGTCAAAATGCAAGCATAGAAAGGCAGAAAAGTTTAGGTTACTGAACAAATGTACATTCTTTTCCTTTACATCTTGTGCACATAAAGCTAATGATGATTCTTATGAAGACCTGCAAAGAATTCAGCCTACAGTAGCAGAAGCATAATAATATACGTTTCTCTCCTAAATGGATCACATAAGAGTGAAGTTAGCTCCAGGAACAGATCAATAGATCGATCGATCTATCTAGCCATTTGGCACTCATGAATTGTTTACACCTGCCTAAATGGATTTTGTTTCCTATAAGACTGGACTCCATTGGCACCTTGCATTGTTATGCTGTCTCTACAATTATTTCAGGGATTAGTATCCAAGAAATACAGACTTTGGGATTACGATTGCTTGTAAATTTTAACCTGTCTGTGCCATCAAATGCTGCCACTTTTGTAATACCATTAACAAAGGCTATGCAAATTAACATTTTGTTTCTATTTGAATTAGTATTAGTAAGGTGAGTGATCAGTGGGGCAAAGACTTAGCACACTGCTGACAAGATTGTGGCAGGACCTAGTTCTCAGCTCCACTTTTTTCAGTCTTTTATGAGACATGAGGAACTGCACTGCTCTTTACTTGCCTCAGTAGAGTGCAATTTCTTTTACAAACATCTTTTTCAGGAATATAACAAAACCTTTGATTCTGTGACAATTAACATAGCATAAATAAAGGTTCTTGGCCATTATTTTCATGCTATCCAAGTGCTTTTCAAATACCATTTGCTGAAAGAGGGCTGGAGGTTTTTTTTTAAAATTTATTTATTTTGCTTTGTTTTGCTTTTGTCCTTCTATGCATCAAAGCCCATAAGGGCTTCTTTACTGTTATCCCTTGCTGCTGACTTTGAACTATATCTGTGCTTTAAGACTGTGGGAAGCCACAGAATAAAAGTCAATACTAAGTAGTTCTATTCTATATTTCCTGATGTTGCCTTTGCTAAAAATATCTTAGGCCTGAAAAAAAATAATCAATAAACACCATTTTTATCATCATGGCTTTGATTGTCATGCTCCAAAAAAAATATCTGAAGAGCAATTGGCTCTTCTTTATGTCAGATAGAGAGACTAGAACTGAGTAGGTCCCACTCTCATCACGTCATGTGACAAGCAGGCTGAATACCAAGGTGAATTAAACTTCCACTTTTCTCTTCTGATAGCTTAAAATGAGGCCATTTGGTGTATATTTAGCAAGGATCCTGAACAAAACAAGCATGTAGCAAAGATTTCACTCTTCTTCCAGTGTTCTTTGCACTGTGATGGCTATTGTTTGCCATTCCATAAGAAGGTAATTTACTTCCAGGACAGTTCACTTCAACAGTATTTTTGCCATTAGCTTCAGTGAGACTTGGGTTCCTCAGCTCCTCAATTTTGCTTTTCTCTTTATATCCCTTGATTCTCCCTCTCTAGTCTGTCTTCCTGCTTTATAGCTTTTCATGGAGACTGGATTCCAGTTTCACCAATTCTTTTTCCTCTGTCTGAATAGGATGGGATTTTTTCACATCCACAACACGGACATAAAATGTAAAAGGATCCTCGTTTGCATGGTGTCATCTCAAATTTTCGACTGTTTCTGTGATCCATAATTCAGTGGCTTGATAAAAAGAAAGTAGCAGTTTAAGAAATAATGTTCCTAATCTTCAAGTGTTTCACTGTCACTGACAGTAGAGTAGTGCAAGGGCTTTTATGAAGACCATATTTACAGGCAGCAGAGAAATCATCATACACAATGAAAAAAAAAAGCCCTGAAGAAAGTCAAACCTGGATAAACCGTTCACACTGAGATCCACAGTTGTAGTCAATTTTAAAGATTCATCATGTGATTTAAATTCTTCAATTTGCAGTTAGTTCAATACAAAATGATGTTGAAGGGCACGCCCAGGCAGGATGAAGTCCATGACAACACTGGAGTTACTCCTGTGAGTAGACCTCAAACATCCATGAACAAGTTCACCTTTCATCTGAGTGTTTGGAACAGAATCTTAGTTCCCAACCTTAATCTCAGACACATGAACACACATGAAAATCTGCATTTGCAGATGCCAGTATCTTCCTGTGTACACACTAAACATACTATAATGCTTCTCCTATATGTAAGCAGTAGGACTTTCTTTGCAAAGAATTTTCATTTGTAATATAAGCAAAAACAATGTATAAAATTATTTTCTCCACTTGCAAATAGACCCTTTAATTAATTTGTAAGCTTCACTTCAGGGATATAGTACTTTTAATTTCTAATAGCTGGTTCTGTTGCTGACAGTTAAGAATTCTTTTAGGAGCTGTGCATCCAGAGGTTGAAGGTTAGCTTTTGAAAAAGCACATTGCAGAACAGATGCTATGTTAGGCAGATCCTACAGTTTTCCCATGTAAGTTCTCTGTTCCTTAAGTTTATTGAAAGAAGATGATTATGGATAAGTACAGAAGAGAATGTCAAAAGCAAAACATTCTGTAAAATTACATTCTAACTAAAGCAGTAAGTTAACTAGGTGGGTACTGTAACAAATAATTGGCTCTGGAACAAAGGAAGTGAGTTGATAGATTAAATATATTTGGAGTTAAAATATGGAGTTGAAGCTTATTATATTGCCTGGGTTCCATGATCAGTTAAAGCTAACCTACTCCTGGTACAATTTTTTGCAAATAAAGATCTAGGGCATATTTACATTACCCTAAAATAAAACCACTTTACTGTTAATGCTTCAGACTAATTACTCATTTGAAAATAGACTGATAAATAATGCTACAAATATAGGCAAGGCACTTTCTAAAATTTTATAAATATTATTTTTGACATCTTTCATAGTATATGAAAGACATATTACTTTGCATAAAGTCAAACTTAATAGGAAGTCATACAGGATTTCACAGGACACACAGCAAGAAAAAATAAAATGTCTACACCCATTGTATTAACACAGCACACAAAAGTTATGCATTTTCTAGTAGGGTACTTGTTTTCTTCAGGTATAGAGCACAAACAAAACTTCTGACTACTACTTCTTTTGTTGTGTTGGCTTTTCAATCACTTCATAATTCTTTAGGTAATGTAGCTATGCACAAATGACTTTGTTTTACTGTACCTGAATGCCAAAGACTAAGTAAAGTGTGCCTCAATACCGATGAACAAGAGTTATAATTTTAAAATCAAGCTTGTGCATACTTTATCTTAATTGCATTGGTTTTGGTATGACCACAGTGCACAGAGGACCCAGTGTGGGTCAAAGAATCCTTGACAACTCTGCCACACGCCGTCTCAAGACTCTGCTAATAATATCAATGCAATCACAAAACAATCTAAATAACTTCTTAGGGAACACCATCAACAAATTCATAACAACTTAATAAAAACCTCACAGGGCAACATTTCCCACTTACCGCTGTTTGAGGTCAGAGCTTCACCTGGAGTCTGACTTCCAGATATTGGCTGGGGATCCAATGTGTGGTTTCCAGTTTGTCACCGTGCCAGTAAAGAATGAAGTGAGTGCCTTACCTGTTATTTCAGGCATGCAGCACCAGTGTTTCTGTGCAGATACACCTTAGAGAGGTCTACACACCACAGTTGCAACCAGATCCCAGTTCTGTGATGCACCACAACACCTTTGACAGTGGCTTAAGCTTCTGTGCCAAGGGTTGACGTGCTCAGAGACATTTCCTTGAGCTTTGCCTTGTTCCCCACACCCTGCTGTGGCAACAAGCTTGAACCCAAACCAAGAGGCTGTTTCCTGATGCCAGGAAAGACATTCAGCTGTGCCCATGAAACAACCTCTCCTCCCTTCTTCCTCCAAAGGAAAGGTGCAGGCCAGATGGGTATCTCCTGTGGCACATTCCAGGCTCCGGGCTCCTGCCTGGATAACACTGGCTTTAACACAGGGGGGGTCTGAATTCAGGCACAAGGACTGAAGACATCACCAAAAAAAGCAACACAGAAAGGTTACACATGTAACTTATTCTACTTAATACCTGCTTCAAAGCTACAATTACAAATAAAAATTATACTTGAGGCTTATTCAGCTGTCAAGGCTCTAGCAGTGTTCTGTGGGAAGATAGGGGTGGCATAGTACACTGCAGCACCTTAAGATCTAGCCACAGCCTCTTTAAAACTCTTGGGAAAGGCAGTCAAAAGAGGCAAAAATGTTTCTTTGAATAAAAGATACAGTGGGGGGGTTTTTTGTTTGTAGTTTTTTTTTTTTTAATGGAACGTGCTGGTTATCTTTTTTCTCTTTTCCTCTCTCTTTCTCTTTTTTTTTTTTTTTAACTGGGATGACGGGAATAGGATAAGGAAAAGCAAGAACGGGGTGATCAATAAGAGTACAGGCTTCTGAAAATACAAGAGTCAAAAAGGGACAATCACCTGCCTGGATGTGATCCACAGCAGGACTCTGCCAACCACAGGATGGCTACAGCCCAGCAGGACAGCAGGCAGGTAAGAAAACTTGCATTTGTGCAGGTCCCAACAAACATATGACTCATAATATTCACTCTCTCCACTTATTTGGCCTTTGCAACAAATGTGTCTCACCCCTGAGATGATTTTGTTGGTACAGATTTTCGTCATCAGCTCTCTCTGGAAACTGGCAGGCTAAGGGAAGTTTTCATTATCACAGTTCATGAAGCGCCCAGAAATCAGATCTTTAAGGCAATCAATTGTAATTATGTAAAATCTTAGGCTGCATCCAGCTCTCCCACTTTGCTCATGCTACTGTAACTGCATGATTTCAGTGGAGCAGATTCTGACTCTTACCAATAGAAATAAGAAGAGAGTTGCCCCTAAAATTATGTTTCAGGGAACACAAGAAACTATGCAAGAAAGATAATGTATTTGAGAACATTTTTAATAAATAATGTGACAAAAATTACTTTTCTGATTATTGGATCCTCAGTATGCAAAATTATGGCTAAAATATGAGGTTTCTTACATGAACATAATGAAAACATTAATCACATGGATTTTTCCTTTAGTACTGCACACCCTTTCTATGGAACCTTTCTTTAAAAATTAGCTAAATGAAAAATTTCAGTCCTCGGTAAACACCAAAACACTTTTTTTTTTCTTCTTTTTTTTTTTTTTTTTCCATTGGGGCTAGTCCTGATAGCTGTCAATAAACAAACACACATTTTTCCATTAGCACCAATGACAAAGAAATTTTATAATTACAAAAAAGATCATAAAATCTACAGACAGAGGACATCATTTGGCAAATTCAATGCAACTAATGCCTCTATTTCAGCTTTAATGATAATCCAATGTTGAGAGAGGCCACAGAAAAATTGGTAATTTTCTGTAAGTCCAGGAAAAGTGAGAAGTGTTTTGATTATGGCCCACATTTACATTTGCTACTTTACCGTCTGTCATCATTCAAATATTCCAAATACAAACATAGAGCATTAACAAAAAGATGAAAAATATCCCAAACAAATGCTTAACATTTTCAATAAGACAAAAAAAAAAGGTTAATAGTTACAATGGTTTACAAACAAAGTCTAGTGATTGTGCTTTTAAAACCAAAAAAAAAAAAAAAAAGATAAGCAGTGCATTACAAAAAAATTCATCGCCAAGATCAAACAAAACTTCTTTAAGTGGCACTTCTTCTTTAAGGTGAATTGACACAAGTAGAGGTCTGAGATTTGGGCCAGTAACAGTTGATGATATTACCTAATCATTATTAAAAATGTCCATTGATTTTCTTTTCATAAGCATTGTTGAAACTGAAAATTAGAAAAAGTTTCAGATAACCTTGCTCATGCTATGATTAGGCAAACAGCAATCACATTGGCTTACCTCCTGCCTATCCCAAAGGACATTTTTAATAAGAATGTACTTAATGATGAAAATGGAAAGACAAATCAAAGTACCACAGGGGATTTAAAATGAGTACATATTTACAATAAGAGCCACATCATCCCAAATTAATTTTACTTGCATTCGTCAAACTGTATCATCTGCAGAAGGTTAGCAAGAGACTGGCAGAAAACAAGACACACAGTCTGTACTGGAATGCCAAGGTACCATTTGCCCTGACTGCAGATGAAACCCCAAGAACCAAAGGATGCTCTGCAGGGTGCTCACTTTGGGGATCTTTTTAATCACTGGCTCACTGGTGTGCCGGCAGTGCACTGAGCACCGCCTCGCTGGGGAGAAACCTCGGGATCCCAGGCTCTGGAATTCCCTTCTGTTCTACTCCAGAAGCAGCAGCTGGCCCAAGTACCACGAAGAGCAGCTGACCTGCCTTCTTGGGCAGCGAAGGGGATGCGCTTTAGCGTTACGGAACAGGCAGGGGCCGTTCCTAGTAAGGAGGGCTTAGAAAGAAAGAGTAAAATAAAAAAAAAACTAGCAATCTGATGGCATGAAGAAAAAAAAGGAAAAATTGTACACTCTGATTGCACTGAACATTATTTCTGGCGTCAAACATCATCAGACTTGAGGCATCTTAAGTGATTTTTTTTTTTCTGATCAGATTTTAAAAGCCTGTTACAGTACATGTCGCTGTCTTCAGCTTTCTGTTTCCTGTATTAAAAAAAAAAAAAAAGAGGACATAAATTACTACATGTTAAATTTTATTTTTTAAAATTTGTTTTACGTACCTCTTAGAGATTTGCTACCTTTACATGATAATTACTACTTTTAATTTACGCACAGCAGTGTGACTGTATGTTGGCCACCCTTTCTACAATCAGGATTTAAATTGAATTAATATCATTAGGCAGAAAAAAAAAAAAAGAAAAAAGTTCATTTATCAATATCTGAAAAAATACAAAATGATAAACTATTAAAAACTGTGAAAGGTGATGTCAAGGTATTCTTAGATGCTCTAGTTCTTTATTTTCACTTTCAAAAGAATCTGGATAAGGTAAAGTGCACTTTAAAATAATGTATTTCTGCAAGTTCTATTTCATAAGTTTTAGTGTATTGACAATTATATTGTGCTATATATTATTTGGTTTTTATGGTTTTGACACATTCATAAAGTTTATTTTCTTGAGTTGGGCATAACTTTAATAGACAGATAAATTTTTCTGAACAGAAATATTTCTGGTTCAAAAGTGTTTTTTCTTGGCATCTGTCTAAATACAGAAAATAGCCTTACTCTGTCATCTTCAGTATTACAATTGCAGTTACCTCCATCTCTTCTTCTTCTTCCTCTTCTCCTTGTTCATACGCTCCCAGTACTTGCATTTCCGCAACATTCCTTCGGGCTAGATTTACTTGATCTGCCCTCTGTCTGCCTCCTGATCCTCTTGACGACATAGAGCTGGAGGAGCTGGGATCTCTAGGATTATTTGATGTTGGAAACGTTGGTCTAGAATATGGCAGGATGTCCTCTGTATAATTAAATGCATACATTGTTATGGTTACAAGCCCAGCGATACCGTGAACCTAAAATTTCTGCATGCAGTTGATCTATTTTACTTTTTATGATTCCCAGGAGGTTTAAAGTGATGCCTGAAAGGAATATGAAATACACTGTTTCCATAACAGCATTATAGAAGCTTTCTTGAGGAAATTTATAGTATTTACACGGTAACATTCTCCACAGAAAAATTAATTCATGATTACTGTCCACTTCATTTCAATTTAGGATCCTTGCTCTATGTTCTACAGGAAAATGAAAAAAACACTCCTTGTAGTATATTTTCCATATGACTGAGTAGGAGGAAATGACAATATATGTATGATACAAGGAACTCATTCCGTATAAATACTGGACCCTGCGCTTTCTGGACTGAGTTTGAACCACAGTTAGTGGTCATGTTTCAAAATTACAGCATCATCCTCTATGGTAACCTTCTAATAACTTTTCTCTATAGCAATTCACCGTAACCAAACTCTTACTCATGTGTCCATTGAACCAACTTACTACCCAATCACCCCTGATATTACCCATGGATACCTGCAGGTAGCAAGGACCAGGCATTTGTATCAATCTGTGTTGAAAGTCTTAGTGAACACTTGGCAAGTCCCATTAATCACGTTCCATTAATTAGTAATCTTACCAAATTCCATATACAAGAGATTACTTTGACTACATCTAACTCACACACTGCCATGTCAGTTATAAATACTAAAATTAATGCTTGACTACTAGGGCTTTCTTATGCTTTAAGCAGGACCAGGTATCATTCTGGCCCTTTTCTCCTTTGCGAATAGGCAAAAGGGGCCAAGGGCAGATTCTTCAGCAGAAAAGTTAAGTATCTGCCTTACAGATCTCTATCTGACTTTACTCAGTTCTCTTACAAATCAGATAATAATCAGACAGATTAAATATAACTAGACTATAAATGTATAGGTAGGAGCAAGGACACTGATCCTTACAACTCTCAAGGAGTATTTCTGTTCGGGCTTCCTAAGCATTAGCTTTAATACATGATGGGTCTAAGGACAGCAAGATAGAAAATCTGCTTTTCCTAAGCTTGTATTTCCATTTTACCCTAACAAGAACCTGCAATGTGACCTAAATTAACACTGTGTAATCACAATAAAACGGTGGCAATTCAGCAGATCTAACTTCACTTCAGCAGCCTGAGAAGAGCTGGCCTGTTCCCCGTGACCAGCACCTAATACTTCAGTAAACCCAGGGCAGGCAAAACAACCTTGAAGAAGATGAGTTTTTGCTGGTGTGCCGTCTCGTTTTGGTGCTTTGTTTCCTCGCAGCTTCCCGTCGCTCTGCTGTTCCTGGGGTTCTCTCCGCTCCCCCGAGTTCGTCCGCACGTCCGAGTGCTGCCTCCCGTCCATCCCGTCCCTCCCCTTGTAGCTGGCTCCTTTCCTTTCCGCAGACCTGTCTGTCCTCGCCTCTATAGAAGCAAGTTTTGGCAGCATGACCGGCCGCACCTCCAGCTGGGATTTGGACTGGGCCGTTGGTGATTTTATAGCCGGAGGTGGCACAGGAGGAGGTGGCAAGTCTACAGAGTGGAAAGAGAATAATGATTTCGATGACATCATACACCAGCGAAATTAAGACATAATATTTAACTTGAACTGAAGAAACAGATGCCCTGTTTACTTTCAGCCCTCCCTCTGCCCTCCTCTCTCCACTCCAAAAAATGTTATGTTACTGTTCAAACTGCTTTTCTGAAGCTTAACCTCTGAAAACACAAAGTAAGACCTCTCCCTGCCTTCTCAAATCACAATATTTTCTTAAAAATCACTTACCAAAAACTGCAATAAACTTTAAGCACATGAATATTAACATGCCAGTTATGAATATCAACACAGAATTAAGGATACTAACATGATATCGCTGATATTTATCATTTTTGCTAAGTCCATTCAAGAGCACAGCAGCTTGTGCTATAATTGCTCAAGGTCTTCGGTGTAGTGAGCATTAAAGCAAGCTAGCTGGGGTCTAAGAATGTATATCAGACCCACTGCTGACATATATAAGGATATTTATATATAATTATATATTAATTATTGAATTTTTCTTTCAAAATAATAGGTTAAACTAACATATACGTCCTTGATGTCTGTGGGTATGTCATGAGATATTAAAAAAAAAAAATAATACAGTCAGCCAATGAAGTAACAAGCTCTCAGGAAGAACAAAAAAAAAAAGACAAGACGCAGGACTTTAGAATTTAATTTCTTAAATTAGCACAACTTAAGGGGTTCTAAAATTCTGAATATTTTAAAATACTATTTATAAAGCATGCATATATTTTACTTTGTTGTATTTCTCTATTCCTGCATTAAGACATAAAACTAGAATGTGCAAATTGTTTATCAGGATTCAACAGTGCTCTGTGGAATATAAAATGTGAAGAAAAAATATAGAAGTCAAGCAAGGAAGCAACAACACAAAAGCAGTTCACAACAAAGCTGTAGGAACAATTCACATGGATATAAGAGAACTGGTTAAAAAAGGTGAGATGACATAGACGTTTCTGAGGTTAATATTCTCAAGTGAGATTGTTAAAAGAGAAAATAATGGTACTATTAAAAAACGTAACTTCAGCATTTCATAATACCATGCATTCATTCTTTCTACTTCCAGAAAAATCTTGGAGCAGCTGTGTTTTTCAGACACCATCACTATATATACAGCTAATTCTCAGCCTATTCAAGAGAATTTTTCAACCGAAATTTAACTAAATTGGGCCAAAAATAAAGGTAGTACTCCTGAACAAGAAAAAATAGGCATCTAACATATACATATCAATTCAGATGATCCTTGTGGGTCCCTTCCAACTCAGGGTATTTTATGATTCTATGAAAATAATTTCATTTATGGTATGGGAAATATATAGATTATAGACTGCAATATAAAAAGGTAGATCTCTGGGCAATGGGCTGGACTTGTTTATCTGAGGAAACTAAAACTGAAATGGAGACCCAACTTCTGACTCAGTAAGACATGAAATACAATATATTTTGGCAGGAAAGCACAGAATTGGTTATGTTGCATTCTTTTGTTATCCATAACTGCTTAGACATGGTTTACAGAGGTAACCTCTGCTCAGCACACAACCTTAGCAACGTAACTTTGTAATTCCAGCCATTGGAGTAGCACTCAGACTACCTCTCCTAAAATTGCCCTGTGAGGTCCTGCCACCAAAGAGCAAACCAAACCACTTTCACTGGGCTGCCCAGTCCCGTAGATGCAAATTTGGATTTCTGGATCCCAAGGGTCCACGGAGAGGTCCATGAGATCTTAAGTGTCAATACCTGCTGCAAAAAGTGTTGGTCTAGAGAAGTACATAACCTTCTACAATTCAACAACTATGTTAAAATTTGTGTGAAGCCTGACTGAGACCTCAGAGTAGTGTGTAATATGTTCCTTGAAAGCCCAGTGCATAAGGCCACGTCAGCTCCAGACTTGTAGCAATTACAGAATTTGGACAAGATATAAAAAATAAGATAAAGTCTGTATCAGGCTGCGGAGATTCAAACAATGTTTTCCTTTTCGAGGAAAACTTTGCTCTCACAATATTCCTTCTCTCAGAAGAGGATACACTGATTCAGAAGTGGATGAAGACACTCAAACCCAGAAGTGTAGGCTTCTGGAACCACAGCTGTTCACGCAATGTCCTGGGTCTCACATGCCCCATTCACTGTCTCTGTTATGAAGTTACCAGAGCACTGAAGAGCCATTCTGCTGAGCCTGCTGATGTAAAGGGAGTGTAGGTACTTAACATCAGCCTTTTCAGCCACCCCTGGAGCCAGTGTCCAACAAGTGCGGCACGGCAGGGCACTGGCTGAATACCAAAGAGAAGGAACAGCATCTTTCCTGTAGCCTATAAAACACAACTTGGAACAAACCACTTTATTCAAGAATTCTATCCAGCTGCACAGGGCAATGAACAAAGTGGTGTTAAATCTTGACTATGGAAAGGAAAGATGCATCGATATAAAAAGTTTCATAAACCGGCAGCAGCTCTGTGGTACAGCAATAACTAAAGAAAAGTGATATTCTCTTTTGAGAACGTTTTTGCAACCTGCAGGGAAACTATAAAAATCTTCATTATAACACAGTACTTCTCGCTGAGAAGAATCCTTTACAGAAGAAAAAAAAAAACCTTTTCAGAGGTCAACACCATTACACCCCTGTGGTATTTATTTTAAGAGCTCAGATCACAGAGAAAATCCAGATTCAATCAGCCTCCTCGAGTACAAACTGGCACACTCCTTATTAAAAGCAAAATGGAAGCTTCCATTGTAAGGAATAAAAAGTAAATCACAAAGCAACATCAAACCAATATCAAGAACTCAGAAGTATTTGTTAAAGGTCAGCTGTGCTCACATGTTTAATTCATGTCATGTATTACTTGTACTGCTTCCCATGTAACTCAAACAATTAATGGATGCCATTTCATAGCACAGTCTACAGGAGAAACCTTCCAGATATGTCTTTTGAAAGGAGTGATGATAATTTTCTAAATGAGAACATATACAGGAACCATGGGATAAGCAGAGGAAAAATAATCTGCTAAATTAGTTTGACACTAAAGTGGAAAAACCACAAATAAGCACAAAAAGACGAATTGTAAGTAGTGACAAATGAAGCCTTATTAGGCAACTCTCTTTTTTAAACTCTTATCAGGCTGCAGATCCCCACAGTCATACCCTGAAGAAAAGAGCAGAGTTACAGATTTGATGCAATAGTGGAGAAAATCCATGGACGTGCTCAAGGTCAGGCTGGATGGGGCTCTGAGCAACCCGATCTAGTGGAAGGTGTCCCTGCCCACAGCAGAGGGGTTAGAACTGGATGATCTTTAAGGTCCCTTCCAACCTAGGACATTCTATGATTCTATAAGGTACAAAGTGAATTTTTTCTAATGCGTGTTTGTGCAGGCATGCAAAACTGAATATTGCTCCTGACTTAAAAAAACCTTTAAAAGCATTTAAGATGCCTAGACACATCTTAATCTGAGCTACTATTATTCATGTACTGAAGCTATTTTCATGCTTTGCCTTTCAAGAAGCACCGCTCAGATTGTACACAATAATCAGATGAACAAATAGATACAGCAAAACCCAATATGATGCATAAAAGCAATGGGTTATTGCCTTTTTTTTTAATCTACATTTACATAATTAGCAAAATGGTTTTCATTCCACAAAACCTCCGTCAGTATCAAAATCAGTATTTACAAGATATCAAATAACTCACAAGGGACCCAGAAGTAAGGACTGAGAAAAGGGCAAGTATCTGAAAATTATTATCATTCAATAACAAGCTGATTTTTAGCAGAGGTAAGAAATGCATTCCTACTTATTTTCTACCTTGCTGAATTGTTTTTTGTACAGAGTAGGTTTTTTTGTACTGCATAGGCAGAGGGAGACAAAAGTACAAATGGTGTTGGCATGGATAAGGGCTTAACATTTCCAAATGAAAATTCGAGGAATATCTGGCAGATGTTCAATTGCCTTTTGTGAGAAATTCAGCTGCCCTCACGTCATGTCACTGGTAACACAGCTAAATAACTCAGTTATAGTCTCAACCAGTCAGTTGTGAAAATGTTTAGTATTTTTTGTCAGTTAGAGATTTTAAAAAAAAAAAAAGAATCAAGATTTAAAATCTCATGTGAACTGTCAATGGCATAATTTCTATTGAAAGATCCAATGAACTGAAACAATGGCAAAGTACTTTTATCCTTTTTATCTAAAAGCTTACAATTCTGAGGGCTTGTAACTACTGATAAATCAATTCAAGACACTTCAGAAGAGACTTTTATATATATATATATTTAGAAAAGACAAATGTATTCTTTTAAAGTTTGGTTTCTTAAATTAAATATGTAAGTAGGTCAGACAAGGCTGAGAAGGAGGATCCGTCTGCTAGTTGGTTCATGCAATGCTCTCTTAGTAAGCTCTCCTAAAAGGCCAGAGGAAGAGCAATTAAAAATTCATACATTTTAATCCTTACCACCTACTGAGCAAAGATTTTTAGCAACAAATATGAAGAACATTTCAGTGTCTGGATGACTGTCAAAGAACAAAACAAATGAGCTGAAATCCCATTTCACATGAAGTAGCAACTTTATGTGATTTGAACTAACGCTCACAGAAAATACAAAACTGTTACTACTTGTACAATGCAGAGTAGATCAGAGACCACTCTCCTCTACTATAGTAGACCTTTTACTGGTACATTAGTAACAAACACACCTTCAGAAATACCAATCTCTTTCACAAATCTTGCTGTACAAAGAAAAAACAAAAAAAGAATTTTTTAGGACTTACATATATTGCTGCTGATAATACTCTTGGTATTTTCAATCATTCATACAAACATTTTATTTATATACCCTTTCTGTCAACTAATCATTTAAATTCTTCATGACACTGGTATTTCATGAAACTTCTGGCAAATACTAATTCAGGTACTTTGGGAACAGCAGAAGATTCTTTATGTGTGAAAGTAAATTCCATCTTAAAGGCTGAGAAAGTAATGAAACAATGTATTTTTCTCCTTTTAGTAGTTACGGAATGCTTCTAGCAACCAACAAATTCTTGAATTCAGAATATCTGCTTTTTTTGCCTCTACTAAAAACACATGTATGTTCACCCACTATGAGGAAATAAAAAATCGTTCTATCAGGCACTCCTTTATAAAGATGATAAATAATATTGTGACAATAAGCCAATGGAAAAACCTAAGTACATCTGGGAAAGGTCAATGGTGCTTAAATGTTTCATTCATGCATCCATCATGGTTTTCTCCACTTAAGGAAAACAATTAATAAATGTTATTTTATAGCTAATTCTAACATGACACAATAATACTAGATGTGGCTATTAAAATGAATGGTTAGAATCTACAGTAAGGTTCCAAATATGCCTACGTAAATAGGCTGAGGGGGAAAAAATAATTAAAAAAAAATCAAATCCAAACAAGCCCTTCAACCTTTGAACTGGGTTTTATTGGATCTGCAGAAATTAAAGCCATAATTTGCTATTCCCTGAATGACCACACTGTATTGCACTCTTAAAGAGGTTAGTGGAAATTCTTTCCTAATTAGAAAATATGCTGAAGTAAGTAGGTGCTACACAACACAAAACAAATATTGATCATGATTGTCAAGTCTATTGCAACATCTAATGATGATGCTCTATGATTTAGCTCTGTATAACTGCTTTTACAAAAACCCATCATCAAATAAGACCCACCTCTTATTTATCCCTGTGTTAGAAGCAAATGGCCACATAAAACTCCTGTCCAGATTTTATTTCTGATGTCCTAGCTGTTGTGTTAGTATTGAGGTTTGATGCTCTGCCAATTATTTAGCTAAGAGCATTCTCTTCAAAAGAATAAAAGCTGATAAAACGTCAATAAAATCTTGTGAAACGCCATTACAAGAGTCTCATAAACATAACGTTTCTGGTACAGTTTTGGGATTTACACCTTGTGTTGTCCTTTCACAGAAGCAAACACGCACAAAACCACTGTAACAACCTCTCGAAATCAGATAATATTCCAACAGCTCAGTTTCACTGACAGAAGGGGCCTGGGCAGAAGCCAAGAGGCCCAGGTGCACTGTGTCATGCCAGTATTTAACGCAGCCTAATATCAGATAGATGCTACTGAGAGAAAATACTCAGAATAAAGTACAGATAATAGCACGGACAACCACTCATTGCTAAATTACTTCTGCTCATCGTGCTTTGAGCTTTGTATTAAATTTTTCCATCAAGTGGCAGGAATCACAGGGAGAAGTGGTTCAAAACTCCCTTCTTGTAACCCCGGATAAGGATCTACAATATTAGGCTTTCATATGATAATGGCAGATGATGCCCCTCTTTGAAAAATTTCAGACTGGTAATGAAAGTCCTAATCAGATTGTTGTTGCAGAGGAGGTGGGGGAGCGATGCCTTTCTTTTCCCTACCCCCCCACCCTCCCCTGTTAGCAAATTCAGCAAACTTGACAAGATGAGTTAAGTCTTGGAGAATTTATCTTACATGAATTTCCAACAAAGCCCGCGGGTTGTTTTATAAAACTGGAAGGTAGTGCTTTAATAAAAGCTGCACCACCTGAGGCATTTTCATTAAAGGCTCTCTCTAGAAAACATCACAATGTTTGCATTATCCTCCTACACCCCCAAGAGAATACAAGCACTACCTTTTCAGCAAGAGTTGATATTGTGTGTGAAGGCACGAGAGAAGATGATTAGATTTGCTTTTACTCACAAAGTAACCGCTTGCAACAACGCCGTGGTCAGGATTAGAAATTCATTGATTTGTGTTGTCCACCACTGGGATGGTGAACTGTTTTTTTCGGGAAAAGACAAATTCTGAAGGTTTTAATAGTCGGTCACGTGAATGAAGATTTTAATCCTAACCACACATTATTCTCAATGGCTGTACTATTTATGCTATCTGGGCTCTTAAATAATGATGGTAATTAGCCGATTAGGACACTATAGAAAACAGGTGCAAGGCTCTGGAGTGGAAGCATCAATGTACGGTATTAAGGAACTCTGGCATTTAAAATGATTAATCTGTTCAGCGTGTTTAGCAACAGGAAACACAAATCACTGGATTCTGAAACATAATGCTACCTCTGTGGAAAAATTTCACACACACGGGCTGAATGGGTATTTAGAAAGGTTCACTGACGTTTTCAACCGTTTCAGTGGACTCACCATCTGTGTAGACTTCTCTGCGCAGATGTCCTGGCTGGTGTTTTTGCTTTTTGGCAGGTCGGACCTTCTGTATTACAACAGCACTCATGTTGCTGTCGGTAGATACAGGGCTGGTGGGTCTAGGACAGTGTGATGCATGGAAATGTCTACGGCCTGGAAATTGTTACAGAACAGTATTATTTTCCTTATCTAAGACCCTTCACTTTTTTTAACAGCAGAACAACTAAGTTATACAAAACCTAAAAAGACACTGCTGGAACAACAGTAAAATTCATCCAGTTTTAGAGTGATCTGTAACTAAATCAGAGCATTTGCTATTAGTAGGCAGGTTGGCTTAGTTGCACAGAAATTATCCAGCTGCTTAGTAGCTGGTAGCTCCTGCCCCAGGAGCACGAACTCCATTGGCAGGCAAGCACAAGCAGCATTCCCACCCTGCAACTTTCTGAAAACAACAAAATGTTTCCCTTTCCAGACAGGTTTCACCTCCCCTAGCTTGGGCCACGTGAGTTCACAGGTGCCATAAGCAGAGCAAGTCACCAGCAGGTCTCAGGTACAGAAGCCCCCTCTGCCACCTTGAGTGAATTATCAGGAACTGTAGGACTGGATTTCATCACAGCTTATTTGCAGATAAGCAGTGTCACATCTTTAGGATGTGTAGTGAGGCAGAGGTAATATCAGTATATAGAAATCATTATATAACATGAACTTAACTGTTGCAAAATTATTAGAAACTGGGTATAAAAAGACCTTTAGTAAATACATAAACCTACACACATGTAAACACACGTATTTATATGAACTTATGTGTACAGAATGGATAAAATCCTGGCCATGTGGCTATGAATGGGAGTTTTGCTACCTACTTCAATCGGCCAGGATTTCATCCAGAATTACTAAATTACCTCCCCTCTCACTCTTCATGATGAACAGCTGTGTTGAAATGGAACAAAGGACTGTTAACTGGGAGAGGATATCAGAAATGGGAAGGAGGTTGAAAATCTGTGAAGTCAAGAGTGGACACACTTGTGACAGAGTACGTCTCCTCCAGGTCTGGCAGTTTAATAGGACTGGTTGTCAAAACATGAAACTTGTATCCCAGCCTGCTGTATTCTCATTTCTTAGCTGAACTATAACAATATCCATTTGGTCTAGTCAGGTTACTGATTACCTGTATATATCCAGTGCTATCAGTACCCAGTATATTGTATTTCAAATATCGTATTTCATATGTTCAATGGTGATTCAGGAGAAAGGAAAAAGGAAAAAACATATGCATAAGGCCTTGCTGCACATGCATGATCTATAATCCAAACTGCAACTCATAACATCTGTCAAATTATGAAACCAAAACAAAGCCAGCTTGTTCCAATAACACAGCAGTAAGAGGTTGAACAGGATTCCTCAAAAGAAAAACATTATTTTTTTTTCAAATCCAGAGGATTTGAAAAAATAGGTTTACTCTTTATTGGACATTTCAGTACAGAGGGATTAAATCTCATGAAGAGTGACTGAAAACACTGGGAGCCTTGTACTAGGACATGATAGAATTCTGTGAGCCTTTTTCTGTTGTTTTTTTTTTTCCCTCATTCAGTTCTGGGTGCAAATCCACCAGCAGGGCTGAGGTTTGTCAGTAATCAATGAGACCAAAAGATTAGGAGCTACTTATGAAAAACAATGTAGGGCAGCA
Organism: Pseudopipra pipra; assembly: GCF_036250125.1. Lineage (NCBI taxonomy): Eukaryota > Metazoa > Chordata > Aves > Passeriformes > Pipridae > Pseudopipra > Pseudopipra pipra. The sequence continues at coordinate 2,264,836 of NC_087550.1, forward strand.
ATTTATTTGAACTGTTTCACAAAAACTTTTCCTGACACTTGCACAAGCGTTAAGGCACAGCCTCCACACCTGAATTTCTGAACATTCTAAGAACGGGAATGCAGAAAGCATCTGTGGGTAGATTCAACTCACAATGGCCACTTTTTTTCCCTCCTCCCGTCAAACTCACCTCCTGCTGCATCCTGCATCTGACGCCTGGCTACTTTCAGACCAGCGTATTCCGCAGCTGCTGCCACAGCCTGTGCAAAATCCGCATCGGTAAAAAACGATCCGTCGGAGGAGCTGACACTGGACCGCCCGCTCGAGATGTTGTCTTCTTCAGAGGCTGAACCCCAGCCATTGATCATGGACCCTGTCACAGAGCTCTCCAAATCCCCCACGCTGGAGGCAGGGGTCTGCTCGAGGCCGCGCAAAAGGAGCCTCCTGTTTTGCATCTTGGCAACCTCTATATCGGCCTCATCCTCCTCCTCCTCCGGTGCGTCGGTATCCATGTCAGAGACCAAGGGCCCTGAGATGTATCCATAGGTATGTGGTGGGGAGATGGGCCTTGGAGGGGGCGGAGGACTCACAGGTTGACGTCTGCACAAAAATACAAGGGAAGAATTGAAGCCACTTAACACAGTCAGAGGAAATAGGAGGCCGATGAAAACACTTCTTTTATTTCCCAGCAAGCTTGACCTGCCTTTTTAAATCACCAGAATTTATATCTGGAAGGTTCAGCACTGTTTGCTTTTTAGTTCTTATTTTTGCTGTAAATCAGAATTGACAGTTATGTCACAAAGACATCTGAATATGGCTCCTTTATCACTAACTTTAATGAAAATGGGCTTATTTTGCATTAAGCTGTTCAATTTCCCTAAGGTAGTACATGTACAACTAGGCAAAGAGGTGGTTACAGATCACGTGACCATTAAAAAAATTACTTGTGCACCTTTGAGAGTATGAGCAAAAGAAATGTCTGTATATCTCTATAAGCTTAAACAATTGACATCAAGAAATGCATCTATCCAAACAAATTGCTCTGTAAAAGTTGTCTTCCCTCCACCCACCCCAGTGATTCAGAAAAATATGAAAAGAGAGATTGCTATTTCATTATATTTTAAATTGGTCTAGGTGATAAAATAAAAAAAGAATTCTCTACTGTAATGTTAGTTCTTGATGTTAGGGATACCAAAATGCATGCAGAGGTATAGGTTAATTTATTTTGATCTTAATTTGTCAGTAATGGTGTGTCCAGCTTAAAGAGGCAAAGTATTAGATAGCATTAGATCTATGTTCAAGTTTAGTTAATACTTCACTCAGAAGTCCCAGATAGCAACATGGTCATTAGTTCTTCACTGGGCCACAGACATGATCTTTAACTGCCATTTCTCTGACAGGAAAACATACTTTCTGCAATAATGGTTGTCCTGTTAGCTTTGCTCACCAGGAATTTTTACTGCAGCCTGTAGTAAAATTTGAAAATTTCCACAGTAACTTTCCTTTGTCAGTCTTATTATCTCATTGAGAAATGATGACTCTCATAAAATAATATTTTTTTTGCATGTGTGACATGCAATTAAAAAAAAAATTAATAAGTAGGAATACATATCAATTTTGGAAGGCAAGAGCAAGTTGGAACCTCCCTGGACTACATCATCTAGCCACTGTTTTTCACTTGCTGTATTAAGTACTGGACAGAATAAAGAACAGGTCACTTACAGATATATATCCAATAATCATTTAATAACACCACTTCCCCACTCCCAAATCCCAGAAGCTGTTGATGCCTGGGAATCTCTACCTGCTTTGACCTTGCCCAACAAAGTTTTACTGCCTTAATTTAAAGCTCTTGTGGCAATTGTCCCTGTGATATATTTGCCAGGCTTCCTATTCTCCAGGTTTTAGTATTAGAGGACAGGCACCTGTTTACAAAATACATTAGGGTTCTTGAAAATATAGTTTGGCTGCCAGTCTTTGAGGACAGGCCAATTGAGAGCAGCTGGTTCATGGGCATATGGAATTAACAATACTTCTTCCACTTTATCTGATGCAGTGGTTCTCACTTTCACAGGGACACTGTCCTATCTCAGCTCTCTCTTTAACATTTATAGCATCTGCTATCCCACTAAATCTTTAGAGTTTTTTCTCTCCTTGTTGACTCTTCTAGAGCATGGATTTCTGATTCAGTTTGCTATATTTCTACCAAGCTGACCAGACAGAGAAATATTACAGTACACCATCACTACCAGAATGCTATTCTAGGTGCTTGGTTCTGATCAGGAATTGAGAAAATATTCAGCAGAACTACAAGTAAAGCTCATGAAAGGTATGACAAACAGTATGTTAGACATTATTTTCAGTATAAAACCACCATTTACAAAACTCCTGAAATTAATACAGAGAGACACCACTTGTAATCTATTCTTAATTCCAAAGTATTGTCACACCATGTTCAAAATGGAACTGCCCCTTCCAGAATGGGCTACAGCTGTTGAGCACAGTACACCCAACTCCTACAGAGAAGCCATGGGTCATATCAATGCCATTAGATGGAACAGGCAGTCAGCCAAGCCTTACAAATCAAATAAATAGAACGATACGAATATTTTAAAACTGATGAGATGGATACAGCAAAAAGAAAAGAAACAATGTTTGAAAAAAGACAGGAAAGGCAAATTTAACGCTTCTGTGGACCAACATATCAAGGCCAATGGAAATTACAGGAAAATATTATTAGCCATCTCCTAATAAAAAGAGTGATTTTAAAGACTCAGGAAGATAGAGGAAAAATACACAGCACAAGAAGTGTTAACACAAAGAGTAAAGAAAGCAAACCAAGGCAGAAGTGGGGAGCAAAAGTAAAAGCAGATATAGGCCCTTTTGATAAAGATTCATAACTACTGCTTACTTAAAAAATGGGAAACATAGACATTAACTAACTTTTCAAACAGACATTCTGGAAAATACATCCATAAATGTCCAGTAAGCTGTATTAATAAAACCAAAGTTCTACAGTCTACTCTGTAAGATCAAAATTGATTTCATCATAATAGGCCTGGATTTCACTAAAAATAGAAATTATAGCTAGAATATTGCAGGTAAGTTTATATATTTGTCATAAGAAACAATGTGTGCAAACCACTGGAGAAAAAAAAAAATAAAAGAGACATAATTTGGGACAGAAATGCTGTGCCTTCTTTAAATAAAGCAAGACAAGTAAGCATCATACACAAAAAGCCTCATTCAAAATTCACTGTTTTATAGAAGAGAAGTTGTGAGAGTGTATATGCAAAATAGTTTGTACTAAAAGCAACTCAGAGAAGAAACAAAATTTCCCCTCAACAAATATCTATCTTTATTAATGTCGGTCACTCCTTTAAATAAGGGTAGATGGAAATGTTAAGAAAATTTTGCAAGCCGTAATTTCCTGTATTAGGATTTATGAGGGGAGGAAAATCTATAGGTTATATAAATTATATATTTATATATATTCATACATATTGGTGACAAGTTAATTGCACAGTTACTGTGAAATAATGCATGCTATTTTATGGTAATAATGCAGTAAATCTATTGGAAACAATGGAACTGTAATTATATGGTAAGCTGTGTTAACGATACCACTTTAATATCCTGATGACTGTGAATTTAACTTATGTCAGCACCGTACGCACCCTAAAGTGATATACGGCATTTCTTTCCCTGGTATGATAATAAAGCAACTTAATTACCTATTTCTTAGCTTAAAATAGTTCTAGCATCCTGGATTAGAAGTTAAATATCCACAGAATAAATATCTAGGGGAAAATCTTGGCCTCACTGAATTCAACAGGAATTTTCAGCGGGGCGAGGATGGCTCTCATCACATCCCTCTCGCTACATTTGCATTCACACACCTCCGGTCAGGTTGGTGTTGTGTGTGTCCCAGCTCCTCCTGACAGTCCTGCAACATGGGCTGGAGTTCTTCCTGGGGAGAGGGGGTGAGAGTGGCAGTTGACTGGTGGCTATAGGAGACAGCGGCTGGAGAGGAGGCTGCTCCTCGGACAGGTGGAGTAGGACCTCGCTCATCTTCTTCCTCTTCCTCTAGCTCATCCTGCTGCAGGTACATCCTTGCGGGTGGGACAGGACAAGGAATTTCTTGGTCATAGCTAAAATTAATTTTTTAAGAAAATAAGGACTTAAATTTGTACTGTGTAATTAGCATATCTTGTTACATGTATAAATAGCCCAGAAACAAATCACTGTTCTACGTGCTCTTGAAAATAGCTTAGTAAGGATGCACTGAGTGGATGTACACCACTGTCAGTAAGTGCTCTCTAAATAGCCACACCACAGCTAGATGAGCAGCACCAGAATGGTGCTGAAGGAAGGTCTCACTGCCAGCTTGTAGGGCAAATTACAGTTCAATTAACCAGTGATTAAAGTTGAGAAACGGTTGACGTCTTCATCTTTCTTACCTTTCATCCACTGAAAGGCTGTAATCTTCACTATTGCTATGGGGGGGTGGATGTGCTGGAGGGGGTGGAAGAAGGTCTGCCCAGTTCATCCCGGCCTGCTTGGGGGCCTTTGGGGTCCGAGCACCCTTCTTGTGCCCTTGACTCCCTGCGAATAAAAAGCAGCACACACTTGTAATGCTTTTAACTCTCTCCTCAGCACTGCCTGTGAAAAACAAAATAACTCTAACCTGGGAATTTACTGGAAATTCTCTGGGAATTTACTCTTGTGCTAAGTTTGGAGCAAATTTCCACTCCTGCTTTTTACACCAATTTCTACTTGTTGCTTCTTTGCAGAACTAGTCTACATTTTAAATGGCTGAATTTAACCAGAAACTTCTTACATAGTATGGAAGAAAACACATAGGATACAAAACTTTAACTGTCAATAAATAGTCAAAATGCTATAAAACTGTAAATGAATTTTACAAGCAATGTCATTAAGAGTGAGCTTCCTACTTCTATTAATTACATTATAGATTATCATCTAAAAAAATGAGCTGTAGACATATTTTCTAAAGTGCCTTTATACTATTTAATTGCCAGAATCTAATATACAATATTATACAGATATGATTATTAAAGTTCCACTGTTGCAGTAAGTCACTGAATATATGTAATTTGTACTTGTCCACTGAAACATTTTAGGCACAATGAAATTACTACTTTTAGTCTAAATGGCAGGTGCAGTTGAAAATAATTGCTGGAAGAACTAAAATAACAGAAGAAAAAGCAAAAGAAAGATTGATTAAGTATTTCACAAATGTTTTCAACTACTATTACTGGAAAATTACAGCTCATAATAAAACAACACAGTTTTAACAGTTCAAATAACTTTGAATAGACCAATTATTCAGGTGGTCTTGAATTTTAAGTTTGGACACGGCTGTGATGAGAACTGACTCAACCACTGTTCCTTAGTATATATTTTAATTCTCCTTCGTTAATGTTACTCCTTTATTGTAGATAAAGCGACTATTTTTGAGCATGTTTTAGAATCCTTCACATTTCTCTCCTAAACTGAAGCATGACTTTATATTCCCACAGTTAAGCCTTATGCACATGATTAAATATGTTGCAGTGAGATTTAGGAAGCCTGTTTTTCTCACTTCTGCTGTCTTAGATTTTCCACTCTTACAGACAGTAAGAGACATGTTTCGGGTATGTACAATTATTTTTCTGGTATCTCAGTACATTAAGCAAGACCCTAACTATCCCAAGGCGACCATCATCTGCATTCTCTACCCTAAGCACCATGATATATACTGGGTTCAGCACAACTGATTTATTACTCTGGTCACCTTGCTTCATTTCTGCTGGAGTCCTTGGTATGGGACTATAAATTGTCAGACTTCTGAATAACCCTAATAGGCATCTGCACAGAGAATACCACCTTCTCATTTTTAATTTGCATGGGTTCATACCCTTGAGATGCTCCACGCTGAATTTCAGGTCTTAACGTCACTGAGCACTGGCTCAGCACCACATCCAGATGTTGCAGACCTGGGAACAGGCAAAAGGCTGTCTCCCAGAACAACACCCCTGAGCAGCTGGAAGAACTGGGAGCTGTGCTTATCTCACCCCAGCCACTGGGAATTCAGGTCATCCAGAGGCATAGCAGGCTCATCAGCATATTTATGTCTCTGCTGTTCCTCAGTCAGAATCGGTCAAGACAGAGCACAGGTTAGGACTGAGGGAACTGGACTATCAAAGGCAACAGCAGAACAGAATGTGAAAAGTCCCTGTCTTGATTAGCAGATGTAAAGTCCAGGGCAGAAGTGACTGTGACCATAACTCACCCTATAATTGGTTTGATGTAAATAAACACAGTCTCAGACTTACAGTAAAGCCCCAAACCAAGCCTATGCATAGTTTCTGGTTTAGCTCTGAATATTTCATATAGCTCTACTAGAAATCAAACCTGAAAGTGAACAGGTTATACCACAATGATAAGGAGTAACTTTTGAATTAAACCATAATCTGTGGTTCCAAAGCACAGAGTACAATTTCAGTGCCCAGGTCAGCATTCTCCAGCACAAAAAGCTGCTTTGTTTCAACATTTTCACAAAGGATTTTTAGATAGTTTGTACAGGAGGTAACAATAAGAAACAAAATTTAATTTATCTACTGCCTACATCTGAATGATGTACAAGAATAATTCTGACATAGAGTGACTGAAATAGATAGAATTTTTTTTGCTCAAAAAAATGCATGGGTTTAATTTATAAAATTAAGAATTTCTTAAAGCAGTTCTGTTAGGTATCACTGAAATGCTCTGGTATCTTGAGCCTGTTCATGAATAAGGTTGTCTTGAGTGAGTAGACCCAAAACAGTCTTTTTTTTTTGTGGCAGTTGAAAAGAAATTTCTATGACTTGCCCACCTGGAGACCATAACATTAACAAGTAGGGTATTAACATTAGGAAATCCAACCTCTATTTGATTTCATGACTTTCACAATTCTGGACCATCAATTACTTAACTGACATTTAGATAACACTAAGCAATCATGAGGATGCAACATAAAAATATGAGAACCTTTTGGGCCAGTTTTTGTGCTGTTCTTCTGTCAGTGGGTTCCTCCTCATCATTCCTTCTCTAATCCAGCAGACAGTGCTAACCACGGCTACAGTGACCAAATACCACAAAGCCTAAGGTTTGGAAAACACTGTAGATACTCACCAGATGTACTGCTGCCTCTGTCTGAGCTGTTGTAGGATCCACCTGTATTCTGGTCGTATGACTGGTTGTAGGGAATAGTTGGAGCAATGTTGTCATTTACTCGATAATCTGCAAGTTTAATAGTATAATTAATGCTACCCTTCAGAAACACATCTATGTACCTGCTTTAGAACACAAAGTAAGATCTCCTGAAAATAGTAAGAAATAAATTCATTTTTTTTTAGTAAGCAAAATCATCCTACGATCGTGTTTTATTTTTAATTTGTCTCTAATCGTAAGCTTAAGGAAAATCATGGGAACTTAGTAGCTCCATGTCTAAAATGGAGTAAAATGAAATCCTACGCACAGAGTTTTCACAAAGCCTCTGCAACAATTAAGTTTCAATGGATATACATATATATACACACACATGACCTGTGTGAACATTTTGCATACAAATACACTGTCACCTTGATTAATTTTCCATGGTCTCTGCCTAATTTATGCATGCAGGGCAACCAATGGACTGTGGTATCTACTTTTTGTATTTCAAAGGTGACAAACCCACACAGGAGCCAGCCCTGTATGACAAGGCTGAACGATCTGCTGGAGCAACAACACAGCTCCACTGAATTTGGTTTGCAACAGAAGAGATCTTTGTTTCAGGTCTGTTGACTCCAAGAAGATTTCTATTTACACTGGATCATGCAGGTTCTACAGGCAGGGCCTTTTTCTGCTAATGGCTGTAACTGTAACTTTCTTCTCCAGTTCCAAAGCACTTGATACATATACATTAATTTAAAAATCTAGATTTGGCAACCAGATCTGTAAAAATTTATCAGAAGTAAAATACTCATCTGGCACAACAATACTCTCACGCTAAAAAGGAACTGTGATTTACAGAGAACAGAAAGGAGCTGAGTTACTCTTCATACAGCAAATAAAACTGCGTCACAAACAGAACCACTGGACATAAAATAGTGACAATGAAGCACCGCACATAACTCCTCAAAACAGTTATTTCCCATCACAAAAGCTATAGGTATAATCAGCAGCAAGATGGCTTTGACTTAGGAAATGAGAAAACCAAGATCAGAATACTGACACATAAAAAAGCAAATCAAAACAAAAATAAACAAAACTAAGAATTCTGTCCCCATCTGCTGCAGAAATGTTTGTGACAATGTAAGCATGGGAAAAAGAGCAAAATGATAAATTCCACACCCGAGTGTATTCTGTAATAGTTTCTCAGCCTAGTTGCATTCCACAGACCATGCTGAAGCCCTACATACCACATATGTTTACACAGAGGATAAACAGTAAATCAGCACTCTGAAACATGTATATAGGACTGTCAGCAGACAATGCTTTAAGGGGGCCTTTCCACACTACAATATGCTAGAGAATATGCAGCTGTAATATACACAGTTTGAAAGATGCAGTGTCTTCCAGCGCATAAAAACCAAACGTGTTTTAATTCCCAAGCAGATACGTAATACACAGTTCACGAAAGAAAACAATTACAAAAAATACAGCTTTCACCCTCTAGCAAGGAGCCAAAACCCCTGAATTTTCTTTTGGCACGTTTATGTCAAGGGAAGGTGTCATGTTTTATATTGCCCTTTGGACTCCTCTGTGAGTAGGTGGGTCCGGTAGAGAAACCAACATTCCTGTAAGGGAAGTTTTCTTTTTACTGGATCACTTATCACTATGCCATCACTTGAGCTACAACAATCCATGTAAAAAGTTCCAAGTTAGAATGGGTCCAGTTCCTAGGGATACTGTTTTGCAAATCAGGTTATTAAAAGAGGTTGCATGGTAGCCTGGAGAACTAGCAAGAAATCACATACCTATTTCGTCCAACTCCCACACGGTGTATTAAAGAAACATGCCCTCGAGGACACAAAAGCCCATTCTGATGTTTCCCGTTAACACTGAAATAAATTTTGTTTTTAGCTTCTGGATCCACAGACTTCAGTCAGGGTAACACAGGAATTTAGTTTCCAAGCCTGTGTGCGGTACCATTGCCTCTCAATACAAGAATCGAAGGCTTGCTAGGAACATGGCTAAAACAAATTGGATCACTCCATTTGTGTCCCCAGTGTACAACATAATACAATTTTGCAGAGTTTGATATGCAAAATTTCATTCGTTTACATGAACATGTAGATTTAATTAGTCTCCATCCACGACTGGGAAGAGTGGGTTGACCTATTTAAAATTTAAGGTAGAATATAATGTGACTACCATGCATCTGGCTTATGAATAAAATATCTGGCCTCTGTCCTAACCAATCCCTTAACTACTATTAAATTTAAATTAATCTCACATCCATAGGAAATGTATTTTATTTAACTCTTCTCTAAAGATACAGCTTGTTATTTTTTTCAATAAATTCAATATCTGAAGGTTATTGTGGTGCTAATTAACTTTCTGACACCGCTAGCTGCGGATTTCTAAATCTAAAGAGGCAGAAGTCTAAAAGCACCACAGAAGCCTGTAATTGCTGAACCTGAAAGCTTCAGACTCCCAGCACCAGAAGGTCAAAGCTCCTCTGATGCCTAAAGAGGAGAAACAAGCTAAAAGCTCTTCACCTTTGTTTAATTTGTTTTGCTCCATAATGTTGTACTGTATGGGTGGAACCTCTTGCTTTTGCTGAACAGAGGGTTTCCAGTGTTTCTCATTCGTGTCCCCGCTGCCATTGTTAACATTATTGCTGATATTTGACTGGATGAGTTGAGTGGTGGCATAAGGAGTGGGCTGCCCAGGCTGGCTGACAAATCTTCCGTCCTTTAGATTTGGACTATTGAAGGTTTTCATCTCATTCATTTTGTTGCTGAGGTCCACGTCCCCATACACAGTTGACTCAGGCAACATCAGGTTTGTCTGCTTGTTGTCCAGCTGATTGTTGTAATTTGCTATACAATCGGCTAACCACAGAGGAGAGAAAAGAGAAAAGGTCATTCTGTTCGCTTACACTGTACTTTCAATGAAACCCCCTTTAAAATTTCTTTTTTAGTGCATAACTACATGGCTTGCATCCATGAAGCAGAGATATTCAAGCAGAGATACTGTCATTTACTAAATAATTTATAGAATATTATTTACCTCATAAAGTACTGCTCCAAAAGTAGGGTTCACTGTTTTGTTTCACTGTAAATTAGGACCTTCTGAATTGCATCTACAATGACTTACCTTGCTGGGCTTTTCTACAGGGCCCATATAAACAGGCATATTTTTAGACATTATTCTCAAAGCAGCATAGATATTCAATTAATAATTGTGATTAAAATAATATGCACTGCAGGGAAAAATTAACCAAAACTGAATAGTGGGAATAACTAAACAGTGACAATCACCTCGTGACACCTCAACAGCATTTAGATGTTCTTATATTTGTGATAAGAAATAAAGATACACAGATTTTTATAAAACAGAGTGAAAAATGATTACACGTAGCAGAATTAAAGAAAAACAGTACAATGTAAAAGGTAACTCGGTACCCAGTAGCAAGCCTTTATTTGATCATTGTTTCCTTGTACAGTCTTATATTTGATTTGAAACAAAAAAAAAAACAAAACCAGGAAAGCAATCTGGAATTTTTTCTAATTTTTAGTTGCTTTGGATATTGCAAAATACGTAGTACCATAGTAATACCAGTCCTGTATGCTAAAGATATATCAAAAAGACAGCATGAATTCATTCTTCTCAGAGTTTACTGCATCATGAAATGCACTTATTGCAGAGAGTAAATCAGACATGTGCTGATGCTCTGGACAATCCTGCATGAAACAGTGTCCCTGTCTTTCCACGTTCTCTTGCCTCTGTGTGACAGCAGATCCACATATTTTTTTCCTCTCCACATCCAGTCCACTGGGAGAATACTGAATGGAGTAAAATAGTCTGTGGGTCAGCAGTCAGAAGGCTTAGTGAAACTAGCATTCAATGATCCTTAAGCAGAAATTCTCATTTTCCACTTGATTAATTCATCAATAATTACATAACACTCACCAGGAATATACTTTTGCTCTTTTAAAAGATGTGGTATTTATGCTAATGAATTTGATTCAAAGCCTGAAGTCCATTACCTGTGGCCACAATGAATTTACTGGAGAGGATGCCAAGTAAAACTATGCACAGAATTCAAGATTTTACCATTACTCTAAATGAAATAATCAGTAAACACAGAGGATGTTCAGTTTCAAAAATATTCCCTAATACATATATACCTTTGAGGAATATTTCCTGAGAAAGAGATATAAAATACTACTTGAGAATAAAAACCACTGATCCATATTTTTAGCAACTAAAGAACAATATCAGAACATGCCACAGAGAGCTTATCACTGTACACTTCATGCCCTCCAGCCTGTGTTTCCTTGAAGGTTTTTCTGGTTTGATATATTTTTCTTTATTTTGATACATTTTTCTTTCTTATGTGAGATGTTATTTATTGCTTCTGTTATTTATTGCTTCAGTCTTCAACTTCTTGACTTCTACTGTTTAAATGTTTTCATTTCTGCTTTTTCTTTCACCTACTGAATTATATTCTATAATATAACTTATAACACACATTTTACCTCCTTCCATTTGCAGCTACCTCCGATTTGTGTGTAAGGCAATATAATCAATACAGTATGTGCAGTAGGTACATTTTTTTACATAGACACATTAGAATTCCTTAAAGTACTTAAAATTGATTTACCTATATAACAGAAAATTTATTCTGTTAGATTTTTTTTATAACATTAACTTTTGGAGCAATCTGTTCCCATTCTGTAGACTTGGAAGACAGTGCTATACTTAAAAGCAATTAAAAATGCAGCTACTTAGCATATTCACAGCTATAGAGGGGATATCCATCGCTGCTGCTTCAGAGCATAAACCAAGCCCAAGCTGACAGAATTAAAAACACTTGTCAGATTTTCCAGGACAGGAGACCATTATGAACACATTTTCTGACCCCCAAGCTCAAAAGTTCTACTTGAGAGGAAGAATTCCCTTTGCAACACAACCAAGCTTAACATGAAAGCCAAAATGAGGAAGAATCCACTGCAGCTCATTACAAGACGTCATAATAGTTTACAACCCTCAAAAATGTGTGTTCTCTTCCTTTCCTGAACGTGTTTAATTTCAATGACTAGAATTTGCTATGTCTGTCCTTGCCACAGTGCAGCATCCCTGTATCAGAAATCTTTTTACACAGGTAGCTGTGGATGTGATATCCTCAGGCAGAGTGGGATTCAAGTCTCTAATGTCAAAATCTCTCATCTGAAGAACCTGGCACTGGTCACTGCCAGACAACATAATTGCAGGAGATGAATCACCATTACCACCATCCATGAATTACCAACCATTAGAGCTGGTTTCACGTTAATTATAGGAGGTAATGCTGCTTTGCACTTATGCAACTTCACTACAGGTAATCACACTCCCTGTCTGAAATGCTGGGAGATGCTGTGAGCCAAAACCAGCTAGAGATGGTGGTAGCGAAAAGACTCGTTTCATTCCTCACCAGTAACACAAACTGGGTTAAAACAAAAGGAACCTAAGGTCTGTTTAAAGCAAAATGTGCAACAATTAGCACTTCAATATATATTTCCCCAACAGTGTTCCCGTGGAACTCGTGAGATTTTTTTTAAGTGCACCCAGTCTGTCCAACCTCCCAGGAACTACCATTTAACCTAACATTTTGTAATTGCTTTTAGGGTGTGAAGTTAACTTTTTTTATGCACACACCCTAACCAGAACACCAGCTATCCACTTTTGTACAGAATGGCTCTCCAAGGGAAGTTCTGAATGTGCCAAAGTAGACTGACTTTGCTGCAAGTACTGTAGCAATGTTTTATTTCTTGCTTCCCATCACACCCAAACCAGAAGGAAAATCCTGTGTCATTTCAGTACTTCTCCTCCATTCAGTCAACAAGGAAGTACAAAACAACCTAAAAATGACCTTATCTGCCCTTTTTCAGAGGCTGAAACATGTCAGTTCAATGTGACTTTTGGTAGCATTGAACTTCGCAGGGACTCCTTCAGCCTACAGCTTGCTGCAGTTATCCAAAGGGGACCAAAAAAGGATGCAAAAAGGGACCAAAAGCACAATCATGACACAGAGGAGAAACTCTATTAAGTCTAAATGCACTGGAAATAAAAAGCAAACAAACCTGTACACTTTCTCAGGTATTAGAAGCATATAGTCTGCAAAGAAGATTCCTTAGCAAGGTAGAAACATATCTAACCTGGTCGACTGTACGTTGTGAGGTTGCTATCACTGTTTCCATTGCCAGAGGTGCAGCAGTTGATGGAGCAGTCATTGTGATTGTTCCCTGTGTTAGGCCAAGTATCTGCTAGCCATGGCTGAGTGGCTGGTTCACTGATGTTTAGGAGTCCTGGCCTTTAAAAACAAAGCTTGGTCATTTCAAAAATTAAACAAAAGCATTTCCACATTGCAGTTACACTCTTCTCAAAAGGTGAGATATTATGAAATAATATCACGTGTCTAAAGGCTTGAGCATTGGAAAACGCAGCTTGAATCAATTATTTAACAGTTTCTAGTCTCTTATATAACCTAGTCCCTGCTAAAACACTAAAGTGAACAGCCAAGGACAACATCTGTTCATTTTGCTGAACTACACATGTATATTGGTGTGTAACCTTTAACTGTCACTTTGGTCTTAAATTTTTTTAAAATCCTTTTTCTTAGAAGATTGCATTTTTGTTTTTCTGCCTCTTCACCCTTTCTTTAAGAAAGCCAGGAAATTGGCAAGTCAAACAAACAAAAAATTCACACGTGGAAGCAAGATGGATATGGATAAATAAGAGCCAAATTTGGCTGTGAGTAGTCCCAATTCTTGGTGACTTATGGAGCCGAGTTCTCTTCACCATTAGACAGTATTACTGTACTGGATCAAAGGGAACAGGAGATAACAGAAACCTCTGTGGTTGGAAGCATTTGGATCTCACTAACCATACTGAGTGGGTGATACACCCTTGCTAATGAGGAAGCCACTCTCTCAATCTTTATGTGAGTAGAACAGCAGCAGCTCCTAAGAAAGTTTAAAGTAACTGGAAATACTTAACAGCTTAAAAAAATCCAGATATGAATGCTGCTTACTGTCTGCATTTGGAATAAAGCATATTCCTGCCATCAGTGGAAAGAAACAGCATTTCTTGTTTTCCAAGTTGCTGAGTTTTTCTAGTGAGTGTTGAACATTTCTGATGAATGTTCTGTAGAATGTTTCGTGCCTCTGAAGTTTTCACACTAGAAATGCAGTGGATGTTATAGTCCCACACAAATAGCATCCCGATACGATTTAAAATTGCCTTTGATAACTAAGGTGCTTTTAAAAATAGACAATTTTACCCACTGTCATATCTATATATCTATATAGATAGATATATATAAATAACACAGTCTCTTTCTCACAGGATTTAATGGGCAACTTTTCACTTAAAATAGTGCAGAAACTAGTTTCCATAATATTAAATGCAATGATCTTCAAAAATAAAATATGCTAATCCTCTTAAACAGCAAGTTGAGAACGTAAACTGCATGCAGTTAAGTTGTGGGGTATAGAGTCTGTCAGTGCTGCAGGCTTAAGTCATAGTCTTAGAATGACATTTAAAAGTTCTATACAAATATGTGTGTATATATTTCTGTACTGCATATGTCATTTGACAATTTAATATAGGAGGTGATGAGGCTTGACTTGCTGTCAGGCTTACAAAGCAGCCAATCCACATACAGTAAAGAAGTATTTTTTTTTAAAAAATCTGAAAAAAACATAGGGCTCTGTAGGCCTGTGAGCAGGCCAGCTGATTTGAAATATCCTGCTTCTTTCCCTGCCATTCTGCTCCTACAATGAAACCACACCTCAAGGCTTTCAGAGGAGACAAAGCATTCCAGAATGTTTCAGCGCTTTAAAAGACCCACGTACTGGATTTTTGGATAGAGATCCTTTGTTTCTAAAATTTACTTTGCATTCACACCCACTGTCATGTAAGAAATTTGGGGTGAGGTGTATAAGTAGATGAGGATTGTACCAAACGGAGCCATTTGGGTGGGACCGTAGGCAAGAGATGCTTGCGTTACAGCTCCATAGCCTGGTGATGATTTGAGAGTAAAATTGCCAAAGATCTTTAACCTTGGCAACAAATTCCTGGAATCCCTGAATTGCTGTACTTGGTCTGAGTAACAGTGGACCAAGTAAGTGGCTGTGTGGATGCCTAGATGCTGGCTGGAGTCAATCCACCACAATTGCCATTACTCAAATCCTGTCTAGAAAAGGCATTGCTACAGAAACGGGTATTTTTTCAGCATCACAGAAGTGGGGATTATGTTGAAATATATCACTGTGACATTTTGAATTCTGAAAAAAAGCTTTAACGTGCTCATGTAACCGCACTTGGCAAAAATGCTAAACCTTTCCAAAACACTGCATATATAAAGTAAGGAAGTCAAAACCTTAGGTTTGGAAATCAGAGGAAGGTTTCACGTGCAAAAAATAATCTTTTTACTTTTTTTTTTTTTTTACATTGCAGAAGTATGTTTCATATTCTGCAAAATAAGATACATCTTACATGCTGTAAATGCTATATATGCAAATGTACAAACCCAGCGTAGATGTCAGCACCTTGAATCAACTACACTGCTAGATTATGGCACTGCTGTTGAAAACTAGGACAGTAAAACTGATGCTGCTTCTCTAGCCCTACCAAAATGACTGTATATGATGTAGACACTTCTGGGTTCATTTCTGTCCTCTGAGTCTATATGAGTGTGCTTTGTCTAGCTTGTGCTATAGGAAGAGCAAGAAAGCCCAGTGGCACAAAGAACACAAAGGCTGTTAACTGTGTATCTTTTTGAACAACCTTTTCAGGGAAAGAGAGGGCTCATCTCTGTTCTCTCTTATTTTCTCACTATCCTGGAGTGAAGGCAGCAGCCCAGTGACTTACAGATTTGTCCATTAAAAAATCACAGGGTAACTGTTCTAGAGGCTTCCCTCCATGCATTTATGGCCACGACAAAGCAGCAGCATCCAGTGCTGGACAAGAGATATCTGCAATTGCCCTTACCATGTGAGGTTCAGCTGCAGCAGGAGCTGAGTAGCCTCACCTCTGCACAGCACTCAGTTAGACTGGAAATGTTTTATTTTATGACTAATCTTCACAATTACCAATTTTTCTGCACGATCTTGCAAATTAGGAACCGCAAGATGCCACTTGTGAAACAGGAATTGATACAGGAATTTGTTGCCCAGCTGGTCTTCCGAGAGTTTAGTGTTTATTTCAGCATCCCGCCAAATCTTTAACTGAGATGCTTATAAAAAGGCATGTTTGAATGTGACCTAGAAAAAAAATGGTGTGCTGCTAAAGCACCACTGCTTTGACCTGCCTTTTTCTAAAACCTTTATTTTTTTTCCTGGAGAAAACTTCACCTCTACGCAGGGAATATAAATTACTGTTTTGTTCACTGCCATTCATTAAGTAATAACGTAAAACCAGCGAACGTATTTTAGTTAAATCTTCAGTCTGGAATGGGCCAGGTTCTCAAAGTGGGGGGCTGTAAATTTAAAACCTACCTGTTTCCCTCTCCTTCAGTGCCCCATCTCTTGTAAGCGACGCTTTAACTATTTTGCATTCACAGAAAGATTTTCTCTTAAAATGTCACCTTATAAGCCGTTTATGTCTTCAGCAGTTTTTTCCAATAAATGTTTTCTTTCTTTGCAGTATTTGTGAACCAGCTATATTTCTTAATCTTCATAAATGCCATGACTTAATTACTTTTACTCCCTTAATCAGGTGGTAAGCCAGGTCTTCATTTCAAAGTTAAAGCGCTCCCTCTGCTGCTCATTTTTTGAGATGCAGTTTTTACAGGTTAACAAAGCTTAAAGTATTTCGACTAATTTTTTGGAAGTCAACCTAAAAATTCAAACCATCTACCCTCCTTCTAAACAGAAAAATAGACGGTTACACTGCATAAATTAATACAATGAACTAAAACATATCTTTGCAAGAGATTATTCTGCTATCACTTACAAGGCCATTGTACTTCTGGCATCCTTAAATTTAGATGCACATGATTTACACCTTTAAGAATAAAGGACATAATTACCTGCCTCCACTGCTTACGGCCTCTCCTCCTCTTTGATACGTTACTGAAATAATTAAAGATAGAAAAAAAGGAAATAATTTTAAAATCATAAGACTCATGAAATAGCAGTATTACATTTGCCTTTGTTTCATTTTACCTAAGACAATAAATGTGCATTGTTTATACATTAATTCTGAGTCTCATCTTGCAAGCTATTGCTTCAAACCAAAGTTTATAAGTAATATTTGTGATCCTTGCTAACTGCTAGTCTTAGCCCCAACAGGGTTTTATATTTCAGTTCTGTTCTGAAAAACACACATACACACACACACACACACACACAATGTATTGCTTAAGAAAGCAGGAAGCCATACATCAGGTTGAACTTATCCTTAACATAACTCTGCTGACTTCAGTGGAGTTACTCTGTGGAAGAATTTAGGTCATATATTTATTTCATGAATGGCTGGATGTTAAAGCTTTGCCCTACCTTATTATTCTGGCATGATTAAAGAGGTATCATGATTCCATAACAGACCTTACTTCCAGTGTAAACAATGGCTCATTACAGCCGAAGCTACTGCAAAAATACATTCACTTTCTGAATGTTACTGCAGTACACTCAGGGAACAAGCACACTCTAAAAGTCCACAGAACCTCTGCATTTTATAACATTTTACAGATGGATTTATAAACAAAACTTTCTAATCTAAAAATTTAAATGTGTGAATCTTGCTAAAAAAAAAAAGTATTCTTTCTGGCAGAAAGAATATTTTGTAAATCAGAAGGAATGATTTTGCTGGCATTTCAGAAACATTCTGCATCAACAAAGTGGATGTCCACATGCAGTTGTTTGCTGGCAGGGATTGCATATCCTTCATAGGAAGCATGGTGTTTGAAAAGTTCATTTTTAGGATGCAAACATCCAAGAAGAAACAGTGCTATAAATTCTGCAGGTTTGCACTGGGTTTGGCAAAAGGTTAAGGAGATTTCCTCCTGCAAATGCTGATGGATTCTACACTTTCCAACTAGGAATGTGTTGAAAACGAGCAGCCAAATTCTGCTGTTTAGTAGAACTCTAAACTGGGAGTCTGCAAGAGAGAGATAAATGCTGGCAGCAATCACAGTAACAGGATTAAAATGTAGGATGCATTCCTATAGGTAAGTATTTTACAACAGTTAATGCTAAAGAGGAGGGTCTGGTTCCATTTAAAGTCAAAGGAACAAATGACTGAGATTGTGGATTGAAAAAAAAACAATTTTTTTTTCCTTTTAATGTTGTACGTGTTTTATGTTTATCCCAATCTCTTCTTTAAAAATCTCAGGGCTATTTATTTTGGAGCTCTGACATATCTTAAGGAGCCCAGATATTTTTTTTAATGTTAAGGATTCAACTCAGAAAATACGTGTTAGCTAACCTGCCAACCACAGTAGTGTGCTGCAACTGAGACTGCAATATAAGCTCTCTGTTAAGCCAATTAAGTAACAGCAAAATAATAACAGTTTGAATTAGTCTGGACCACGGATCTCAAAGGCCTTCAGAAATATTATGGGCCACTCTGACTCACGCTGAACAGAAAGCAACTCCACTGAAAATAAGAGTACGACTTTTGAAACAAGGTATTATCCAGATTGATTAAAAGCCCATGGATAAGAATCTAACCCAGAACAATTTGCTCCGTGGGGATGAGCACAGACAGACATGAGTTTGCTTCGTCTGCAGTCCAACTTGAAGGATGTAACTCAGCTGCTTCACAGAGGCCAAATTAGTCCAGGGCTGATTATGAGCTAATATGCCCTGCCAACCTGAGTGTGCAGAGGAGGGGGTGGGAGGTTTTTACCCTGCCTGGATATCCATGTCCTACAAATCTCACAGACCTCTTGTGAAAATAAAGGATTTAGAGCACTGGAGGAAGAAACAACCTGTTTGTTCACTCAGGCTGTAGCTACAAGGAATGCAGTGTACCAGTGGGTACTGAATGTGTTGAACTGTATCTACTGCAGAGGATGAGCTGCTCAGCTTCCAGACTGTGGGACCCACTGAAGGTCAGCTCTACAGAACAGAAAGGCTCTCATGGACTTTGGTGGGCTGTGGTTTGAATTGGATCATATTTGCACACGTCCAAACAAAAGGAAATAGAAGATGATTTTAAACGTGCACCGAATTTTAAATGCACCTCTGTTTAAGCAGAACAGGATAACTATTTTAAAATTTCATAGCACAAATATGGTTTAAGGCAGCAGGCAAAAAATCCAACAGCTATAACACTTTGATTTTCTGTATCTTCTAAAGCAGACAACTCCTAGGTCACTGGATTAACGCAGATTCAGAGGAAAGAAAAGGAGCAAATGTGTCATCAACTATAATCCCACTGAATCCCTCTCAAGTCAGCATCTGGGTTCTGCTAAGTCATTCCTCCTCCATCAGAACCACCTTTTTCATCCCTAGATGCAGAAGGCCACACTACTCCACTGTAATACACATGAAGAGAGCCCAGGCTGTACAAGCTGACAAGATCATGCTACAAAATGGCATGCTGGCAGGAAATGGTAATGCTACAAAATGGTACACACAAACAGAAAAAACTGTCAGCCACGAAGCAAATACACGCTACTTAGAGAACAAATAATGATAGCTGTCATTAATGGAATTGCTTAAAGAAACCCTTCAGAACAGCTGGGCTGGTTGGTTATGTCAGAAAAAGAGAAACAGTACCACAAACACATGCTTAAGTAACAAAGAAGGGGGGAAAAGTGCAAATATATACCTGTTGGTGTGAAGGTAAAAGACGGGACTGAAAAATCAAAACAAAATACAAACTGGTTATTAAGCTGAAGAGAGAAAGGGAAACATACCACATTAGTATAAACCTAGCAGACAGCTGAACATAAAACAAATGTATATAACTAATCCAGTAGTTCAGTCACATTGATATAAAAATAAAATTAAAATTGCAATTCAGAAAGAAGCTTGTCTCTGCAGGTACTATTCTGAAAAGAAAAAAAAAAAAAGCTTGATATTCTATTGTGCTCCTGAGGAGACCTGATTGTGGTTTAGCCTTTCAAATCCCTCTCAGTTTGGTATTTTAAGGTTTTTTTTCTGAAAATCCTAGCACAAACAAAACCCCCACACTGTTAATCATTTTAGAATGCAGAATGACAAATTCCTTAACAAAGCCTTATCAAGGTCCTATTGAATCTTATCTGCAGTTCACTAAGTAAATGCTCATTACGCTGAACTAATAGGCACACTTAAGTATTCAGTAAGGAAATAATAATCATAAAAAGGAACAAAGAGAACTGCTGTTTTACTGTCTCTGAATCAAGAATGGCACCAACTCTCCCTGTAATAAAGGCACTAAAATCTGTTGCAGCAATTAATTTTTGTTTTCATAGATGAGACCCTTACACAGAGTTTTTCTGTCTTTCATAAATAATCACAAAACAAAACAAAAAAAAAGAGTAGAATATCTCCCTAGATGTAACACCTTTCTACCTTTCAACCCTTGGCTTTAAGAGGGAAAGGTTAACGATGGAACAATGACATTGCTTGACAATCTTCTCTCTCACAGCTACTATAAATCCTCTTTGGATCAATAGGGTCTCTAATCCAAATACAGAGCACCAGCATCTGCTCTTCCTATTAGCACATGCTCCCCCTCCTGTTGACAAGACAGTATAGTTTCCCCACCACTGATGGGCAGAACAAGGCTAACATTGCCCTTTTCGATCTAATGACAGCAACGAGAAAGGTAAGAGAAACAATAAAATATTCACTAAAATAGCCTTGAGACAGAATTTGATCGGCAAACCTGGTACAGAAAGAAAAGGTTCTGGCTAAGTGAATGACTTCTATAACAACTCTGATGTTTGGGGGGAGTGCAGAGCATCTTGTTGTTATAATCTAGGTTATGCTGTAGATTTCCCCCTTTTACCAAGCCAATTTATTTCCAGGGATATGACACTAAGCAAAGAAAGGAAAACCTTGGAGCATTTGCCCTTTTCAGCCTGCATTTATAGCAAAGCTCTTTATCTTGGGAATCTCATTGTATTTTCTTTGGGCTAGGCATTTTCACACGGTCAAGTTTAATTTAGCTACATTCAAAAATAAAGAACCATAGTAACAAGCTTTCATTAAAATAGAAGGTGCATTTAAACCCCAGCTATTCAAAAGAGAATCAAGAATATCAAAATTATTTTTCAATCACAAGGACATGAAAAAAAATCTCAAACTACTACCTTGTTACTCTTCCATGAGCTAAGTACTAAAACTAGTTTAGTTTCTTAAGGAACTGGAGAACAGATGAGCAGAGGTTCAACTATAAGAAATTTTTATCGTTACCACATGAAAGAACAACTTCTTTCTTAGAGCTTCTATTAATAAACTCTTCTGAGTGTGTAAGACTGCTAGTACAATATGTATGTGTGGGAGTAGTGAAGTATTTTAACAGCTGTCAGGCCTGAAGCTAAATATAAAAATAAATAAAGAAATGCAGGACTGAAGAAAGTTTGGGCTTGCAGTTGTGATTTGATGCCCTGCAGAGTGGCAAACTACTTTACAATCTATATTACACTAAAGACTGCTTTTTTTTCTTGAAGAATACTTGATACCGGAGATTTAGATCCTACTTTTCTGTACAGTTTCATTTAAATCCCCACCAAATTACACAAAAGACATTTATACAGCTATTGGGGAAAAAAAAAAAGCTGTTTTGAACAATAGCTGATGTCACTGAAGCAACCATTTTTAAGAACAAATTGTATGCCTTTTGCTTAATCATAGGTACTGCTGAAAGCACAGTGATGTTAGTTTGATAGAACTGTAGAAAGGCAGTATGGCAGCATGCTATTAGTAAAACAAAACAGCACAGGCCAATGCAGCAGAATGTGGGAGTCTGTCCTAGCTAAGAAATCCCAGCAGAACAGAATCAAAGGTGGAACTCCTTCCCGATTCCAGTGGTCACAACTCCACTACAGCCACTGTGCCTGAAGTCTATGGTGAGCATTGATAATTAGCAGCTCTCAACTCTGCAACACTCAAGAATTATTTCCATCTTTCCACTCACTCATGTGCTATTTTTAGCACTGCTTCTTTTACGTAGCAACACACTGTTACTGTTTAAAAACATTCGTGTTATATTTGCCTATTTTTCTTGCCCGTCACCCATTCACTCTTGAAGGGACTAAAGAATGGAATCTCATGACACCTTTCATACATTAGGATGTGTCCACCTTTTAAGCCTAGGCCTATCTTTTCATTGCTAAGTATCAAATATTTTCCTGCTATTCCTTCAAAAGCAGGATCTCCCATTTTCTGATTCATTCCAAATTTTATAGCTCTCGCTCTAGGAGTGACTATGAGGTACAGCTTTGAGATGTAATGAACTGCAGCCCATTGAATTCAACTTCAACTTTGGGGCTTAATCAAAAAATTACTGAATCAGGAGGAATCCAGGTTTTATTCCAGAAGATCTTACAGGTAGAAATTCTAGCTTTGTTTGTCAGAGAGTATACTGGAAAGCACTGCGAGTCCACTGACAATGTGATATAAAAGGTGTCAATAACATGAAATAACACAAAAATGGAGGATGCTCCAAGCTGGCCCCACTGCTGCCATTCTAACCAAATGCAGATGCAGAATGTGACAGCCCCAGAATTCAGTCCCGGTGAAGGGTCTCACAACAGCATTTATGAAAAGAGCCTTGGAAAGCAGACTTGACTGCTGTGCCTCTGCAAACAGCCACTTCACCACATTGCCCCAGAGCAGAAGGAAATCCAAGTACCCACACCAAAAGCGTTGCTGTGATGTACACCACTGTTAGAGTTCTCAGCAGCAAGCAAAGGGCTGAACAGGAGGGTCAAGGAAATACCATCCACCTGGCTCCTTTTCAGATGTGTCAGACAGAAAGGGCATATTGGAAGCTCCCAGCCTTAAATCCATCTTTACATTTCTCCTTTGTGGGAGCATCTTTATGAAAAGCTAGTCTAGGTATTCTGCTAAAGACTTATGCTTTAAAGCCAGATTTCACACGTTATGTAAATATCGCTGCTTTCTGCATTGGCTCCTCACCCACACCTCCTGGAAGCATTGAAGTAATCTGATAACTCCTGATTTGGGTCTGAGAAGAACAAGGGACTGATGACCAAGTAAATAGGCAGCAAACAGGCATTCAGCAGCCAGCAGACTGAAACACATAATACAGCACCTTTTCTGATACCAGCGTAAGTACTGGTGAGTCCATTCCGCTTCTTCCTGTGGCGGTACAACCAGATGCTGAAGACCATAAGGATAATCCAACAGGCTGCACCAATTCCAGCAATAAAGGCAGGCTGCTTTACAACGTCAGAAATCTGCTGGGCTAAGCTGACTTGATCTTCTGAAGACACAGGGTTTCCATGAGAATCTGAAAGAGAGGCACCCAAAATAGCCAATTAATTTGAATGAACAGCTGTAAAAGGCACTGTGAAAAGAACTAACATAACTGTAGTCCAGTTTTTCAAGGTAAAATCCTTAAGATTGCTCTTCAAAGTCTCTTTTTACGGGTCTAGATAGAAATGCTTTGTTTTCCATACAAGACAGGTACCTCCAACATCACTGACTTCTGTTTGTTTATGAAATCTGCTAAAATCAGGCTACCAGGCATACAAATAGAAAATTAGGCTCATAAATTACAAACTTTTGGACTGCTATGTATTAATTTCTTCTTTTATTTTAGCAAAGAAACATCAGCTTCAGAAAATTATTCAGAAAATCAGCAAAGAACACAGCAAGTAAAGGAAAGCTCAAGCTCGAATCATGAGTAGTAGGCTCTGTTCATAGGTAGAAATCAGCTTCTCAAACACCCACTGAAAATCACAGAATAACAAATTCAAACTACATTCATATGAGGTTGGTATTGATACATCTTAATCTAGCAGTTCCTGACAGATTACTTAAATCTTGTATTACCACTTTAATGTACTCTTTGCAGTCTCGCAGTCTCTCACTTTGACCTCAATTAAAAAAAGGCTGAATATTTAAAAGGATGTAAAAAAGCAAAAGTATAAAATAACCAATCCTGCCCTCTTAGACATGGATATAAAAGCTAAAGGATAACTAAAAAGTGAATTGGCAAAAATAGCCAAGCAGCCTCATTAGTACTGAACAGGCAGTGTTTTTCAAAATCAGTTTATCCTTAAATACCCCATGTCAAAATAAAGAACATGTATTTTTCCACACACTATAATTCTTTTTTTAAATAGAAACCACACCTGCAAGATTTGGTCTTTTCTGCTCTTGCTGTACAGAATTTTTGCAGGAACCTTCTAGGAACAGCAGTAAGAAGATCCAGTCAGTGACTAACACTTTCTAACCAAACTGAAGCAACTAAAAGACAAAATACTGCTTTCCTGATGTGCTTTACCACTACAGTGAGTGCTTACTGGAAATTTCATTACTGCACAGGGTGAGGGCAAGAATTTGAAACCTTTACTCAGAGCGGATATTGCTTTACACATTCCACAGCTTAGTCTTTGAAATGCCCATTTTTACTCCTGTGTAAATCCAACAGATAGTTGTTTTTTACTATTGGTAGTGACATGAAATTCAAAATGAGAGATAAGTGTTTTAAGGAGAAAGGTGCTGTTATTAATTCTATTAATGTGAACTGTGTAAGAAATGAAAACCTATTTACTTAAAACCAAGACCTTTTCCCTAGAAACCAAGCAGTGAATAGAATTTTTTTTACGATGACATCTTGCGTTACTTCAAAATAAGCTGAAACAATATATAAGAAATTGAAATACAAACAAGAGATTGAATCACAGCAAATTATACAAATGACAAACCTCCTCTGGAAAATGACACCTTTTTGAATGGGAAATGGTTAAATTAATAAGCTTCTTCCAATGAAGAATTCCAAATTCCAGTCTTTGCAACATTAAAGTCATATATCTATTTTGCTGAGAAATCACCCCTGTCTCTGACTGCCACCTTATTGGAAACTTTATTTCATATTTCAGGTCCCTTTATCTTCTGTGATCCTAAGTGCACTGCCTAGCCTGAAAGTTCACCAGGCAGACTCATTCTTTTCTTACTAATACACCCTTTGTGTCTGCTGGGTTTATGGATTTCATGCCTATTTGTGCAAGGTTAAGATGGGTTGCTTCAGATTTTATGGAGACAGCCAAGTGAAGTTCCACACAAGTGGCCAGATGGGCTTAAATGTATAAAGTATACTGTGACCAATGAATTAAAGCTGTCACTCTCTATCTCATCTTTTGTCTCTCTGCAGCTGAGGCCATATTAAGATATGAAAACTTGCATCATCAGTCTCTTTTCAAAATGCATAATTTCTGCATTTTTAAACAGCTACACTACTTTCTACAATGAAATGGAACAGAGTTTGCTCTGATTTATGGAGAATCTATGGTCCTGAATACATTTGGAAGACCAATAAATATTTTTCTCTGATCCTTAAAATATATATATTTAAAACAATAAATCCAGGAGAAAAAAATAATCACTAATTCAAAAAACAAATAAGAATGCTTTTTAAACATGTCAACCATTCAGTCATATAGAAAGACAGTACTTTCACATACAGAAACATTTTGCATTGCTCAGTCAATGCCTGTCTGAAGACTATAAAATCCTGCAGAATCTCTTTGAACGTTTATTATTCTAATTTTTAATTAACATTAATTTCATGCTATTATTTGACTTGTCATTGCAAGCAAAGTAATATACTTTCTTTTAAGAAATTAGGCTTATGGCACATTGTATATGGGTGGACTGTTAGAGCTATTCCATTAGCTGGTATTTATTTACACACATAGTGAAGAGAAAAATGTGTCTATATTCACACTCAGCATCAGACAAAAGGAGATGGAAGGGATTTCAAGAGGTCCCATTTGACCCATGTCCTACTTCTCTTATAATTCAAAAATAGAAAGTAAGCTAAATATAAAGCAAAGGGAATGAAATCTAGTGAACTCCTTATCCCTAAAAATTTCCAGGAACTTTATCTCAGAAGCCTTTCTTTGAGAAGGACATCTTCCCTCTCCACAACAGCCCTCAATCCTCAATGATCAGTCATGAAAAAAGCTCCTGAACAAAAAAAAAAAAAAAAAAAAGTACTTTTTCTTCATCCCAGGAAATTTCTGGAAGCTTTGATTGAAATATAAATGGTTCATAATGAACATTCCTGTTGCTGCTTGCACTCCTTGGGGAGATGTGCCAAAATAATAAGTGAACATAAACATTCTACAGCAAAGTGCATCCTATTGCCAGAGCAGCAGCCGCAGCATTTAATGTACTTGAAAATGCCTCAGAGTTGTTGGAGCAGGCTGATCCCACAACTCCCTAAAACCAGCATATTATCACAGTGACTCATGCCTTCTTCTACCCCAAGATAAGAGCATTCTTTTTAATCACAGATAATGTTGCTATGGCTATTGCTCATAAGCTACTCGATTTGACTGTCTTGAAGCTCCAAGTTTCAAACTTCAATGAAAACTAATTAGAATTTACAGAGAGAAGAACCTCTAATTCCCTGATGTTAAATATTCATATAAATAATAATAACATAAAAACTATCACTAAGTCGCTAAAGTATAAATTAAAGATTAGTATACAATTAAGATTGGAATGCCAAAGATTCAAAAAAGACTGGAAATTCCAGGTTCACAGGTGTGCAAGGAACCTTAACTTGGCCTTGCACATGTACAACCTATGGAATGGTACTTTTCCACATGCATGTCTCATTCAGTGCTCAAAATGTACAAACAGTAAGGAGAAATATCTAAGTGCTGTTAACACTGTTAATTCTCACAATTAAAAACTTGCAAAACACCTGGAACCTGTAACATATTGTCCAAGCGTCTTCTCAAATATATGTCTGTGATGCAATATGAAAATTATTTGGTAAAATATTACCAACATAAGAATATGCTATTTTGTCTCCTTTCTAGTTATGTATGCTTCCAAAACTGGTAAAATATCATTATTGCACTTCTATCTTATAACATACAGTTGGAGGAGACAGCACCAAACTGGTTTGCTGAGATGGAGAAAAAAAAAAAAAGATTATTTTCTTCAAGTCGTTTTCAGGCCACAAACAAAAATATCAACAAAAAAAGGGGTTGACAGAATGCCCTGAAGACATGCTAGCTAGTTCCCAAATCACATCTCCTAAATGAAGCAATTAGAATAATAAAGATTCGATGAGACTTTCTTGTGTTTTGTACACTTGAGACATCCAATGGTTGAATCTTACGCTCAACCTTTAATTGTGCAGTAATTGTGCAGACATCTAATAACAAATAGCTGCATACCATATATTCATACAAACTGTGTGTTTCACAGTAACATTAACCACAGTTGTAGGGCTTCTCAGAGCTGGTACTGGAAACAAAGTGTGCTGCAATATGTTCCAATGTCACTACTTATTTGTCAACAAGCAGAGGTAATACTGCCAAGCTCCCATAGGTGGTAACCTATTACTTTGCAAAAGTTAGGCTAGAGATCAGCAAAAAAATGTTGTGCCAATTCTCATCTTTTTATATAAAACATTTTTGTAAACGATGCCTTCAAGTTACGTGTTGTGACAAGACAAAATGTCTATTGAAATTCTATGATTTTGTTTCTCCACAGCACAGTATTATAAGCATAATACAGCAAGGTATGTCTAGGTCTCAAAAAATAATTTTTTTTCCCTAACAACAAAGCTCTTGCAGTCTTTCTTTATGTAAAATAGCACATTTCCTTTTAAAATAAACAAACAAATTGTTTTCCGGTCCTTGGAATTCCACAGAAAGCTTTAAAAGGTCATTCAAAAGCCTAGAGGAAAATTCAGAAGCCTCATGGGGGGGGGGTGTGCTTTAAGAAGGCATATGATTTTTCAGTTGATCTCATGATTTTAAACACTGGAAGGTGATTTTATGAATAACAAGCCAGTCAGACTGTTGTCTTGTCCCTGGTGGCACGGGAAGTCTGGGGTACCACAGCTCAGTGAGCTGCTTCATGTCAGCTGAGACGTGGAAAATGAAAAAGCTTCGAGCTTACAATTTGTACCTGTCTTTGTAACAGGTTAAGTGTGTGCACAAGGTCATTTATCACAGCTCAGCTGATGCATGGGACTGTGATTGCACGCCTCAGCTCCCAGGGAATCCAGTGTCTCCTGTCCTCCCCTCTTGCTCTCATTCTGGAAGGAGGCCTCCAAAAGGTGAAGCTTCCTCCTGTCACACATCTGGCTGAGACTCTGCCCAAGCATGTCTCATCTGTGGGGAGCACCCCACATAGCACACGGACTCAAACTGAGGTCACTGTACAAGACAGTAGGCTACACTGAGGAAAAAACCCTCTTATTTGGATGCTCCAGAGCCAGCCACAACCTAGTCTCACATTTTTGTAAGAAAAGCACATTATGCGGAGAGAGATGTCAGATTTTAATGAAAAGTTCCTTTAAAAAAGTGAACCTCTAAATCACATAGTATATTCTGTTTCCACACAAGGAATTCTTATTTTATTTTATTTTTTTTTTTTAAAAAGGAAAAGTTGTACTAATTCAGATATCAGGAAAAGACTTCCTAAAGGAATAGTTGGGGTCAGTGCCAGAAATGTAGAAACCTGAAGCTGTTGGTGGCAAGCATGTAGTTTCTAGAGCATGTAGGTACAGGGAGTGAGGACAGCTTCAAACCTTCTAAAAGCAGCATCCCTAGTCCTCTTCCCTCCCCCTCATTGGCCTCCCTTCCCTCTCTCTGGAACCATGTAATTTATCGCTGGTGAGAAGTGCCAATTGATGACATCAACAAATTAATTTCCTTTCTTCAGAAAGCTACCAGAAAACTCTAATGTTCCACCCCCACGCTGGGAGCACTTCTAAAAACTAAGAATGCAATTCCTTGAGGGAGCTTGTTCCTTGAGGGGGCTTGTTCCTTGAGGGAACTTGCATCACAGGGTAGAGTTGGATAAACTGCAGCCATTCTTCTACCTGGATAATTTTAGGTTGATCTGTGCTACCAAAGAATATTACTCCTTAAATTTAAGTACTAATTTTCAGCAGCCTTCTGCAGCACTGTCTAGGTATTTATTTGTGATGCTTCCCGTGGTGTGGATGTCCACAAGATTCCTGTCTCCAGATCTTCGCCATGAAACAACCAAATTATGGGATCTACTACAGCATATCTAGAACTGGCCATGTCACTTAATTAGAAGCAAGCAGTGAACACTACGAAAGCAAACTCCAGACACAAGGAAATACATGTATTCTACTAGACTTGCACATCTAAACACCTTTTGAGGTGTGTGATTGCTTCTTGTTTTCTAACATAGTGGCAGTAAAAGCCAGGAATCCAGGAGAGCAGGCAAATATCTTACCCTGACAGTCTCACTTGTTTCTTTTTTCCACATACCAAAACCTCGAAGTGATTAAGCTCCATTACAAAATTCACCTTCATTTAGTATTTGCTTATCATCAGAGAAATGGGGGAAAAAAAAAAGCAGTTATGAAATCTTTGGATTTGAACATTTGAGGTTATCCTCATAAGCCTCACTAATGTAGAATTTTCAGAACTTAAGCCTGGAAAGCTGACTGGAAAGCTGACTGTAGGAAGCTGTGAATGGTAGCTGGCTGTAGGAAAGAGCAATCCAACAAATAACCATGGGGTTTTCCTGTACTAATTCCACATTAATGGAATATCATAGAAGCAGTGTGTAATTTTGTTGTAAAATCTCTATCAATGTAATTGGGAGTCATATGCCTGCATAATTTAACTAAGTTAAAGAGGGACTTCACTTTAATAGCCAAGGAAATGTACATATAATATTCCATATTAGTTGCTCTGCCTTGTTTTCACATGCTGTTAATTATAGATTTTTAAATACAAGTGAAATAAGAAGGAAGATTTACTAATGATACAGAGACAGACGGGACGTAAAGCCCAAAGCAACATGCTGAGTTTGCTTTCACAACTATATACTCTAAGGATAAGGTATTTTGCTACAGGCATACTAGTAAAGCAGCATATGACTACACTAAAAGCTACTTTAAGTAATCTTCAGGTAACCAACAGCAAAGATGCATTTCTCCCAGAAAGCTCCAGGAGCAACGCCCCTGATGTGCATTTATGACAGAGATGTTTGGTGTTAATGAAATTAGAAGGTCAAGATTATTGTAAATCATCTGGGTACCTCCTTTTCCTGTACTCAGGTTATTTACTAGCTCTCACACAGAGTTGATATTTATTGTGCCTAATTTTAGCATGCTTGGTTGTTTGTTTTTTTTTTTCAATAAAGATAAAATCTGATCAAGACAAATTACATCCCTAAACTAAAGTGATTCAAGACTTAGTGATTCATGCTCCCCTACATGTTTTATTACACCAGTCTTAAGGCTGAAAATTCACTTTGAAAAGTCAACAACCAAACTCATGAACTGGGAGACTAAAAAAACCGTGTTGTTATAACCCCATCTTTAGAATGCAGTTCTAAGGGAAGTTTTAAACCAGAAATGCCAAATCCTGCTATTCCAAGGATCAAGTGACGCTATCTATTTCACTTGTCTTGAAAGTATTGCCGGTGCCATAAAAGACAAAAGTAAACAAACAGAAATCATGGAAACCAAGAGGCAGGATTACCAGCAAGCTTACCTAACTGGATAAACTGGGGATCGCTTTTCACTCCAGGTCCTGCCCCAGTACTCGCTGCCACTTCCACGCTGTATCGAATCCCAGGAACTAGGGAGGGGATGACTACGGAAAAGGTGGTACCATCCACTGTCTTGTTTATATGGTATCGACTTTCATTGCCAAGACACCAAACCTGAGGGGAAGTAAGTGCATGGTATGCATAAATGTTCAACATTCAGCACCGAAGGATAAGCAGAAGGAAAGATGACACATTCTCTTCTTCTGGATAAAGGAATTTACACTTTGTCACTACATCTGCAGTCATGGATTGCTGTCCTAGGCACTCTACAAATAATAAAAAGGTACTTTTTGTTCCAAAGAGCAGATCCAACTACTACAATTATTTGATGTGTTTGTTATAAATCATTCACAGTTCAACTGGTGTTAATAAAACTAAAAGCATCAGTAGCACAGAACAAGAAAGGGAAGCCCTGTAGCCAAGAACTGTTCACATGAACAGCTAAGTAAGAGCATTTGGTTAAATGAATTTGCCATTCTCTTGCTCAGGAATTATTTGTCAAGCAAGGCTTTCATCACTCAAGTGCATGATGTCATTTATCACATGACATCACAAGAGAACTGACGCCATGCTGGAATCCAAGTGGTATCTTTTTCTTTTTTTTTTTTTTTTTTAAAGATGGCAGCAAGAGACAAAGACTGAATGATTTTCTGTCTTCTAATTGAGAGACAACAGCATAACATCAGATCTCATTTTTCTGAGATCTAGACCAGGATACAGGTTTAGTGACTTCAAATCACCACTTTGCAAATTATATCAGTGACATTGAATGATATGGGAGAAACAAGATGATGAGATATTTTTATCCTTGTAGGCCTGAACCACTGATGTGGCAAATGCTTTTTAAGATTATGGTTGAACAATTCAAGGTGAAGTAGCAGCCAATCTAGATCTGCTAAAAAAAAAAGATGAAGCTGTGTTGATTTCGGTTCTGTCCCCCTTCCACAAATGTATTGCTCTTCAAAGAACATCTATCCAGAAAGTTAAATTAGTTAAATTCAGTACTTTATCTGTAAAGAAGCAAATCTGGCTGAGAACAGCAGTACATCTGAGCCTGGGCTGATTGTACATAGGAGGGAAGATTTTGCTTTTGACATATGGAGCTCCTAAAAGATTTAGTACCCAGATAGCTGCTTTAAATCCCTCGTGCAATTCTGCTGCAGTGGAGACTGCCAGGTGAGTGAGCTACAGTTTCACATGCAGAACAATTGCCACGGCCCTTTCTGCCTGGACACTGGAAATTTTATCTCACCTTCAGGACGCTGTAAGACCCTTTTTCCTTCTCTGAATGCCAAGGATTGAAACAAGGCTAGTGGGACACTGTGAGGATGTGAAATGTACTTTAAGTCCCTTTGAAATCGAATCCCAACACAGGATATACATAAGTGCTGCTGCAGAGCAGGTCAGAGCACACAAAGAGAATCTCCTCTTTGTATTCTGACACTATATAGAGACTTTTTCAGTCAGTACTTCTAGTAAAATTATAACTAATACTGTTCTTAGATCCTAGAGGATGGTCATGAAAATGCTCTTATGTAAATAGGAACTCGATTAAGTGTTGAAGAAAACATTTAAATCTACATTTTGACTGCAGTAATTTTCACAGAAATTGTTACTGCCACCCTGCAAAATGGTGCATATGCAAACAATGGAAACAATTTATTATGTGCTTGTGACTATGAACTACTAATTCAGGAAACAAAGTTCTGTTCTTAGGCACTCAAGTACATGAAGAAACGCATGATAAAAGAAACAATAATGTTATGTTAAACATCAGGTTGTTCAGTACAATACTATATTGATTGTATAGCTCAATAGGCAAGTGAAAATGAACTTTTAGAGTGCTACAAAACAAGGATGAATTCACATTATAACAGATGCATAAGTGAAGAAAGAATTAGTATAACAAGAGAATTTCTAACTTCATGGTAAGAAAGGAAAAAATGATTTCTGCTGCGAATTTGAATTTCTGGCTTTTTGCTTGTGATACTGTCACTTCTTCAATTAAGATGGTATACTTCTTCCTATTTAGTTTATCCTTTAATTAAAGTAGGTATACTCTTGCCTTTGATTTGAGTTGCTGAGAAAACAATGAATTCCCACACATATGCATATCTTTTTTTTTTTTTTTCTGGGAGAAAACATAAAAGATAGAAAAACAAAAAAGGAAACAAAAAAGAGAAAATTTCACGTGACTTCGTTTTTTTTTCTTGTTATTAGTTTTTAATCTTAAATAACTAGTTCTGCATTTATTTAGTTTTTAGACAAAACCAGTAGTTACACGTAGCAACTTAAAGAGCAATGACATATAAATTCATTGTGTCTGTTTTCTGTCCGTGGTGAAAACTACAAAGGAAAATAATAGCATCAACACAAGAAACGTAGATGTCAAATGTGCCAGTGTGCCATCTACTGCCACACAAGCACTGCAGGATGCTTGCTCCTCCATCTGATAGTCTATTCCCTCAGAATGCTAGCAGGTGGGGTAGGTATCATATCTACTCGGAAATGGGAATTTCCTGACTTTTATTGTGGTGTCCTTGCAACCTTAACATTCCTCTCATGTAGTTTCTTGTTGGAAATAATTCCATCTCTCCAGCTCAAGGTCTGTCTTTAAATGAAATAACTTCACAAGTATTTTTTTTCCAATTACATTATATATCTGAAACTAAGCCATAAACGGATTTTTTTTACCAGTTGACCAGGTTCTGAAAAGGGTTTTATTATTCTAAATTGACCATGAAGCTTAGCAACCTCTTCCCTTTTCCATTTCTACTCAGGGAAAAGAAACATCAGAATGAGTTTTGATGGCTAGGAATATATGTTTATAGCACTGTGTTTAAACCTGAAAAGTAGCCAAGACATTCTCATTTGAAAGATTTTCTCAATCATACGCATTTGCAGAAGACTGAAACCAAAGCTCCTGCCCATGGCTACAAGGCTTACATGATATCCACAACTAGATATTCAAAACATCCGTAGCTTGCTTAGGAAAAATAAGCTTCATTTACTTTGCTATGTAAATTATCACAAAAAAATTTGAACTGTTTGTAAATGAACATCAAATAATAAATATTTATGATGTACTTTCAAATAGTTAAAAGTTAAATAGCATAATGAGAACTGTGTTTGGAAGAAAAGAAAAATTTCTGTACACTAAATAGATTTATTATTATACAAGCACATTCTTCTCTTGAAAGTTTTCCGTTTGTTTCAACTACCCAGTTACGCATAATTTACTCAGATCTTAACACTGTTAATTATTATCCCTAAGCTTTTCAACTCATTAAGCCTGTTTATATTTACTACCTTGGCCAATGCCTTAGAGTCACAAAATGGTTCTCATACAGGTATGGTTCCCCCTCTACTTGAGTGTGCATTTCTCAAGTTTTAATGAAGGCAAAGGATGTATCTGTTTTAATTAAGTGTTGACCCTTTGCTTTGACTTACGGAGGCTGTTTTAATTGCCTTTCCACCATCTAGGCAGAACTACTAAATATGGAGTTTGAGTCACAGCAGTGATTTTCTATCCCATTTTCTCTGAGTAACCAGAAGATGGAGCCAAGCACCCACGAACAGCCCATCCCTCACTACCTGGCCGTGCTCGCTCTGCCAGGGGACCAAGGCATGCCAGCAGTACCTTATATTCCTGAACCATCCCGTTCTGGTTGTCCTCAGGGGGTGGCTGCCAGGTGACCACGATTGCTGTCCCGTTCCCATCGTTCTTAGTTACTGAAACACTCTGAGGTGGAGCACTAGGAGCTGTTTGTTTGGAAAGAAGGATTGAACAGTTATGTTTGTCACAGCCAGAAACACGGTTTTTTAAGAGGAAGATGGTTTCTGGGCTATACAAATGCAATCTTTTGTGCCCCATCCTTCAATGAGGGCAGCCCCGACTACAGGGTAAAATGATATGGAAGGAAAGTGTGTCAAACTGCAAACCAGGCTCCTGGATTCTGTGGTAGTCTTGCTGTGTAGGACAGGAAAAGTCACACTCATCACTAGACTCTTCAAGCTCAGATACTCTTTACCTGAATGTCACAGTCTTGAGCATTGAATTCATCAATGGTCTCAAATCATCTCACCCAGCACCAAGAGTTTTGAAAAATAAAGACTCTAAACTGACCCCAATCTAAACTTCATTTTCCTCTAGTGTGTAAATAATAATGAGTAATATGAAACTTATTAAAATCAGGACAGCATGTGTTAACACAAATATTAACACATTTATAACAATAATTTATGGTTTGCATTTGAAATAGTCCTCCTAAAAACCGGATGCTTAGCTGATGCTTGGGATGAATGCAGCTATGCACACCTCTTGAACCACTTGTAGTAGTAAACTGGAGCTACAGGGCATTTATAATGGGGAAGGAGGACAGAAGGGGAAAGGTTGTACACCCTAGTAGAGGCACTGAAGGCACTGGCCACCTCGCACACTCATTATGCCTGTGCAGCAACAAAAGGAAGAGCTTTATGAACCTTCTCTTTTTAACACATGTATGAGATGGAAATGCATAATTTAGTCCACTATATCTGTTGCCTTCATTCATCTTTTCACTTTGTCTCACTGATTGATCCAGATATAAAAGCCTTCTAAAAAGCATGGTTTCCATTCCCTCAGCTGCAGCGCTTTGATGATTTCTGTGGTGTCTGCTATCTACTCAAGATAGTGATTAGCAAGTGCTTGAATCTGACAGAAGTCACTTGTGACCAGCCCATGAACTCAGCAGGGAGGAGTGCACACTGCAGGGAAGATAAAGAAGTGCATTTCCCATTGTGTGTTGGAGGGGATTTTTGCACATCCCTCTCCCTCTGTCTCTCGTGCCTGGCTCTGAATATTTACTTCTGTGTCACCAAACAATTCACATAATGATCAGTCCGACACAGCCTCCTCTGCCACAGACTGCTGCTCTCAAACGGCACGCACTTCAAACAAAATCAAATAATGAACATATCAGAGGAAAGCTGGCCAGACTGCTACTTCAAAAAGGAAAGATGAAGACAGTCTGGCTCCTACTTGCCTTCTTCCAGGGTCTTTGCAAATTTCACTTCACTGTCTGCTCCCTGAAACTCATTAAAAAAAGGGCGGGCCTTGATTTCGTAGTTTACGCCTTTCTTCAGCTCGGGAATGATAACGCTGTTTTTGGTTGGAGTCCTCACTTCAAAGATTAACCACTCTGACTCTCCGTAGGATGCTGGTGTAGGCCGGTACAGAATTTTATATCCTTGAATGTACTGGGATTGCTGGTCCACCTGGCAAGACAGCAGAACACAGAACACGTCCATAAACAGACAGGAACCAGGGACGATGCCCGTGACACTGTGCCCGGTCCCTGGGCCACCCCGCTCGTGTTACTCAAAGTAAACATCACTGCCACAGCAGACAAAGGCTTCTTGCATTACAGCAAATTACAGGCCTGACTCGCAAGTGCATTAATCTGCTTGATGCTGGTAGAACTGTGCTGGTTTCCCTGGATTTAGGAAGGCATTAAAGGTGGATAACGGAGTTGTATAATACGTCTCGGCTCCATGAAACGAACAGTCTTTGCATCCACAGGGTGACACAGCTCGGCACAGGCCAGACTTCTGCCCACCTGAATTTGCACAGCAGCACAGGGGGCACACAGGGAAAGAGGGATCTACAGTGCCACAGCTCAGGGTGATGAACATGGAGATCAAAGAGAGAGCCTGCCAACCGTCCTGAGATGTAGAAGCTTCCCAAAACCCAAGCAATGAGCACTGCTTCCTGCCTGCTTCACTTTGGAGAAAGTGAATTGGAAGGACAGCCAGCTGGCACCTTCTCCATGGCTGTGGCTGAGCTTGTCAGATCTGTCCAAGCTCTTCCCCCATGTCCACCCCCTCATCAGGAGGATGTTCTGATGGAAGGAAAGGGCTGTTCCAAGAGGGCTCTGGGGAGGCTCATAAAACTCAGTATGGCAACATGGATGAGACTTGGAAACATAGATCAAGCTGATGCTTAGTGCCCCTGAGCGCTTTTTAGACCAAAGTAATTTTATATCAACTGTATGGAGAAAAAGATCTTAATGTAAATAAGGGTGCATTCAATATGTTTGGCTATAACTGAAACAGAAAGCTATCATATACATGTGATCTGTCATGAAGCATACACTATCTTTTAACTACCAATTTCAATTTCTAGTGGATAAGAAAGTCCAATTACAACCACAATAAAAATTTTTAAAGCGCATCAGACTTTCCCTGTTTTCAAAAAATCTCATACAGTGATATTAAAAAACTGTGTGCTTGCAATTTTACTCCGAAAAGCAACATATTTCATTTTTAATAATCACATAAAGAATCTGTGTGTTAGTCGAAAGTGAGGTAATGCTTATTTTTGAAATTGTAGAGAAGCCACAGGCTACCCCAGAGACTGACAAAAAATGCCTTTCTGGAAAAAGTTGTTCTACAAGGAAAGGTCAAGCAAAATCATGCTAGGAACCTTGAAGATGTTTTAAAGTTATTAGCTAAAACAGGAGATTGCCTGCTGCAGGTGGCCATGTTGCAGGTGAGAGTGTAATTACTGTGCAACAGTATTACTGTATTATGGTGCAGCACATATTATTGGTATTCTTGCAGCACTGAGAAGCCCTAGCCATGGATCAGTACTCCTTTGGGCTACAGCTCCTCTACAAAGTCAAAAATCCCTTTGTTCCTGTTCAAAAAATCCTGCCATGACATGCCAGGGGCTGCAGCCTGTGCTCATCCACAATATCCCCATCAATATATTGACATGTTCCGGTGGAAGTCGTAAAAAGACCTCAAAGCTCACTCCCTATGGTTTTACCCCTGTACCTGGTATAATTACATCCCCAATTTTTTCTTCATTCCGCATTTCATTTTAAAACTGCTCTTCTTTGAATTACATTTTCTTACCTCATTGTTCACTATTTGCAGTTTCCCACATTACCCTCTGTCTTTATTTCTAGCTCCGGATTGCCAAAAGTCTCTCACAGTGAGCCATTTTTAATCCTTTCTCACACTGACACCTCAGCCTTGTAAGTCTGAATCTTTTTTTATGTATATTCCCATCCTCCTTGCTTCAGGACTCCTAGAGCATTGTTTCCTCACTCCCTCATTTCCTCTGTGATAATCCTCCACTTGGCCAACTTCCTGCTGCCTCCCACCACACGCCAATGTGACACTGCCCTTTTCATCTCCTCTCTCTGTACCATATGTACTCCCAGGACAGGAGGGAAGCATAGGTTCAGATGAGGCTATATGGATTTGGGTGTGTTTGTCAGTATGTCTGTAGGATGGAGGTAACACTTTCAAACAGAATTATGCAGTATTTTTCTGCACTGGTGACTGACAGACAGGGAAGTGCCCGTGCTATCTCATTAGGGGACTGATACACTCCCTCCTGAAAGCAGTGCAAAGGCTTCAAATGACATGACTTAGGAGGCCTTTGATCAGTCCTTTAGCTTCCAGAGGAGGACTCTGAAACTCTCACCATGTTGTAAACAGCACTCTCTATGGGGACATAGATG
The DNA here is from genome assembly GCF_036250125.1 of Pseudopipra pipra. Lineage (NCBI taxonomy): Eukaryota > Metazoa > Chordata > Aves > Passeriformes > Pipridae > Pseudopipra > Pseudopipra pipra. The sequence goes on from NC_087550.1 coordinate 2,303,261, forward strand.
GGGAAAATGGGACAAAATTTAATGAAGTGGGAAAGCAAAGCCCAAGTCTCTTCATTCCAGAGAAAAAGGATCTGCAAGCATACAAACCACACAGCTTCCTGAAGTGTGACTCCACTGCAGTCAAAGCAGGACAATTTAGCAGTACCTGTAACCACCACCATAACACAGATTTATACTCACAGTCCAATGAACTTCAATTGAGGAGGAAGAAAGGATAGTAGGGTTGTGCAGATGTAATACCACGTCACCCAGCTCTCTCTGGACCTGCTTGTGATCCACACCTTGGCTTGTTGGTGGAACATCTGTAATAATTTAAGATTCCATTCTCACAAGTACATATGATTGTTATAATAAGTACACATAAATACAAATGAATGTATCAGAAAGTATATGATGCTATCACCTACAAAGTTTACCCTAAGTGCTTCCCAATTATCTAAGAAAAAACTACATCAAATATTTTCCTGAGCAAACCACCAGTGCTGAGGTGGTACCAAATCAATACACTGCACTTCCTCAGAGAGAAACACGAGGGGAATGCTGCAGAAAAAGACACACCACACTAAAGCATGGCTTTGGTAAATGGCTAAAGCAGCATTTCTTTATTCTTTCCTGTTGGGAAGAAAAAATGTTCTGCAAATTCCAAGAGATCAGGAAACCTGTAAAGAATGGCAGAACCAAAAGCTGTATCTTCAGATAAATTCCTGGCAAACTTAGTGTTTTTAACTACAAAATCATGTAACAACCAAAGAAAAAGAAAAATTAGTCACATGGCTGCAGCTTCTCTGATGGTAAGTGGCTTCTGTAAACAGGAGGCAGAGCCTGGGTGAGTCCTGTCTGCATCGTTTGATACTTGGTCCATCTTATAGCTAGAAGAGTTATTCGTATCAATGAAGGGACAAATTCCTCTCAAAATACTCAACAGTACAATGGAAACATATTTTTTTGTATGCTGAGTCCTTGAAAAGCATATTTAACTGAAATTGATGACTGTCAGATGCATAAAATTTATAGGGTAGAACTAACAGTGTATCTAAAATAGACATATACTATGGACAGCAGAGTGACAGAGTTTCTGTATTGATTTCATACCTCTCTCCTTGATCACTTAAATTTAAAGAAATACCATGATGAGTATCATTAAAAATCACAGGCTGAGAAATTCATGAAAAGTACTTGAAATTCTTACTTTTTTTTTTTTTTTTTAATTAATCTAATTCCAGATATAGAGTAATGCATTACATAAACTTTGCTCCAGCCCTACTACTTCCCTGCCTGACCTCCTCTAGTGAGAAACCAACATCAGGAAATCTTCAAGGGTTCTGTTCTCTGAAGATTGGAATTTCCTGGGAATTTCCATAGCTGTCTGCTTTCAAGAAGTGCTAAAGTATACAGAATTTCTGTATATATATATATGTACAACTACTGTAATAACTCACTGCAGGTGTGCAGACTATCTTGAAAGATGAGATGATGCATTTACTAAGTGTCTTCTACATCGGTGAGTGCAACAGTTGTAAAATGTGCTTTTTGCATGGTGGTCATATTCTCCATTTACCAGCTTTCAATCCTGACTAAATATTAGTAAAACCATTGTAAGGCTGCATCAGGACAAGCCATGAGGCCTGCTTTCCTTCCAGAAATATAGTTCCCATTCACACAAAGCCTATGTCACTCTCAACTTTTATCATACAGTTTCCTCAACACAGGAAACCTCTTCTTCCTTTACAAGAAGCTGGTATTTCTTCAAAGTTTAAGAAGCAAACTGAGGTTTGCGTGCAGTCTGTGAGTGACAAATCTGGATTCTTAGCAAGCAACACTGATAACAACGAAACAACAAAACAAAAAAACTCTCCGATGAGTCACTGCTATTTCCACATGTAGTATGTTCTGCCAAACAGTCCATTTATCAGAGTATTTCCCTCCTCCCAAAGTTTGAAAGCATTAAAGATAGAAGCTTCTGTTTGGAGTGTTGCCTAAAGATCACCCTGCTTAGAATTTAAGAGGAAAGTCAGTGGAATAATTAGTTCTATCTTCGCTAGTCATAAAAGATGAGTCATCAGCAATATGAATCAATCTATTCACAGGCTCAGCCATTTGCACATCTGTGCTATACAATGATGTGTGTGTTTCCTTGTTTCAGCTCCAAGCTTCCAAGGCAGGGACTGTCAGTGGTAACACCCAAGCATGTGGTTGGTAATGCTGGTAAAGTGCAAAGATGAAGGTAAGTTAGGTTCCTGGACCGGACATGCATTATAGCAAGACAATACCACCCTCCAGACAAAAGTGAACTGGGAAATTTTTGAACTTTTTTAGCTAGACCACAACTTAAACAAAACTGAAATGATATTGGAAGAAGAGCAGAACCTCTTTGAAGAACTTGACACTTGACTGTATTTCTTACTGTTGAAGAAGATTTCGTGTATTGGTTGTTATTTTCACTGAGGTTTTGCGTGGCTCTCCGGTTTTCAGTTCTACTAGGTGCCCAGAGAACAGCAAAGCTTTTCCACGTTACTATAAACCATTCAGTTGAGGGAACAGAACATTTGCTGTTTCTCAGAACCAGGTCAGTGATCAGTTGATTTGGGACAGACACAATACCTTGTCTTCAGGAATGACACTGCACTACACTCCATGAAGAAAGGACTCCCGTAGAACACTGCAGCCTGCCCACATAATAACATGTGTTGCTCTATTTCCAGGAATCAGGAATCAGTAAAAGGTTACTAAATCTTTCCTTAGTAACAGACTTAGGAACCTGTGCAACCCCTCTGCTGTCTACATATATCCACTGAAATTGTCATCCATCAGGAGAAACGCATAATACCAAAAGACAGCAATGTGAAACTGGTCACTCCCCAGGGGAGATCAGCAAGACTTGCTTTCAGACCAATTACAGAAAAAATGAGAAGTCACCAAAAGAAAATGCTTTGTTTCCTCTACAGAACTTCCTTTCAAAAACAAACATGTACTTACTTGTGCAAACAAAGAAACAAATATATAACACAGACACTCTTAATAAGCCAATGGGTCAGTTTCTGCAGTGAGTAGGAAGAGCAGAAAAGCAAACAAACAAAAAAAATATGATCTGTATCACTTTTCCTTTGAAAAAGAGTATTTCTAGTTTTCCCTTCTTAAGAATCTAAGTATTTCTACTGGGAAAATGCAGGCTTCAAAGTTGCAATGTATTATTCCCTGTACATCATCCAAAGTGTCATTTATTTGCTACAGTGAACACAGCTATTTTTAATTTTACGTTACAGCTGGATTCAGTCCATAGCTGGACTTCAGTCACAGCTGGAATTGGTGGATGACTCCTTCATCCACTTCTACCCAGCCTTTTCTTTCACTTGGCTATCTGTAAGCATTGTCTCTCTTCCCTACTATTTTACTTCCAACAGTTGTATTATTGAAATACTTTTAACATACTGCCAAAACCTCTTCTTTACTGGCTCATGATGTCAAATTCCTTCAAATTTTAAACTTTTCTCTTTCCTAATGCAGCAGAAATCAACTTAGATTACGTAATTTTTCTCTCTCTGTCTCAGTCCTAAGCTTCATTTGATTCACTGAACATAGTAATAACGTTTCCATGGAATTTGAGGATTTGTGTGGTAACTCAGAAAAACAGAGATTACTTTTGTTACTAACAGGAGCTGCTATTCTGCAAGATGTAACTATCTTTGGATAAGAGATACTAGGGTTCCCTTAGGCAACACAACATGCTGTCAGAGTCTATGTTATAGAGAAATGCAATTTTAAACACAGTATTTTACCGTAGTATACATTATAGCTAGGACAGGCAGACAGTCAAAAGCTACCAGAATTCCTGCATCTGGTATCACTTAGTCCACTTGTGACAGCTGCTGTGGACACCCAAAATGTTCAGTATCAAAAGCTTACCTTGAGTTTTCACTGGATCAGATATTTGGCTTGGGTCGCTCAGTCCATATGCATTAGCTGCTCTCACAAGGAACAGATAAATTGCATTAGGTTTTAGCCCTTTAACTGCAAAACTCTCCATTTTCACATTTTCAGCTACAGTTTGCCAGCTGCTCCCAGATGCATGGCTAAGGATAAAACACACACACCAGCAGGTTAGCACGTGCTTCTTTAATAACATACTAAACACAAAGGTACGTACAGCAAGATCATGAGACTCGTATACCTGAAGGCCTCAATTATGTAAGAGGTTGGTGTTGCACCTGAATTCAAATTAGGTTGCCATGACAATGTCACTGTATTTCTGCTGACATCTGTAACCTCGGGTTTTGACGGAGCACTAGGAATCAAGTTTGGGTCAGTGGGTCTTGGTGGCTGCACTGGGACTCCAAACTCTGACAAAGGAGAGAGAGAGAAATGCTGAATATGGACAGGACGCAGCTGCAAGCTAAGTGCTGTTCACATCTGCACTGGCAATTTATGACAGAGTCAGATAACTTGTGCATTTCAATTGCTGATTTTCCTTTATGTATTCTCTCCTTGCAGAGGAACCCTAATTGATTTACCTTGGACCTCAATGTATGCACTCCATGTAGCTTCGCCACTCGGGGTTGAAGCGATGCAGGTGTACCGACCGGTGTCACCCAGCTGAATGGGGAAAGAGCAGAATAAATATTTGAAACAATCAGGCACTCAGTGGGCTAGAAAAGTAATTACAGCTCTCCATGTACCCCCATGAATATGGATGAATGTATTAGAGGCTGCAAAAACTTCGAACTACAAACTTCTTCCATTAGAAGTTATGATTTTGTGTGCTGCAGAAGGAAAATGGGTATTTATTTCTGAGCAGTCACAATAGAATTGGAAAAGCTGCACATTCTAATTTAGTGTTGACTATTCTGTAATGAACAAAGTGAAAGCAAATTTTGTAGCATTTATTCCTTACTCTGCAGAGGTCCTAACAAATAAATTGAGAAGGAACTCAGATGACAAGACCCCATGCAACTGTCAACCCTCTACATAAGTAATGCCTGGGGATTTATCAGGACTGAGCACTGGAGAACATGTCATCCTTAAATCAAAGCTTAAATATTCCACAGGGTACACATGGGGTTCCCTGTGTTAGTATAAATTTCAATCTACAGCAGACCCCAAAAGGAATCTCCATATGCTATTCTCATCCAGTCCTGAATGTTGGATTATTTGTCCATATGTGACTTAATCACATTTCATAAGAGTTTCTTTTCTTCCCCCCCAAAGAAATGCTATCCTCCTAAGATCCCAGCCTCACCAGATGAGCTGGACAGAAGCGATCAAAAATCAGAGGTTCAAGTTTTAAGCCAGTTTAACTTGTAAATGGCAACAGGGCAACTCTAGGGAATATGGTAAAGTGATGTATTCAGCCTAATTTCAAAAAATCACTACATTTCGAAACACAGAAAAGATGGCAGAGAATAAGCAGTATGACAAAATTGAACATTTTTAAAACATTTTACAGTGTGCAAGACATGACCAGCAGCAGTACTGACCAGGTACTAGAACTCCCTGAGGAGTATTTGACAAGTGGTTAACCACTTTAAACTACAGTGCACCGAGGAGTGAATATGTTTAAGCACTAAAAACTCTTTTGAAAAAGCTGTGTACATGGCTCTATTACTGCTGTATGCTGAACAAAGGTTTTCTTTATAAACATTTGAATTAACTAGATAATTTTAATCCGTTAGTGCTAAAGCCCAAATAATTTAATGATTTGTCTTACTGAAATACAAGTTTTGCTTTCCCTTTCATGTTTCAAGTACCAAATAATTCCTTTAATTAATACCTTTTAAAAAGCATTTTTCCTTATGAAATCTGAAATAACGTGCCCTAGGCAGGTGTTAAGCAAAAAGAACGAAATATCTGAAAACACAAAGTATCAGATATTTTCATACATTTATGCAACATTTCATTAATTCTAAATGTAGGATTCACTACATCTAAAGTGCCTGGAGGTGAAAAAAACCAAAGTGAAAAAAAAACAACACTGGCCATTTCAAGCTACCTTGGCATATCGGATCTGCAACGCTCCCGTCTCCAACTGCTTGATGCGAGAGTCCTGGGTGGAAACGAGGATTCCATCCTTTTTCCAGAGGATAGTGGGCATTAAAGTGCCTGTGGCCACACAGTTCAGTACTAAAGTACCATCTACAGCTACGGTCTGATTCACAGGACCCTGTCGAATGACAGGGGGAGGCCGGTCTGCAATCACTGCCAGGAGAAACAACAGGAAAGAGATTTCTGCAACTGGAAGCAATTTTCTAATCATCTAAGCAACAGCAGTTGCTTGAGGCTTTGAAACAAACTAAAGATAATTAAACAAGTAATTAAAGTTGGAGGCATGCATTATTCAGGGCAGGGTGCATTATAATGATGCACAACTACGGAAGTTTAAAATGATTCCCAACACAGGATTTTCAGAACATGGAGAGTATTACTGCACATTTCACTGTGGTATCCTCTAGGCACTCTCTATTCCAATCTCTTTATAAAGTGATAATGGGAAACGAAAGGACTTCCCAAATTCTTCCATCTTCTACCATGTGGCAGGCCTGCATAACAGAACTCATACTTCCAGCATTTAAAGACAAGAGAAAAAGGATGTGGGCTGTCAGGGAATAACCTTACAAATGTGTACTAAAAAAAAAACATTCATCACGTTCCAGCAACTCATCTTGGTGCTGCCTCCTAATGGGAGATGCCCAGCAGTGGGGTAAAGTAAACACAAAGCTAATGGATAGAACTACCATATTAAAGAAATTTCAACTCAGAAATATTTTTCCAGTAGTTTCTGACTTTTAGTTCTGTGATGACTTAATCTGTCAACATGACTTCAAAGCCACAAAGAAAATCCCACAGTGTGTTTACATCAATTTTAATGCATCTTTCATGGGTTATTTAATAACTGTACAGAGAAAGGTATAAAGCAGTCTCAGTATTCACAGAAAAGAACGACTGCCTACATGACTGTCTACCAAAAAAAGAGGTAAAAGTTATCTTATTCTGTTTCAGTGATCTGCTGTACCTGTACCATCCAAGATGACATGGACTGATGATCTGAAAATAGCCATAACTTTAAATGACATAAATCTGTTCAGCAGTGTCACGAGGCTCACGTAACTTAAAAACTGGTTTGGTAGCTGAAATACAAACCTGAAGTTCTGATAATTTGTGAACATCAGATATTTCTAAATTACTTTTCATAACAACAGACAGGGTGTTAGTACTGCTTTTTTTGGCTAAATTCCAACACCCATAATTTCATTTGCATGTTCAAATGACACTCTGTTTTCAACTGCTTCATTTATCCTTTAGTTCTTGTCCCAACCTGTTGCATTGCACTGTGAGGCCATTAGTATCTTTCTCTGCAGAGACAGTCAAAAATAAGCCCACCTAAAATTTCTATTTGACTTTGACAAGCTTGTAATCAGCTTTGCAGTTGCCAGTGGTAAGAGTCTGACCCATCTGTGCTCTAGAGGAGAAATCCAATGCCACTGAAATTCACAGTTAATTTAAGTGCCACTGAAGTTGATGGCAACTTCTATTATCTTTAAGAACACCTAGGTATCATTCAGTATATCCTGCCTTCACTTTCATGAAAGTACCAAAAAAATTACTGTCCCAAGACATTACAGAAAACAACTACCCATCAGATATCCATATATCAGATATATCAGATATCCATATACCTTAAAATCATATCTCTCTATATATCTATCATATATTTACCTACCATATATATCAGATATCCATATATCCAGACATATAATCCAGTGCATAGAGTAAAGAAAATATATTTAAAGTGGTTTTTTTCCAAGTTCAGATGACATAGGCCACTAGCTGAAAAACTCATTTTCTTAATTTTCTATTTTAAGTTCATCTCTCACTTTGCCACAGCCTTCTCCCCAGTGAAAAAAATTGGATAAAAGAGGATCACAAAATGTGGCTTATCACTTGTGAGAAACCAGAAAGGATGTAGTCCTATTCCTCCAATCTCAGTTCAGGGGGTGTAAATAAAAAATTTTATTCTCCAGGTTCGCTGCATGTTTCTAGTACTGCATTATTTCTGTGTTTTCTGTAGTGCAAAGGGCTATTTTATATAAACTATTCTCAGACAACAGCTTCCCTCCTCTTATCCTGTTTCTCCATAGGTGCTAAGATTAATATTTTCCCTGAGTATCTTTGCTGTTAAAAATATGGAGTATTTCTCATAATTAGAAACTGGCCTCACATTAGCATGTAGTACTGCTTGTAGTCATGCTCCCTGTAGCTTTTTCATCCTAATTTTTTTCCCAACTACTCCTAAAAAGAGATGTATAATAATTTTAATTTGTATGTTATCCTGCTGATCTCCACATAGGTTGAGATTTTTTCATTGCTAAAATGGAATATTAAAAAACAAGGGAGATGCTAAGCAAATGGACAACAGTAGGGATAAAGAGCGAGTCAGCAAATAATCTGAAGGTAAACTCAATGTAGTGGGGGAAGGTAAAAAAGAGTCAGATAAACATTAACAGATTTGACAAAAATCCATAAACTGAATGTACTTACCAAATACAAAATGGAAATAGAGTGTAACACAATATCCAGAATTTTAAACCCCTGACAGAGACGGCCAAAACAGGATTTTTATGTTCAAAGACACATGCAATCCACATTTATGCAAAGCAGATTTCAAAGCAGTGTCACATCACTCCACTGCTGTCTTCAAAACAAAAACAAAAACTTGGAAATGATAAACTGAATCCATGATTACCGTCTGTAACTTCCAAGTAGGCTTTTGTTATGATACTTCCTGCAACATTTAAAGTCTGGCAGATATAGTACCCAACATCAGATCTCTGGACATTGGTGATAGTGAGGTCTCCTGTCTGGGAAACTGAAAATCGGCTGGATGACTGAGGGGGCTGGTATGAGAAAAGCAGATTCTGCAAGATGTACAGGAAAGAAAAGGGGGGGAGGGGGGGGAAAGGGTTAAACAAATTCAAACATCAGTAATCTTAACTTTAATATATCTAAACAAATCAATCTTTTTACATTATACAGAAAACTTGTGGCTCTTCCTGTCTTAAGCATGTCTATACCACAATGTGGTATTCTATAGGATCTTTTGTGATAAAATAGGTGCAGATACGCACACATAATTGTGTAAGATTTTTGGGAATGTTCTAACATCCTCTATGGTTAATGTCAGATGTTGCACAAAGTTAAACAGACTAGTGAAGATGTGATATGTACAGATACCACAATGGTGCAAGCAACTGTGGTGAACCTCAGTAATTTGCTTTTATGTTCTTTTTTAGAACTTGCTCCAGGGCATTCGATTTCTTTCATTTAAATGCAGATGTTGGTTTACTTATCTGTATTTTAACATCTCCCTTCCTAAGAATGGAGAAGTTTAAAAAAAAAAAAAGAGATACTGAGCTTAGTTCACAGAATTTTCGGAGCTGGAAGGGACCTACAAAATCATTGAGTCCAACCCCTAAAGTGAATGGTCTGTATGGGGACTGAACCCACAACCTTGGCATTATAAGCACCATGCTCTAACTGATGCTCTTTAGCTCTTGCTAATCATAGTGTTTGTGTTTTATGAAAAGTCTTATGATACAGAAGTAAATCCTATGCCTTTTTAGATAGTTTTGGCATGAAGTACATAGTATTTACCAACACTGGTCAAAAATCAGAATGGCAATCAAAATAATATAAGTCCTTCACATCAAATACTGAAACCAAATTTCTACTACTGTCTGAAAAATTTGTGAATGGAAATACTTAGAGGTTACAGAGGCTATTTTTTAACTCTCTTTCTTGTTTAATTACATTTTGCATTTCCAAAAATCATCCAAAGGCATGGGACACAACATCCTCTAACTCAGTATTAGCAAACCCTGTTTGTTGACCTCCTCTTTCAGTTCCTTCAATCATCACAAGTGGTCATCACTCAGCAGAGCCAAAAATGAGCCAAAAAAAATGATGTTCTAGACAACACTTGGTAAAATAAGAAAATAAATAAACAAGATCCAGCTAACACAAAAATATAAGAATAATATTCTGGTATACTTATACTATTGAAGATTGTCATCTGAATTTGGTTTGCAGTCTAGTTGTACTTAGGTATTCAGACAGAAATGTTGCAAATGGAGTAAAGAAGCCAATCTCTAAGTGTTCTCAATTTCTCTGACCTATTGTTTTGTAACACAAAGAACCCTGTCATATGCTATTGCACCATTCATTCCTTCATTCACAGGAAAACCAGAACCCCATATTCCTTCTTTCCTTCCCATAAAGAATACTTTGTGTCACATCCCTCCTTCAAAAGATGACTCTGAAAGAAAACTGTGATTCTCTTGCTGTGCTATATTGTGTTTCACCCACTGGCTTTCAAGATCCTTTACAAAGAGGCTGGAAATAATTTTCCCTCCCATTCAAGTAAGGAACCTGGGAGAAAAAGTGACCTATTCAGGTATGGTCCGTCAATCAACTGATGGAGTGGGAAAGTAGATTTCCTCAGCCCATAACTAGAGTCCTACCCATGCAGTGATGCAGATCAATACAGCAAACAGGTTAGTTTGCCAGACACTCAAAAACACATGGCAAACTAACTGCTGTACCACAAACCCAGAGGGAAACTTTCTGAAAATCTGAGAGTATTTGGGGGTTTCCAACAAACTTTAGCAGAAGTCATCTCCACCTCCATCTCTTAAAAGTTCTCTCTGTTAGATGAATTAGATTATCACAGCAGTGAAACGTGGAATGTTTCTAGCTGATTTACAGATTTATTTTTTTACACTAATGGAGAAAATGGGAGACAGCAAAACATAGACATCCCTCCTTGTAGGGCTGACATCACATAGCAAGCACGTGACTTAGAAGTAAAGAATAAATATCCAGCAACTCCAAGCTCTAAACCTGTTTTCCACACCCTTTAAAAGAATAAATAAAATATTTTTCTGTCATGTAAAATCATCCCAGGAAGAAGGCAGAGAAAGGCTGTTTTACCTGACTTCCCTCTCTCCGCCAAAAGATGGCTGGCTGAGGGTTCCCAGTTGCTTCACACTGGAAAGTCACTGTTCTCCCCAGTGCAGCTACCTGATCTCGAGGCTTTACAACAAACTGTGGAGGCTCTGAAAGGAAAGCACCGAAAAAAACCAAAAAATAAATCACACTGCTATCAACCGATTCAAAAGAATAATTAGCCTACTGACTTTAAGTGGTGTAAACCAGAAAAGTTTCTTTAATAAGGAGAGGCAGCACAAAGACACATCAGTCTCTAATGGCCTTGGCATCGCTCAGATGATTTTTTTAGGGTCTGGACCTCCCAATTAAAACTGTGCAACATGTGGTTTTACTGCTGACCGTGTGTACAAGGAAATAAATCCCACCAACTTGATGAGACAACTTGCAGAGCAACAGTCACCAGTACAAACAAATCTGTTACAATTTAGTTTTTAAAGGACGAATAGGGCTGCAAGTCAGAATGGAGAAACCTTCGAGGGACGACTGGTCCAGAGGACACACTTTGTTAAGGACTGAAAGAAAGACTGCTGAGTAACCACAAAGTCAGGCTTACATGTACAAAACTCATCATCTTTGATTTAGGAAAACTGAGGAGAGAAAAAGCCCTTAATTGCTTATATAAGAGACTTTTGATGTAGTCGTGGACTCAAAAAAACTTAAAAGCCCAAGAAATACCATTCGACAAATTATAACCACTTAAAATCTTCAGTTCAAACACTGAAAAGGAATGAATTTAAAGGAACAGCAGAGCTAAATGTCTTCCTCATTTACATAGGCAAGAGCATGTTCAAACAAAATATATATGCAAATGAAGGCAAATTTGAAACATCTGCTCAGCCTAACGTTATAAATACTGCCAGCACTGTCCAAACTGTTTGACTTGTACAGACTTCAACAACCCCTTCATCCAGTGGTAAACAGAATGTCAAAAAATCATGTCAGTCACATTAAAAAAAAAAATCAGCATAGATGACAGCATTAGATATCTTGGTGGTGCTAGCACAGAAAAAAAATCTAGTGTGTTTTATACGCTGTTAACTTTTATTTCTTAAAAAATGTGCATTCAATGAAAGCCCATTTACTTATTAATTTCCAATTTCTTCTGATCATCTGTCCAAAACTAATTATGCTCTCCTTCTTCTTTGGACTGAGAATAAAGGGGATGTTTTGTATCTGACTTCAATAACTTGAACACTTTTTGGTGTTTGTTTTTTTTTTTCCTTCCTAAGATTTATGTATTTACAAGATTTTTCATTAGAAACGGTGTAATATATATAATTCAAAGACATGTTTTATAATAATGAGTTTTACAAATATCAAGCTATTGTGGCTTTATCTAGAATAAATTCAATAACACTCAAGTCCTTTCTAAAAAAAAAAATCACTTTCAGTGTTCCTGTGGGCCAAGATTTGCATTTATCTGTTCCCCACGCCTTGTGTTTCTGCTCCCTAGTGAGTTCACATCAGAATATACTCTTCCTATTACCCTCCATCTTTCAGAGGAATTTTTAAAGCCTAACATACTATTATGCACATTTGGATGCAAATGCTACCTTCCCTAGCATTTCCTTAGATAAGAAACTATGCAAAGTGAAGGTAAGATTGACCTACAGCAATTAGCAGACTTCAAAACATTTAGCTCTGAAACGCTGAACCAGTACCTCGGAAGAAGATGTGGGAACACTTTGAGATGACAGCAGGTTTCATTTAGAACAGAAGGTGAACTGGTTGGGGGTTTGCCACAGGGTTGTAAGGTATGATGGGGAAAATGGAGATGAGGGTGAAGCACCTTTGTTATTCTCTTACATTCTAATAACGAGAATAAATTTAGCACCGAGTTGAATTTAGGGCTTGGTTGGTTCTGTACTAGACTGTGACACAATGTCACACAAAATGGGACTGAGGTTCCAAAATCCTGTGGTAGTGCAGAGGATTTATAAGGTTTTAGATTTTGTTGTACTTGAGGATGGATACAGCTATAAAGAGATATTTTTTCTGACCATTGGAGAAATAGTTGAATGCTTGTGTTTGTAGATGACCATTCAGGGACTACTGAACACAAAAAAGAAGGGGGAATTTAGTCTTACAGGCAAGCATGGTAGAATTTATAAAATGTAAATAGGCACATGTTTCTCTAGATATTATTCTAAGTATGTATTTGTATGGATATTATTCTAAATATATATGCTTATTACCCGGATATGTATTATTCTAAATCTATTCCCATTAAGGTAAATTAATAAAAGTCTTATTAGCTTCAATGTCAGAAGAAATGAAGCAGGGTTAAGTGAAACTGTTATTAAATTCCATTCAACGTTAACTGTACTGGAAGCATTTTCACTGTTTCTTTTTTTTAATGTCAGTTTGATTTCACACCTTGGGTCACACACATGTGGTATGTAATGATAAGACTGTAAAAGATGCCAAAATAATAATCCATGTAAAGAGAGAGAACAACTTTTATCCTTGAGACCTCTAAACCAAACATTATTTTTTATAGCACACTTTGAAGTTCAACTAATTGCAGTCACCGAAGAAAGAAGACATTAGGATTTGACTCATTTACATCACATAAAAACAGACAGAAAGTTTGCAACCCATTACCTTTCTCTTTGCCATTAAGTTACCCATACTTCATGCAGAATTTATTCTGTTCGATGTGTCTTGTCAATAACAAGTAAAAGATGGGAGCTGACTGGTTGAAGGACATGGAAGGGGATGGATGGGAAGGGGAGGAGAAGTTCCCGTCACAGTGATACGATGACTAGAAGATGGCCAATAAAATTTCAACTTACCAGACACAACTAAAAACAAAAACAAAACAAAAAAGAAAACATGGAATAAATAAAATTGAATAGACATGAAACAAAGCAAAGAATAAAGCAAAACTAAAAAGAAAAAAAAAAGGAAAAAAAAAAAGATCCTTGGTAAGGACCTTAGAAAACACATATATACATTCTGATATATGAAAAATAAGTTTAAAATGTTAATCCACATATTTTTAATTTCTTTTTAAGCAGCAGTCTTTCAAACACTGAAAGCAGGTGGTAGAGGAAAATGGGTAACAGACTGAAATAATGATCAGGCAGTCTGGGTTCTGCTCCAAGCCTTTCTAATGAACTGTTGTGTAACCCGGAGTAAATTTTTTTTTTTTACATTATCATTATTCCTCTGCATCAAGAGCTTTCCATGGCAAAATAACTTAAAATCTCTAGTAAATATTGCTCTGAAATGTTGCTGAAATGGAACAGTGACATTTACACCCTTTCTAAAGCATCCTAACGTTTACAAATGGAATATTTTTTTCTGAAGCTACTAGAAAATAAAAGAAAGTTTATTAAAAAAATTAATAATATGCTAAGGCATTTAGCCCACACACAAACCTCTTCAGTACAGGACTGCTGTGTCAAGGTCATAATGCTTGCTATTAAATGTAAATTAAAAGTAAACCACAATTAAAATTAATTTGAAAAGGTTCTTAACTCTTTTCTTTGCCCCCCAAACCTCAATTTCATTAAAATATTCAAAACCAGACATTTATTGCAAAATATTAGATTTTTCAATGGAAATGGTCAGCAGTTAATTATCAAACATTAAATTATCCTTCAACCACAGCTGAAAATTTTCATAAACTTCAAAATGGCACAGATCCTGGCAGGCTAACTTTACTTGTAAAAGAAAGGCATGTTAGGGAGCATTCCAACCACAAATCACTGATGGAAAGAACAGATTGAAAATAAAAACCTAAAAATAATGCATTTTGAAAATATACACAGACACTGACCAAAAAAAAAAAAAAAGTTACTCAAAAAAGGGTAGTTCGTGTAAGATATTTACAGTAGAAGTCCAAAAATATATAATTTTTTAAATGCACATTAAAAATAGCGAGCCCTTCTGCACTTTGGTGTTCTTTATGCTGAAAGTAAAACAACTGTTGTTCAGCAAGGGTAAAGGTACGCTGTTGTATCAAGTAGTTAAGCACCCTCAAAACAGCATCCTCTGATAAACACATGGAGGAAACCAACAATAATCAAATTTGCCAACATTCACTAGGCACGAGGAATAGTGGCTTCCTGTTGAATGAATAGAGGGGACTCCAGGTGTATTATGAAAATGAAGCAGAAACACAATATGATATAATATTGGAATTTGGAACATGTTGAAGCCAAGAAGCTGCAACTCAATGTGCCAAAACCAGATCAAAGAGATTTGAGTTTTATGATATTAGAGATTCTTTTTTTTTTTTTTTTCCAAGGAAATGATCCCAAACAGAGGAAGTTGAAATTACCATTTTTCAAACATTTGAGTTTCAATTTTAAGGCACTATTCCGGATGTGCACTAGGCTTCTCTAGGTGTGTGGGTTCAGTATTTCTCAAAAGGAACATCAGTGTGCATTACTCTGCTCAAATTATCTGCAAGTCTGTGATTCGTAAGAGAAGTGGCCAAAAAATGACACACATGAATTCCTGAGAGAAACATGCTCTTCCCCAAGATTCAGCTCCTAGCTGCTCTTGTTTGTGTGTAAGCATATTACCCAGTAACAGTTCCTTTTTTAACTGAAAAGCTCTTTGCTAAACTTGCAGTTACAGTCTGACCTGGAATTATAAATGCTTCTCCACAAAACACGACTCATATTCTACATGAAGCAGCCTGATAAGAGACTTAATGGGATGCAATTCTTGCATGGAGGAAGTAACTCTAAATTATCAATTTTCCATTAGTTGAGTAGTGCCAAGGAGAGAAAAGTTCAGCCTTCTTGGTAGCAGTGAAGAGCTGCTCAAGTCCTCTACTGAAAACTCACCTGAAAACCTCTAACAGACAGAAATCTGTCTTGGTTGCTCAATTACATTTCCACAAATTAAATTAGCTTCTAAGTACTGAATTTCCACTTCTCTTCTCACTAGACATTTCTTACTGTAGGTCAAAAGTAACCCTGTCAAACGAACATATTTTTTTGCCCACCTGTAAAAACAGAGGGGATACTGATACGTGAAAATAAATCCCTGTAGAAACAGGGCATCACATTGGTTGCAAATCTGTGGAAAGGGCAAAGGGTGAAGTTTCATAGAAAAATTTAAACAATTCTGTCACAGGGATATCATGTGGTTTAAAAGAACAACAATAATAGCAACATCTACAACAAAGACCACATTCTTAGTCTGATTTGCAGTCTATTGATATCTAAGGTTACTAAAACAGAGAAGAGGTTTTCCTCTATTAGGGCATATTTTATTTGACAGCACTTTCAATTATAAAGTAAATTAATTTTCCCTGTGTTAATCATGGCTTTTCACATGGCAATTAGGAGGAATAACCTGTTTGTAAAGACAGGAAGTTAGCATGTAAAACCACAACTACCAAAGGAATAATATTTTTGCCTTTTGTATAACTTCCTTGACGTGTGGGCTTTTCAGGGAAGATGTGTCCAGTCACTGAACAAAAAACCAAAAGAAAAGCAGTTTCCAGACTAGTGATGTGATCTTTTAATGCCTTATTCTTACCAGCAATCCTATCAACCTCACTGGGACTATCGGTATCACTAAATGCACTCACAGGAGTAGGAATTTACAGTTTTAGGACTTAAACTACAGACCAGTATAGTTGCCAGATGTTAATGGAGCAACTATTGTATTTGACAGATGTAGTATTGTAGGTTCATATGAGAATCAGGTGGGAAGCAACCTCAGAGGTCTCTAGCCCAACCTCCTGCTCAAGCAGGGTCAGCTACAAGGTCAGCCAAGGCTTGATCCAGTCAGGTCTTGAAAAACTTCAAGGAATAAGAACGCACAGACTCTCTGGCAACTAGCTCCACCACTTGGCTGTCCACCCAGTGAGGAAATTTCTCATCACATCCAGCCTTGATCTCCCTTGTTTCAACTTAAATCAATTGTCTCTTGTCCTCCCACCATGCACTGCTGCGATTTGCTTAGGTTTGTAAATGCTGATCGAGGGTTTGCCTGTAACTCATTGGTTTCCTCATATTTAGAACAAAATATTACAGTGTTGTGTCTATTTCTTGGTCTGATATTTGGGCAAGTTATAAACTTCAAGTATCCTGTTCGTGAAAGCAGTGGTAGTAACTATTTATTCCAAAGAGAGTAGAATTATAGAAATTTTCATTTATTTAGACTAAGAAGGCGTTTTTGAGATCTTGAGATCCAAGGTGGTACTTAATTACCGACCAGTATTTTGTTTTGCATATTAAATACTCATTAATTATTGGTCTGACTAGTACTATTTAGGAATACCTTCCAGGTGCTCAGAAGATATCTCGTTATTTAACTGACACAAATTGAATATTTTCAATTTAAGCTCAGGGTGTTTCATTTTTGAATTTTAAAAAAAAATCTTCATGTCTTCAAGGAGTGCTTGACACTTCTAGAGACAATTATAAAAGAAGCAAGAAAGTACAACTCTACACCAGAGAAATGAAACAATCCCAATCTTCAGGCCAATAATAACATACAACAGACAAGCTCATATACAATCTTCAGCTTCTGTACAAATCTTTGGCCATTATGACTCATCTAGGAAACGGCAGTCACAATCAAATTTAGATTCCTTTCAAATAATTCAGTGATCTGTTAATCCCAGTTGAAGTGAAAACTATGAGAGATTGAATGTGCCTATAGAAACAAACTGGTAGGAGAAGGGACACAAGTTAGAGTGGGAAGCAGGCATTTCCGAGGGGATTGGGCAGATACAGACTGGACAGTGACAGAGGAGAAACTCCAGAGCAGGGATGGTACAGAGATAGTTGCCTTATCTGTCATGGAGCATTGCAGTTCTACAGAGGGGCTGAAACTCAGCTGTTTATCATCTTGGGATGAAAGGAATGGGTGAGAAACCCACTGTTTATACTCTCTGTCTGAAATGAGTGGGCACAGTAAATCTGGGTACTAGAGTTACATGCAGAGGAAATGTGAGAGTCTCAGTATGTTTAGCAAAGAGGTCAAGCCTTAAAGATTGTTCATGCCTTAAAAAAAAAAAAAAAAAATTCTGAACAATTTCACTTTCCAAATCTTTCCCTAATTCCAAACAAAAAGTGAGCAAAAAGCTGCCAACATCTTCTGTTCAAAAATATGTTTAACTGTTAATCCTGTTAAATTCTGAGATCTAATTAACTACTTTTTACCTTAAAGTATCTGAATGAGGACCATTGAATGCCTCTCGGCAACATGACTACCAGGTATTTATGTTGCTGTTTTGCAAAAACTATTATTAAGGGAGATAGTTTAAGACAATGTGCCATGTTCCATTTCCTATCCAGTGATTTGTAGGCTATTTGTTCTTATCAAAGCAATCTGAAACACTCAGTGTCCTCGATATGCACATCTCTCTGCAGTCATTTGTGGGAAGTATCACTTTCTACAGAGAAATAAACAAAGGCCTGAATCTCTTTTTCTGAAAAAAATATAAATGCTGCCATTCAGCTGCCTCCTGGCTTCAGCCAGTGAAAAATACGGGAAAATAACACCAGGTACATCACAAAAGAATCAGGGTGTATCATTTTTCATCCTCACCGGTCTCTCTGTTTTCAGCTGTCGCTTCCTGAGGTCTAAATGCATATATAAATAATTCATATTTTCCCCAATTTTCTGATAAAATTCACATTGATGTAGGACCAGGCTGGGACGCCCTTACTCACCATGAATGCTTTCACAGTGCATGGTCCCAGGGCACCAAGTGTGACACAGTGCAGCGCAAACTCCTGAGGAAAGGTCCAGGAGTCTGGCGCCAAACATGTCACAGCCATGCAAGCTGAGGCAAAATGTTTACACGAGATTTTTGATGTTTCAAATCAAAAGTGATGACTTGTAATTCCAAACCCCCACCAAGGGAGCGATTGTGCTTTATTATATTTACGATGACTGGAAAAATTCTGGTTTAGATTGCTGTTGATGTGTCAGATAAGCAGTTCTTAGTTTTAAAGGAACAAGTGACTACAATAACTTCAAATTTACCAAACCCGAGAAGATAAGAATCTAAGTGATTGGAAAAGAAAGAGAGTAATTGTTTTCTATAATGGTACTGTAAGAGAATGAAATTAAGACAGAAAGCAGTTGACTTATTAGTCGGAAAAATAGTTTTGATGGTAAGATCACCTTTAGAAAACCCAGAAACCCATTACAACATTTCAGGCTCATGCACAAAAAAGTTAATAAGGGGAAAATCTCAGTATCAAGGAGATGCTGTTTTCCTCAATAGACTTCCTAATGATTTTTTTTTTAAAAAATTGTATTTATTTATTTTTGTTTACAATTGATTCACACTCCCTCTTCTGTCTGAACACTGAAAACTTGTCAGGTTGTCCTGGTTTCAGCTGTGATAGTGTTAATTTTCTTCTTAGTAGCTAGTGCAGTGCTGAGTTTTGGATTCAGTATGAGAATAATGTTGATAACACACTGATGTTTTGGCTGTTGCTAAGCAGGGCTTACCCTAAGTCAAGGACTTCTCAGTGTCTCGTGCTCTGCCAGTAAGGAGGTTTGTGAGAATCTGGGAGGGAACATAACCTGAACTGGCCAAAGGGATATTCTGTACTATAGAACATCACATCCAATATATAAACTGGAAGGAGTTGGCTGGGAACTGCTGATTGCTGACAGGTTGGCCACCAGTCAGTAAACAATTGTAGTGTGCATCACTTATTTTCTCTCTTTCACAAAAGTTATTATTATTATTATCATTAGTATTATTAGTAGGAATGTATTTTACTTTGTTTCAATTTATAAAGTGTTCTTTTCTCAATCCACAAATTTTGGTGGGTTTTTTTTGGTGGTGGGTTGTTTTGGTTGTTATTTTGTGAAGGGGTATTTTTTCCTGATTCTTCTGCCTGTACCACTTGGGGGGAAGGCGTGGAGGGAGCAAGTGAGGGGCTGTGTGATACTTAGTGTCTGGCTGGGGTTAAACCACGACACATGTGCTGGGCAGTGACTTAGAAACAGGCTGGCTGAGGACAACGCCCTACACAAACAGTGCCACTCTTGGGGACCAGCAGGCTGCCAGCTGCACTCCTCCCTGTGCACTTATCCATCTGCACTGCAATCAGCAGGAACAAGACAGCTGCAGTCTGGAAACCTGGTAGTCACATCACCATGACGCTGACTCTGACCATGACTCATTCTCAGCACATGGCACATGCCTGGCTGGCTGGATTTAGCTTATGCCTCTTGACTTGAAACCCAGGGAAAAAGGGCAGGCGCCTGTGTGTACTCAGGAGGGCTCGTGTACTCCAGAAGAAAGTGGTCTGAGAGAGGAAAAAAGGCAAGTATCGCTCCTTGGTGCTGACAGCACACATAAAACCTTGAAAATACAAGTGCATCTGGAGCTGCTACACATACCAGGGAGAGATACAGGTGAGGACATGGCTTTAGAACACCTACTCAAACACGCACAGCATGGCAGCTCAACATCACCAACTCCAGAAACCATTTTAGAGATGAGCCTAAAGTGCCATGGGTTCAAAATCAAGGATTCTCCCTCCTGCAGCAAGCGGGAAGGCTTCTGTTCCCAGCTCTGCAGCCAGAGCAACAAGCAATTTGTTTCAACAGCTTGATGGTTTTGTTACTGGCATTAAAATGTTACTAAGCTTCTTTTCTCTCTTCCGTGGCTTAAACTCCAGCCTCTGCTGCTAAACAGCACAAGATTTGTGCATTAACAAAATGCCCTGCTTGGGTGCTATTCTTGTTTCAAGAGCAATCAAACGGCATCAACTCCTTTTGGATTTCTGGCGATTTTGAGATTTAGTTTAAGCTGAGATGTGTTTCCCTCCTAAACTCTGATGGGGCTGAGCAGTAAAATCTGGGTCCACCTCAGCTGTGTAACAGCCATGCAACTATATTATTTAAAAGTCTGATTCACAGCAGGGTAACAAATCTTCCCTTTGGAACGCTTAAAAAGTCAAGGTGAAAAGGGCTACACAAGTGTGTGTGTTTGCCTATGTGTGTGGGGGAGGAACCTACTGCAAAAATTTGTGGGAAGAGAACAGTGTGTGAAATGTACTCACATGAGGTATTTTTGATTTGCAACTGATTTTGCTGATACTAGCTACAAAATAAGTAGCTAGTAATCTCTCCTCCTGCAGGAGTCAATGAAGATTTCTGAGACAAAAATGTGGAAATAGACTTTGCAACGTGATTTTAAAAGGTAGCACTTTTCAGGTTAATACATGTAGTATGCAGTTTAAAATGCGTATAAATCCTGTAGTCATTGCCTTGAGGTGACAAGAGATATCTGAAACATGGAGGGTTGAAGACAGAGAGAGGGAGAGGGGGATTTAAGATCTTCCAAAAGTTCCTCTCCTAGTCTCCCTGCCCCCTTCCTTGCTCTGAATCTCCTAAACCACGCTATAAACCAAACATAATTTAGAAAGCATACTTCTGACAAGTCTAATTCCATCTATTTAACAACCAGAGTAATGCAGCAAACTGTGAAGTTGTTTCCCAGGATTCTCTTTCCAGAAAAGAGTTGTCTTCCCCTGTGTTTTACTGATGTAATTTTAGGCACTGCTGCAATCTAAGTAGTCGTGGCTACAAATGTTTATACTAAAGCCTTTTAAAAGAGTGAAAAAAAGCTGAATTTTAAATAAGCTGTGCAGAAGTACAAAAAGATTATGAGAGCTGGATACTATCTGAAGAAATCTTAGGAGCTTCCTACTAAATTTTTTGACTTCCAGTTAAAGATAGTATAGCTGAAAGGGAAACGGAGTGGGATTTTTTTCCCAGCTGTTTATGATAGCACAGATTACTTTTTGGAAAGAAGAACTTGAAATCCATAGCAACCTTCTTATAACAAGTTAAAGCTATTTGTGAAAAGTGGCCAAAGCCTCATGATCAATGGAAACCAAGCACACACTAAAAATGGAAGGACAATAAATCTCTACAGTGCAGTAAGTTGTGATCATTAAAAAATGTTATTTTGGGCATGCAATACTCAGGGAGGAATACTCTCGACTGAAACAGATACTATTTCAAAAGAAATCTGGATTTCTTCTCACAGGGATGCCATACCCCCCACATAGACAACTTAAGTCTACACTAATACCTGAACTTACTCTTTCATAAAGTCAACAGGAAGGTAACTGTGATATATTAACAAATTTTAATTTCAGGTAGCAAAAAAATGCAACACATTAAAACTTGTGCACGACAGACTAGTAAAGATGTTTTGCAGTTTAGTGTTTAGTTAGGTTATAGTCTTCGAGGAAAAAATCTAGAAAGTTCTGAGCACTGAGGAACTCTGAAGAAAGAAGTTCAGAAAAGACCATCAGACCTTGCTGGACCAAAGCAGAACTCTCAAGTGACTTCTTCCTCTGTACTGAGACCCAAGTATCAATGTGCTACCTTAATTGTGTCAAAAGAAACAGCTGCTGCCTAATTTGTGGAGGTGCAAGTCCTAAGTGGGCTCTCATAGGCCACTGAAAGATGAAGAGAACAGAATCCCCTTCACTGCTGGGTTTAGAGAGCACAGAGCATTTATGAGAACAAAACAAGCAACCTTCCAGACAGCTTTGTCTTTCTGTTTCAGTTCTGTCGTCCTAGTCCGTATAGAAATGGGAAAAAAACATCACCCCAAACTTTGGGAACTAACGTGTGGTCACAGGGACAAGAGGAGCACACAGATACCTCTTGAAGAAAACACTGTGAGCATATTTGATATTTAGCAGTTTAACCTGAAGAAGCCGTTTTTTTCTTGCACTGAAAGATGCTGATACTGAGCCTACGAGGTGATTTAGTTCACATACAAAGACTGCAAGACACTTTATTACCAGTTCTTGAGTGTTATTCAGCACCTAACAATAAAGCATTTTAGTGTTCAAACAAAACACAATTCACAGTAACAAATGGTACTCGAAACAGCTTATCAAAACAATGTTTGAATGCACTGTTATTGTAAGTCAGCATTTTTAAATTTGTTTTCTTAAGACCAATTCAGAAATGGCTGATTTTACTGATGCATGTAAACTAACAAAAGTAAGAGAATGTACTACAATCACTGTAGTCTTTATTAAAATTACTTCCAGGCTATAAACAAGGCAAAAATAAAGTGTGTATTGCCTTTTTATGGATGTTAAGCATATTTAATAAAGCCTATGTTTATTTCAGAATGAATGTATAGCAGAAGTATTGTTCATTGAACAACCAATTAAAATTACTACTCCTTGCACTCTATTTATTCATAAAACCAAAAATCTGCAAACTCAACAACTTGTAGTAAAATTCCATTTTGTCTGTTCCAAAGACAGAATTATTGAAATGTTATCTTTATAACAACAGTCACACAGTAAAGTCTGCAGCAGTGAAACCTGATACAAAACCAATTGTTTTTTCCCTAGCCACGGGATTTAGGAAATTTCAGGCATTAGGAAAAAGACTTCAGATTTTGTTTGCTGCTTTTTAATTGAGTGCTGAAGTATGCTACACAAATCTACTTGCTTCAGTTCTCTTCAGCAAGTGATTATAATGTAGATTTTTTAAGAACTTTACAGTAAACAAACCCCTTTCAGCAGGAGAAAGCCTCTAACTTCAACTTATTTTTGCAGAAACATTTCTCCAAATTATTTGGACTCCTTCTGTTCTACTTGCTCAGAAACATCTGTCTCAAATTCTTGTTTCAAAGTATCAAATTGAAGGAAGGAATCTCAACATTTTTTATGTGTTATTTTCCTGTAAGCTATTGCTGTCACTGTCGTGAGACTCTGTAAAAAGAAAAGCAACCTCCATTTCAAAACATTGAAACCATGGAGGCAGTTATTTATTAAAATATTTTACATCAATTCGAAGCAACTATAATTTTTTAAAAAAAAATATTTCGCTGAAATATTTACTTATTTTTCTTTTATCTGTATTTTAGAAATGCTTCAGTAATCTTAGCGTTCATCCCTTGCATCAGTAGGACAAAAACCTGCAGGGCACTAATCTCTGAAGAAGAGTCTTCCCAGTTTCTTCTAACATCTAAGATTTCTATTCTTTCAGCAGAAATAGGTGGCAGTCAAACTCCTCAGCTCCTTGATAGAAATCTGAAGCACTGTCACAGTTTACAGCAGTCATTAAAGGGGGAAATGGGCTCTTCAAGCTACACAAATCACAAGAGATGGTCTCCTTCATTCATCCTGCCAAAAGTTTATAAATTAAAAAAATCCTCAAGTTCATTGGACAGTCACTATTCTTCCTTCCTCTTTCATGGTACTGAAGACATAATGTGGCTTAAAATTATTTCTTCCAAAAGGAGAAGTACTGACTTAAAGAGTGACCATGTATAGACAAGTTCAGATTTTAATCCAAATCCTAGTTTTAAAATTCCAGTGCTTAAATTCCCATATGATGCTGTGAGGTGTTCTCAAGGCATAGTAACCACCCTACACCTCAACAGCATTTCTGTAATCCCATCAAATTCTGAATTTTGTCTTGGTTGTTTTACATAGATAGTTCAGACCCCTATAAAGCAATTACATTTACAGCCAGCTTCTAATGTGCACCAGCAGCCTGACACAGTGGAAACATTTCTATTTTATCAGACAGATGAAAGAACAAATCCTATTCCTTTTCATTCCGGGTGGTATTCTCAGCCCTTCCCAGAAGCCTTATCAACTAGATGTCTTTTACTGCATGCCTTGAAGCTACTTTACACAAAGAGGAGGTGAAAAGAGGAGGAAATTCCAGACCTGAAGCATGTGCCACCTTTTCAGATTAAAATTCCTTGTCAGTTGACTAGTACAGCAAAATCACAGCCAGAAGTCACTTATCAAAAGTTCTGCTGGCTATCTACCTTGCAGACAAGCTCTCTTAATCCCAGAACTGAAGACACTATAATCTAAAAAGGCTTGGTATTCAAGATTGCCACTGTAAAATATGGATTGGTCAGTGTAATTTCCACAGGAATTCTTCTTCTTTCCTGCCAAACTGATAACACTGAATGCGTTTAGTGCCTTTGAATGGTAAAAATTTACATTTTAGAGTTCAGTCACTGCTGCTGCAGGTTTAGATGTATATTAGGCAGGGCACTGTAATAAGTACTGCACACTCCTCCAGAGTCATTACTTGAATAAGGAGAGTGAAGAAGAACTCAAAGATTGTTGTTCACTGCCAACCTGGCTGGTGGCTGACCCACAGTCACCAACAGCCACAGTGTTGGTGGTTCTTGGGAAGTCCTCAAGCCAACTGACCTCCTTGACCTGTTTCTCTTAACTCCTTGCTGACAAGTATCTACCTTGTCACTGCTACAATGGTTCCTGGCCAACTGCATAGAAGGACTTCCACTGGAGCCATAACTTACACTTGTTGCAGAGAGTACAGCTCGTTTCACCATAAATTATAAACTTATCATAAAACTAGCTGCTAAAAAAAGCCTAATTAAGTACTGCAAATCGGAGCAAAGCAAATGGAAGCAGGTGAAAATATATAAAACCTTTGGTTCTTAGATTTGCTTAAAAGCATTTTCATGGTTAAACGTGGAATTTGCACCCTAGAAGAAGCCCTACTTCTATCTGCACTAATAGTAAAACTAATTCTCTTTCAGAACTGAAGTTCTGAGGTATGCATTTTTGGTAATTTTGTGTGTCTTAGGAACATTGTCTTCAATTATATATGTAATAATGAAATATATAATATCATTATTTCTACAGTCCTGTTTCAAGGCATAAAACTAAGCAAATCATGCAACAGAAACCTCCACAAAACACGAAAAGCATTTTGCATATATATAAAATACAATATAAATAAATAACTAGATGCAACTTGCTTAGTGATAGAGCCAGAGAGAAATCCACTGGCTCCAGAGAAGGACTTTGGGCCAGTGTTTCCCTTTTCTGGAGCACATCAGCTACCTGGTAAAATACAATGTATAGGCAAAATAAAATGTACTCTGCGCTGCATCCTGGTATTTTTATTGACTGAGGTGTTTATTTAATAATTAATCATCTCCTGAATGAAATGCTTCCACATGTATTTAGCAACGTCTCTGGATGCCTTATAGATGCAGTACACACTGTTGCAAAATGAAAACAGGAGACTGAGCCTCTCTAATTTTAGGAAAATGCAAACAACATCAGGATGACATTTTCTTAACCATTTATTTTCCAAGGAGAAAATAAGATAACTTCACAGTTTCAGGGATGGAAATGCTTCTAAGCAGTAACAGTAAAAGACTTAAGAGAAAGGTTCAAAGTTCTGTGTTAATACAGAACTCCAAATTTAGTTTAAGAACATGGCTGAAGTTGCAATAAGAATGCAACATCTGTACTTCATGTAGGAAATAGGATCCCCAAAGTTAGGAGCCTGTATAGAGGAAAACAGTGATTCCAGCAATGAGCATCTGTGATGCTACTGATGAGCACGAAGAACGTTAAAATGGAATTTATATTCCCTCCCCTCTTTTGTATTTTCTACAGTTAAGAGTTTATTATATACAGAGAGAGGGAGAGTTGAACTATCCAAATTGACAGTTCCTAGTCCAGGGGGACAGTTTGGGTCCACTCACCAGCTCTGAGGCAGAGCTGTGCAGCATTCCCCAGACAGGGAGCCCTGCAGGGCATGCACAGTGCACTCCAGTGTCTGCTCTACCCAGAGCTGAGCTGGAGGAAAGGACCCTGCCAGGCCCAGGGCAGCTCTGCTGAGACACCAGGTTGGTTATTGGCCGTGTTACATCAGCACCTCCCTGACACCCGGGTATCTCAATTAGCTCTGGTGCTGCACACTCTGCTTTTTAACACCCTAGATAACCCTGCACCTGACAGAGCATACACAGGTCAACCACAGTGCTTGAGGCCCGAAAAATGATGAGTAGAGAAGGAGATATGTCCTCTTCTTAGCAGTGCTTACCAGCCCTGAGCCCGAGCAGTGTCCCCAGGAGCCCTGTCTGCTGTGTGCCACGTTCCATTGCAGTGCAGCACTTCCACTGTGCAGACACTTGACAGGTGACAACTGCCCCTTTCCTAACATGGACACACATCTGGGGTCACCACTAACAACTCTCATATTCTTTCTCGGGCATATGGTCTGGCACGAAAACACCACAGCCTGTTGCCGAGTTACTGAATGGGAAATAAAGCCCAAAACAAAGACCCAAGACAAAAAACCCTAACCCACACGACCCCAAAACCAAGGCCAATCCTCTCATTGCCCTTTTATGAGTTTAACTGGACTGCACAGTGGCAGCTATAACTTCTGGGGCTGTGATTTGCAGCAGAGCCCTCTGTTTACAAATAGGTAACAAAAATAACAGCAAGAACACACATGTACTAAACTCCACAGTCAACAGATCACATGACAGCTACCAAAGGTGCAAAAAAAGACTTGTCATTTGCATTCCTTCAATCACCAGGAAAAAAAAAAATCATAAGATCTTTCAAAAAAACCCACAAAACCCAAAACCTCAAAGAGCTGCGTGTCCGCAAGCAATCAGAACAATGTCAGCTTAGCACTGAAACAAGATCAAAACTACCTCTCTAGATGGAATAAAGTCAAGAAGATGACCCTTTAGGAAAAAAAATAAGCATTTTAAACGGGGGAAGAGAAAGGAAGAGGAGGGAAGAAAAGGAGAAGGCAGAAAAAGAAGGAAAAAGTCTGAATGGAAAATACATTTTCTAGAGGAGTACTTTTTTTTCTTCCCATAAAACTCTGTCTCTTGGATACGCTAATAAATGGATTTTGATCATAATTTACTACATTACCAACTACAAACTGGCCTTACACATTGCAGTTTCTCACATCAATCCCTTCTACAAAGACATTAGTGCAGACAAATGGCTCAGGAGGTAATCCATTCACACTGGGAAACAAATTATCCCATAACAATATCCTCAGAGCAAAGCTGTTATATATAAATATCTACTGTGTAATACAACTACTTAAAAAATTAGAATCTTGCTGAATCAGGACTGAAGCTATGATCATGTTCCTTAAAAATACCAGTTTATTATCAAAAAAGATCTCACTTGACTCTAACATCTACATACTTAAGTCATTTTATATCTAATAGCACCATTAACATAAATGGGATTACAAGAACGTGTTTGCTTCTTATTTTGAATAGGACTATGAAGGATTAGTGTTACCAATAGCTTATTTCCAGAAAAATAACTGCTCAACCAGTCATAAAGCAAATTTTCTTAATACTAACATTTTACAGGTTTAACAGCTGATACAAGACGTGATCTTCAGAACAAATCACCATTTAAAAAATAATTCAGCCTTTTTCTTTAAAATAAACTGTGCTCAGTGCTCACATGTTCATCTTTTATTCTGCATCACTGATCATAAGAACTGGTTATTTTACAAACATAAGGTATCAGTTTTGATGTATAAACATCACGGTGACTAACAAAACAAAACATCTAAAAATTCTTGGTTTTATGAGAACTTCAACAAAAGAATTCCTATTTTCCTAACAGAGGGACACCAAATGTTTCTGTTGGAAAAAGGAAAGCAGGTTAAGGACAAGACCTTTCCTGTTACAGTAAATGTGTCAAAACAGAGGCCTGTTACCAAATAAAATACTTTTAAGCCTATCCTTCCCCAGAACTCCATAATGACTAATTCCCACTGAACAGGGAAAAGGACAGAAGAACCATCAGTGCCTAGAAAAAAAGCATTAGGATTACATCATTGCCTGTCTGCTAGCCAGGAAAGGAAGAGAGGGATTATCTGAATAGTGAACATCTGGATTGTGTATATAAAGGCAATGAAGGATTTTTATACATATTAGTTCACTGAGTTCCACTGAATTTTTATCTTACAAAGAGCCAGTAGTGCCATGATACGCTTTTATAATGAAAAAACCAACAGGAATTCCAGTGGTCTGGGTTACTGTATTAAAAAATACACAAACAGATTTATCATTCGCTGCTTCTTTACTATATTTAATTGAAAAAATTAACTTTCTTCTTTCTGTTAGGGTTTCAGATAAAAAGATTGCAAGTGACATGATTCTGAACTCGAAGAACTGAAATTCAAAACATCCCCATCCCAATACCGTAAAGACTGCTCACAAAAAAATCCTACATGTGAAGCGTTTCCATTTCCTCAGAACACAACTCAAGCCAAATTTGTATTTCCATTTTTTTTTTTTTTTTTACAATACAGCAGAGTGTCCCTGCATAAGCTGCAACTCTAATAGCTGTGTATGGTCTCAAGTAGTTTGTTTACAGCAACTCTATAAAGCTGTTGTGCAAAAAAATCAGCTTTATTCCAGTATTTTGCAAAGAAACATTCTTACCTTGAACTGTTAAAGTCGCTGATGCTTCAGCTTTTCCAACCATATTTTCTGCAACACAAGTATAGGATCCCATGTCTCCTGCCATAACTTTCCGGATTTTCAAGGTATGATCATCACGGATTTCATATCTTTAAATACACACAGTAACAAACAATGAATAGGAATAATGGAACTTTGTACAGTTTCTGCAAAGGGTAAAGGTATGGTGGGTTTGCTCTCAAATATTCTTATTGCTGTATTTCCCATAAGGGAAAAAAGTATAAGCACGTAAATCGATAATGCAAAATAAAGTTTTAAGAACAAAATATATCTAAATATTTGAAAACTTTATTCTGATATTACTTGCAACATGAGTTAACTGACAGCATAATACAATTGCAAAGCCCTAACACAGAACATTTTTATGGCTAAAATACTTTTAACAAGTAAATACAATAGTAGTTATTATTCTCCCTACAATTTTTCCATCTGAATGATTTTTTTAATATGGTTGAAAAGAAAATATTGTACTCAAGAAGATCAGAATTGCTTGAAAGTCAAGATAAATCACAATTCATTTTTTTTTTTTTAAGAACAATGTGGCCTTTTACCACTTTCTCTCCTTTCATCACCTTTTTCGCTTCTTTGTATAATGCAGTCAATGTGTTTCTCTTTATGGTAAATAGATTTTTCTCTTAAAAATTATGCAGTTTTTATTAAAGCTATAGACTAGGCTAATAGGAAGCTGGATTT
Source organism: Pseudopipra pipra (assembly GCF_036250125.1). Taxonomy (NCBI): domain Eukaryota; kingdom Metazoa; phylum Chordata; class Aves; order Passeriformes; family Pipridae; genus Pseudopipra; species Pseudopipra pipra. The sequence continues at coordinate 2,333,202 of NC_087550.1, forward strand.
GGATGGCTGAAGCCAACTGTTAAAGGGTTTCTTTTTTCAGTCCACTCCCCCAATAGTTTTTAAAACTGATAATTAGAATTTCAAAGTAAGTAAATAAGTAATTAATCCATCTATGTCGGTCTGTCTGTCTGTCTGTATGTATGTATGTATCTATCCATCCATCTATTTATCTATCAGAGAATGTATTTATTTTTAATAAGGCATCTTACTTTTTGTCCTGAATTAAAGCAATGTCAGAAAAACTAGTTAATTGGAAACTTGGCAACAAAAACATGTACAACCAAGGCAGCTTTCTACACAACCAGACTACATTTTATACCAATTGCAATTCCAATATATACTTCTTGATATTGTAATCTATTCTACTATTTGTTATACGATTTCCAAAACTTTTAGTAATCACAAAAGTCTCTTCAGGTGAAGAATTAATGTGTATCTGATATTACTGACTGAACTGGGTTATTTTTTGTCATGTGTTGTTGCAACAACTTGAGAAGAGGCTGTTCTTAACTTTCAACACAAACTGTAACTTTAAGAATTAGAAACGTCTTCTTAGATCAAGACAGGCCTTCTCTATTCATGAAAAAGAAATTTTGGCTGTCAAATGTTGAATGGCCACATCATACACCAAGCTGGATGTCATAAAAAGGTAACTCCATGTATTGTACCTTGCTTTTGGTAACTCCCCATCATCTTTCCTCCACCTTACTGTAGGGACTGGGTCACCTCTTGCCTCGCACTTAAACTCCGCGCTGTCATCCACAGTTACTGCCAAATTACTCGGTCTCTTCACAAAAGATGGTCTCTCTAAAGGGAAAGAGAAGAAAAAAAAAAAAGGATTAATCCAGCAGTTCTGTGTCTGAATCACAGCTGTCACTGAACTGTGGCTGTCAGAGTGAGGGGAGCAGAGTGACAAATCTGATGGAGGTGCCTCTGCCACCGCTTTTCTCGCTCATAGCCCCAAGCAAAAGATCTGTAGCCCTGCAGATGGCCAGCACTGTGGACCTCAGCACGAGGCAGACACTCTCAGCAGTGGCTCAGGATCCAAGCAGGGACTTCCTTACTTCTTACACATCCCTGTCACAGCTAAAGGAAAACACGGTCTAAACACAAAATCTAAATACACATCCATCCTCTGATAGAAAGCTGCAATGACTCATGACCACTCATCTGCTGCACTGCTTCAAAGAGACAGAAGGCACAAACCAAACATTGTCTCACTGGAAGGTTTTGTCTCAGTGGAGCCTCTAAATTTGAAGGCTAAGTAAGGCCCAGCACAGTATCTCTAGGAAGCTGTTTGCAGGTGTCAGCAGCAGTAAGTGTTCGATGCAAGAACTTCCAATGCTACATTAGAAAGGCAACATTTTCTTTCACTAGCACATATAAAGTAAAGTAAGCCAAAAAAAACCCCCAGAATGTCTTCTCTGTAGTTTTTTTTCATAAAAATTACTGTTATCCCAACTTATATTGGAAGACATAGATGATCCAAGTCCTGGTTCACCAGAGTCAGATTAATTGCTGCATATTTGTCCTCAGAATTTCTGAAACAAAATGGGATCTCAGTACAGGCTGTGCTATTCTGAGATCCCAGATATTAGCTGCAAATTTCAGGAAAGGCATCGACACACTCTTCTACCCGCAACAGGGTTCAAAGTTTTATGGTGCTGGGCTATTCATATTTTCATAGTTCCACACCAGGCTGGAGTGTAATAATGTCTGCACACTCACAAGGAAAAAAAAACTGTTTTAAACAATTTCTGGGATACTCCAGGAATGATTACCCATCTAAAAAAGCAGCACCAGATGACAACAGTATGTCCATAAAAGAATTGGGAAGGTTTAACTGCAGAGTGCAGGGAAGGTTTAACAGGAGAGCACTTGGCAGGTTCCTTTGCCTGAGGCAGATGACCATTTTGCCTATAAACCTGTGAAAGCTCTGAGGGAGCTGAGAAGGCAGCTGCATGTTTTGACTTGCATTTATTAAAGATATAAATATCATCTCCTTGAAACTGGAAGAGTCTCAAGCCGTTGGCACCATCAGGAAGTGCGAATACCCAAAAATACGTCACAAATTTCTCACAGAAGTACAAAAGCACCCGACAGAAGGATAAAGAGACAAGCCCATACTCTTCATGTCTCACATTTGTGTTTGAAAATGGCAGTTCTAAATATTACTCTGACTTTGCAGATAAAGATACAGAGATTCAGTAATATAAAAACTTAGTGAATGGTTCAAAAAGTACTGAAGTGGAAATGTGAACTGAACAAAGCCCTATTAAAAAAGCTTCCTTTACTCTCGAGGATGTCTAGACCAGCTGGACACTTATGCTGTAGAAAACTTAACTTTGCTGGCAATATTAGGAAATAACATTAAATTAAATAGCAAGTTGATCTTTAAGCTGTCAGTTCTAGACTGGGTTCATATACAAGATGTGAGAAATAAAACAGAGATCTACAGAATGTAGCTGTGAATTTAAAACGACACAAATACAGACAACCCCCCCTGCCCTGGCCCCTTCCTTGTAGGTGCTGAAAAAACCTGAAACCTGAATGCAAGAAAAGAACATTTAGGATTAAACCTCAGCACAAGAATAGTTTGGGGAAAAATATTCAACTTAATTATGCAAGAGAAAAAAGACTGATCTGGTAAGTCCAGGACTGCTGCCTGACTGCAAAACCCACAAGAGGCACATTGTTCTCTAGATCAGTCTCCTAAAAGAAGACTAATGGACTTCCACGAGTTTTTGTCTGCCCATTCATAACACTCTTATTCAAATGCAGAAACGGATAAGGGAAATCAGCACTGATTTCAGTATCTATCTTTGTCACACGACTATTTGGTACATACAAGGAAAGCTTAGCAAGGATCACTTTGAAACTGTCTAATATTACAGTTTCTGGCATTCTCCCTCTGATCTAAAGCAGAGACCTAAAAGCAGAAGTTCAACTTCTAAATAACCAAAACCCATAAATGGAAGATTTATGTAGAAATATTTTAACAGATGAAGTCAGCATATTTCTCGTGCTTTTTCAACTCAAGTCTGAGTTGAAAGAATAAGGTGTATTAAGGATTTCTAGACACACACTGGTAAGACATTCAAAGCTTTACTGTCCTGTTTGAAAACAAAACCTCACTAGTTTCCCCAGGCTGAAAATCAGAAATATGTTTGAAGGAAACACGAGATGAAGAAAAAGCCAGGCAGACCTCTGCCTGCAGTGCCTCCCTCTTATGGGTGTTTAGCAAGAGTACTATTTTTTCAGCCTAGGTTACCAAATATCCCATGCCATGATCCCCTGGTTGGTAGTAGACTATTGATGAGCTATTAACTGGTACAGTTAAATAGGAGCCTGGTGCCAGGGCTTCACCCATGTAACTACAACTTACTTTCAATTTTAGATTTTGTTTGGAAGTTCTGTAAGTCTATTTGACAACAAACTTCCCCCAAAAGTGCTTCGGAAGTCTTTGTAAAACAAAACCAAAACAGTGCAGTGGATCTCAGAAAGTCTTCCTTAGCTTCTAAGGGGTTACACACCACTGTCTTGCTTGGATATTCAGTTTGAACAACTTCAAGATGGCACACAAACTCCTTTTTATTATGGAAACCCCTGCTTCACGTAGGACTCTGAACACATCTTCAGGTTGCCTGAGTCCTAACTCCTACAAAGTAGTGAAGACAAATAAAAGTGCCAAAGACTGACAGGACAGCTATTAAACATGAATTTAAAAAAAAATCCCCAAATCAAAAACCAAACAACAAAAAGAGTCACAGAATCACAGAATATGCTGAATTGGAAGAGACCCACAAGGATCATCGAGTCCAACTCTTAGCCCTGCACAGGATATTCCCAAGAGTCACACCAAGTGCCTGGGAGTATCATCCAAACACTTCTTGAACTCTGTCAGGCTTGGTGCTGTGACTACCTTCCTGAGGAGCATGTTCCAACCACACTCTGGGTGAAGAACCTTTTTCTAATATCCAACCTAAACCTCTCCTGACACAACTTCAGGTCATTGCCTGAAGTTTTCATCCTGAAAAACAACAACAACAACAAAAGAGCTGCAGCAGCACTGTGATGGAAACCACTGTGCTATGAACCATGCCCTGGATGGTGATAAAACATATATTTATTTTCCAGAAACAATTAAGCTACTTCAAGCCTCCCCTATTTTAAAGTAAAATGGGAGATATTTTGAATGAAAACTACCAAAGATGCATCTGCAGTGAACATGAGGGTGTTTTTCCATGCTGAAGAATTCTGAGATTGCATTTGGAGTAAAAGCTTTGTTTCTGCAATAGCAGCAAAAAATGTAGTTTTCAGCTAAGCTCAGTTATCTTAAATGAAAACATATTTTTTGATGCTGAGAGGAACTATCATTAGGATCACTTGAATAAGCAGACCTGTTGTAAGCAGTACACACAACTGCAAATGAAAGAATAATTATTTAAAATAGAAACTTAGAATAATTCTGATTTTCTTCAGCAAGATGGAAAAGTTAAGCCTCTGCTTCTTAACATTTTTGCTTTGCTATTATTATACAATACTGATCCAATCAGTGGACGCTGGAATTATTTTCAGTTTGAGAACTAAGTATGAAAGTGTCTTCTGATAGAAAAAATAGTTCCAGGTGGACTGAAGAGCCATTAACTGCCTCCTATTTGCTGGAACACAATCGTGACTAACAACATTTTCTACATTTTCAATAGATGAGAACGACCCTTAATAAAAAGCTTACTAGGAAAAACAAAAGTTGGACATTTTCATCAACAAAGTCTTAAAGGAGGAATTCTTACCCAAAACAGTGAGCTCCGCAACTTCACTTTCACGTTCTCCAACCATATTTGTTCCAACACAAACATATTTTCCAGCATCATTCTTTCTTGTGTATGTGATCATAAGCTTTCCTCCTCTGATCTAGGACAAATCAAAGACGACAAAAATACCTTAATATGAATTAGCGACTTTATAATATCGACTTGAAAAATATTTTGTTACAGATAATGAAACAAAAGGAACCAACAGTGATTTTCCAAACCATATTAAAAAAAGTGAAAAAAAAAGTACTATTAGCCCAACTTCTTTCTCTTATACAAAAATTATGCCTCTGAGTTTTATATCAGTATTTTAAAACCTCTCAGATTTGGATCCCTACTACTCTTTTTTTTTTTCATTCTGCATAACGTAATACTGGCTGTTCAACGGCCTGTTAAATGCTTGTTGGCCAGAAAACCTACAATCCCTTCCCATGTACTGATACAATCAGGTGGAGAGTAAAAACTAGTACTAGACATAAATCTCATTTTCACATCAAGTGCTGCAATTACTTTTTCTTGACAAGAAATATGTGTACGCTATCCTACTGCTGGTTGTGCTCATTATTATTTATGAATTTTGTGTTTGTTTTGGTTTTCATTTCTTAAGGAAGTGAAGGAAATTCTTTATTCTTCAGTTCTTTCACCTTTAAATTAGTAATTTTAAAGGCTGATAAGCAGATGGGCAGAAGCAATTAAATTCTTACTGGGAAATGAATAACGTTCTGCTCTTAATTTTGGATTCAGCTTTTGGAAGATAACGGAATACAAATAACCCCCAAATCAGAAAACATACTTACCCTCTGTGATTCCAAATCTTATTATGTTATATAAAAATTCCTATTAAACGCCTATGAAAATATCTGATCTTCCTTTAAAACTATTTATTCTCCCACTTTGTCGACCGAAGGGTTGAACAAGTTTCAAAGTTCACCAAAACGCAGCAAAATTTGTATAGGCAGCTGAATACATTACTTCAACACACAAAAATGTTACTTAATTGCATTAACTACGTTTTGAAGTGAACATATGCTTAGGAGTCAAATCACTTGTGAAAACCACCGCAGTTCAAGGCAGGGGTGGAAGTCCACAACAAATAAAAGCCACATATGTAGCTACATGAAAGGGTCTGATGCGGTCAGTGACAAGGAGGAGAGTGTTCTCAATACGAGGCATTTAGCCGGAGTTGCCTGCAGCTAGAAATCTATCCCTGAAAATTTGACATCTTGAGCAGCGTTGGGCTCTTATTATCATTGTAAGATGTGGGCGCGCGGAGATGACAGTCAGTTATTGAGACAAATGGACGTGCACGTGTAACGCAGGTAGTGTTGCATACAAATTTCATCCCGTTGCCTTTGGCACTCGCTGCTTGAGAACAGAAGAGAAATGTCCTTTGTCATCCGGGAAGCCAGCAACGCCGAAATTTCAGCGGGGATTTGAGGCATGAAGAATGAAAAAAAATAAAGGCGGCCTGCAAATACACATTTTTCAAGAATCTACGTGAAGTTTTAGACTGCTGACTGCCTGAACTGGTAAAGCAGGAGTAGGGAATGTAAAATATAACTAAAAGTCTATCTATAATTATTACTGGTTTACAGCTCCCTAAATCACAGAAAGTTATTTATTTTCCGATTAATCTATGCAAGGAATTTTAAAAAACAGTTTTAGAAAGATTTCCACTTGTGGTTTTTGTATATCCAAATACACATGCAGAAATATATACTATTCATGTACATCAATAATGAATGCACTGGATTTAACAAAGAAATGTATTTACATATCACAGGAATTTACCAACTCATCTGATGATTTCAAACCCATGTAAACTGAAAGCAGTGATTCTCATACGTCCTCTGTGTCCCACTGACATTCAGTAGCATTTGTGCTTCTCTGTTATTTTACCACTAAATAAAATCCCATTCGAATCCATTACAATATGACACAACTGCATTTCTTGCAGAAATTGTAACCTCCAGCAAGAGCTATCCTAGGAATTTCTTGTAGGAATCACCACAAGACTCTTCAAAGCATAGATGGAGAGAAGCAGCATTAAAGCAGAAACATATGAACAACTAAAAAAATCATTGAAAGTTGCTTTTCTTCCAAGTTATTTGAGATTTAGATAAGGAAGAAGAGGCAGAGGAAACATTCCCTCATGGATGTTGAGGCAGACTTCCTAAGATGTGACATGCCTACTGGAGGAAGCCGTGCTTCCAAGATGGAATTCTGAATGCATTTGCAAAGGGTTTTCCTTCGCTGATCTTCTGTTTGTTTGGTTGTTTTTCTTAAAATGTAAGAAATGTTTAGAACTTTAGCCAGGGTGATGGTTATGACACATGGAATTGTGATGAATTACACAGCTACAATAAAATGTACCACAAGTGGATGTGGAATTACACATCTGTAACTGGAGCAGCCACAGATGGCTAGAAAAAAAGCAAACTTCCGCTGGTGGGTGGTTGGTAACTACTAAAGTTTTTCGTTAAATTGTAACAATTAAGTACCCACCATCTCGGTAAAATTGATCAAGCCCTTCTGTTTATTAATGAGACAATGCAAATGAAAACTGCAGCTATGACAAACTTATGTTGTCTGTGTGCAATGTTTGCCACTTTTCCTCACAACAGGAAACCCCAGAAATACCTATGGACTGTAGACCAACGGCTTTAAGCAAGAAAGGACACGATGAAACACATTCATGTGAAATTTGGTAGGAACACGTAAAGAATCACTGCTACATTTCTTTGTCTTACTAAGTTCATGTTCAGTAAGTCCAGTTCATATCCGGCATTTAGAGCAGTAAAGACTCAAATCACTTTTGGTGACAGTATCTGAAATCCTGCAAATTCAAGTTATAGTCTGTGGATACTTAACAGTTAATGAAGGCATTTTAATCTGAGTGCTTTGGCTCTTCTCATATTTTTGCCCCTGCCCCAGACTACACCAGTTGGACTTCATAGCAGTAAATGGTATAATGGCTCGAAAAGGGGATAGGCAGTGTGCCATTACACCCCAAAACTCCAGAAGAGTTGTTGCCATATTGAATACAAAGGTAAGTCCTTTCTTCCCCGTAAACAAGATACAGCAAAAAGTTTTATTGCACTACTCTGGTAGATACTGTGTGTCATGGGAAAAGAATCACTCTGCTAAACTGCCAAAGCTTTCAGTCCAGTTCTGAAAGTGCCTGCCGTGTTTCATTTACACCAAAATGAAGCCAAGCCACTTTTTGACTTTTCACACCTCTTCAGGGTTTTGTTCTGTCCTGTCCCTACCAGCAGATCTATCAGGGCTTTGCAAGTAGAGGTAACACAAGAATAGCACTGAATTCTAATAAGAGACAAAGATTGTGATCACAGATGATCTTCAGTTGCCTGTAACATGTATGGATTATCATCTGCACACTGAGAGAACATATGATAGTATGCTGACTTACAAAGACTTATTGAAAGCTATTATCTATGACCTGCCTGCCTGACCACATTTTGCTCCTCATGAGTAAATTGCTCATTCAAGCAAGTCCACTTCATTTATCTCTTTAAACAATAGTCAGAGATGTTCATACAGAAATCTCGAGGCACCCACAGAGTTAACTAGGTCCAGAATTTTAAATTATGGCCACCCAGCAGCAAAAAATCATATACAAATAATGAATCAACTCAGTCAGCCAATAAATCAAATCCATAAAAACTTACCCAAGGGTTCTACAACATACCACCAAGTATTCAGTATAGCTGTACACACATTTATTCTTATTCTAAGACCATATTTTATATACCTGTGTGTGTTGTGTATATGAGTGTAAATTTCTGTATGTATAAATCCATATCCATCTGTCTGTGTTAAGAAATATTTTTATATATGTGGGTGATTCATTTACTTTTCACAGAAATGTGCTATGAAATATGAGACAGAATGAAGCAATGAGAGAAATGCTTGGGAAGTCCAAATATAAAGGTGACAGACTTTTTTTTTTTTAAGCTTTCCTTTAGCTCCTAGTTTAGTTCTATTTAAGAAATGAAATCTGCTCTATTGCAAAATAATTCTAAAGCAAACTTTATTCCAAAGGAAAATGAAATTTAGACTACAGAATGAAATACTGGCCTCTGTATAGCCATGGTTTCTGCATATGTGATACCACAAATTTCATCTATTTCAGTCTTTTACAATACAGCATACATGACAACACATTTTATTTAAATGGAGAGTGATGGGCATGTGATATTAACCTATCAGACACAGTCTTTGCTCTGAAAGCGTGCCAGCTAATTATAAATGACAATAAAAGAGTTAAAGAACAAGGCGAGTACAGGCAATTGTAATTAATAGTGTCACCAAGTAAAATGTAGGTTTTAATTCTTAGTTAAGAAACAAGGAGTTTTCTCATCTTCCTTTATGTGGTCTAGCATCCCAAAATATCCATAAAATGACTTGCAGCATGGAGTGTAAAGCATGGAATGTCAGCAATAGAAGACAACTTTGCAGTTTCAACAAAGTTGAACAAAAAAGAGTATAAATGACTATCTATCTTAAATTTTTATTTAAAAATTTGTATTTTGTTCCAAGCTTTGTGAATCCCATGCAGTCTTCCCTATCTATTATAGCACGCTTAAATATCAGACGCTAGACATCAAAACATGTTTGGAACAGGTCTCCACCAATGATTAAAGTTTGTTCTTGTTTAACTTCAAAGTTCAGACAGAGGAGTCTGTCCTGCTTTCCGTTCCATTCTCTGGGACCCCAGGAAGGTACGTGCTGCCTCCTCCAGATCAAACACACAAAAAATTCTATTTGAAAGTTGTCTGAAACATTCTTTCAAGTGGTCTTCCTGTGCTGTAAATCTGTCATGACAAAGTGCAAGTCAATTGTTCCCCTCTACCTTCAGGTCTATCAGTATTGCAAGACTGTTTTGTTGGTCTGTATGGCAGAGTCTAAAGGATGGTACAAAATGCATAGTAAGATTGCTTTACGTAAAAAGAAAGAGCTTTTAAGGTAGATAAAATGACAATAGACTCAAGCTGTTGCTTCTGGCACCCCTGCCAATCCAGATAGGATACATCAGAGTCAGAATCAGATTCAAGTCTGCTCCTAAGACTCCCTTTCTCACTTTTATGGCCTCATTATTAACGGTTGTAACCACGAGATGATGGATATCTACAAAGGCTTAAGGTTTATCTGTGTCCTGAATTGCTTGGTGACTTCAGAGGCAGCTGAGAGTTATTCAGCCCTTGCCATTATCACAAGGCATCGAATATCAGAATTACCACATGTGTTTGATACTTCACCCAACAAGATCATGGAAACAGCCAAGATACATGCAAAATGTCATAAATCAAATTCAGAAAAGAAAAATCCATACTTCAGTATACACAGTTTTCAAAAGTTTAAAAATTGTAATGATCCCAAACTTACTTTCTACAAACATTTGGCTTTTGTTAATCACAAAGGAAGATTTAATTCAAAATAATCCGTATTGGCTCACATTAGTCAGAACTAATTTCTGAACAGACAGTTATGTTTATATGACAATATATGAACCAGGAAAATATTTCCCGGGAATGCTTTCACAGCTACAATACAAAACATTTACTATGTAATACTTCCTTTCTTATTACAAACCAAGATTAAAATCCCATAACTGAAGCATGTGACAACTATCTTCATAGCCTTAAATCTGCCCTACAAAGATCTCAAAAGAAAAAAAAAAAAGAAGGACACACAACACCTCAGAAACTGTTTTTCACAGTGTTATTTACTGAGTACAAAAAATGCACTAAACTCAACTCATGGGCAACATATGAGTCACATTCCATGGGTTACTAAAAAATATATGGAACTAGCAATCTTTGTGCAACACACAAAGAAGGTCCAATATAGGAATGATGTGTCTGTAATGACAACTACAGCATGTCTGTAAAACTGTAAATTTAACCTCATGTATGAGTCTGCCCTGGATGCACTGGTGCATAGGTAGCTTTCACTGCAATCAGTGATTGAAATCAGAAATAAAAGTGAACTTGAACTGAACTCAACGCCTGGTATGTCTTCTTTTCTCTCCCCTTTAGCAAGTCAGATGATTTGAGGTATCAGTTACATAGCAATTTTCTTGTAAGCATCACCACTACTGTGTTATTTACACACCTCCAAGGACAAAATCTCAGACCAGCCAGGGTTAATTTGCCACACAAAATCTCTCAGTTTTTAATTACGTTACCTAAAGAATCACAAATGTAATATGGAAAAATAATACTAACAAACCACACATTTTAAAACACATAAAAAAATCCTACCTGGTACCCATAAAAGAAACTACATAACCCAAATCTCCAGAGGAATTTAGCAGCCCGTTTCCCACTGAGAGTGCCCACACTGCAAAAGACAAGCCAAGATCACTCTGAGGGCCCAGTTACATGACCAGACCCAACTCTGCAGTAACTTTGCACGGTGCAGAGCACTCCTAAACCCTGCAGACAGCACCAGGGGTGGAGGGAGGAGTACAACTACCATGCCACTTCAGGGGGGTACAGGTTCTGATGGTGATTTTGAGGGGATTCCAGTTCCTAACAGTCATTGTCGGCATTAACCAATGTTGTCTTACTCTTCTAAGGCTGGGGTTAATGTTATCAGAACAACAACATGGATTTAAGACAACTGTATATCATGGGGTGCATTTCATCAAGAGGAAATTTCCTACTTTCCACTAAGGAGAGAGGAGCTGTGCAGAGCCAAAGTCTTCAACAGCAGAGTCCTAACTTTCAACTTCAAAGCTTAGAAGCATGGATAGATAAAAATTCACCAAAACTTGTAATCTGAAGAAAGATATTTTTCAGAGTGCAGATCTCTCACAGCGACCGCTCTAAAATATGAGGTTTTTCAAGGTCCTTATATAGGGTCTTCTATAGGAAGAACAGCCAGGAGCCTGTTCTGACAGGACTTGAGTTACCAAGAGATTTGAAGTAGAAGTTCATAGGTCTTATTATACCATGAGCTCCCACAAGAAAACGAAAGGTTTTCAACATGCAAACCCAAGGTTCTCCTGGAGTTAAAAGTACAATTGTGAAACAACAACAAAATGGTCACAGTTTGAGAACAGAGGACAGAAATAGAAATGAATTATTCAAAACTTTTCTCTTGGCATGGTCTGTGCAGCGGGTCATTATTTTCAGCTGTGGCTTCAGTCATTCAGTGACCTTCTGAGATGCAGCAGTTTTGGCTCAGACTCCCACTTGTCTCGAGGAGAAGGCACATCCCCTCTGAGACTGGCTGCCCACTGCTGGCTCCTTGCTGAAGGGGATGCAAATCACAGGCTCCCGGATCCTTCCCGTGACTGCTGCACTTCCTGCACTAAATTGCCTGTGAAAGCTTTCCTCCCTGGAGCTGGCACAGCAGCTTCCCAAGGGAGGAATGAGTTTCCGTGTTCCTCTGGGGGTAAACCTGAGCTCTTTATGGCAGAGAACACAAACAGAAAACCAAACTAAGCAAATAAAATTAGTCACAGGTGACAAAAACGCAGTGGATTCTTTCATACATTTCCAAGTTTGTGTTTTGACAGTTTTAAATTTTGAGACATATTTGACTTCTCGTTCAAAACATTTTCTTTCAAAACTTTATAATCAAATTTACTTCCAAAGGAGTGCTGGCCCCGTCAAGTAAACACTATGAATAAACAAATATTCTGCAAAGCTAACCTTGAAAAAATATAAAATGTTTTCTAACATAACTAAAACCCTACTGATTCTCTGACTTTTGACCAAGATGACATGCCATGGAAATGAGACCACGCTGCAAAAGGAGCATATAAATCTGTGTTAAGTTTCTATTGCATTTATCACTGACTGAGCCTAAGCTTAGTAAAACTCTAACTTTTATAGAAGGACTATACTGTTCAGACAAAGTTGTGAAAACATTAAACCTTTCACAGCATTTGTGTAACACTGTCAAAAAAAAAAGGAAAACATGCACCACAATGATCATATTTCATGAACAGTTAAACACAAAAGTCATATATTAATCTGCCACATTTCACCCTTCCGTCAACAATCACTGCAGCTCTCGTGACTGCAGCACATGCAAATCATAAATCACAGATTTCCTTGTATTTTCTCTGGTCTTCACACAAGCCTTGTGTTACAGGACTGAGGCAAAAGCCTGCAGTCACAGGCAGTCACAAGCAAATCTGAGCGTAACCTTCATTTTTGTTGAAGGAACACTGAAAAATCAACTGGGCTAGACATCACAGCTACAGAAAGGCTCCTGCTTGGAAGATGCTAGAATTTAAACTTACAAAGAATAAGGAGAATGTATGCACAGAGAGGTAAAGATCAAATCCCCCAATTGCCCCGGCTCACACAGCAGCCCAGCATCATTACTTTTGTGCTCAACTTTGGATCCTCCAGAGAGACTCAACAGGCAACGAATGACCTGCAGATCTCGGGTCCGTTCACAAATGTTCAGCCCTCTGATGCCACGGGGGATTACACAATACAAGCTGATCTTTAGCAGCAGACAGTGAAGCCAGGAGCTCCTTGGAGTTTCTTTTCCTCATAAAATAAGCCAGCACAGGTTGCAGCCAAGCAGAACAAAGCACGCACTGTTCCCATTCTCTATACATAGTGGGATCGCTGCTGCCTGATGCTCACATGTTTCCCTCTGCCATCCTTTAACCATGATACCCTCACACAGTTGTTGTTTGTGGGCTACTGCAAGGCTGGACAGTGGGAAACACGGCTCCAGTGGCAGCAGGAACAGGCTGCCTACCAGTTGGGCTCTTCCCACTGGGCCCTTGCCTTTGGAGCAGCGACCCGCCCATTGCTCAGTGTGTAACTGGAGGCGATTGCCCTGTGAAAAGCCAGAAGGAATGAAGAGATTGAAGGCTGGAGAGTGGTGCCTCTGGCCTTGCCTTGTCTGCTCACGGCTGGGGGCTGCCCGAGCCATTCAGGGGGGCTCTGGAGCCCTGCTGGGATAATTGCTTCCTTTGCAGTAGTTTCTTGCTATTCTTCTCAGATGCCACAGTGGCGTTTAAACTCCTGGCACAATTTTTGTTGTTTCTAAAAGGGTATGGTAAAGTGCACCAATGGAAAAGGTGGAGAGAGAAACGTGGCTGGAAAGGGGGAAAAACTGTTCTGGACACTGGGAATACTCCCTGCTTGACTTTCCCCATTTGTATTTACAAAGCAAAGCAAACAACAGCCTAGCTGGCCAGGTTCTGTGGAAATCAGTGTCTCCTGTTTTCTGATGTTTGTTATTGGTGGAACAGGCTTGCAAAAGTGGCAGAGAAATTGAAATTACTCCACACTTTTTCTGTTCCAGCTTGTGTCTGTGTGCATGCTGTTTTTTTAAATTAGTTCTATCCTAACATAAATAAGAAGCTCTGACGTCTCTGTGTGAGCAGCGTAAAAAACACATAATGAATAAGAAGCAATCTTTACAAAAAACTTAAAGTGTTACCCTGATCAGATTTCCATTTGCTTGGTATGAATTAGCTTTTTTATGACAGTGACAGGAAGTTAAAACCTGCATATGCATTCCCACAGTAAACTTTCTTCCCTAAGAACACAGAAAGAGCCTAAACTATGCTTCCAAAACAGATACAAATCCAAATATTGAGTCTGAAGCAAACACTCAACTTTTAAAGACATTACTGTTTCTTTGCCAGCTACTTAACATGACAAACAGAAAAAAAAGGTTATACTTTTGCATTTAAAAGGTTCATCTATGTAACATTCTGGCCAAATTTTTCAAAAGCAGATGGCAAAATTTAGGAGTCCTTTGCAGCTGGGGAAGGCGTGTGGTAGTCAACACTTCTGCCTATCAGATGGACATACTGACACGTCCAGGTACTTGAGTTTGCAATTCCAGTTTCCAAACCTGGTCCCTAATGCTGACCAAAGGTGCTGCCTGTAGCCCACGGCCTGTCAGGATACACCAAGTGCCATCCTGACCCATATCAGGGACCATTTACAAATGGGACATGTAAGAGCTTCCATCTGCTGAAGCCTCACCAAGGTCTGAACTCACCACTCCTGAGACACTCTGCCCCAAATATTTATAGGAAAACCATTTTAGACTCTGTGTTGTAAGGAATAGGAGGCAAAAACACACTAAAGAATGCCAGGGAAAATTGGACAGGCATGGAAGACAGTATTTAAAGGACTATGTTGACAGCATTTATGCAAACAAAAGACCTTATCAATAAGCTTCCTGAGTCTTCTTGCCTCCTTTTCCAACACAAACATTAACAGGATCAACCACTACTGCAATATGTAAACAAATTACAGTAGGTCATGTCACTACCCTGATGTCTTCACCAAGGTATAACTTGACAGAAAATGTTGTTACCAGTAAAGATCACCCTCGTTCATCTTAGAGGACATAGATCCCCTGTTTTCACTCATTTATGTCCAGAAAAGCTAAATAATTGATACTTGCTACCCTTGAAAATTCATTTTTAGTGGAAGACACTCAATGCGTTTTTCAAATTCTGAAAATAAAGGGGAAAAGTTCTAAAGCTCCTTCAGTATGATAAATTAAAACAGAAATATTCAGCTAACCTAAGACTTCATGAGGTGTGCATTGTACTTTGCACTGTACTATGCAGTGTTCCATACAGAGTTTTTCTAAGACAGCCATATTGTTGACTTCTGAAAAAAAAAAGAAAGCCAAATTCTACTGAAAATGAAAGTCAATCATGACCAGAAAAGTAATAATTTCAGTGAATATTTGATAAAGAGGGGGGGGAAAAGTGTTCTGATGATTCTATTTGCCTTTCGAATAGTTCCAGATTTGACCAAAGTGCCATAAAATCTTAACTAGTTTTGTCCTTTGATGAGATTCACTTTCAGTGGATTGCAGTGAAATACTACATGTTTTTCCGGATCTAAGATTTGGCAAGAAATGTTTGGTAGAATATAACATGAATATTTCTACTATATTTCAGAAAAATGCTTTAATATTCTTAAATATCTGAATATGAAGTTCTGGAAGATCCTATTAGATTCAAAATTTTGTTCAAGACCTGTAAGAACTGAAGCATATATGCTGTATTATTGATATGACTACTAATGGTTTCAAACATGCCTGCAAAGAACAAGCTGACATGCAAGCCTTTTGATGCATTGAATATTAAAATATCATCTTTGCTGTATTTAAAGTTGCCTTTAATAATGTGTTAGATTTTGATCTAGGCTCATTCTGCTCACACAGCAAATTGATTCCATAGCAGAACTGCCTGGAAATTTACCACAAAGGTATTAGTTTATGATCTTAATGGTAACTTTTCAACATACTTGTAGCCCAAACAGCAACTCTGTTCCTGAGACATAAGAGGAGGCAAAAACCAAAGCAGGAAGAGTGATTTAATGAGACACACACTTCCTTGAGGAGCAAAAGACCAGAAGCTCATTAGGTGGGGATTTGGAAGAAAGAAGGTATACATATGGAATTCCATTGGAAAGAAATTTCATATGCTAAATGAGTCAGATAGGCACATAGATATTAGAGTGGCTTGAAGTGTTTCTTTTTCTGTACAATGATGTGGTTAAATAAACAATATTTTTCCTTTTCAGAAACTTCTTTTGTGGCACTGTCAACTACTTTTCAGTTACACAGGGAAAAACCACTGGATCACACCTAACCGGAGTTAGTCTAATTGTTATGCTATTAAAAGTTTCCAGACAAGCCTAAGAGAAGGAAAATGACGTAAATCTAATTGAAAGGAGTGATTTAAGACTTGTTACCTAAAAGATAAATCTAACTGAAAGGAGTGATTTAAGGCTTGCTACCTAAAAGACTATTCAAAGTGTTTATAGAGGGGACAAAAAGGATACAATCCTGTCCCAGTATCATCTCAGCTCTCTCAGCTGAACGTGGACACAATAAATTTGCATATCATTTGAATCCTGCAGATAGGTACCTAGGTGTAATGTGTGTAGACTTATTTTAAAGACTGCATTTTGTAACAGGTAAGAAGGAGTGAATACAAAAGTAAAAACTACTAGACTGTGGGCTGCTTGGGATTAAAAGTAACCTCCATCAGCAGAAACAAAAATTCCACTGGCATTCTCCACTGTACCAGAATAAATAGGTCATCTTTACTTTATAAGACTTTTCAACATTAGTGGTGTCAATTCAACAATGTGGAAGTCCTTTGAAACAATACAGGAGCTAGAATTAACAGATTTTGATGTCTGTTGGTTTCATTATTTCATGAACACAAAACTGATGGCCATTAACAGCATCCAGAAGCAGGTCTGGCCAACCAAATGGCCTACATGTTTTACCAGAGGACAATCTTGGAAAAAAATAAAGAACTCTACTAAGAGTACATTTAGAATCATAGAATTGTTAAGACCACCAAGTCCAACCTTTAATATCATAATACATATGTGAAAAATCTGTGTCAACGGGCTTCTCTTATAGAAGAATTCCCTTGGATACATATCAGTGCCACAGACAAGAAAAGTATTTTCAAATACCATTTTTCAGGTTAGCAAACCAAACTCCATTTTAATTATAACCAGTTAATTATCCAACAGGATACCTTGGTAAGAAAATTCCAAATTAACAAAGGGACCTTAACCTCTCAGTAGCCAGAACATATCCCACAAAACCAATACTTAATGTTGTCCTTTTGTCTCTCACCATAATTTTTTTTGCACCGTTTAGCAACGTAGATCTGCAAGCAACAGTTCAGGCATAAATCTGTCAATTTTCAAATTTTAATAGAAAATGCTTTCTCATCTTTTGTCTATAGCCAATAGTTGCTGCTTTAGCTATTTAGGAAAAACAGAGTTAAATCTGTAAGTTTTAAAATTTCACATCTATTTTAATGCAAAATTAGGAAGAAATACAACTCATTCTCAAAAATCAATAAACATTTTCCTATGGAAAACCAACGAGAGACAGACTTCTGTTTAAGTTGTGTGAAACAGTGTAGGTTGATAAAGGCTCCAAAAGCACAGGTATTCCAGACATCACAAGCTGTAATGATGTGTTAACCTTGGTGATGGTCAGAACAGAAGGGTCAAAGGTTCAGCTGGCATCCCTGGGGGTGATCCTTCAAGGTGAATTTGAGACTCATTGACAGGGCAGCACAGTAAAACTGACACTGCAGTCTAAGAAATGTATATGTTACAAAGACGAAGAACTGCCTTTTTCTTGAACTGTTTATTCATAGCAGTGGAAGAAATGGCCTTTGTTAAGATGGTTAAAGTAGGGAGAACATGCTTCACTACAGTTGAAATCCTAAAAGTGAACATTTTCAAATATCACCTTCTCTTTCTGAATTGGAAATAACTAGCAAAGCAGGCTGACAGGTTGATTTATTCTGGTTGCTCCAGCTGCTCTTGATTTTGCAAATTTTAAAAGTTATCTGCCCATGTCCTACTTAAAATGTTCGGATTGCTAAAGTTAAGGTTTCTCCTCCTACTGAAAAACCTGTTACAACCACCTACATTTATTAACCTCAAGAATAACAGATACAACAGACCACCTCTTACACCACCAAAGTGTTCAATTTTAGATGACAAAAGCAGAGTAACAGCTGTCACCTCCAGTTGCATTAATTTCTAATATTTGAGAATGACAATGCAAAAGATACTGGCAAGACAGATAACACGTGAATTTTCTTAGCAGAAAGTTGTCTTAATGACAAATAAGCCAATAAAAACAAGAAGTGAAGCAGTAACAACACTAGCAACAAAAAGCACGTCAAAAAGAGGTTTCTCTCCTGCTATAAATTACACTATATACTTTCTTGGAGAGGGTGAAACATTAGTCTCAGGAAAGACAGTGATAATACTCACACTGATTTCAGTAATGCCAGAACTTCACATTGAGAGTTCAGGATGTGTGCAAAGTGTACTTTGGTGAAACACATTAACCATAGTCATTGTGAACGAAAACTTCCCAGGATTATAGCCATGCAAAGTACCTACTATATAAACATTCCCAGTTTATTAAAAACCTTTGAGATCCTTGAATACAAGGGACAATAACCTTAAAACCACTTTAACGCTTCAGCATATAACTTGAATGATAAATAGAGGTTTTCTGTAAAATCACAGAAAATCTCTGAGTATTTGTAGCTGGGCTAGATCCTGCAGGTATTATACCATCATAGGCACCTAGACTGGAACGTGGCCTGAATATGAAAGTAGAGATATGACTCTACTGTTTTGTCTACCAAAAAAAGAGCCTATTTATGATTTAGGATGTAATAACACTTTGCACTTTGGCTAAGTGGCATAACACAGCTTTGTTGCAATAGTGTCAGATTGCTTTACATGTATGAATTCAGTCCCACAACTCGTGAAATGCTGAATAAGAAGAACTGAACAACTTCAAGGCTTGCCCAAAATGGCACAGGAAGATTGCAGCAGCCCAGCAATCTGCTTTGCTTAGCTTGCAGACTTTCTACCTCAAGGCAATCTTTCCTTTACTGCACAATAATTTTCTCTGTAGGAAAATGTTCTTGCAGCACACTGCTAGAAGTCATGTTGCAATGACTGCATAGCCTTATGGTAAAAACAGATCTTTAATTCTATGCAGTGTACAGGTCTGCCAGAGAGCAGAACCGCTCATTTCTGGAATACCTACTAGGCACCAAGAAATTGCTTCAATCAGGTACCTGCAGCTCCTGTGGTAACACTTTACCCTGAACAAGCAATTTTTTTCCTGTTTGATTTGCATCAGGTCTTACTCCAAGACAAACGCTCAAACTGGGCACCAGAGTTCAAAGAAGTCCTAAGAGACAAAGGATTTCATATATTCAGATCTTGAGAGCAAGATCTGCAGAGTTTGAAATGTGCGGCACGGCGGAGAGAAGCCCAAGCCATCATGTCAACATCTTTCAACAACCTGACATTCTGAATGGCATAGACACTTGGAAAAACAATGATGCAAAACCCCCATAAACTTACAGATCCATCATCATTTTGTTCAAGGAACCAAACTTCACATTTTGTGAGGGAAGGCAAAGTTACTTAAGCATACGCATCTCCATGGCTAGTTTCAAAATTCAATATATTCCATGTGGCACTAGAAATATTCCAAGACATACACCAGGAAAGCATTTTACTTTCTCATGTTCTACATTTTTTAACAGCATTAGTCCCCTGCAAAATTAGTGGGTTTTATTCACTCTCAAAGTGATTCACTTTTCCCCCTCTATCTCTGTGTAATTTACTCTTCCCCATGCAGCCAGAACCAGGAGGCCTCACAGGGGCAAGCAGACAACTGACAACAGCAGCAGACAGAGGCAAAAGCAAAGCTGCTGAGTTAGAAAAAATAATATGAGTATAAATAGATCCAAGTATAACTAACCACCCACACTTCCATGTTAAATAAAAGAACGATCTTTATGTGACCACTTGCCAAATAGATTCTCGTTAGACAATGATTTTTCAGGAGGGAAAAAAAAATCAATTAATTGCTCAGTGTAGCATGAGTATTAGCAAGAATTATTTTACAGCTAGATAAAGAAAGAAAGCAGCTTTTTTTTTTTTTCTTTCCTTTTTAAACAGGACAACCATAAGAAGGCAGACTTGGTCCTGCATAATATTACACAGGAGTCTGGAATAACACCCTGCAATGTGTGTGCTAGTCCCACACTACTGCACGTGGTGAATATCTAAACTTGGCAGCAAGTAATTGTGAGTATATTATTACCTGGAGAGAGAGAAGTACTCTGTTGGGTTGAGGAAACCCAAGAACTGAAAAATTATTATTTTTGAAGTGCTGTGATTTGGACTAGACTTTTCATATATCCAGAAGCATCACAGGAAACTCAGTAAGGCAAAACTATCCAAACAAAGTGAAATAAGCAAAAGTGAAGTTGACAGAACTTCCAAAAAGTAGACCAAAAAATCAAAGCAAACCAAACAAGAAGCTCTAATCACTTACATCTGTCCAAGGCTCCAAAAACGGGCACTGTTCTGCTCTACTATTTTTATTCTACATTTTTCTTTTGATTATGAGAACATAATATGTGCAAACTCAGCACACAGATTGTTGAGGTTTTATTAAACATGCTTTTAGAGTTAGTGTCATTTTTACTTCACAAAAGTAATTCCTAAAATAAGCATGATACACAATAAAGTCTCAGTTAGCAGTTATCCGATATTTAGATTTTAAGTGACAACATGTGGCTGCTGTGGTGTGCAAGCGACTAAGAATATCAAAAATGCCAAGTACAATCAAATTTATAAGGTCCACTAGAGACTTTCAAGAACAAAAATGTACTTCCCCCCCCCCCCCCCCAGCCCCTCTCCCATCCTCCCAAATGGAGAGTGTTTCAGTGTTTGGAAAACTGAACACAGTGAGGAGCTGGGTTGCTCCGCTTCACTGTACAGACCTGCCACAAATAATACTTTGATTTCTGTAGGATATCTGTGTATTAAAAGGCCTTTCATGCTTTACTAATGGAAATATCTCTCCGTATGACTATAAAGTAAACATAAATACAGTAAAAATAAAGTTAACTGCTCGCAGGTCCAGGAGTCTGCATGAAAGAACCTTGGAACACAGAGGATTCGTGCTGCTTTTCTGCACATTTGACCTGTAGGGATCCTAAGTCCCATGCCTGAACTCTACTCTAAACCTGTTTTCTGCCTGTACACAGGTTGCACACTTCCCTGTGTGAGTCCTAATGTCCGGTGTGACAGATTCATAAAAGCCTCTGAAAGCCTGATGTTTCCAATATTGCTTTGCCTGTCACTGTTTTTGGTCATGCTGAGGAATCAGAGAAAGCATACAGCACAGCAGTACCTAAGGGAGTGGGGAGAACAGTGTTTCCAGAAATGGATTTTTAACTTAGAGGAGGATGTCCACACTCTATATGTAAGATTTCTCTGCAGCTGATGAAGGGAGGGGAAGAGAAGAATTAACTTTCTAAACCCAATCTTCATCTTTATTGTCTGTAATATAAGCAAAGGCTCCTTTCCTGACTGCTTAAAAAACTAACCAAACAAAAATGTTTCTTTTTCATTAGGAGAATAAAATGAATGAAGAAATAATTTCCCTCCCACATCCTTTTTTCATCTCTCTTGCCCATCCAAAAAAACCCCAACAACGAGACTGTCAGCCAAACAAAACAAAGAATTTACTTTCTCAGCATAATAAATCACCTTTGCTCCTAACCATCCAAATCATAAAAGTCCTACACGCCCTGGATAGCTCAAGTAACCTAGTCTGAGATACCAACCACCTGGCTTTTTATTATTTTTTAACGAAAAGCTTCCCAGATACCATTTCTATAATTTCAGATGGTCCCAGAGGTTCAAAACTCTCAATAAGCTGTTTTAACAAGAAAATCCTGATAGTCTAATGTCTAGGCCTGTGGATGTCTCAAAACTCAGATATCTAACACATACTCTATTTGCTGCAGGCATTTATTTTCTTTTACTATCTAGGTCATCAGTTCATGACTAGGGACAAAAGAAATCCATGGTGAATTTTGACTCAATGAGGAGTTTTCAAATTCCAGTAACTCCACAGAGTATCTGCGAAAGAATTCTATTCTTTTTCACTTTACTTTTATAACTGAAAGTAGAAATAGGTGTAAAATAAAGCTGACTGTAGAAAAATACATACTTATTTCACATTAGAGTAATTTTCACTACTGCTGGGTGAAACAATAGTGAGAAACCATAGTTATGCATGTCTAATGCCGAACTTTTTAAGTGGTGAGAAGACAAAAACAGCTGAAGGAAAGCGCATCACTGATGCAAAAGAACATTTTTGAAAGTTGTGAGAGAAACTAGAAGGAACAGATACAGTTGTCTGTAGGGTCAAATATGATCAGCAATAACCTGGTTTAAAAATCCAGAAGTTTAATGAGCATAGGGAGCCTTTTAATCTAATTCAACCTAATGCTGAATTATGATGAGTTTTAATTCCAGCACTTTCAGTTACTGTGAAAAAAGGCAATAAATCTGATAACCTCACACAGTAGATTACAGTACTACCAGGCATGTTCTTGGGAACACAGGAGGTCAGCTTGGTCCTAAATGCAAAATCTAGTCTCTGTGATAGCCAGCACAAGCCCACAGACCCTGGTGTTCTCCTCAGTCCACAGATGTTTGACATTGGGCCACCCTTTTAAACTGTGTCACGATGCTCCTTCCCTTTCCTCTAATTCCATAGACCAACTATCTCTATGTAGATGTCTGCTGAGAAGACATATCACAACAAGTATGAACCAATGCACATTTTATCCTACCCAGTAACCGTACACAGAAGGTTCAGGGTTAATAACAAGCCATTTAAACCAACTAGAACACTGTTGGGCATTGAGTATGACCCAAATACTTCAGACTACCAGGTTTTTTCCTTGCCATGTTCTTGCAGCAAACATCACGCTGATGGAGAAAGCATCTTGCCCACCAAGCACTGGGGACAGCTGAGCTACAGAGAAGGGTCCTCTACTTTGGCCACAACAACCCCCTGCAGCGCTACAGGCTGGGCACAGAGTGGCTGGAGAGCAGCCAGGCTGAGAGGGACCTGGGAGTCTGGATTGACAGGAAGCTGAACAGGAGCCAGCAGTGTGTTCAGGTGGCCAAGAAGGTCAATGGCATCCTGGTCTGTACCAGCAATAGTGTGGTCAGCAGGACCAGGGAAGTGATTCTTCCCCTGGACTCAGCACTGGTGAGGCCACACCTCAAGTGCTGTGTCCAGTTCTGGGCCCCTCAGTTCAGGAAGGACATTGAGGTGCTGGAGCAGGTCTAGAGAAGAGCAACAAGGCTGGTGAAGGGACTGGAGCACAAGTGCTGTGAGAAGAGGCTGAGGGAGCTGGGGTTGTTCAGCCTGGAGAAGAGGAGGCTCAGGGGAGACCTCATCACTCTCTACAACTCCCTGACAGGAGGTTGTAGCCAGGTGGGGGTTGGTCTCTTCTCCCAGGCAACTATCAGCAAGACAAGAGTGCATGGTCTTAAGCTGTGCCAGGGGAGGTTTAGGTTGGATATTAGGAAGAAATTCTTTACAGAGAGGTTAATCAGACATTGGAATGGGCTGCCCAGGGAAGTGGTGGATTCTCCGTCCCTGGAGGTTTTTAAGATGAGACTGGACGTGGCACTTTGTGCCACGGTCTGGTAACCACAGAGGTGTTGGATCAAGGGTTGGACTTGATGATCTCGGAGGTCCCTTCCAACCCAGCTGATTCTAAGGGAATGTCCACACGGGCATTTTCAGGCCATTTGGTTTGGCACGTGGAGCCTCCAAGCTAAGGCAAGGCTCATTTTGCCCTCGCCCTCAGTGCAGCAGAAGCTGTGTGGCCACATTAGCCCCGTGCCGTGCTGGAGCGACCGAGCCTGTCTCTCAGCAGGGCTTATTAGCTCAGGCTCGGCGCCACATTAACCGCTGCCATATGGCTTCTGGTCGGCTCAGAGAGCGAGCTGAACGAGCTCACATCTGCCTGACAAAGTCTGCAGAGCTGTGCTCTTTAGAATGGCAAACCCGAAATAAAAGCTGCGAGGGCAGAATCTCGTGATAGGTCAGGATTTTCAACCCACATTTACTTCGGTGCCTGCTCGTAGAAATACAAGCTCTCGCTATTAAGCGGCTGTGGTCAGGGTTGGAAGCTGCTCGTGGATGTGCTGGAGATGAGAAGTTTTGTTTCAAAGAGCTAAGCCTGAAAAATGAAGTGAGTATGGTAAGGCTCCAAACAGGATGGAAGAAGCGAAAGAGGAAAATGAATACAAAAATAAAAGTCTGTCTGATATTTTCTCCCCTTTATGTTAGCCCAGACTATTAGGTTTTTTACAGCCTTCCAAGATGAGCATGGTCCTCTGTAGGAGAAGGTAATGTTTTTCACGGCTCAGCCAAAAACCCCACAAACAATGTACAAAATGATGCAACAAATGCCAATGAAAGATTAATGCAGCAATGAAAAGAGCATGGATAAGCCTATGATAATTAAAAAAAAATGACATGGGAAGGAGCAGTGTAGCAGAAGATACCATGAGAGCTCTTTGCCTGAACAGAGTAGTTGTGCAGATGTGGAAACTTGACTGGTTTAGACATGGCAGGGTGTCATGGTTTGAGAGCCTCAAAAATTCAAATCCCTAGTCCAAACCCTCGGACACAGGGCGAGAGGCAGGCATGCAGTCAGAACTGAGGAGAGAGATGGGAAAGGTGTTCTGATGATAAGGCAGAGGACAATACAAGTACATGCCAAGATCAGAACAGAAAACAAGGGAGAAACGATCCAGAAGACACAAAGATTTGTGGAATGTGGAGAGCAGAGAGATTTCAGCAGGAGCAACAGGGACCCTGAAACAGAGCTTTAAGTGTAAACACAGAAAAACAATGTCATGGTTTGGAAAAAACTAAGGGGGAGAAACAGCAAGATTTAGAGCCATTCTCACTATCCTCTGGGACAGCTGTGTGGTTCCAAATTATTTTTCACAATCTTTTGCATTCTTTCCCCCTTGGGGTGCCAAGTTAACTCACAGCAGCTCCAGCTGTGTCACCAGGGGAAACAATATTAATAACAGAAGAAATATAAAACATTAACGAAAACTGCTCTTGATCCTCAAGGAAGTCAGCATTGTAGGGATCAGGAGATGAAGGAAAAAGAGAGGTGAAGTGGGAAGCCAACCCTCCCAGGGAGTGAGAAAAAGAGAGAATAAAGAAAAGGGACTCGGAAGAAAGGAAATTGCTGGGGAGGCAGCAAATACATATTGAGAATCAGAAATAAAAATATACTTCTCCTTCTAACCCTCCAGGGGCATATAGGAAATTGCTGCTTGCCCTTTAATCTGCCCCAAAAAAGAAAAACAATTAAAATGAAATAAAACCCTGAACTGTAAGTCCTTGCTCCCCACCCTCCCCTCACCCCCTTGCTTTGTGTGCTGTGCACTCAGGCCATGATCCTTCATGCAGCTCTCCATAGGACAGACAATGTTACCATTAGAATTACATCTTCAGGAATATACATTCTTTTGCTGTGTATCTAAAATACGTAACTTTGGGAAATTAAGAATTTTAGAGATTAATGACTGACAAATAAATGAAAAAGAGAGGAGGCCATAAAAGAGAAATGGAGAAGAAAGAAATATGGATAAACATCTTGAATTAATTTGGAGTGGCACCATAACAGTATGGTTTCTGTCAGGAGCATTGCTGCTGTAATGGGTTAAGACTGTCACTCCACACAGCACACACCAACAAATTCCATCAGTTTTTGTTTTCCTTCTCTTGATTCACCTCCCCATTGGAATTTTTCCCACTGTAATTTAACTGTGGAAAGAAAGACCCGTATCCTAAACAGGCAATTAGTTTCTGCTTTTTCCACTGTTCCCTTCAATAGAAACAACCCTTTCTCTTCCTTTCTAACTGATAGTCATGGCAATATCTTCCATTTCTTTTTTCTTTCTTCTCATGATCGAGGTCACATTGGGATCACCTATGTAGTTTGAAATTTGCCCAAGCACAATGAAGCTATGACTGGTCTCCACCAAGAAGAATGACTGTAGTTCTCTTTGACAATTCATTAACAAAAAAATTGGGGCAAATAAAAAAAACATCTTCCTTGGGATGGTACCATTCAGGAGGTTTTTCTGTCACAGCAGAAGATCAGAGGCTTTTTTTTTTTTTTTCCACATTTTGTAAAAAACATTTTCATCACTCACACATGTAAAAATAGCATTGTGTAAGATGTAATAAATGCTTTGCACTTGTGATACTATTTAAGGGCTGGGAAACAAAATGGGAATTGAGAATTTAAGTTACAACCTATCTAAAATAAGAGTGTAAGTCATTCAAAACTGTTGATGTCACATGACAGCCACACAAAAAAGGAATGAAAACCTGTATGCATTATTCATCCTGTAACTTTGATCTTTAAAGCTAAGAAACTTGAACAAGGAAAGATAAATGGCTTCTCAAGCTTTTTCTTTTAAAAATCAAATGAGGATGATTCAGGATAAATGAGAGATAAGAGTTAATACGAAAGAGGGGGAAATTGCAATCACAGTGCTGCACTGGAGTTTCAATGAAAAGGTGTTGCTTTTTGTATTCAATTACAAAGGATTTTTTCTTTAGGTACCAGCATCTTTTTTCATGTATATGTAAAAGATTTTACCTATTAAAATTTCATGTTCATGTCTAGCTTTTTTCTTCTACTACCTACACCATGACTTGATGTGAAAAATTAGGCAGCTTTCTGAAGCATGGGCTACTAGTGGTCGTGGGGCAGGAACAGATGCAGCTGTGAAACTCTGACCTCCAAACTTGACTCAAACATCAGTTTGCTCTGGAGCTTATGCAGGATGTGTATACATTCTCCCCTGGGAAAAGTATTGATAATTACAGGCACTCTGACTGCATCCTGATTTTATTGAGGCTTAGCCAATTATGCAGGCATTGCAGCTAAAGTACAAGACAAATTGAGAGACAGATCCAAAAGCACATGGAGGTTGCCCTGTCTAGATGGGAGATCTGCAAAATCCTCTTTGAACACTCCGCACTCCTGAGAGTCTGTAATTACTGCCAGTTTTTGCCTAAAGATATGCTCAAAGGCCCCACCATCTTGGTTAGATTACTGATGTCAGCATCTTATACACAGGGATATATACATTTGGGATTAACAAAGAAGACAGAGCAGTAAGGCAGCTCCTTGAGGGAGGCTCTGAGCAAGCCTAACGCAGACAGACCCCGCCACGGCCGTCACAAATCACGGCACACCAGCCATTTGCATCCACAGCAGAGCCAGATGAGGAATGCCTTTACATCCCAGCATCCTGCAGGAGAGTTTGCTTATCCAAGCTTCCAAATTGGTACCTCCACACGAGCAGATACCACTAATCAGATGACAGAGCCAGACAGGCTGGATGGACGCAAGCACAGGTGGTGAGATGGAGGAAATGAATGGGGAATGGGGTCAAAACTTAATGGCAGTGGTGTGTGGGAGGAAGGGAGTGGGAACACCATTTGGAAAGTACTGGGAGGTTTCTGGAGTACAACAGGAAGATGGGTGAGAAGTGAACGAAGGCACACTGGATTCACAGGCTTACAAGCAACCAACATTCACTGTGATTACTGTGAGTGCCTGAGCAAGTAATTGCTAATGGTACTCACAGCCCCTGCCGCTCCTGCTGACTGTATCCAGACATGATACATTTGGACAGACCAAACCTAGTGATTACAGCAGTCAGCAGAAACTACACTGATTGCACTTCCTCCTCAGCCTGAGGGAATGCAAACTCACAGCTTTTGGCACCAAGGTGACACATGTGGCTACATCCTAATGACACTGTGCTGCCATGCAAAAAAGATGGCTAGACCGATGGGGCTGGGAGCAGAGCTGTTCCTGGTGAGGATACCTAGAAGCCTGGAGTCCTGGCCTAGATCCTCACTCTGAGCAGTGAGTGGGCCTATGAACTTCACAGATGCCAAATGTGTAAACACCACGAGGGGCTGGAAACAGAACCAGGAACTTCCCCACCTCAGGAAGCTCCCTTCTCTCTCACTCACAGACATAACCTTGCCTCTCCTTTCTCCACCATGTCTCAGCTCCAAGAGGAGCATCACACAGCCTCTCCTAGTGCAGACAGATCACTTCAGAAATTGAAAAAATACATCTGAGCTTTACCTTGCCCACAGTGAGAAATTAGAGCTATTCACTGGACTGCAATAAGGAACTCTTTTTCAGCTATATATATTACAGGAGGGATTCTTGATTCTACAGTAATCCCAGGAGAAAAATTAACTAGATGAGCACAAAATCACACTGGTTCTGCTCTGTCCTCATGATAACTGTTTTTCAATTCAATAAATTAAGTGAAAGGTAAGCATTTGCTTCACAGGCAAGACCATCATTCCTGCTTCATTTGTAATATATGGAGAGGGATTAGCCACATCAAGCATATGCTTTCGTACTGTGGTGTAAAGAACACACATGAGAAAAATCACGTTTGGCTCCAATGCACTGAGAAAACTGTTTACAAACAACACATTCAAGAGCTGAAGAAAAACCTTTTTGATGATAATTCTTCATCAGATGCAGTGAGCAGATGTGTGCACTGAAGAGCCTACACTGAGTCTCACTTGTGCTAACACTGAGCATTACTGGGAGAGCTGTGCTTAAATAAAAGGCCTATTTCTATAATCTCCATCACAGATAGTTGTGCCCATAGCCTAACTCTCACTTCTTATTTGTTCCATTCACTAGTTTATAACCTGAAAGACATGCGCATTTATTTCTCCTCAAAGCACATTTATTTGCCCTACAAATGGACCAAAACCATGCAAAGACTACTTTGATTTTCATTAACTCACCTATATAAACATATTGATTTCCTTAACCCTACCCAGGAGAAAATAATATTTTCTTTTTATTGCATTCCCGAGGAAGTCGTGCCTTAACTTGTATCTTATTTATCTGCTACTTATCCACATATTTTGCTTTAAACCCTTTGCCAGGAACCAAGCTTCTACCTCTGTTTCTTTAGCCCCCTTAATACTCAGTCTGCCAAGTCCAGTTCCACTGACTCACAGATCAAGTGTCATTGCAGATGAGAAAAAAGCTTCCATATATTAAAAATAAGGTTGCTTCATAGACATATCTTTTTGAAGAAAGTATATATAGAATCAAAAAAGAGATGTCAAGCATCATTCCTTATTCAAAAAAGTACAATCTTAATGTTTATTTTAAATCTCTTGTTAGAAAGGAAAGCATTAATATGAAATGCTTCAAACAGCCTTTGACAGAAAACTCTTAAAATTGCAGTGAGTCGAAGATCAACAGGCCTTTAAGAATTAAAACAACTGGAAATGCTTTAGAAGTGGAGTCATCCAAGTTTTTTCATTGATTAAAGGCCCACTGATATTACACACGTATTGAACACCAACACATATAGTTTCACATTTCCTGATCTGGTAATTTCATGGCTTAAAAAGAGGAAAATAACACAAGTAAATTGTATTGTAGAAATTTACTGCCACTCAGTCAATTAAAATTTTACCATCAAATGAATGTAGGTGTTTGTTTTAAATACAGACACGTAAATGAGAAAAAAAATAATAAAAGGTTGATTTAACGAAAAAATTAAATCTGTCACTTAAACCTCAGCAATTCATCCTTATTTCAGCTTTTGTACCCTTTTAATCTTTTATGTTTCTATTGCTAACCTGAAATAGAAATGCCTTAAAGGAGATAAGTGAACAGAAATGGAATAATTCCAAGTCAGGTTTCAAAATTAATATTTTTTTTTCCCCATCTGCCCTTTAGCAAGTCATTCATTCCAGCTCCCAATCTCCTGTACCCTCCCAGCCACTAGCAAGATAATATAGAAGGTTACTGCAAAGCTGTAAAGAGGAACATCTGAATGTATATTTATCCACTTGGCAAGATCCTGCTCCAGCTGTAAGAGGATGCAATTCTGCATTACAATGTAGCTTCAGTCTCTCACCTGTGTGAGAAGGCACCCCTGATATTAATAGTGCTGCTTAAGACAATGCCAGGCAAATATGAAATAAATGGATGCAGCTGAGCTGAGCTATGGCAGCACTGCTAATTTACACCTCTGAAAACATTTGGGTACATGAAACAAGTGTATATCTACACCTGCATCAAAACTCTTTTCATTTCTTTTTTTTAATAGGAGGAGAAACTAGTAACACAGAATAACCCTACCAGATGTCAGGGTAAAAGAATATTATGCAGGTGAGTATTTGATACAATCATCAGAAAAGAAAACCAAACTGAGGGGCTTTATTTCATCCTAAGAACAGTTTTAAGAGTACAGGTGGCACTGCCAGTCAGTGATAGCTACTTTTGTTGTGGGTATGTCTTTGTTCCAGCAGCTGGAAGAGCAGTTTTCATGTATAACAAAAGAAATGTACTTAACAGGAAACACCTGAAAATCCTTCAAGAGAATAAATGATAGCAATAGAAAATGCAAGTTTAGAAAGCACTTCCTGGGGGAAAAAAAAAAAAAGAAGAAGGTAGTACTGGAATCTTCTCTTTATCTCAGGTCAATTGACTTGTCACGGTGGGAAGGAGATTTGAAAAGGAAATTGCGAGTTCTTAGCAAGTATGATTGGAAGAATTGAGTTAATAGCCAGCAATCAGTATAGGTTTGGTAGGGTACTTAAAAATTTAAATGTATGCATATGCCACAACTGCAGAATGCCTGAGCTTTGTCTTGTTTGCAAAAAACAAGTGGAATAATGGGAAATTTAAATCTCAAACAAAAATGGTAATTTTTTACTCAGGTCGCTGGGGTTTAAGTGTATTTCCATTACACATTTCCCTCCTTTCAGTATATAATTGAGATATATAAATGGTATATGCCTCTGATCTTGTTTTACACTTGTAAACCTTCCAGTACCAACAGGATCCTACATGTGTGTGCTTTCAGAGGATACAGTTTCTCACCATATGGGAAGACGTTTTGTATCACCACGTTGGCAGCATACAAATGGTTTTTGAACTCCATTTTTTGCTGCCATTTCTGCAAGACATTTAGGTTCATTAGCTTATTGTTTCACATGTCAAACACTAAAAAATGGATAGTTTTCTGATTTGAGATGCTGCTTTATCTTGAATAATCATGGACCGCATTCAGCAAGTACAGATACAAATGAGTATGGCAACAGCACTAATTAGAAAACAGCTTAATTGGAGATGGCAGGATAAGCCATCATCTCTCTAAAGAAATGTGTCCATATCCCCAACCCCTTTTCAGCCTTTCTCATACAACACCCAACTTTTCTGTATGTATTATTTTCAAAGGAATTGCAAAAGAAGGTCTCACTGAGACTACTACTTGTTTCTCCTTCCAACCGAAGAAGGCAGATATTATAGGTTGCAGAAACTTGTAGGTGGATAAAAGGTAAGAAAATTATAGGACAGTGATGAACATAATGAATTTCATTTCCACAAGCTTCTAATTCCTCTGAGGAAGAGAAGGTTTTGCATGGGCCTCTTTAACAAACGAATGCATACCCTGCAATGAAGTAGTATGAGATGAGAGGATACATTCCAAGCTAAATGCAAACTAGCCCTTGCCTGTGAGGCACGGAAAGAACACATCCTCTAAAGTACTGCACAGTGGGATGCCCACATGCTCAAGAGCCTAGTAATTTTAGATCAGTTGATTTTTGTGTTGTTTGCAGAAGTTTTTATACTTACTGTAATTCTCTCATCTTTGTCATCTAGAGGGGTCCCATCTTTCTTCCATGATATAGTCGGTTCTGGGTGACCTCTTGGGGGCTGACATTCCATCACTGCAGGTTCACCCACAGCTACCATTACATCCGATGGATTTTGTCTGAAGTCATCCCGTAGAACTGAAAGAATAAAGAAAACGAAGCAAAAAATTACCCAACAATATACCAACAGCACAGAAAAGTGTTTTGTTTTGGCCTTTAATGCTGCCTGTTGTCAGTGAACTTTATATGAACGAATGCATCAGTTAAGGAACATCATTTGGCATCTACAGATGGTCTCTGGTACTTCCACACAGTAACACAGAAAAACCATATGCAACTCTTATTTAACTTCCAACATACAAGCCAAGTGACAAGAAAGCTAGAGAGGGACTTTTTACAAGAGCATGTAGTGATAGAAAAAGGGGCAATAGCTTTGAACTGAAAGAGTGCAGGTTGGGATTCAGTACTGGGAAGAAATTCATTACTGGGAAGGTGGTGAGGTGCTGGAACAAGTTGCCCAGAGAGGCTGTGGATGCCCCATCTGTGGCAGTGTTCAAAGCCAGGTTGGATGGGGCTCTGAACAACCTGGACTAGTGGAAGGTGTCCCTGCCCATGGTAGGGGAGTTGGAACTAGATGATATTTAAGGTCCCTTCGAACCCAAACCATTCTATGAGTCCTCTCACAGTTAAGATGGGACAATTTCTTCTGCTCAGGTGACTTGGGGATAAGCATTGCAGAGATTGCTTTGTGTCCCTTTTTTTTCTGAGATACAAGGTCGGCCTGCCAATAACTCAAAGGTTTGTGGTTAAAGAGTGGCCGCTGGCCTCATGAATTGCACCCATCCCTGAATTTTTGGCAAAAATTAATACATTAACCAAAACTCCCAGTTCTCTGATGACACTATGAGACACTAAACATTTGTCCAGCCTTAGGCAAACTCATCTTTGCAATTTGGCTTGTGTCTTTTTCAAGGAGAAATATTAACAATCTTTACTGATCTCTGGGAGTCATCACTTAGCCTAAGCCAGGACCACATCCTTTAATTGGAAGAAGTCAAGTTTGCTACCTTTACATAGGTTTTTATTTTTGCTACGTTACTAGAATTTGTTCTTTCTCATCATTTCACCAAGCCCAGGCCTAGGAAACTCTAGTTTCCTCCAATCATTCACTATGAATTTTATCAATAGCTGTGTGGTTATTTTTCTTTTCGGGAGAGGAGACATCATACTGTGCTCAGCAGACCACTACACAGGGACACAGTTTAACAGAATAATGGCATTCCTAAGTCTTGCCAAGTAAGTGGCATTAGGTTTAATATAAAAACAACTCAAATGATAACAAATCTAACATCCTAGTTCTCTCTGCTGCTGTTACTCCATACATGCTGAAAAAGGATAACTTAATGGGAAAGCACATTACAATCAAAGGACTCTTAGGATTTTTAGAAAGCTGTTTGTCATTCTTGCTACCTGCAATGGTCTTGTGTCAACAGCAAATAGTGCCAAGAATCTGCAGCAAAAAAATACATCCCTCAAGCCATGGATCACAGATATATGGACATTCACCACTGAATAGAGGTTTGGTTGTTAATGCTGCTTCAAAGTGAGGTGTGATTTACTGTCAGCTGTTAAGGAATGTGGTTGTGCTTGGGGATTGGCAGGTACAGCACTACCACCAAAACATTCCTCTCTGTAAGGTCTTTCATGCTGTTAAGACCTTTGAAAATGGTCAGAAGGCAAATGGGGCATCTACTTTGGGCCAAAGGTACACATTTTCCTCACACCTGATTTCTGCAATGTTAACTCATCCAAAACGAAGAAGGGGAGAAAAAAATTATTTGTAGTGATTTGTTTTGGAGGATTACTGGCAAATAGCCCTGTCAATAATCAGTAGGACTGCCTTTGATTTTTTCTTCTCAAGTACACATTCTTTACATTCTATCCCCTACCATTCACAGTAGCTACAGTCACCAACCTGTGTCTTCAGCTTGGTTCACTGGAATGTAATACACAACAGGGAAAGTTCCACATTGATATAGAAAAGCAATAAATAAAAAATATCTTGCCACTATTATAGGAAAAAGATACAATTTCTGGAAGCAATGAACAACATCTCTGTACCAACAAGACTTAAATATAGTAGAGATCTCACCAGCCATCATCAGAATTTACTGATCCCTTTCCATACTAAAGCATTGACATTTAAAATATTTCAGTTCAATGACTGAAATTTCTGGATGCCCTGGAATCAGGAGATATTAATGCACTTAAAAAGGATAATCAAGGGTGAAACGTCTGTATCACTTTAATAATACAAACTAATAAAACGGAATGATAGGACTTAGTGAAGAAATTATAGGATATTTTCAGTGGAAAGGGACTTCTGGAGGTCATCTAGTCTACAACGAGATGCTATTGGATGAACATGTTCTCTTGGACAGACAAGGTCTCCTAAACAGATCTAGGGTACACGGTTCATTAAAAACAAAACCAACCCAAGAAACAACACAACAAATAAAACATGCACCTACTGCTTCCCATACAAAAGCCTCAGAAAGCATGCTCCATCTAAGGACAAAGAATTTGTCTCTCTTAAAAGCAAAACTCAGGGATATTTTCCTAATATGAACTTGGGGAAAACTCAAAATATTTTCAGCTATAACATCAATTTATGTTACATCTAGAGGAAAGAAACTCAGGGATATTTTCCTAATATGAACTTGGGGAAAACTCAAAATATTTTCAGCTATAACATCAATTTATGTTACATCTAGAGGAAAGAATATGTTTTCAAAGAGGAGAATGATGTCACTTTTAGTTATTCAGAAAGGTAAGCCAAAAGACCAATCCTTTAGCTCCCCTTCTGCTTTAAAGAAGACTTTATTAACTTTAACCCACATTCTCTTACAGCTTCCTTACTATATTCCCCTATATACTGATGCATCAAAATTGGATGCTTCAAGTTATTTTCAGTTATGGAGGCATTAAAATACTACTCACATACACTGAAAACTTTATATATCCTTCTTCCATTTATACTGAATATGGCATTAATAACCAGATGTAATTTCTGGTGTTCCCAAGCAACCCTCAAGCCACCCAGGCACAGTAAATCACACAGTATAAGTGGCTAAGTTGACACTGCTTCTACTGAAGTCAAAGATTTTTTTCTATTTACTTTAATACTTTAGAGACTTGATCTGGCTTCGAAACACTGGTCATAATATTACTCCTTTTTTTTTTTCTTCCACTTCTCCAAACTAAAGAATATTAAAGAAGAAGGAACAGAAGTTGCCCTAAGTTATGAAAAAAAAGCCCATATATCCAGTTCCCTTTGCCAACAGCACATGAAAGTGCAGAAGAGTTTATTTGCTATGCCACAGTTCTATTGCAACACAATAAAAGGGGTGTTTTGACCATGAGTAAGAAGCCTCTTATTACTGCTGAAGTTTGTATCACTTGGATAAATCTAAGAGACATACAAAAAAAAGCACCCTTAAGTTTTAAAAAAATGAAATCAAGTGATCTTAATAAACCATAATGCTTTTCAAGTCTGAGACACCATAAATCTAAGAGGAAAGCACCTCAGATGACTTTAGCACCTCTGAAGCAACAAAGTCCAGTGCTTGCATAATAAAAACAAATTACTTCTGTAATTTCTTCACTCCTTAGTCTTATAATAGCTTTACAAGCACTGTACCTTGTCTGCAAACCAAGACCTTTCACAAATTAACCAGTTCTTAATAGAATGCCTTAGGAGGACATCAAAGGTCCAGACCACAGATACATCAAAACAAGGGTTTTTTTTCTCATTTACTATGAATTATTTTGGCTCTAACATTATATAATGAAATGGTAACAAAATGTAATCCATTAGAGATTACTCCACAGATAGTCATCATGTAATTATTTTTGCAGCTGTAAAGTAGATACATGCTCTGGTTTTTTGTTGTTTTCTTTTTTTTTTTTTTTGCCTCAGGCCCTGGCAATCTTGCATGAGTTATAAATCTACAATTTTCATCCCTTACTGAAAAAAACCTTATTTTTTTCTTTCTGTCCTTCATAGTCAAGGCTCACTGTAAATTGAGAATGCATTTCCTTCTGAAGATATATTGGAAGTATACTTTGCAATCCAGTACAGCAAATGCTTTCTGTCACCAAACGGTCAAATTTCACCACAGGCACCTCTTTCTACACATGTGCAGCAGGAATGAAAACAGATACATTAAGAGGCTGTTTGCTTTTTTCTTTTTTAATAGAATTTCTGTGTAGAATCTTCATAGATATACCATCCCTCCTCTGCCCACCCCACCCTCCCTATTTCTGACAGACCATGGTTAAAGGTTGACATTTCACCTCATACTTTCTAAAATACAACGAATAATGGTTGTTATCATTGCCATTGCACAGCTAGGACAACTCTATGATCTTGCTGTGTGAACATGCTGAACTAACCAGATTCAACAGCAACTTTTGTAACTCCACTTAAAAGCCAACTGCTCACACAACTACTTCATATCGTGTACTATTCAATCACCTAAGCAGTTTTACTTTCCCTGGAGAGCCTTTCCCAGAGAAGAAGGGAACTGGCAATCACTTGAGGATAAATTTTTATTGACAAGCCATGTAAGTAGAGACAGCACTTTTCTTTTGTGTAAACCCTAAGCAAGGCTTTGCCAAACGCAGCACCCACTGTTTTTTTTCCTTAAGTTCTTTGTTGGCTACTATAAGAAAAGAGTATGAAGTCATTACTGGGTGAAATAGGAGGAAGGTAGGCAGGAGTTTTTTGCCTATATACAGCATAGATAATTAAGAAAGATTATTGTTCCAGTTTATCTTTAAATAACTCTGAGGTAAAGAAAACACAAGGAAAAATAAACCAACCAGGAAGTTCTAGTCAATACCTGAAAAGAATGAATATTTAAGGAACACACCATTTACCATCACACATTTTGGATATCATGCCTTAACAAGTGGTATCATGCAAGATCTGGAAACAAGAAAATCTCCTGAAAATTTTGATTACAGGTCTATTCTAGTACAGAAGGTTTATGCTAGATCAGTTCAAAGCAGTGCACCAGAATACATCCGGGATCCCTAATGAGCCAAGATCTTACAGCCATGGTCACCCAGTGAACAGAGGAAGAGAGGGAAACGAAGGTGTTCGGGGTGCAGTTTCTTAGTCAGACCAAGGCAACCTTAATACATTTCAAATCTCATAAAAGATATCACTCAGACTTGCTTCCCACTGACTCTCCTGCACCCTCCCACACTGTTTTGCAAGTCTACTTGCTAGAGACTGGGGAGACAAAGTATCTCACAAGTGGGTAACAGGAGCGATCCCAACAATTTCCACTCTTTCATCATGAAGATCATTGTAATCTTTCTTTGAATAGCAGCACGTGCCTCAAAAATGGGGGGAAAAGGGAAAAAAGTGAAATAAATTCCTCGCATTCCTTTAGAAAACAACCAGACCTCAGCTAATGAGTAAGTTTCCACCAGCAAACAAAACCATCCTAACATCAAACGAGCTAAAGCTGAGTAATGCAGCCTTAATGACTCACTGTCCTGTCTTTTGGCTAATTTTGTTAAAACTCCTATGTAACAGATCTTAAATTCTTTTAATACCCATCAATTCTATTATTTTAATTCCTGCAAATATATAAAAAAGTATTTCCATGCTCCCCTTTTTCTCCCCAACAAAACAGCAGTATTTACAAACAAAGTTTCCACCTAATACTTAATCTAACAAAATATGACGAACGAACAACAAAAATGAGAACTTGCTTTAAAATGCTGTAAGATTAGAAAAACAGAAATAGGATTCAGGTGGTTATATAAATCCTCTAATCCCATGAAGCTGTAATCAAAGAGAAACTAATTATTTCTTAGTCAGGACTGAGCTGTTATTCAAAAGCAGAACTGTTCCTGAAATTTAGGACCAGCAATGATCCCACTACCCACTGAACTTGTAATTCAAATTTAGTGAGACACACCAGGCATTTTTGGCATTCAAATATATTATAAGATGGTTGTCAGTTGGAAAACGGCTTCAGACCAGGTGCTTAATTTTAATTACAACTAACTCAAGCATCAGCCAGAATTATGGTACCTTGTTTAAAGACTTTCCTGGCATGAAATTTATACAGATGTCAGGATACAGTTTTTAATACATTCATGCCACTAACATGAAAGTGTTGGAGCACCTAATTAAGTTAAAAAGAAACAAAAAAAAATTGCATGCATTATCAGATTTAAGTCAACATATGTGTTAGCATGGTACAGTTTACACCTTATTAAGCTGTTAACTGGTTTGACCAAAAAACTTGATCATTTACAAATGAGAAATATTCTTTTCAAGATACCTCCCTAAAAGTCTCCATGTAGTCATATAAAGTTAAAGGAAAAACTTGTTCCCTAAAAAAAATCCTTTCCTTTCCTTTCTGAACGTGTTAAAATCAGGTTAACACCGGTGTTAACTACAATACATAGTCATTAAAATGGAACAGGAGGAGTAGGGCTATAAATAGTCAGAAATCACATTTAACAAGATCACTCATGTAATACAGGCAATAATTTTATGCAGTGACTGGGTCCAGCAACTGGACTGCAATTGCATTGAATGTTTCAAAGATGTCACACTTCTACAAGGCCTCCAAGAGGCAGGAAGACACAGCCAGCATGCCCAGGGCTCCTCACTTCCATGCTTTCCATTTCTCTTATGTTTCCTACCTTGGAGCACTTTGACCTCTTTCTACCCCTTTCTCAGCTGGACAGAAAGCCTTCTACAGGCAAGCAGATGCCAATCAGTTCACCATCTCCATCTCTAATACACTTCCAGCCTTCTCTGAGCTTCAATATTTTAGAACCACCAGACACATGGCCAGCTCTCAAACAGCACAGGACACCCCTGACTGCACAGTCTGAGAATTCACACTGAACAGGCTTCCAGACAGAAGAGACTGCTCATGGTGAAGAGACTGATCATAAAGCAATGACCACGACCTGACATCATCACAGCAGAGATCAAGTTTGAATCTTTGGCTAATCATTTGTGACAACACATTCGATGTAATGTATTCACAGAGTGCTGTCCTGCTCTACTTCAAACTCTGCCCTTTAGCAAACCTTACTACCTCAAAGCCTGAAGAAACAAAAGTACTTTAAAGTCTAATGTTATTTTTTTGCTTAGTATTCATATGCATTAGCATGAATTAGTTCAGCACCTGACTTGAGTCTATGTAACTGAGCTCACACCATCATACATATTACTTCTATTTAAGATCTCCTTTAGTTAAAGGAAACAACCATCAAAAACCCTCAGAAAAACAACTGTATTTTTTGTACTCTACTACCACTGAGACCAATTAATTTAGTTTAAACAGGTGGTTCATAAACACTTCCTCTATGATGAAGGGTTAATGAATGCAAGAAAAGATTTGAAAAAGTCCTTTCTCTCAGACACTTCAAAAATTTAAGATCTGCCTTTTACTATTATGCTCTTTCTTGTGCTAATATGTCATATTATCAAAAATTTATTTTTAAGCACTTTTAAGATTTTGGTAGATATTGCAAGAGACATACAGAAATTTTAACAATAATTTAAATTTGGAAGAATAAAGAGCTCTAAAGAATAGCATTATTTAACTTGAATGAAAAACGAATTAATGAGATAATTAGAGACTGAATTGTATACATAGAATGCTTTAAACAATTTTGGGAAGAGTTGGTCAGAAAACCTGTATTGCTACTACCCACCACAGTAATGCAGAATTTCCAGCAGTGGGAAATTGCCTATTTCTCATCAAACATGCAGATCTAATAAAGATTTTACTGAATCTCACACCATATTCTGCTGTAAGATTGCTAACAGATTGAAGGTGTCAGGAAGCAGTATTAAGTTCTTGTTACACACCTATGTAATTTAGTATTGACATTATTAGTACGGCCTCGCCAATGACACCACCAAAGAGCACTGATAGTCAAAGCAATAAAGAAACATAGCTTTGTTTTAATGCTGATAAACAGAGCCAAGACACAATCCAAAACTAGCTGAAAAAGAGTTAAATACAGGTAACACAAACAGCAGTAGTGAAATCAGATCACACTTCTAAAGCACTAACAAAATGTAGTGTCTCCATTACTGTATCCTTTAAGTTGTTTGAAAACAGATGCTCTCCAAAGACTTAAGTTTTTCATTGATTGCTTTTCCTCTGCCTGGCAGAAAAGAACCTCAGGGTGCTGGTTGACAGCAGCTGAACATGAGCCATTCAGTGTGCCCAGGTGGCCAAGAAGGTCAATGGTATCCTGGCCTGTACCAGCAATAGTGTGGCCAGCAGGACCAGGGCAGTGACTGTCCCCCTGTACTGGGCACTAGTGGGCCACACCTCGAATCCTGTGTCCAGTTTTGGGCCCCTCACTACAAAGAGGACATTGAGGGGCTGGAGCATGTTCAGAGAAGGGCAACAGAGCTGGCGAAAGGTTTGGAGCACAAGTCCTATGAGGAGAGGCTGAGGGAGCTGGGAGTGCTTACCCTGGAGAAAAGAAGGCTCAGGGGGGACCTTATCACTCTCTACAACTACACTGAAAGGAGGTTGTAGCCAGGTAAGGGTTGGTCTCTTCTCC
Source organism: Pseudopipra pipra (assembly GCF_036250125.1). Taxonomy (NCBI): domain Eukaryota; kingdom Metazoa; phylum Chordata; class Aves; order Passeriformes; family Pipridae; genus Pseudopipra; species Pseudopipra pipra. Next base: position 2,373,785 of record NC_087550.1, read on the forward strand.
CAGGTAACAAGTGACAAGGGGAAACGGCCTCAAGTTGCACCAGGGAAAGTTTAGATTGGATATTAGGAAAAAAATTCTTCGCTGAAAGGATGATCAGGCACTGGAACAGGCTGCCCAAGGAAGTGGTAAAGTCACCATCCCTGGAGATATTTAGAAGGCATGCACATGTGGCCCTTGGGGACATGGTTTAGTGGTGGACTTGGCAGTGCTTGGTTAATGGTTGGACTCGGTGATCTTAAAGGTCTTTTTCAACCTAAACAATTCCATGATTCCATACAGTATGATCAAATTAGGAAATCTTCATATCTACTAAGCTCAGTAGTTATCACCTCTGGAAAGGGTCATTCCCTAATACATTCAGCAATACATGTTAGCAAACAGAAGAGCAGCACACTTCTAATCCATTAACGTAGAAGGAAATCAAAGAGTGCTGCACCTACTACATTACATCTTTTAAAAGGTGCTGATGACAAATACAAGTCATATGCTTGAATCAAGCAATATACTATACTGAAAAAACAGTTAAGTATTTAGGCATTTGGCAATAAACATATGACTGCACATAAAGACTCTAAAATAAACATATTTATTGTCATTCATTATTGTCATTAAGAAACTTAATATTGTCAATAGAAAGAAATTCATGCTTAAGGAGCAGGTTGCAAGAAAAAAAGACTTCCAAGTAAAAACCATTGGCTGCAAGTAACTGATGATCATTACAAAAATTTATGGAAACCACTCACAAATGTCGATTTTATTTCACTAGTTTAAGATTTGGGCTTTAAGTATTGCCAGGAATCTTACTGGGCGACACAGCTGTCAACCCACAACAATATTTCCATGTGTGGGAAGGAAATTGTAAATGGATTAGATGATGAATTGGGAATCAATTAAATGACCAAATCTGATAAGTCATATAAAGAGTAATTTTAACTCCTGTGAGAAGGGTAACTGACAGGCCTAAGAGAGCATGCTGCAGCACTGGGAAACCTAATTAAACCCTGAAGGATCTGTGATGCCTCAGGCACGCAGCTCTGAGAGTATCCCTTAGGTTGATTGAAAATTGAAAACAGATAAGGAGAAGAGACCTAATTATTAATTTGACTGACTGTGTAGAAAACGCAATCCCTCTCAACGCCTTCCATGTATTACACTCTAGAACAAGGAATTTACTACCTATAAATAAGAATTTATCTCCTGGAAGGATAGAGTCAATGGTACAGACTGCAGAGACAATTTCCCTTCGCTTACCCTAAATATTTACCGGCATTTGCTTTGGTTTTTTTTCATCCTCATCATTAATATTAGTAGTAGTAGTAATAGTAGTATTCATTTCATTTAGACTTTTGGGGTTATTCGAATCATGCTGGATTACAGACAATATTTTCAGCATGACTAACACAGTGTATTTCTAAATTTATGGACACAAACCAAGGGGTTTCAGACACAACACAGCTCACCCAAGAACTACGTCTTTCAGACATCATACATTAATTTTCCCTAGGCAAAGAAGGGTTTGTGTCTTTAAATCCAAGGATTTGGCTGCAGTCTGTAAATAAAGATTTTTCTTTGTACACTTTGAATCAAGGCTCTGGTGTTCAGTTTGCAATGAACTGTTGGCTGCAATGGCCTTCCTAGAAAGCAGATTATAATGGAGAAAAAGAAGCAGATTAAGAGGCTGCAGCGAGATCTTGTCTTGGCCCTCCAAATTAAAGCATAAAGAGGTAACTGAAATGAAAGAAGAGACAGACGGACCAAAAAAAGAAAGAAAAAACGTGAAAAGACACTTCACCAAAACTCCAGTGTTTTCCTTAACTACTTACCAAACCTTATCTCATGAGCAGAATCGGGCTCCCTTTCATGAAAGAAGACAAGAACCAACCCAGAAATGCCACTGTCCTGTAACTCAGGATTCCAGGGGAAAAAAATAAAGGAAGAAATACAGGTAGCAAGGACATAAAGCAAATATTTAGCCAATTTTCAACTAGAGGTTAAAGCTAGGATGTTATGGCACTGGCAAATGGAGCCAGATTGCAACTGATTTAAGAGGTGTTGCTCTTAAATAGCAAGCTATGCTGGCTTGAGTTGTGTAAAACTGACTCTCTTCCTCTAGTTTTTAAGTAAAAAATCCCTCAGTAGGTCAGATCTAAAGAAACCTCATTTATCTTTACCTGTATTGTTAAAAGAAGAGAAGTGACTACTCCAGAGACTTGTCAACGAAATTGTGGCAGCACTGTTCCTGTAGTGCAGGAAAGACTTAAATGGCTTGTACATTTGCTAATAATCCTTTCACTCTCAAGAAAAAAGCTTTTCAGAGATGTTTTCAAAGAAATAGATTAATGATAAGGTTTCTGCAGTGTGCATAGCTCTAAATCTGCATAGGCACGATGTTAGTGTTTTGCTCAAGGTCCTGTCTCAACACAGCAATTTTATCCATGTCCTTCTGCTTAGCATTCAAATCCTAGGGTGTTATAACTGCACTACTACCATCAACGCTTTTTGAAAGGACTCTATTTCCATGAAAAAATCACCATTATGCTGTTGAAGTGGTTGAAAAATATGACATTTTAATATCAGAGAATATACAGTATCATTATCGCACTCGAAGAGCTAAGTTGCTTCTTTAATATTCTGGAAAATTGTATTCCCCCATTACACGTGAGGTCAAGCCTGAACCATCAGTCAGAAGGGGCGAGATGCAGAAACTTTATATGGCTGAGTGGCTAATTCTAAATAACAGCAGAGCTAACAACAGCATTTGTTGGCACCACACACTACAGCAAGGCCACCCTGCTCAAAAACGCTGCTGAACTATTGCATAAATTTTTATTGTGTTCTGTTGTTCTCTTATTGTACACAATTTTATTCTCTTGACAGGATCTGCAGACCACAGAGTTCCACTCTCTTTTCTCCTCTCTCCAGACTGCTATACAGCAGGACATACCTGAGTTAGATAGTAGATGTTTTGTTAATTATACTCTGCATGTCCAAATACATGAATATATAATCCTTAGAATAATGTTATATTGGTTTTTCCCTCCTAAAAGACTTAAGATGTAAATTGATAAGAGATTGCCATTGTAGACATGGATAAACCTTTTCAAAATTACATTTATACCAAATATCATATACTTTCCAAATTACTTCTGCCGGTTTTGGAAAACAATGCAAGAAATCTCCTCAGGGGAAAATGGCAGACAGACTTACACAGAGGTCATATAGAAATACAGTCTTCATCTAATTAAATTAACTTCTTTCAGTTAGATCCCAAATGGCACAAGGCAAACCTTTGTTCTATTTCAGGCATATTCTAAGAAATGAGTCATTCTGCTTTCTCACTATAAAGAAGCATGGCAAAATACCATACACTCGATTTTTTTACTGTTCAGAATTTGAGAAATCTCAAGACAGACATCTTCATGATTTATAACAATAGCTCATCATTGAGAAAACATCTGAAGGCTTCAAATACTGTAAAATTCCACAAAGAGCATTACAAAAAGCAGCAAAGTTAAAAGCTACAACAATGAAAAATGGTTTTGTAAGCAAAGGGACACACCAAGTTCACCAAGCTGGAACTGTGAATTGCAGCTCTTGGAGATTTATATGTTACTGTAAATGGTAAGACAGTAAAATCATACAGAAAAGCACTTCTGCATTTGGACTCTTATTCTGGCTTCAATCCCAATGAGATAGTCAAAGGCAACGTGCCAACTGATCGGTATGTTAGTATTTAATGTGCAATAAGTGCTACTGAGTAAAAATCAGAGAAACATTGCCTGTTAGCAGAGTCTGCTGTACTGCTGGCAGGAAGGAGTGCATGAAGTTCTGGATCACCCCATGTGGTAAGACAGCAGCCAGAAGTCTGATTCAGAATTAACAAAAGGAAACAGAGGGCGATGCTCAGCATGAACACAAATGCACATAAAGCCAGGCAGATTTCATTACTGGAGATTTTAATTTTGATTAAACGCTTCCTTTTATATCAGGTCGCATTTCATTGTTTTCTACCCTGTGTTTTCATTAATGCTTTAATACACACAGAACATTAAGCTGCATAACTTCAGTCTTGCAGCTAAAGATAGCATCTTTAATAACAGCTACAGAAGAGATGCTGGCATCCATCGCTGCCCAACTCAGCAAAGCTCTGAGGCACCCTGGGGTGGTGGGGGCTTTGTGGCACGCGAGGCAACGCATCTGCACTCCCCACCAAAGGAAAAGGAAAGTGGGTGACTGTAATGTTAACTTGGACTGTTTGGAATAGGAACTTTTAAATGCACCTGGGACAAAACAAGCCAACGTAACAGAAGTGGCTGTGAAGGTCAAAATGGATCGAGGCAGTGAGTGCATTTTGGGGAAATGCTGGGTTTGCCTTTGTTTTAAAGCCTGTGAGGCCACAGTACAGTGTAACTTCTTCATAACTCCCCAGGAAATTACTGGGGTAAAGAAACTGTAACATGGTCTTTCAGCAATTTGACTGTTGTCTTTTTTTGCCCCTCCTTTTTGGTATTTCTACTTACTAATGACGAAAGTTTGGACAAAATTCAACAGACCACGCTTTTTTTTTTAATTCCATATGAGTTGGCATTAGGAGAAATACCTAAAGTGCTTGATGTCCCTTGCCCTTACAAACCTCAACTGTGGAGTGCCATGAGACACTCTACAAAGACCTACCAATTGTGTTAATTCCATTCCTACCCATCCTGAGCAGCCCACACAGGTTAATGTCCTGGTAAACAACAAGACTCTTTAGATTTCCATTAAGAATTGTTATAGAGAGAAAAAGCAAAGGTGGTATTGAGACCAAGATTCTTCTATTTCTTCACAAACTCTGAATAAATTTTCAAGTCGGTTCAGTGGTCTCATTCTTTTCTGTATGTTTAAGCAGAAAAAGTAAGCTTGAAAACATTATAAGACTCGATCAAGACTATCAGTAGATGCAGAAAAAAATACATTTTCAGGACAATTTAAAAAAGTAAATACATTGCTATTAATTTTGCCAAACAGGGTATTTAGAAGCCACTGAACTTGTACGATAAAAGCTACCGGTATCTTCTAATAATTCATTCAGAAACAACTGAGTTAAGGGGGAAAACACCAATCTCAAAACAGTAGCTGGATTGCCAAAATCCTTACACTTGTTTTTCTAATATACTGTGACAATATGTTTTTGGTGTTACAGGACTTTCCAGTGGGATGCTGATTACTTTCATTGTTAGACACTTTAAAACTTACTGGTGAATGGCACTGCTGGGATTATTTACTGCAACTCATTATTCTTGGTGTCTTTAGTGCAAAAGAACATAGGCTTCAGCACTTTACTTCTGGTTTTCCATCCTAGCTAGTTAGTTAGCACAGGAAGCTGTACCAGGCACATCAGATTTTCAATTAATTTGTTAGGTTTCTGGTATGCATATTTATATAGGCTTCAGGCAAACACACAAAAGAAATGAAAAATTAAATTCAGCTTCTCTTCACTTTCCTTCCAAACAGAGCAAAAAACAAACTCAAAAGCAAAATGAAGTTTCTCTGTGGATATGCCTGCGATGTCAGTACTTGAGTTTGGACCAGCCCAGCACTGTGAATGAGATCTCCAAATCTTCTCCACCAACCAGGCTTTGATTCATATCTTGTGATGGGGCCTGATTAATTGTAGGGTTACGGATGGAACACCCGTAGAAGATGAACACCAGGTTCCAATGGATGTTCAGGCAACAGCCCAAACTGGAGCCTTCATGAAATGTGCACAGTGTGGACAACACTTCTCAGGCCAACTGCTTCCCTCTAAAAATACCCTTCTATTGGCTTGTACTATTTGCAACTACTTGCTGTACACATAGTGAACATGCAGCAGGACTGAGAACAACTGATATCACAAAAAATCCTCATTAATATCAACTATAGCAATCTTAGAAGTGTCAGATAAGTTTTAAGTTCACGTAACAGGGTTTTTTTTCAGTGTATGTGAATTTATTAGACTTTGGGTAGTGATTACAAAACTAACCAGGAGGAAGAGGGTTAACAGAAATAATATTACATATATACAAACACATTGAATCAATGTAATTGGCCTAAAAAAGGAACCCTTAAGAGTATGAGTAACCAGCAAAAATAAAGAAAGTGCTTTTACCAGTTATCAGAAGCAAGAAATGCCACTAGCATTTATTCCCATTATGCTGTCAAACTTCTGTTATCACTGTAAATCTCCATACATGGCCTTTGCTATTCTAACATGTAAAACTGTATGATAGACAAAACTATCTAATCTCTCAGAGGAAAAATTTTTAAAGAGGGAAGGGGTAACTCTATATGTATTCAACTAAAAAAAAGCACCAGTAACAAATACCTCACTAAACCCTGCCAAGTTCATGCAGACACCTGGGATTTGTATATACATCATTTGGATATAGCCCATTATCAAACTATCCAGAGAGTTAATCAACAGAGGACACTCTCAGCAAAACAAGACCGATGCTACATAACCAGAAACACCACAGCTGTAAACAATGGGAAAGCACATTATTCCCAAACAGTATAAATAATTTAAGACTTCCAGAACTGAAATTAATCTACATACCATTTGAAGCACACAGAACCACCAATTCAGACAGAATAATGAAAGGTAAGGGAAAAACAGATGGATAATTAAAAAGATACTCTTCAAGTGGGAATACACTCAGCTTAGCCCTGCTGGTAACGAGTAAAAAAATAAATATCTATTACATGCATTTCTATTTAATATGATTTCTTTTTTTGCCAGAAAGGATTGGTTTTTTTTTTCTAAAGTCTTATTGGTCACTGACCCTGCTATATCCATCAACATCTATCTGATTAACTCCAGCTCTTTGAAGAATCAGTGTTTTATAGGGCACTATTTGCAGAGAATAGAAACAATCTCATTTGCCCATACTTGAGATGGGCATTCTTCTTTTAGCCCCCACTGCCCTATAAGTCAGCACCCTTTCATCCCCAGATGAAATCTCAACAGCATACTTCAAAGGAAAAAGATACTCATGGTGTCTTAACCTTTCCTTTGAAACTAAATCTGTAGATCCAATATCATCTAGCAAGGCTAATTGCATAGTATGCAAGGGAATTACTATTATTTCAATATAACCCACCACAGAGAAATGATGAAAGCTGAGGCACTGTTGTAACAAGCTTTACATAAAGAAAGCTCCGCAAACGCACTATCAAAGGCAAATATCTTGCCCAGGTAAACCAAGAAAATTTCACAAATTATCTGTATAACCTAAACAATTTACATTCAAATATCAGCCAGCTTACCCTGCAAAGAAAACCTCGGGAGGGGACAAGAAATAGGGGGAAAAAAAAAAAGAAAAGGAGATAGAGAGAAGGTATGTGATTGCATGGTTGGATGTTACCATACATCTTTCATCTCATTAACTCCCTGTGCTCTATATTTTACATTCTAATCGACTTACCCTCTGCAACTTTTACATTTTCCTATAACACACATCCAAATTACTCTAAAAGCTGATTTAAGATCAAGTAGAAAAATATGGGAATGCAACAGATAAACTAGTATCAAAATTTCATCATCAAAAAACATTTATTTCTCATGCAGGAAGCAACGGTGCTAAAAAAAAAGACTGGCATCTACACAAGTAGAAGTATGACCTCAACAGATATTTGGAAAACCTCTTACTGCATTAAACAGCTTCTACTGTAAGAACGTAAAGAAAAGGTAACTAATCTGGAGAAGACTCCAAGCTTTAAATTAAAGAAGAGGAATCTCCTACTCCTCACCATGAAAATTCACGCCTTCCATGAGTTACATTAATGAAAAAATAAAAGAGAAATATTGAAGCACAAGTTAGAAAAGTGCTTAAGTGTGTCCCAGTGTTTCTGGAGCAACAATAAATTTAAGATATGCCTAAAAGTTTTCTTCAATTAGGGAGAGATCTGTCAGTTCTCCCTCTAAATGCCAAAAGCAGGGGAAAAGGTCTTCAATCTGATTCAAGCGCAAGTACAGTGTTCAGGTAAAACCAAAACAAAACCCATCAAAAAATATTCTTTTGTTACATTTACCATACGGGGTTGGAAATTAGTACATGAACACTTTTGTACGTATATATACATGCATATATATATTATCATACTGTCCATGTATTCCAAATCCCTTTTGTTTGTCATGTTCCCAAATAACTGTAATGTACTAACATGTGCATGTATTGTTCATCATAAAATAAAATGTATCTAGAATTTATACCTGCTTACTTTAGGCAACACGATCGATCAATAACAATCATGTTTTATGGGAAGCCAAATTCTTTAGAAATGGGCTGGATGTTATTTACTAACTTCAATTATTTTTCCACGTGAATCAATAGTAGTTGCACCTACATTCAGCAAACATGGAAACAATCATCCAGTATTTTTAAAGACATTTTTACAGAGGAAACAGCTATGAAAAAGAGCAGAGAAAATAAGGTTACTTTTAATTAAACACAGAAATTAATATCTAGCACAGAATAACACATTATTGATGCGGTAATTAACATTTTGTATTCTGAAAGATAAATATATTAGCAAGCCAGAAGGGCCTGGCCTTATTTTATTATACTTTAATAGAGAGGAAACAGAGTTAAACAGATGGCACTCAGTATTTCTCAATGAATTCAGCATCTGTGAGTACACGTTGCATAAATGCCAATTAAAATGTGTCCGAGTAAATTTAAATCCCTTGCTGATAGAATGTAATCCAACCTAGCTGGCTTAAGATCAAGGTTAACCTTAATCATCTGCTCAACTTGTAGCAAGTTGCTCTCAAATTGTACAGAAATTCCCAGTGAAATAATAAAACAGTGTTCCTATTGATTTGTATTTATTTACATTCATAATTCTCTTCTCAAGTGTAGGGCCAAAGCACAAAGGGGAAAAAAACCCAGTAACTATGTGAATCGTTTGACAAGTCCAAACTGAAGAAATACTTCTTTGATCTTTAAAAGCTTCTGCAGAAACGTTTTGCAGAACTTTCCCTATGGGTACTTTTATGAAGTAATTATTTTAGAAGCGTCTTGATAATTTTTATTAACCCCACAAACCACTTTTTTAATTTCCTCTACTCTGTTACTGACAAATTACCAATATTTTACACTAGGTTGTCACCTAAATTTTTCATACAGTGCAAAGTGAATTTTGAATATTATGAATATTCAGTGAAATAGATACAGAAAAGACTACATTGAAAAGTTAAAGCAGTATTGTTACATAATCCTATAGCAGTTGTAATTTAATTTGGCATTTTACCATCTTGTACTAAGGCAGAGAGGAACAGAAAAAATACCTTTAGTATTAAAAAAAAAACCCACCAAGAACCATCCAAAATCAAAACTTTGAAAACTTTGAGATTTTGCCATGTATTTCAAGAATTACCAAGTGCAACCCAGTAGCTCTGTACTCAGGATAGCTGAGCATCCACCCTCATGAGAAAAGAGAAGGCATTTTTGTGACGTGCTGAGCCACCCACAGAAATTTGGTATCATTGACTGAACTGGGGCAAATGTACACCAAGCAAAGATTGGATCTTTTGCAAAGCTAATCAATTAAGTCCCTTTATACATAATCCATGTGTGTAGCCTTTTCCCATACCAATTATTTCATGCTGGCAACGTTTTGTTGAGGGAAAAGCCACTCAGAAACTATAAAACATACAACCCAACAGCAAATGAAATTAAATGCCAGAAGTGCAAATTACTATCTAGGAAGTGAAATCTGAACTATTCATGCATGTATACATACTAGCAATAAATTAAATTATGGCAGTCAGGGAAAAGACCTAAATGTCATCAGAAAGAGTGCAATGGAAACACTGGTGCCACACTCAGAAACTATAAAATGAAAGTTTTCTTTGAAAGAGGGAAAACAAAAGGTTTACCACTGTTATCTACAACAGCAGGAATAAAGTGACCCCACAAGACACACATGCATTTTTAGATTATTAGAAATTTTGAACAGTTCACTAAGTCAGCAAAATCCTTTTTGGGGGCAGTTCTGCAAGACTGGCTGGGGAAGACATCATTATGTCTTTTATGGAAGGTCAATGCTCAACAGAATGCACACTAGGAGCCTGATTTTCAAACCTATTAATCAGTGAACTATTGAAGATCTGGCTGAGGAGCATCTTGGAAAATCAGGTCCCTAAGCATTTCAATAACCCTACACAATGGTACTGGAGAAGAATGGAATTAAAAAAAATAAATTTCAAAAGCCAGAGTCCACAACAGACATGCTCCCTAGATCAGATTATGAATTGGGTAATGTCAGCAGAATTTTCAGATACAAATTTAACTAAGCATGGTGCACTCTCTTGATTGACTTGTCACTTGTAGTTTTTTATTGCAATAGAGAGACCACAGAAGAAACAGTAAAACACTAAAATGCTGAGGTAGTCAAAGGTTCTACAGTACAACATGACTATATAATGCACTGGGGAAAGACTCACATGGTCCAAGAAAGCTTGTAATTCAAAACACAACTACCCGGAAAGATAAATTCTGAGCACAGGCAGCATTCAGCACAGAGGGAGACTGGTGGAAAGACAGATGGACGGGGTAAGTTGAGGATGAACAAAGAACCTCCAAGCCCTTTCTGGTCTCTACCTTCTGGCAGAAGCATTTTTGCTTGACTTATCTGAAAAGAGGAGTTGTTGGGGAGAACAAATTCCAATGGACAAATGGAACAGACCTCTAAAGTCAGGAGGGCACCAGCAAAGAGGAAGAAGAGGTCTGTATGCTGTCTCTTCTAATTTCACTCTCCAGTTATTATTCCTGATTGCACCTATTCCTGATTTCTGCACCTGGCTAAGCTTCCAACCCTCTTCAGAGGCTTTATATCCTTGCACTTGAAAGTTTCAGCAAAGGCAGGACAGGTCCATTCCCCCAATCAGTTGATAACAGCTGAATGTCACACACATCACAGCAAACTACAACATTTTTGAGAGCGGATTCAGCGCTTTTGATGGCAGAAGCATCTCCAGCTTCACAAACAAGCTTTGCTACTGATGATTCAGATTTATTTGTCTCAAAGGTCCTGGAAAACAAAAGGCAGAGCACCTAAAAGGATGGATCAGGCCCTACCAAGCACTAAATCTCACAGTGGTTGCAACAATATTTGGATTAGACTCTTTAGCTTGAAATGAGCAAATAACAGAATTCAACAATTGCTGTAATTCTTTGCAGTTGCACAAAGAATAAGCACTTAAGGATTCAATTGAGCAGCTTTCATTGTTTTCTACTGTAACTACTGCTCTATTTATTCAGAAGAGGTGACCTTCTAGTAACCTTGTACTGTGGCTATGAATGAATGGAAATTTGACCTCACTTTAAGACCTCTATGAAAAGAATTATACTATAATGATTTTTGCATCTTTATGTCAGCATGCCAGATAAATATTTCATTCAGTTGCTAACTGGATAATGCATTTTAAAAACAACTCACAATGCTGAATGCATTTTTAAAATATATTGCTAAATGAAGCAAAAATTCAACTGGTTTTTTTAATATTTAAATATATTTGACATTTAAGAAATATTAGACATATTTTCCTTAGTGCAAATGCATTATGCATTTAAAAAGTTTTAACTTCCATTAGGAAGCAGTAGCTATGAATAATACATCTTTTTCTAATGTCTTTTTAGGTACACAGAAACATCAATTTGTAACTAGCTTAAAAGAAATCTAAATTACAGGTAAGCCATCTAATGTGTCCCTTAGTACCTTGTGGCAAGATTAGTCTAATCAGAGTTTTTCCACTGAATTACCCATACCAACAGAAACCCTGTACAATCATATCCTGCTCTCTAAAACAGCACATGATCTTTGCTCATGTGGGTAATTGCCAGGGTGGAAAATCGCAGTGAGGACGATGGTACAGATGTTCTTTTTCAGTTGACCAAACAAAATGAAAGAAAACAAAGAATTACCGTTTCATAATGAATCCTATTTAAGATGCACTGGTTTATACACAGTTGCGCACACGTAAACAAATGTAACAGGAATTTTCAACAGATTTTTCTAGCGGAAGATTACATTCTTCTGCTGACAGCACAGGAAAAGATTAGGTTTTAAGGAAGGGAAAGTCTTAAGAAAGCATCAACATGTGAAAAACAAATGTTCCACGTTTTCAAACTATAAGAAGGCATACTATGATACTTATTAAGTTAAAAGTTCTTGAAGAGGTTTTCAAAGCAGGATAGATCACTGGAGACAATCTTTTTTCACTTGTATGCAGGGACAAAAGACAAGCAATCTCACCACTGACAGGGTAAAAAGAGATTTGCCTGCAACCATTATTACTCCTGCATTTACTGATCCTCATCACTGAAACCAGAAATTGCACTTTAAGGTGCTGAAGGCAGGTCACTGTGAGTGTATTCAGCAGGGACCGCTGCAGAAACATTCCCACAGAAGGGACAATTCATGAAATCTGTTTTCCAGATCTCACAACCCTTTGCCGTCCTCCTGGTCTTGTTCTTCTCGCCCCACAGGTACTCCTTGCTCTGTATACCTCTGGGAGTTGTCCTCCACTGTGTGTTTGTTCAGGGAGATTTTACCAGATTGTGGGCTTTTTTTGCTTCTTACCATTAATTATTTTACATTGTACCCAAAACCCATCAGTGAGCATCATTGCTGTTACAGCTGAGGATTTTAAACATTTAGGTTATTTCCAAAACTGCCCTGCTTATTCTCAAACACAAAGCAAAACAAACTGTGAAGGCCTAGCAATTCCTTGGCAATGATATATAGCAGCACCAGCCTTCGGCTGTGGCAATACAGAGTGAATGATATTTTTCTATGTTACAGGGACACACAACAAGAAAAGGAGACATGGAACCAGGTAAAGGTGGTGGAGAGCTTAAACAGCATCTGTTTGAAGCTAGACCACCACAGAATTTCTTTATATGAGCGACAGAAGTAATTTCTGTCAAAATTAGTAGCATAAGGTACATCAGAAAAGGAGGGCTGGTTGCTGACCTACCTCTGGGCAGCAGGGAAAACCAAACTGCCTTCCTTTACCAACAGAAACATCTGGGATGAAGATCTTCCACTAGTGTATCCAGAAACTGGGTGGAACAGATCTGCACCGAGTTGTTTCTTATCTTTCAGTGCCTCATCAGCAGAAGTCTTTGTACTTGTGAATGAGGAGGACAAAAGTTAACGGCTTATATGCATGCTTATATGCATAAAATTTTCCTTTTCTGAGGGATGAAAGAACCTGTATCTCATAGACAGCTTCATAACTGATTCTGGTGAGGTAAGCACAGGCCAGAGAAAAGCACTGCCCACCTTCCATAGTCTAAGCAACAGTGCTTTTTTACTGTATATCTTAAAGTAGATTTCCATCCTAGTTTGAGTTATCTGGGACAAAAATAAAACATATTCGACATGGATATAAAAAAGACCAAAAGGCATCACTGTCACACTTGGATGGCATGCTGCTACCATCTATCTCAAGGGGTCCATTACTATTAGTGAAGGAAGGATGACTCAAAGTAATCAAGAGATTGGGGGCTAAGTATGGATTAATTACCCTCAGCCTCCTTTCTTACAAAATTCAGACGCTCATGCATCTGGATTAAGAGGAACAACTGGAAATAACCAATAATCAGCACTTTTAAAGTATCCATTTCATGGTTCTCAGCTGACTAGCTTGCAAGGTGTGTAGTTGCTGCAGGAAATCTTGTTGGCACTCTTTACAAGTCCTTTCATTACTGATTTCTAACAGCATTACTGATCACAGAATCCCAGAATATTCTGAGTTGGAAGGGACCCACAAGGATTGAGTCATTTCCTTCTGATGATTCCATAACTACTGCAACTGCTTTGCTATTCACTGTAAATATCATGTGTCAGGAAGGGAATAAACATCCATGTATGGGTACAAACTGCGACCGAAAATCAGCCATATTTTTTCGTGTGTCTTTTTACAAATCATGCCACAAGCCATCTGCTCAGTGTTAGTCTAGACAGAAGAAGCACTGCAGGAACTGCCTTTCTCTAAGGTTCCTGAATACTGACAGAGAACAGAATATGTAATTATATTGCAATAATATATGCACTGCTATGTATGCATATTCCTGTATGATCTCTAACCAGGAACAGGGATGGAACTGTTCCTCCTATCGGCCTCAAGAATGTGTTTTATTTATCCTCATTTAGAATAAAGCAATCGAAAACATGTGACAACTGTTTAACAGTAACAAACAGATAATTACTGAGAATTGCAGATGGAAAGAGCAAATCCACTATTTTTGAGCACTTCACAGTGTTACCTAAGTGGAGGAGAATCAGTCCTTATTTGTTTCCTCTGCAGAGTGTGTAGCCATAACTACAGGCTGGGCTCACCCCCACCTTGTAATTCAGCTTTACAGGCAACTAAGACAAAAATACAGCATCCTCTGTAGTTTCTCTCTAAACCAGTGTGTCAAGGATCCATCACACATGGTAGGTTCCTGAGATGCTGACCATCTCTGGAATAAGCAAGCGACAAAGAGTCAGAATTCTGAATCATTTCATTTCTGTGTAAAAGCCTAACACCCACAGACTTAGGTGATGACTACAAGATCTACCCTCCTCTTACACTTCCAAGTATTTGCTCCAAGAGAATGGAAGAGAGAAGGACAACGCAGAGAGCGACTTTTTCAATGAAAGAAAGTCTGTGGCATTGTCTTACCCTCTTCCCCAATCCAAACCCCAGTTTGTGGTGCAGGAGCTTAGCTGCTTATGTTAGGTTAAGCTAAACACTGGACAGTGTGTTTCTCTTCATTTTGCCCTGGTTACAGCTCTGGGAACAGCTGAAACCAAATTTTTTCTGCAAAAAGTATCAACTTCAGAGTATTTGTGAACTACCTTTTGATTTGACTCGAATCACTGAATAACTTCAACAAACATATGTTTAAATTGCAGGAACGTCATAGTAACAATACTTAAATTGCCTCCCAAACAAAACTGAGAAGAAAAGGGTATTAGCACTGACACCCCCAGTATATATGCTGGTGGTGGCACACACAGGTTACCTCTCACACCTGACAGGTCAGCAATTAGGTTCGTATCTCCTTCCTGTTGATTCATGGAGAAAAGTTTAATTTTTTCTTTCTCAACGATATCTCAAACACTTAGCCTTTGGTTTACATAAGCAATAAAACCCTGGTATTGCCAGCTCCATCCTGTGCTTGTTTGTGTTCTCCACAAAAACTTAGGCATGCTACCGGATTAATTTAGCTTGCAGTAGATTTAGGCTTCAAGCTGCTGTAAGTATTTGGAGTTAAAAATCATGGCTTTTTACAGTGATATTGTCAAAATTCTTTCCTTTAGCAAACATGTCAGCATTTAATTTACTAAGCAGTACTTGTAGCTTATAAGAAAACTATGACATGGCCTGTATTTTTGATGCCATGTTCACAGAAACAGCTGGGTGTGCACACTGGAATTCAACAGTATTCACATCACGCTTCCTGACACAACGGTGGACCAAACTTTCAGTTCTTCCAAGAAATAGAAAGTTTAATCAAGAAGTATATCTTTATCTGTACCAAAATGAGAGTACCATGACCTGGGTTAATTTATTGTTTCATGACTTTGTCTAAAAGCTTGCAAAAGTTAGCAATGTCAGAAATGGATCATGCAGGATTATTGTCCACTGAGTACACACCAGACTGCTAGGACATCACCTAAATGCCATTCCTGTTCCACTGCAAATATCCTGCACACCTTGCATGGGCCACTCAGGGTATACCTGTCTCCTGCAGACAGACTGTGGAGTAGCTACAATCAAGTTACTACATTCCCACCAGGGGGGTACTAATGATGCAGGGATTCCGCTCCAGGTCTGGAACTGGTGAAGACACATAACCCAGCCACCTAAAGTAACAAACTTCACCAGTGCTCACAAACCTGGGAACAGAACCACACAGAATGCCTTTGCTTTCTTTAGTCCCAGATTCCTGTCTGAAAAAAACGCAGCTAAAGATCATAAAACATGAGAAACATGAAGGTTGTATGAAAACCTCAAATAGATGTAGAGCGTGACCTAGATCTAGACGTAAATACTGAAACGTAGATAAATACTGAGAGGATTTAGATCACTGAGCCCTTCAGAAACTAAAATGGGTTTATGTTAATGAAAATCCTTCCATCCCCTGCATATTGCCACAAGTCCATTCACATACGTTAAGAAATTCAACTTATTCATAGCTTTCTGTTCTTAATGTCCTGTTTGCCACAGACAGACATTTTCCCTGACCACATTATCAATATGTTAACCTGAGAAAATATTAACAAGCTGTTTCACTGTATATTTATAACCACATTAAATTCTGAAATGAAAGTCTGCAAACCAGTCATTAAATAGATTTAAATCACACTGAAACTGTACAAGTGAGATTTCCTATCATCTGTTTATAACATAAAAACCATTTATGTGATATAGATCTGATAATTTCCATTCACCTGTTCTAATGGGTGCATGAGGTTAATAAAAGATGCAGATTTAAATAAGAAGTACCATAATTGGAATCTCATCTTTACATCTGCTCTCGTACTATCAAATGCTGCAGAGAAAATGGCTGTCAGATTCCTGGAGCAAAATATATGACGACTTCACATCACTGATTTTTATTGGATAATGAGGCTGCTGTCATACCTGGGTCCATTTATGTGTGCTGAAATTAAATTTACATTTGTTAACAAGTTCCTTGAAGCCCTGTTGACATTATGTGTACTCTAACTATTGCTGTATTTTAAAATTATAAGTGTTAAATTCAAGTTAGATCATTACAGTTTAGGAATAGCTACAGGAGATGACACAAAGAAAGAGGACAGCAGTTCAAAATATTCACAGAGCTGGACTACACACATTATACTATTCCACAGGTTTCTATGTTTTCAAATTGCCTCAATATTGATAATTTTCAGTGACAAGAAAAAAGTTCAGAATCTTCTCAGAATCCACACCAGAGATTCAGTTCAGACCACGAGCTGAAGAAATGGTTCTTATTGCCTTCCATCTCTTTCACACACACAGAATCTCCAAACTAAGAATCAACAGTTCCACATCCTTAAAAATCACATCACATGCTTGTATACACATACTCACTATCTGTTTGTCAGCAGCCCCAAAAAACAGGAGATCCACTTGGTACCTCCCAAGATCCCAACAGTGGCTTTGTGTCCTGATTTCAGAAGAGGCCTTGGGGTTGTAACAACTACACCAGCACTAAGGCAAGAACCTGATTCCAAGCAAACCTGCTTGCAAGCATACTGTGGGATTTTTTCCTTTGGTGATTTGCTGTTGGTTTTATAAAAATAATTCTAAAAGCCTCATGCACAGGCCATCTCCTATGTAATTTACCCGAGAACACTTCTCAGTTAACTATCATGACTGATCCTGTGGCTGTGGCTCTGATCCTGTAACACTGCTACAAACTGACTGATTGCAAGACACTGGAATGTTGGATGCTTGTTTTAAAGAAAAGTATGGAGAAGGGAAAAACTGTTAAAGTTATGCCAATCACCAAACTTTGTTTCCTTTAGTCTGTTATAATTTTGAAGTGGTTATAAGCTGCATCCTTACACAAACTTGTAGCCCAAGTACAAATGCATTCTTATGTCTGGCAAGTGCAATGTGCTTCTAACAATGCAATGCTTTCTGTAATAGTATCTAACAGTGCAATGGTTTCCATCAATAAACCTTATGTTGAAGTGCTTTATCACCACTAACAGATCATGTATATATCAGGAATTAATTCATTTTACTAATTCTAGTAGAGTCTTAAGGATTTTTAAAAACTCAGACTTCAGTCCACATTTAGGTTTGTATTAGCCAGGTGTAATCGAGCGACCAAATAATTTTCTGAATTAAAATTAAGCTTACATCTAGATAAAATGATCGAATCTTGGGTTTGTAATAGCAAAATCTCCATAGAAGGAGAGCCAAACCAGTAATTTATAAAACTCAACTCCATTTCAGTGCCACTGAAATAACAGAAGGATTTATGAGTAGTTTCTCTCCTTGTTACACCCAGATTACCGTGTCATCTGGGTAAGGCTGAAGACTTAAGAGTATTTCACCTAAACTAATAAAGCTATTTACTGAATCTCAACTAAGTGCTGAAGTTTACTTCTAATGAGTGTTGACTGATCTTGGCAAAGAAAGTGAATTAGAATACACATAGCTGAGCCAGACAAGTCATCACTAGTCAGCATGTCCCCAGGGGACAGAATGAAGAAAAATTGTTTCTCAGCTTATTTTTTTTTTCTGAAGGATCACCACAAACGCTCAATGTTGATAGTAGCACTATCTTGACATCCTTTCAGAGCTGTTCTTAGCTGTGGTAATATCTTGTCTCGCTGAGCGTTTTTGGTTTTTTTTTTACCAGTTAAAAAATGGAGCCATTTTAACAGTTCATTTTGGTTTTATCTATCCAAACACTCACAACACACTCATCACCCCTGTGTTTGTAAGCCTGAGATTTGAGTGTTGTCACACAAAGGCTTAGTGTGCAGATCCCCCAGGGCCTGGAGTGCCCCACGTCAAACAAAGGGTTGCATCGCTGGTTTCCAGTGCAGCAGCTCTGGGGCAGCCATGGGCTCTGCTCCATGGGGTGCTGGACTGGTGCTCTGAGGATCCATCTGGTTTGACTTGGCTTTTCCTGACCCCCTGAACAACTCAAGTCATGTCTCTCTGCCTCGCTTTCCAAACAGAACAGAAGCAGTGATATCTTTCAAAACCTGTATCTAGAAAGCCTAAATAAAAACCCTGTCTCTGTGAGCATTCTCAGTCAGAATGCACTAAATATCACTAGAAGGTTCAGTGTGTTACCACATCTAACTGCTTCTACCACAAGCAATGCTATAATGGTTTTATGAATGTCACCAGCACTATCACTCTCATGAAATGAAAACGGGAAAAACAACCCCAACCTAACAAAACCATAAACCTAAAATACTGTGCAGCTGAAAGCTTTCCTGCTTTCTCTCAGTTAAAGTTCATGAAGTTCAAGAAGAATATGAAAGGTGTTTTCACTTCCCTGGTTTCACAGAAAGTCACTCAAGGCTCAGCTCAGCAACCAAACCTAACACGTGCCCTACGCATCTGGGGTGGCCTCTTGACCTGAGAATGATGGGAAGAAGGGAAAATCCAACCTTTTCAGATGTACCTTTCATCTGAAAAAATAACTTGGCAGAATTACAAACTAATTGCTCCCCGGATATCTTTCTTCCTAGATGTTCTGACTCTGTTGGGTTCCAAGCATGCAAGGTACAGCAAGGCAGAGGGCCAACACTTGGAGAGAGAAGAGCAACAAAGGGTGCCTACATGCACTTGTGCCTAGAAAGGCTTGGGAGAAACACACACACAATCCCTCTGCATCCATAAATGCAGAACCACATTGCCAAGACTCAGTTACTGTACCTAGTTGTGACCAGATTTACTGTTTCATGGGTCCTTACGTTTGTGCTGCTTTAATCTGGCTTTGGTAAATTTTACAGCCCCTGATCCCCCCGTAATTTTCTCCACAGTTTAGTTGTCTTCAAAATAAAGAAAGTTCAGAAGTGTTGTTACAGCCGGATAAACCAGGCCTTTGAGGTGTGAAATAAGAATGAAAGCAAGATAAGCTCTTCCAAAACAATATGTAAAGGTTCAGTGTCTTATTTTTCATTTGCATAAATTGCAAGCTCCAGTGACATTAGGTTTAAAAAACAACACCAAAAAAAACCCCCAAAAAAACCACAAACAAAAAAAAACAACAAACAAAAACAAACAAAAAACCCCCCCAAAAACAAACAAACAAACAAAGAAAACAGAGTAAAAAAAAACCCAACCCAAACCACTTTCTTTTATCAATGACAGATATTAGAGGCAGATAATTTGGAACACGGCACTGCTTAGACCACATTATTCTACTGACCACAGAGGAAGCTGGAACTCCTCAAAGGCTATTTTAGAAACATCAAAAACATCATAATAACAACGTCTCCCTAAAAATAACAGTTCATCTACTAAACCCCTCTGTGCAAAGGACACGGCCCCTCTGTTTCCCTGGAGGTTTTCAGTGGTGCCATATATTACCTTGAATGATCATAAAAGCAAGTATCACCTACCATGATTTTTTTTTTTTTTAATATTGTGAGATGTTCCTGGTTCTTTCTAACTACATTTTTTGTCACCTCTGTGTTTCCCAGATTAGGATCCAAGGCCAAAAAATGCTGCTTAAAATTAAAAAAAAAACACCCTTAAATGTTAGTGTAGTGTTGAAGGAGGAAATTAGCATGTCCTTTGCATACAAGCCTCAGAAAACCTGGAAAAAGCAGAAGGAATTGGGGTTTCCTCTAACTGAATCCTATATCCAGATAACCTCGCATACATCTAACCTTTGTTCTCTTACTACAAAGCTGCTCAATTACACATGGAAAATGAGGCACAATAAAAGCTATGGCATCTATTCACACCACGGGAATCCAGTTTAATTATTCCCACTAGGAGATATGAAGTATTTCCTAATGCAAATACTGGACTCTCAGAACATTGACATCAAGGAACTGCACCGTATTTTCCCCCACAGGGATGAGGCATTAAAAGTGATGCATTTTACACTCACTTTAAGCACAGTATTTTCTGATGGTTCCGATATGGAATTAAAAAGGCAAATCTGTGAGTTTTCAGTAAAGTCCTTGCAGATTTTCTATCATGAAATGCGAATATGCATAACAGATTACAGCAAAATGTAGCTATTTCTGCAAACATCGACACAAACATAACACAGTACACTCTGCATTCATGAACCTGATATTGAGATACAGTTAAATTTCTGCAGGCACCAAGCATTTTAGTGCTGTGTTTCACCACTAGCTATGCATTACAAATTAGCATGAGGTACAACCCAAATCGGTGACAAATCTGAAAACAGATCACAGATCAAATCCTCATTCAAAATTCAGAACTGAAGCTTCAACCTAAATCAAATTCGTATCTTTAACCATTCTACACAAAAACCATTCGATAACTCTATGATTTACTGCCAAACACTAAATCCAACCTCTAAGTAGAGGAGTTTCATCTCTGCTCTCTGCCACTGTTTGACATCTGAGCTTGCCCATGGGCACCTCTGTGTCCTCTTCCATCAGTTGCTCTCACAGGTCTCTTTTTCCACTCTCAAGTTATTTCCAGTGTCTTCCCTGCTCCATAAACAGAGGCAGTCTCCAAGCAGTGACTGCAGAAACCTGGGCTCCACCACACTATGTACTCAAGTACTACAGGAATTAAAATTGACTATTTCCTATATTTTAAAATAAATAATTAAGTATAAGCTCCTCAATCTACAGACAGCTGTTAATTATTCCCACTAGGAGATACGAAGTATTTCCTAATGTAAATACTGGACTCTCAGAACATTGACATCAAGGACCTGCACTGTATTTTCCCCCACAGGGATGAAGTATTAAAAGTGATGCATTTTACACTCAGTTTAAGCACAGTATTTTCTGATGAATCTTGAATCTTCTCAGAGTCACTGGATTTTATGTGAAGTCCCCTGAAGCAGTGACTGAATCCCAAAGCACACATCCCCTCATAAGCAAAATCTTTCATTCCAGCAACAAACAGGAAGTAGACTTTAAGAAAGTATATGTGTATTTTCAATAAAAGCATCTGTCATATGATCCTGGGATTACCATCAGGCTATATTAAAATAAAATGTCACAAAGTTTAATTTTGGAAGAAAATTGGGATTTACATTGTCTTCCATTCTGTGCTAGCAAACCAAACATTCTCACACCAGAAATGGTTTCGTTGCGGATCACACTTATAAAAGTAAATTGATTCTCAGTGTCTATGGTGAACACAACATATATGTATGTGAATTACATATATGCATATACATGTATTCATCCAAAATAGTAGAGCTAATGTAGGGTCTTTGTTCAGCATTATGCTCAAAGGTACACTTAAGCACAAAAAAAAAAAAATCTTCTAAATATTACGTTTTTAACTCGATACATAATTTTTAAAAATGCTGAATAAATGACATGTTTCAGACAAATGTAGTTTAACTTCTGCACAGAGACATAAACACATCTTTGCCATACACATAGCTCAAAATTACTACCATGTGCCAAATAAACTTTTACAGATGTTCAGCAGCAGAGTTCAAAGAAACTGCATTGTGTCGTCCTTGACATATACCAGCCAAATATATAAAAACAAAGAAATGTCAAGATATCAAATGAAGTGTCCATTTGCTGATGGTGAGATAAATGAGAGATGCAGGGCTGCTCATATTCTTTCTTTCCCATTACTTGAACTACATTCAAAGGATGCTCTGCTTCCATCGTGAAGCATCCCAGCTAAGATATCATATGTTTTAAACTGACTTCTCCCCATGGCTTTCAAAAGGATATTTCCACATCACAGTACATGTGTGAGCCCCTCCTCTGAGGAACTTTTGTGTGGACACATAGAAATTGTCTCTCTTTCAGCATTATATATAGTATTGTTGGGGTTGGGTTATTTTTGTAAACGTAATCACAAAAAACATTTAAGCATTTTGCTTGGTAGAATCAATAATATCCTAGATAAGGTATATCTAAATAATATTTTTATTGCTATAAAGGCAATTATATTGCAAATTCATGTATTACACCTAAAAATCTTGTAATTAATCCTGTAACTGTGCGTTAAGTTTAATTCATCATGCCCCATTGACCACTCACCTGTTCCATACTTCTGTTCCCACTAATCCATTTTCCCTAAGGCCATTTCTATCATTCCTAGCTTTTGAACATTTGCACATCTCCAATTTTTTTTTTAAAAAATTAAACCCCCTTTCCCCTCCACCAGGAAATTTTTCCTTTTTTCTTTCCATTGTAGATTTCCCATTTACCTCTCTATTCCTGAAACATCCACACACACACAGTCCCAAATTACATTTCCCTAAGGCACAGGACAAGAAAGATTCAGTCCTGGAATAGTGACAGGTTTAAAGTATAATATTTCACAGCCCATTAGGCCTGGAAAGAAAGGCTTTTTAGCATTTAGTGAGCTACAAACTCCCTTTCCAAGAAGAAATATCCTTCTCCTGGTCTATGTTATTCACTCCCTCACTACATATGCATGTACACATATATATATATATGCATAGGTATGCAGCCAGTCTAAAACATATCGTTTTGTATACTATATTCACAGCTATATTAGGCAACTTTTAAAGATTTTGACAATTCATTGTTTATAATTGTCTAGTATCACACAGGTAGATTTGTTCTATAGGAGGGAGGAGATGAGAAATAGCATCAACGCAACATTCACAGGAGTTTTTTGAAGCTGGACTTTTCTGCCATGCAAGTTTTGTGGTTCATAGCAAATCCATGGTGTTTTGATGTAACATGACAATTTTATTCACCTTTCCATGGGATGAACTGCAGAAGTAACTTATAGCTTTCACACCCAATACCAGCAGAAGTTCTTGCCAATAAAACCTACCACCAACACTTCATGCTTTCTTCCTCTCCTAAATCTAAAACTTCCTCTCCTATAAAATAGCTTAGTTATTACTACTGAAAAAAATGACCAGGTTTTTTTGTTTGTTTGTGTTGTTTGTTGTTTTTTTTTTTAAATAAACTGACAATTCATTAGAAAACACAGTTTTGTGAACAGTGAAATTAATGAAGCCTGATTCCTTGCAGGTTTGTATATCATAACCAGTTACTCCAGTACCTAACAAGGCACCCTTTCACTAATTAGTTCATTTAACAACAGCTCTGTTCTCTGGTGCCTCACAACTGCTGAACTCATGCACGGTCCTTCCTCCAAGGTCCCTCGCTCTCTTGCTGTCCCCTACCTTGGCACCAACTTGTAGGAATGGGATGTCTGAGAAATTGGGCCCTGTCTCACCCCTTCAGATGAGGTTGAATTTGGCCATGGAGTCAAAAGATTTGTGATTGTGGGAAACCCTCACACACATGTGGATGCACGTGTGCACATACACACACGATGTAATCACATAAAACTCATTTCCTTCGGAAACCAGGCTAGAAACGACTTCGCAACAGCAGATGTGAACACGGTTATGGAAAGCAGCTGCAGGAGTTTGCCATGAAACAAACAAACATAAGGTCAACACACGTGCAGGTTCCTGTAACAAAGCTCAACTGGCAATTCGTTGAAGGATTTACATAAATATTTTAAATATCCTCTTTCTGTGGGGCAGAGGACATACATCTTGACATCAGTTCGTGTAAGGCGTGTTTCTTATTTTCTCTGGGTCGAATTCTTACCAATTGAAGTCAACAGAAGCTTTATCTCTAACTTCTAAATCTACAGCCAGGATTTCTGTCTCTGAGTATATTGATATAATTTATCTGGGTGTGCTCACACTTCCCCTTTCTCTGACTGCATTCATATAAATTATGTTTTTATATCTTCTCATGCAATGACTGTACTTGAACTATTCCAAAATCTATCAATGACAAAATATATATGAAAATCTTTGTAACAAAATGACTTAGAACCCAGAGACATTTGGAAACAAGTATCACCACAAACCCCTGTGGTTTTAACTAGAGAGATGAGGTTTCATTGCTTCTGACAATGGAACGTAGTTTGGGCTCTCTTATGGGAGCCACTTAGCAAACACTTTGTTACATCCATCTTCAAAAGCCATCTGGAATTTATACTGTGGCATGTGTCATCCTGGTAACATATAACTGTGATGAATTTTAAGGGGCAACAGAATCCAACCTCACTCTTCCACTACATGAGAAACATTTAATCCAGAGAAGTCCACAGCATACCCACCTTCTACACCCCACAGTTCTGTCACCTGCTTCAGAAAGCTCAAGAAGAAACCAAAGCCAGTGCTCTAATTAACCACCCCCCTGAAGACATCTTATGTTCAAGAATTTATGCCAAATATTATATTGGTTTCCAGTACATCGCGGGAGCTGCATTTCCTTTTCAAGTATTCCTCAAGGAAAGCTTCTGTAGTTTGAATGTTTCAGCTAAAGACAGTATTAGCGGCTGGATTTATACCACTTCCAGAAATAAAAAAGGGTTCTCTTAATCTATGATAAAAGCAGCAAAACAAAAAAAAAGTGCAACTATATTTTGCAATACTCTACCAAGGGTTTTGCAGTACACTGACTAGTTTCACAGGAGATGAGAGAGTTCAGGCTGCTACTTTTCCCTGTGTGGTTGATCTCCTGCTGACTAAAATAACCCAATCCCCCCTTTCCCAACTGAAATAGTGGATCTAGAAATAATAACAATTTTTTTTTTAAAAATCAACAATCAAAATTTTAACAGCTTATGGGCTTCCTTTCTAAAACCTAGCGATTAATCTCCTTTATGCATGGAGTGAGACTCAAATAAAACTCAAATCATCACTGCAAGGGTGATCTGAGTAACAGTTAAAGGAGATGAAGAGCAAAATGCATCTTCTACTGAGTGTACTGGCCTATAATCTGAAAATAAAGACCATTAGGATTTACAGTAAAGCACAGATACCCTTAAATATCACAATTTCTCAATGTTCAGAAAACAAATTGCTTAGGTTTAGTACAACCTTGGTGATCGCTGGCCTAGATGGCTATGACTGGGATTAGTTATCTACACTGAAATATATTCAGCTCACTCTGAAGTTTCCAAGCACAGCTTTGCTCTTTTCAAAAGAAAAATGGGCCACGTGCTTTTACTGGTATAATTTCTCTTTGGTAGAACAGGTAGTATTTTTCACATCTGAATGAATAAACCAGTCGTTGAGACAAGGCCTCTTAAACTGAGTCTAAACTCAGTGCAACTCTGTAAACACATCCCTGCTTGAAACACTGTTCTCAGTTTTACTCCTTTTTCCCATGAAAAAGGAGTCACGCTTGTACTTTCTCAAATGCTCGGGGCACAACTGGATTATCATTAAGAATCTGAACAGCAAACATTTCTTACAATATATGAGATTTTAAGTACTTCAGTGGAGCTGACTGCAGTAAGAGCTTTGCCTGGCGAAATACATGTGATCTCCAAGGTGTGGACTCACCGTTCCCTTTACTTAGGAAGGGGAGGTAGAGGCAAGCTGAAGTCAGAAAATTCAAGTATGAAATGCAGACATCAAAATTAGCTCCATCTAGGATGACTCTACTAACATTTCAATTGCATTTTCAACAACAAACAGAACTCATAATTAGTGATGCAACCAAATTTGCAGAGACACAAGCAGAGTGCCCAGACTAATTCTGAAGGCTCGTTTGCTGCCAGTGTTTATCTTATACATCAGGAATATAATTAGAAGCCGGCAATCATGGAAGGAGGTTGATCTGTGAAGTTGGTCTTCAGTGTGTGTGCTTGAGAGATGTTATCAGTGCTCCCCGTTGAGAAAGATTACTAGTACCCAACCCTCTTTAGTGTTTGGGATTAAAACTGTGCTCTAATTACATCTTCCTGCTGGTTTTTTTTTCAATATAGATTCTAATTCTGTAAGCACATGCCTATTTTTTTACTTTGCGATACTTCCTCGCGTCTATAATCTTGCTGTGAAATAAGATTAACATGATCAGATAGTCATAAACATTTCTTAGAAAGATATCCCCCTCACCTTGAAACGTGTAAATATTAGCTGGTGGCTTTTGTCCTCCCAGATGTGTTCTGGGTGTGGTTTTTGGTTTAAGACTGCTGTCAGAGTTTTTGGTTTAAGACTGCTGCCCTCTCCACTGCAGCACACAAACTGATCTACCACTCCATGGAACGGAGAACACAAAGCCAGATCACAGTGCCAGGACCACCACGTTTACCTTGCAAGACAGCTGTCTACCCCTCTGAAAAGTTTAGCAATACTTGCTACAATTTCTCTGAAAGAAGAGGAAAAAAACTGCCTCCAATTGTTTTGGTTGGTTTCATTCTCGTATACTGATGCATAAAAAGTATTAGGAATAGTCATACTAGGTATTTCTCTACAGCAAAACACACACAAATGTTTTTTGGCATCAAAATGTTACTTCAGCCCCTACCTGAAGGAGAAATAATGACTGCACTTAGTTTTGCTTTTTTAAACTGGAAACAAACCCAAAACCTAAAAAATTTCTGTTTCCTCAGTGAAACCTCAAAGTAAAGTGAATACAACTGATTTTATTTTTTTTTTTTAGATGTGCCTCAGGACCTGGCACACTCTGGAACAGCTTGCCAGTGCTTGGCTGCTTAGTTCACTATAAAGAAAAAGAGAGAATAAGAAAAAATTCAAAAAAAAAAATCAAATCTTTCTGGCTTCTGGCAAAATCCTTTTCCCTCCTAGAAGCCTTCCCAATACATGTGATTCCTGATGCCTTTTCCTATGGACAGCCCAGACATTTCTGGACTAACCTGCCTTCTGCTGTCCTATCAATTTCTTTGCTGTGCTTCTTGGACCAAGTCCCCAAACCCCTACACTCATAAGCATTCTCACAACTCCTGCCTTTCACATGCTCCTCTGGTTTCCGAGCTGATTTCTGGCACCATTTTCCTGTAGTTCCTTTCCAGCAATGAGTCAATCTGTAGTGCAAGTCTCAGCACAGCAGCTGCCTTCATCTTCCTCATATTTTAACGAGCAGCACTCTGCTTAGCATCTTGCACAAGGCCAAGCTTTAAAATGAGTTGTAGAGGTCAGCAGCAGCTTTGTTGCCTTTTTTCTGGAGCTCAGGATCCCTCCGAGGCTTGTTCCTTCTCTCAAGTAGTGTTCCAACATGGATAGATTTTCTTCACCTTTCCAGCAATTTTGCAGATGTAGGTGCCTACTTAAATGGCAAAGCCAACAGCTGAGAAAATGGTTGCATATTTCTCTTTTTTTAAACCCCAAAAGTCAATGTGGCTATGGAATACTGACATGGATCTGACTTTGGATTCTAATGGGCCTAATGTTTCATTCTTCTGATTTGCATCTGCTCAACCTTCATGAATGTAAGCCTATGCTGATGATCAGCCTATGCTGGTAATGAGGATACAGAACCTAGAAGAAAAATACCTTAATGGGAGCCAGAAAATAAAAGACAAGATACCTGACTTATAAATCCAGCAATATTTATACGGAATATTTTTTCTTGCTGCTGTTACAGAAAGACCTCTAAAGTAGAACCAGATTCTTAAAGGCAGCTCTTCCATGCAATTTAAATCAAAAAGCATGCATCCTATCATTTTCCTGTGCCATCGAAGGTCTGCTAACTCTGGAATTTAGCACCAGTCACAAAGCCACTGAAATAACAAGGAACATGGCACACACCAGACTTCCAGAATATAAGGAGCCCATTCTTAATGTGGAGCATAGGTGGCACTGGCACATGTTATCAGTTCAACTTGCCATTTCATGTTTTCAAACACTGCAAATACTAGTTCCATCATGAAGATCCAAACAAGTCTTCCCTTACAGTTCCTTACACAGCTTTTTCCTTTTTTGAGCGTTACAATGCAACAGTTCATATCCTATCAATCTTACCTTCATGTCTAATTAAAATGCTGCACCTTTTACCGAATAAAATATTTTTTATAATTAGTCAATCTTTTCTGTAACCCTGAATTGTCATATCACAGGAAGATGTGTATGAGATTAGGAGGAGAAGTGGAATCTAAAATAGGATTCTGGCATTTGAAAGTTATTTGTCATATGGTGATTCATGTCATATCAGCCATTTTATACATGGCTACAAGGGAAACATCTGCAAGGTCCAACAGCTGATAAAGAATAACCTGCCCTGCTACTAAAAAAAAGGAAGACTGCGTTCTATTCAAAGGCTGCAGATAAGACTTAATGAACTGAGATTTCATAATGGAGAAGTGATGGGCAATGGAGACTTAATACATTCCACATACACAAAGCATTAAAAAAATATGTCAAAAAGAAAATCTTAAGCTGGGTTTTGCTTTTTTTCTTTCTTCTCCCCCCCCCCCAGGTATTTGCAGCCCTGCATAAAATACAGATTTAACGATTTTAAACAACTCTCAATATCAACTTTTCCAGAGATTCTATTTCCAAATTAAGACCTTGCGATTCCACCCCCCCTCCTACCTATGTTTTGGCAAGCATTGTTAAAACACACTATTTTACCCAGGATAGAGCACGCAGAAAGGGCCTCAGGATATTAGCTTTGCTGGCCATTTTCACAGAGAAGAGGTTAAGCCACATAAATTTTAGCAGTACTCTTGCTGGTCATTTCAGAGGGAAACAAAGCTAGTAGATGGCACGGAAAAGAAGGATGTTATTAGAAGTTAAAGGAGGGGAAAAAAAAGAAAACCTTTTCACTGACGATAAACAACAAGCTTGACCTTTTGGAGGAGGGTACTGTATGTCAAACGAGCTGAAAATGATTTATAAATAATTTTATGGTCACTTAATGATTTATAAAATGGTGAATCCTACAGCAGAAGAGAAGAGGGAGCCTAAATGGCAACAGACAAAGGAATTAATCCCCATGACTGTGGGCATCCTGACTGGATTCCTTTGCAGTTTTGTTCAGCAAAGGCCTAGTTTTGCATCCCCACTGAAATGAGACGAAACCCATATATTCCTAAGTAAGTCCCTGACTCTTCACCTGGCCACAGCTGGTACTACAGGCTGGTTTTAGTTTCAGAGGCATGAAGAGCTATGAATTTCAAAGCTAACAGAAATCTCAGAGGCAAGCAGAACTTCCATTCCACATCAAGCCTGTCGCACCACAGCCCTTCACAGTACTTGCAGCCTTGTCAACAGTCTTCCTTTCAAAATATATTGCTGAATCCAAAAGTTAATCTAAAACATTTCAGTTGGCCAGGAACTGCTACTTCTCAACCCAACGCTAATTGTGCCAACATTTTTTTTCTTGTCCCAGTAACTTCGAGTTGTATTCTTGAAAAGATTGTTAAAATATGTTACAAGACTTGTCCTTCACAGCAGTGATATCAGAGTGGTAAGTAAAGAGGCTTTCATCATATAACAACTCTTAGCTGCCAGCTTGCTTTACTGCATATTAGTGAATGAAATGGGATAACCATGTGTTGTACAAGTATAATTGGCTGAAGCAATCAATATGATTGGCTTCCACTCATGTGGTTTCTGTAGCCACACAAATCAGTTTGCATTTGCCTAATCGCCCAGTAGGTGTTAAATAACCAAACCTGTATTTTAGATTGGCATTTAAAAAAAAACAAACATGAAAACCTATTAAGGTCAATAACTGCTCCTAGCAATGCCAAAGGAGAAGCATGGTACCAACATTTCTAAATTGCTGAAACACACACACACACAAAAAAAAAAAAGGCAAGGAAAAAGCTCTATGTAAGCAAATGCATCTGCTGAAAAAATTATTCTGCAAAATGCATTGGAAAAGTTACTTTATTTTGTAACTACTTTAATAGTTCAGCTCTTATGTTACCCGTAATGCTCCCAGGTCTGTGTGGGACAAAGGGAAGTTTGCATCCAAAAAAAGTGATACATATGGTTTTAATTGCTTTTTGCAGGGAAGTCAGGGTCCAACGTAAAGAAAAGTTATTCCAAACTCCAGCTTGCAAACCAGGTTTTCATGTGAAAATTTCCAATAAAAAAGCAGCAACAGATGTGGCTGAGGCTATAAACTGGCTTGGGACAATTTTTTTCAGTCTGTCCACTTCCAATCAACTGCCATCTACTTCTTCCTAATCAACACTGTTTTCACTTAGTGCAGTCAAGGCTTCCCTCACAAAATCTCTTCCCGCAAAGAATCAGCTGCACATGCAACAATGTCCAAAACCTTCCTTCTCCTTCAGTTCTCTTTGGGTTTTTTTCTGCCTCATTTTTTCCCTTTCATTCCTGAAATCACAGACTTGATGTAGAGTATCATTTTAAAATGAGATAATGAAATATGGTATCAAGCTACTGCACAGCAATGAAGCTACTGCACAGCTCTTCTAACACTCACCAGAGCAAAAGAACTCAACTTTGAACATCTATAAAATACAACCAGCGATTTCCTAATTTGATTCCTTGGTCTTGGCTGCAGTAACTCAGGGCATTAGGCACAGTAAACCATCACTTACAGAAGTTTTATGCAATGAGACAGCACAATTTTAATGCCCTCAGAATAAATGCCTTTTTTTAAAATAAATTATTCTAGGAATCTCCACAACTGAGGAGTATCTGCTGTTATGTACTCTACTTTTCCAACTGCCTGTCAATTTGTTTAATTCTGCAAGGGAAGCATTCTTCTGTGGGTGGAAAGCTGAGAAATATAGACTATGTAAGGCTAAATGTTGGGGCCAACGTAAAGGTTAGGAGAAGATATGGGAATAAACATTTCAAACTTCAAGAAAGAAGAAGGATGATGTGAGAGATAATGAAGATTAGCCTACCAATAAAAAAGGTAAAATAATATCACGTTATGAGTGAAAGACAGGTTTTCTTAGCTCTGAGTAAATAAGCACACCAGAATGAAACAAAAATAACAAACAAACCAGCTTAGCTAGTTGAAATTTTACAAAGCACTGATAACTAATTTTATAGAAGACAGTTACTACTGGGTCAAAATTTCCTGTCAATCTATACATGCAAATGTTTTGTTTTGTTTAGTCATGATTCACAGGAGATCTGAACTGTTAGCATCTATGATGGATACAGAATAGGCAACTAAAGCAAAAGAATTCAGTTAAAATGCTAATACATTTTGTGGTTGCAAGTAATAACTACAAAGTGCCACCTGAATGAAGTCCCCCAAGAACAAATCTTTGCTTGTATTTTCAATGAAAGTGTGGATGCAATGGATGAAGTATGGAGTGAAGGAAAAACTCTCTATAAAGCTGAATTTATTCAAGCTTTTGTTTTCTTGTCATTGCATTCTTTAACTGTTACATACATGGGGCAGAGATTATACACCTTTCATGTCCTTTATATCTATTTTTCTGACATAATATTAAATAAGTTCAACATTTAGGCTTTCAAAACAACATTCCACTTATAACCAAGGCATTAAAAAAAAAAAAATAAAACAAACTCCAAACAAATGAAAATCAAATAGAAATAAAAACACTGCAAATGTTGACTTAATTTAATCTATGGTCAAATTAATGTATTTTCGGTCTCTTGCATAAATAGCATTTACTGGTAAGTATCAAGTGAACAGGAGGATATGAAATTCTCCGAAAAGCAATGAGGCTTTCCTTCCCTGTGTAGTCTTACCACGACATGCCACTATGTAGATCCTTGACTCAGCAAGAGCTTTTCAGATGAGAACACCTGACTATATATATTGAACAGACCCTCTAGTTCAAAGACGTCTTTGCTGAGATGAAAATTTTTGCCAGTCACTCCAACAACAAAAATACAACGTTTGTCAGGTTGAACACTGAACTCAGAGACTATTTTATGTGAAAAGATAGCCCAGAACTGATCTGACTGTTGGGCAGACTAGCAAGCTGAATTGATGGCAATACTATATTTAAAGGCAATATGAGAACTGTTTTTTGGTGTTCTTCTTAAGTGAGTTTACAGTTTACACTCCGTTCTCTTAAGTCTTAGAATAAAAAGGAAGAAAAGAAAGGCACAGACAAAATTCCCAGGGTTTTCAGATACTTTTCATGTCAACATGTCTAGCTCTTTGATGGCCATTTGTAATATATTTATAATTATTCTATAATTCAGTGACTTAAAATCATGAATCCTACCTATGATGACATCTTCAAACTGAGAGAAAAAAAATCTGTGTGTTGCTAATACTTACCCTGTTAACTATGTGTTTTCAGTTGGTTTGAAAGTTCAGGCATTCAAATTAATACATGTTGGCATAAAAAAAAACAACTCAGTCCAACACAGCCAACATTTAAGGTTGTTCAAGAAACACTCCTAGTAAATGTAACAGACTTTTAAAAGGAAATTCCTGGATGTAACTGGTGATATCCAGCTCTTTGTAGACTGCAGAAACACGTATCCTCTTAGGCATTAGTTGGGCTGGGAAATTGGAAATATCAACAGTTTATGGACTAAAGCACAAGAAGAACAAGAAAAAAAAAGTCTTGTTTATAAGAACACGCCAGCCATCAGACATTTGTTAATGTTCTATAAAGGGCTCCCAAAGTTCATCAAAAATTATAAAAGCCTTTCTGTTCCCTACTTGAGAAAAGGCATATTGCCTCTTTACATAATGACAAGGATGTACAGGAAAGGTTTTTTTGGTATCCACAAATTATTCCATGAAGAACAGCAGCATTGCCTCCATCGTGCCCTCAGAGCAAGGGTGCTACTCATGCAAGCAATGGAATTTACTTGACAAATGATAACATTTTTAAAAAAACTTCTGCAATACAGTGCTGCTGTTACTTTAATTTTCTGTGCCTTTGTTTCTCCCCTCTGTCTCTCTCTGTAGCAACATTTAAATCTCCATTCTCCTAAACAGTAGTAGCAAAGTGTCACACAGGAATGCACCTCAGATCTGAAAATAAAACAAGTGCATGGGCAAGCAGCTTATCCTTGTGCTTTACAACCACCAAGGCCAACCATATAAAACTAACAATGTAATAATGTTATGTCATGCAAGTTATACGAGAGCACCACGTCATCTGCAAGGATGGTGGGTTAATATTTACAATGCTTATCCACAGGATTTCTTGGAGCAAACAGCAGCAGAAGCCAG
This sequence comes from Pseudopipra pipra, assembly GCF_036250125.1. NCBI lineage: Eukaryota > Metazoa > Chordata > Aves > Passeriformes > Pipridae > Pseudopipra > Pseudopipra pipra. The sequence continues at coordinate 2,407,391 of NC_087550.1, forward strand.
AGAAGATAATTTTAGAGCAAGAAGCTTTGCAGGTTCTAACTTCAGGGAAGAGAACCAGGCTCTCCTCTGTCCATGGCAGTCTCTCTAGTGACTGCCAGGGAAAATAGGAAAAAAAGAATTCTTGCTCCAATACCTGCACATATTTATTTTAAGGCAATTCCTCGACTCTATGCTTCTTATTTTATCTGAATACAGGCATTTTCTTTAATCAGAGATGAAAATAAGAAGCTGAAAAGAAAAAAATTATGTTGTATGGTCTAGAGAAAAGTCAAAACAATCATGACCTGTGTGAAAGGATTAAGTTAAAGAACATCTATGCAATAAGTCAAGTATACAAATATATTAAATTTCCAACTCTTCCTCTTCTTATACAAATCCGACTTCTAGACATCTAAAACGTGTGTAACTTCAGGATGTGAAACCTCCTGCTGATGTGAACGTTCCTACAGTCAGCATCAGGCTTGAGAAATTCTCTGAAACACACTGTTAATAAAAGCCATGAACAGAAGTATCCCAATAAAGTGCTTAATTTCTCTCATAAATTACTGAAAACACTGCACAAAACAAAGCAGTTCAATAACCACAAAAAAGAACAGAAGTAGTTCAGATAATTACCACCAAAATAATTATGAAACATTAGTGTTACTGTGTCGCAGTGACAGAGTGGTTGAAATGACGACAAATTTGCATTTGTACTACTGAAGTACAGAATTTGAAATCCTGATGCTGCTACTGTGAACACTTGGTTGTAGGATGTGGCTACTTTCTGTAATTTTCAGGACATCTGTTCAGTGACCACTTCCCAACTTCTGCTTTCTGCTAAAATGGAATTAATTCCTTTTTTTTTTTCTTTTAGTATAAGTTTTTCTCTGCACGCTTATTTACAACTTTTTATATTCAAATTATTTACTTGCAGAGCTTATTTCAATTATTAAAGCATGATTTTGTTCCTTCTTACTTTTGTAACCCATAGTCTCCATTACTCTGTGTACATCAACATTAAGAATGTGCTTTGTTCTTTTGTTGTAAAAAAAAATAAATCTACAATTCTGTCTTTGTTGGTTTTGGTTTTTTATCTTTTTAGTTAACACTCAAAATACCAATAATATCTTTTTTCTTTCCGTAATGGTCTTTTTTATCTGAAAACTTAATACTATAGCATTTCTCTATTTTTCTTGTGGTTGTAACAAAATACAGTGGGAAATATTTAATTTTATAGCTTCATAATTAAGATAAGTGAAGCTGAATAAAGAATTGGTCCTATAAAACTAAAGCAAACCAAAGGAAGATCTGTAATTAGTATGGGCTCATAAAAGTTCTACAGAGAAAAAGTACACTTTTGTATATTACAAAATATTCTTCTAAGGCCAGTGCAAATTAATATTTACAAATTGTTCTGAATCTTTTTCTCTACATATACAATAGTTCACTTGTTAACACTGACATATTTATCTGGCCTTTCCCTGTTGTAGGAAAAAATTATGTCAATTTTCCCTCAGACTGCCTTCCTATTCTGTCACACACATTATTTCATGAAACATGAATCCAAATGTTCTGTTTCTTTTCAATTTCCTTTCACCACAAATTCCAGAGTCCCCCTCTCCATGGCTTTTAGTAACAATTCAGCCTTTCTAGTCTAATGGCAAAACCTCAATACTGCTGTCTTTAATCAGGCTACTTTTCACTTCGATGTCTTCAATACCAAAGATTCAACCCTTTGTTAGAACTTTTTTTTTTTTCCAGGTCAGATGTTATGTCTCTGATTCCACATTAAGCATCAATTCTCATAAGAAACAGCAAGCCTTGACAAGATGTCTGAAAAACACAGACACAAAAGGAAAAAAAGAAAAGGCAATGGATTTTAATAAAGAACTTCTTTTGAAAGCTGTAATAATCAAGTACTCAAGCACTTCTTAAAGACTTGGGTGATTTTGTACCTGGATATGGACCATTACAATTACAGTTAATGCAAAGGTAACTCATATTCATGGAAGAAAAAATAATTATGTTTATTAGAGGGACTATATTTGTCTCCTTCCTTTCCAAATTAAAGATCCATTTGTTAATTGGTTCAAACCATCTTCGACTACAAGTCTGTGTCAGCCTTCTGACAGCTGAATAGATGCAGGTCCAAAGAAGCTGTGTCATGATCCTGACACTTTCTATCCTGACGAGCTCACTAACAGAAGATGTGACAGACTGTACAAATAAGGGGACACCATTTACTCATGCACTGAGGAGAAAAACAAGTAAGTAGATTTTCTTTTTTTTCACTGTCTGTGGCTTTTGAATGGTTTGTTCTGTGGACAACACACTGCCAACTGTAACCTTGGTGTGACAACGAGAGTCACAGGTACACAGGCAAAAAGTACAGAACAGAAAAAAACCTATAAAAAGTAAAGAACAGAAAATCATTTGATGAGAAGAAATAGCTGTCTTTCACATGCTGCAGAAAGCAAGTCCCCAGCCTGTGACAGAGTTCGACACAGGCTGAACAGGCAAGTCTTACACACTGCCTGTTTAACTCATCTAAGAGCACCCTCGACTGTGAAGAACAACCTCCCTTGATCAGCCATGTCTCTTGATCCCAATGAGTGAAACACTCCAAAGACACACCATGCACCTCTAGAAACTACACATATAAATAGAACAAAGCAGCAACCACTATGTAAGACACATAAGAAAACCAAAACCTCCTCTGGACCCGTGGTCCAGCCAGTGCTACGAAGAGAAATGTTCTATATATCTTTTATGATTTTCTTTTGTTATTGAGCAACAGCACATACAACGACCCAACTGAGTCATATAAGCTGTGAGACACAGGGGGATAAGCAATCTGAAATCTGTGCTCATATGAATGGTTCAGGGCTCCATTCCCAATGAGAGCTGGGACAAATATCTGCATGAAGACCACTTCGGTGGACTTCACAGATATCCACAGAGACCTGCTGCCAGCTGCAGATTCTGGTCAGTCAATAATAAATAAATTTTAAGTTCTTTAGACCTACATTCCACAACAGGTAGGGGACACTACAAAGTGAAAATAGCATAACCCGTAGGATAATGAAATATAAAAACCCAGCCAAGTTGTCTGTACCACTGGATTGTGTACATTTTAGGATTCTGCTACAAAATAACCAGATGTTTGGTATTAAAATACATACATTAAGCTCAAAATTGGTTACTGAAATGGACAGCAGTTCTGATTCAGATGTGTTTATAAACAGAGAGATTATGTTGAAAGATACACAGGCATTTAAAAATGCTATATATATATTTGTGTATGACTCTCTGTATAAACTGGGTTCAAGTGTTATGCTTTGAATAATCTCTAAAAGGCAAACTTTTAAAAGTAAGGGCAATTTACAGTAACAACAACCACAGAAATGATATGGGAAAAAAAAAAAAAGGTTTACCTATGCAAAATAGATATTCATTTAAAACTGGGGGTTTAGCTCAGACATCCTTCCTTCTGCAATACCACACCTTTCTAAGGACACAGGTGGTAGGAACAGATTTGCTTCAGCAGTGTCAATACTGACAGAAGATGTAAGTAAGTCACAGAATAGGAAAATCATGATAAATATGGCTCTTCAGCCTTGAAAATATGTGGCACCTCACTGAGTCACTAGCAAGAAAACCCCACAGTTCGTGTCTTAAATGGGTAGAACTACATACTGGTCGGAAATCAGCTAAACTCTTCTGGGTCTCACCTAACCAGGTGATATGGAAATCCATTCAAATCAAAGAATTCCTCCATGGGATGTAAGTAAAGGGTTTCAAAATTACAGCACATTATGTAACAAAAGGATTCAGCCTTGCTCATTCTGCCCCAAGGGGCTATCAAGTAAAACAAGAATACAGCTGAAAACATTTAAAGATACCTCATCATTGAGAACTATGTACCACAGTTTCCTAACAGGATACACAAATTAATCACTGGTGTGCATACAGACTGGATTTTCAGTGGCTCAAAATTTCAGTGCTCTGTGATGGCAATTTGTTGCTTTACCATTGAATTGTAAAATCAGGTATATGACCCTAATGTATAACCAAAGCTCCTTTTCATGTATTGGTAACTATTTGCCCAGTCAACTTTTTTATGTAGTTGTAGTTTGGGAACAGCAAAAATGAATGGTTCCACTTTCCTCTGAGTTGGAGGTAGCAAAAGGTTCACATTAAGAGAGAGCTGTTGGAACACTGAATGATAACTTAAGAACAGAAGGGAGTCACCAAAGAAAGAAACAGAAGTTTTCCCAGTGTTGAACTTCATATTGAGAAAGACTAGAAAAGAAAACTGCATTCTCCAATGCCAAAAATATTTTCATATGTATAAAAAGAAAGAAAAAAAAATAAATATGGCACTCTGGAAGCTGTCTTGGACTGAAAAGTAGTCCTGAGGTCAGTGCTATCTCAGAAATACGACTCTAATGAGAGAAAGAATTAAGACAATGAATGTGACATACTGCAACCAACTGATCCTAAGGATGAGGAAGAAAGAAACTTTTGAAATGCTAGTATCAAAAACCTTGAGGACGGTTATTAAAAGGTACAGAATTCGTACAAAATTCTATTAGAAGGCTGTAATGGAATATACCACAATTCTCTATTTCCTATTAAAAAAGTAAATGGATATTTGAAAAGACCAAGCACCTTTTGTTGCAATGTTTAATCAGATACTCACATTTCCAATCCCCTTGTAGAAATTAAAGTGCCAAAGTTCCAGGTAAACCTTAGTAAGTCTATGCAATTGAATTAATCTCATGGTGAACAAATGGGAAGAAAATACCTCATAGTGTCCAAAAGGGAACAAAAAGGAAAGGACATACTATTCTAGGAGTGTTATTCAGTCCTAAGAGAAAGAGCTTCCCAGAAGACTGATGCCTGAGTATGTAGTTAGAGTCAACAGGGATTTTCACAATATTCATCCAAGAGATGCAAATCTCACCACGTGTGATAGAACAATTGTATTGCTCTGATCTTGCTTATTACAGTACTTGGAGGCTTCAAAAGAATATTATGGCTAGAAAAACACTTTTATATGTTTTCTACAGACATCTGGAGCACAGGTGAGCCAGAGTCCACAGTCACACAAATTGCTGAAGAACAGGGAAAGCACGACAACCGGATGAGCTGAAGGCTCAGACGAGCCTTCTAACTCTTCTGGTTTGGAGACCACAGGAAGAGGGCCTCAGCATTCCTAAAGAATCATAAAGTCTGGAGAGTACCCACTGTGCTATTTTAATTCCTCTTTCTGCAAGCTGTGTACTATCCTAATCTAGAGCTAAACTAGATATTAAAGTGATGATCTGTTGACAATCAAAGATTCAGTTGAGCACTCTATTTGGGATAAGACTGAACAGAGTTTTTTCAGCGGGTTGACCATACAAACCCAAACCCAACTAAAATTTCATCCAGAGTTTTTAGCATATTCAGCCATGACAAATTGAGGCAGATTTGTTTAACAGATCCCGTTTGGTCTCTCTAGTTACCTGGCATCTTATACATGTACAATACATCTTTGTGCATTGTGATCTGCTTATGATCTAAGAGACTCAAAAATGTCTTTTGTCTAATAGGTATGGACAGAGGCAATGACTTCCTATTTAACTTGACCTAGAAAGCTGTAACTTCACCTTATGTAAATATGGACAGCTTAACTGAAATCAGTAAAGCTCCCTCTGTTTGCTTAGGCTAAGAATATGGTCTAAGACTCATAATACAATAAGCCTGCAAGTACCTCACCTCAGCTGTGCCAAAACCACTTTTACTAGATACACTGATCATTGATTCCTTTTTAAAGTATTAGACTTTGCCTACAAAAATTATCTCATCCTGTTGTCTTGCTTTTTACTTAATTGCTGCTAGCAACCCAAAACTTCTTCCTACATCTCTTATTCATGTTTCTGGTACCAGGAATCCCAGAGCCACTCTGTAAAGCTTGACACATGCCAAAAAGCTATTCTGAGTGTTTTGACTTGGCTTTAAGCCAATAAGATTATTTTGCAGGAAATGGACAAAACTGGAACATATTTTCTATTTACCTTGATAAAGTCAGTCAGCTGGAAATTATTAAAGAATTTGCTGCTGCTAAATTAAATTTTCTAGGAACTGCATCACCTGAATGGAAGCAGCAGAACTTCTCAGTTATAATGGGTTTATTTGAAGACCTGTTTCTTTCAGATTTTATGACCAAAATGATGAAATAACTTCTACTCTGCTTGATGCTGTACAGCTCGAGATCAAGCTTATACTCTTTTGTGGCTTGGAGTGAAATTGCACTCAATTTCAAATTATCTCTAATAAGCAGCATTTTCTGGTATACTTATCCAAACTGCTCTGTTTACAGCAATAGTGGAAGTAAGTCTTTTTTCACAGTAATTAATTCATATTTACAGATACTGAGTTTTAATTTAAATATATATTGGTAATCAGAAAAAATGTAGAATGCAATACATGTAACAGAAGATTTGATTTTCTGAGAAGTAAATGATAGTCCTTAAGATGGAGACCGTTGAGAAAAAATGTAGTGATTCTTTGTTAGTCATTTTAGACATGCTACTGCACAAAGATTTTTAAGTTTTACAGCTTAATTTCTAATTTTTTTATCTATCTGTATATCTAAAAGTAATTTAAAATACTGGAAGACATTTACTATAAAAAACATCCCCAAAAAACAGGAAAAAGAAAAGCCAAGGAAATACTATTACACAGTAAAACGTGAAACACTCAAACCTTGGAAACTATAAACAAGTAAAGTAAATTCACTGTTCTAACAATAAGTAGTTAGGGCCTACAAATATCAATAATGTCAACCAGCAGGACTAGCAAACCAATCTGTTATATTTTTGTGATGGTGTTAGTGGTCTCTGTTGTGTTGATATCCTAAGTTTTAATTTCCAATTTAATAGCTGAACTTTATTTTATTAAATACTTGCATTGTATTTTTTCTCTTTTATGACTTTTTGGTTCACAAAGAATAAACAGCAGTGCTTTAAGGTCCCCAGGGACCTATTCTTAAAACACTGCTATTACCAACTGTTTCACGTTGTGGGTTTGATTTGTTGGGTTTCTTGTTGGTTTTTTTTTTGGAAGCAACAATCTAAACATAAAATCTCTATTGCAAGCAAGCAGATGACAGAGATTAGTAAGTACATAAATAATTAAAGAGTTAAAGAAACTTGGCTACTGCTACAGTATAACCCACCAGGTTAAACAACTGCAACTCAGCAAAAAGTGTTTTATACTGACGAGTAGAAAATAACACCTTGGAGATTAAAACATAACTTGCGTAATAAGAGAATAAAAACTAAAGTTTGGAAGCACAACTAAAACAATATAGATTGCAAACCCCCAAATAAACTACTGTTGGCTGGAGAAGAAGCACAGCCACAGCAGCCTTGGCTCCAGGCCAGAGCCCGACTAACCCTGGCACAGAACTGCTCTGAGAGACAATCCGGTCACAAGCAAGTGAGACTAATCTAACATTACACCACCACTGTAAAAAGGGTTACAAATTTCTCTTGCTTCTGCCCAGAAGGCAGCTGCAGTGCTCCTCACGGGGACTTGGATCAGCTCGTCGATTCAAACCGAGACAGGCGGGGTTTTTATTTTTTCCACGGTGGGTTTGGGTCAGACGAGCAAACTCGATTCACCGTGCTACAGCTCGAGTGCAAGAGCCAACACAGGGGGAGAAATGGGAATGTCTGGTTGTGGTTGAAGGAAGAACAGCCCGTTCCCTTCAGCAGCAGCGCAGGCTTTGACCAACTTCTAAGCCAATAAATAGCTACGCTGCTTCCAGAACCACATCAAGGGAAACAGGCCATATAGCAACACTCGCAGACAACTGCCATAAACATGTGTCTCTAATGTAGTACAGTGACCAAAAAAGAAGGGAAAAAACAAAACAAAACAAAACAAAGCAGGAGCAATACAACAATGGCTGGTTGTACACAAAGAGTAACTGCAAATACAAGGGAGAACTGGCTACACCTTTGCAGAGCGGCAGAAGGAGACCCAACCAGTTTTGGTTCCCCAAGGTCAAGACAAAGAGGCAGCCCTCAGTCTTCAGAGGGAATCTATTTTTCCAGGCTGAACTTAGGATTGCAGGGAAATCCCATTTGATTCCCAGCAAATCTAGATCACTATGAAAAAGTGATAATACACGTTCTGGTCTAACCGATAAAATTTTTCTTATTTTATTATTATTTTTCTATTTCTGAAGGGTGGAAAGAAGGAATGAAAGGAAAACACTTAATTCCTTTAAAATTTTACATATTGGTCACCAACTACCAAAGAATTACTGTTCCTAGATGCTTGCCTGAGTGCACCACTTGCCCACAGGGAGTCATGGTGATCCCCCCACGTATAATCAGATGGGATGCATTCCATAGGTCTGACTGACAGGAAGGGAGGGAGGAAGCAAATCATGTCCCTTTTCAGTATGCATGATGGAACACCTGGTGAGATCATCTTAGCAAACTAATAATTTCACACAGACCTCCAAAATTGCTAAAGCCTCACTCTCTGCTGCTTTCGGCTGTTCTAAAAAAATAATAATTTTATTTATATAAAGTTGCCAGTCTTAGCATGCAGATAACTCGGTGAAATTTAACAGATGTGACATGCAAGGTCCCAATGAGACTAAATGGTTTATTGATCCTTCCCAGTCTTAAACATTATGAAAGCCAGACCTTGTGTGCACAGCAGACAGATCTGAATTATGATGAATCCCCAGGTGAAAACAACAATTGTGGCTAATGACAACTGGGGGGGGTGGAGGTGGCTAAAAAAAAAAAAAATCAATGCAATATAAAATAATTTCCACTTTAAGTAATTTCATTTGACTGAGCATGCAGCCACATGCATCCCATAGAGTCTGAGAAGCTCTTTACTGCCTATATACTAACATGAGTACATGCAGAAATGTGTACCATCGGGGGGAATTCACAAACCATTGAGTGTCCCATGCTTCCTCTAATGACACTCATCAAATTAAAATATCTGAGTCACAGCCAGAAAGCACAGGGGACAGCAAAAGACCTTGTATTTTTCTGAATATATGACAGTTCGTTTTGGTTCCACATGTGCAGATGAAGAAAAAAAAATTGAAACAAAAAAGGATAATTGAAATGAATGTTTTCCTTGCTCCTATTTTAAGATCACTCAGGCCATGGATTGCTCTTGCTGCATTTGTGCAGTATGAAGCATAACAATGTCCTGGTCATAGCAGGAATCCCTAAGGTCTAGTGTAATATATGTAATGAGTAATAATGCAGTCTCCTGCTGTTTCCTGTGTCTCTTGCTGCTATGCTGACCTTCTTCTCTTGATACTGCACATGTCAGCTGGCTCCATTTGCTTCTGGAATTAGCATTAAAATGGCAATCCTTAGAGATTGTGCTACAGCCAGAGCAATGATAATGGAGATTTTTAAATAATTTCTAGGGGGGGGTTAATTGTATATTTTAAAAATACAACATTCTTCCTATGAACATAGGAAGCAAAGCTAAAACTTCTTGTTTTCTTTAAAAATCATAAAATAGAAGATTACTTTTAGAAATCTGTGTCAGGAGACATATTTCTCCATCTCCACCTCTTGTTGCCAGAACAGCCTGTGGATGTATTTCTCAGAGCAATGCCATTAATGGGATTTTATTGTGAGTTTATCTTAATTAAAAGAATAAATGTTTTTCCTTTCTAAAATAACTGCAACAGACATGAAAATTCCTTCAATCTTTCATCAGATTTTAAAATAAAAGACAGGCTAGATGAGTTTAAAAATCTGATCAGTACTTCTAAGATAGGTGGAAGGAACATAATATTTGACAAAAAATAATTTTCAGGTACTGAAGTGATTGGCTAATGAAATTTTGCATGGGCACTGCATCTTGGAGGATTCCAGTCATGTTATATGTCAAAGCTGTTATATATTAAATCCAATTCCTTCTATTGAACTAAACTGTGTTTCCTACATTTGTATTGCCTGCCCTTTACCTGCAACTCAGTAGGAAATATTGTCATGACAGATTTGTAAGACCATATGAAAGTTCAGGAAGAAATAAGATTAAGAAATAGCACACAACAAAGCCTGTAAAATAAAAGCTTTTTTTGTTCTAAGATAAACATTTTTGTTTAAAACTGAAATCAAGCTTACACTGTATGTTTATAGTGTTTTTTTCCTGCTGAACATATATATAGGAATCATATATTTTGAATCTTTTTATATATTTATGAAGTATTGAAAATGAAAGGAAATATACTGAAACTGCACCACAAGCTATTAACAATTTAAAGGAATTAAGTTATGTACTACACTGCCTGAATTTTTTAAACATCCTCCTAATTATGTTTGGAGTGTGACAAACCTAAACCACTATTGCCTAGTTAAGTACTGACAAAGATTAATATTTCTAGAAAAAAAAAAAAGTATGATCTGGCAAACAGAAAGATAAAGTTCAGCTGGTGAAAGCTGTAATTGGACATATTCAGTCCAGAAAATAGAGAACACTCCAGAGTGAAGGAATGTAGCAGATTCTCCCTCATTTTAAATCTTTTAATTAAGACTGGATGTCTGTCTTAAAGATATGCCCTAACTAAACCACAAATTGCAAGTTGGATGTTGAAATGACCGAGTGAAATTCTGTGTTATTCAGGAGATCCATTTCTGGTCTACATGTGTAGTGAGATGAAAGGCACTTTAAACCTAAGTAGCACTTAATTTGATTTCTGTGAATTTTGAAGTCAATGTATGCTTTCAGGGGTCAGAAGAACAGAAAGGATGCAGGCACACAGACTTCAGTCTCTTTCTTCTAAAGGAACAGGGTAATTTACCTTCCTTGAATGACAACACCCTTCTGACTCTAGTAGTGCTAGTAGTAGTACGTTCTAGAAAATATGCCAGTTCATTAGAAAAATTTTACAGCATTTTTAAAATAGGAATACATGTTACTTATCTGATTTGTCAGTGTGTCATTCAGACAGCATCTCACTTTACTAGTCTACCATTCTGTGGAACAGCTAAGAGTGATATTGCTACCATTAAAGACCAAGGGATTTTTACCTCTTTAAATACTTAGTTGTAGGTATGGATTTTCTTTTCCATCAGCACAAAACATAATTAAACTAGATTTCTAATAAATGCATGCAAAACATTTTCTGTGACATGATACAAAGATTATAACCTCTTTATATATAGAGGGCTGAGTGTGTTACAGAGAGAACATTCCACACAACAACTGAAAAGTATCTCAACAAACTGACAGGAATTTAAGGGCAGCAATAAACATGTATTTTAAAGAGTGTATTTAATGAGTTATTAAAATGTCCCAAAGTATCAGTAGTACGATGATGGAAAAAAACAGGGCTACACAAATAGAGGAAATGTTAGGCACAAGTATGCAGATATACCATCATTTTCCTTCACCAACACGAAATGGAACTACCGTGAAAACTGTCTCTGGGTATCAAGGGTAGAAAAGAGAGGGTTTGCTTAGACTGCACAAGTCCAGTAGCCTTATTTACATCAATAGACACTGTGAGCTTTGAACTTGAAGCTGCAGCTCAGGACTCACACACATTACTACACACTGGCCATGGAGCCCCCGGACGCTGCGAGGCCGGAGACGAGCCGGGTTGGGCTGACTCAGCGCTACGTGCTGGGCACACGGCTGCCCTGAGGTCCATGGGGTTACAACACCCTTCCCTCCCACTCCAGCTCCTGTTATTAGTGGGCTGGCAACAGGCTGGCAGCTGCAGGCAGGCAGCTCATCCCTATTCGGTTGTCAGGAGGATATGGAGCCAGGATAAGCAACACCAGTCTTGCAGGGAAAGGCAGGCTCCTTCAGAGGAGACTTTGCCCATGCAAACAGCAGCACTCAGAAACAAACAGCTCAGGATAACCTGTTCTCCCAGATTAACTTCCCATGCCCCTTGCCAGCCTCTGTAGTGCTGACAGGTGCTCATCTCTGGTTGAGACACAGCAGCCCAAATGCCCTCCTTTTCATCCTATCCGTCCAGCAGCTTTTTTCCTGTTGCTTCCCATCTCTGGCCTCCAATTCTTACCCTATCAACTTCTGAAATATACACTGGAGCACAGAGAAAGGGAACCCACTGTCTGAACAAAAGAATCATAAAGGGAGAGAACAAGGATTAGGGTCTGACTATGTGCCCAAGTCCTGAGCCCTGGCCCAGACTGTGTGGACATGCCACCAGTAAAAGCCTGGCTGCACTTGGCAGCTTATCAACAACTCACATGCTAGCACTGTCCTCAGCACTGGCAGCCCCAACCAAACTGTCCTCAGCACTGGCAGCCCCAACCAAACTGTCCTCAGCACTGGCAGCCCCTGTCAAACATGGCTTTGGACCCATGTCAGGGGCTGCAGGCCATGCACAGCATCTCACTCTTGCAGACACACTGACTTCTTGCAGCTCAAAAGTTGTATGTCGGAGTATGGTCATTCTCCAAATGGGCTCATTTAAATAAAAACAAGAGAATCAAATAAACCAACTTCTTTGGGAAGGAACTGCATTGGTGATGGGATGATCTAAAGATTTTCTCTACTCTGCGAGCCTTTGGAAAGAAAAGCACTTTATTTTAAAATTCTTACTTCCCAGTGCTATGACATTATCACCTCTGATCATTCTTATGTTACCAGTGCCATTTCCCTATTCCTACTCAACTTTTAACTAAGATGTCAAAACTGTAATTTCCATCGATGAATAAAAACCCAGTGCATTTTTAAATGGCAGAATTACTCATTAACTTCACAGACTCCCTTATCTCCTACTGAATGGCCATCCCTGAGCTGTCTAACTGAGATTGCCTTAGGGAGTTGCTCCACTATCAGCTGAAGTCACAAAGTCTTTGAAGTTGTAACATCAAGTTAAAAAGAAAACATTGCCTCCAAGGAATTCTAATTACAGTATTTCATTTCCAGGAACATAGTTTTATACTGACCCAACGGTTCAAGGTACACATATCTTTTTCCTGTTGCTATGATAAATTAATAAAGCAAAATATATGTTTTAAATGTTCTCCAGATCAGGCGGCTTTAAATATATGGCCAAAAAAAAAAAAAAAAATCAAGGTCAGAAATCATCTCCAATAAAAGAAATTAAATTGTAATGAGGATTAAAAACGAGGTCATTCATCCGCTTTGCAGTTCTATTTACAGTGTGTCTAGGTAGACTATTTACTAAATTGTGTATATGAACAGATTAATGGGAGTGGAAAAAAGGATACAATAAAATCAATAACAAGGAGATAGTCAAAAGTTTGGTTTACAGTTTTTCTTACTATAGCTAAATACAAAACAGCCAAACAGGTTGTATAAAGTTGTATGTCTTTATGAAAGGCTACTCTACCCTTATTTTTAACTACAGTCAGATAATGGAAATATGTCTCTCACTAAAATCTACATACTTTGATTCGGTACCTTGGAAAACATTGTCAGCATTTTGTCTTTCTGAAGAAATCAAGGAAAACCTTTTCACTAAATCTCCAGCAATGACTTTGTGTGGACAGGTTCTAGTGAACAGAAATAGAAGTTCCTTGAGGAAAAAAAAAAATTACTGTTTGGAAAATTTTGTCCACTGACTTTAAAAAAAGTGATTCAGTGTCATATGCTTCACAGTCAATTTTATGAATATGGCAGAAATACAAAGAAGACTGAACTAAGCCTATACAACACTAATCTACATTGTTTACCTTACGAGACAGCACTCTAATTTTTCTACAGGGAGCACTTAGTGTTAAATTATAAAGCAATAATTTTTTAACATAAAAATCCTACTGGGAGATGATATAACCTGAGTATTACAGAGGCAGTATGTCTAACTGATTAATTGTACCAACTTAAGAATTCCACGTTGCCTGTATTTAACCGACTGGGAAATGCACATTTCATTGTATTTTTAATGCTGTATTAATCTCCAGTATTTCAATTTACCCAGACAGTCAAATTAAACATTTTGGAACAGTGCAGTGATATATCTTAAAATTGTGTTAAAGACATTCCCTGCTATGAAAGATTAAGTGTTCATTAGGAATTCAGGTGCAATAGAAAGGAATGATTAATTAACAGACAAAAGGTATTTGATTTTACTGCTTTTTGGAAAGAAAAAGAAAAAAGAAAGCAACAGGAGACAATGGGATGTGCTTTCATTAGCTGACACCTTATTTAAATGACATGTTCTGCTAGCAAATCTAGCTCCCCCAAAATTCCATCTCACTTCCACTATTCTTCTGGTCTTGAAACTTGCATCAACCTGAGCATAACAAGAAGTCATTGGATTGTGTTTCAATAGGTTCAGGAAAAAAGCTTCTCTTTATTGTCCCACTGGCTAAAATGGGCTTGGATATCAGCAGGTGTCCTTTTCTAACAATGTCACACGTAGGACAGCTATGGGACAGCCCTGCAGAACCCATATCACAGAATGAGCAACGTTAGGAGCAGACAGTGGAGGAAATGAAGAAGAAAATGGGAAATGCTTAGGAATCTCTGTTTCTAAAGACATTTTAACTACATAGGTGCTCATGGACCCAGGTGTACCTGGCCCACTAATCATAAATTCTCCACAAATTCTGACTTGAGCAGGTGGTAATATTTAACAGCTGTATTATCCATATTGTTTAGATATGCTCATGTGTACTTAGGAATGTAGTATTCAACAAAACACATCTGAAGAGTAATATTTCATAAAAGAATAGCAGAAAGAAGATCAACATGAACATGAAATTTCCATCAGCTTTATAAAAGCAATAGTCCCTTTCATCTCTCCCCCATACTGTTCTCTAAACTAAAGAATTCATTAAATATAGCAATGTTTAATCCAACTTTGTAATTAATTAAAAAAACTACAGTTGTCTCCTGAAACCCCTTTAACACTTTAATCAATTAGTCTGGCAGGGTTCTAGCTGGAGATTGAGCTTTGCCATCACACTCCAGAAACAATGTCAGCCACAGAGTTAAAAAGAAAACAGAAAAGGATAACCTGAAACTCTAAATGTGTCTTCAGAGGAAAAGGAACAACAGTGCACTAAAGAACGGATAAAGGGAGACATGATAACTGTCCTTGTTTATGTAAAAATTCCATTCCTGTAACTTGGTAATATATCAGAGATGTTTCAGTTTGTTAAACACTGCTGAGAAGCTTTACTTGAACACAGATATCTGTTGTAAGATTTGGGAGCAGACCTGATGGGAATGGTTGAAGAAAGGTTATCCCGTCCTGCATCCTATTATAAAGCATGCCTCGTCTGACTCGCATGCAAAATATGAAGAGTAAAATTATTGTACAGCCAAAAGTGTGTTGGATGACATCCTCAAGTGTCAAAACCTCTGCTTTTGATTTGCTTAATTTTAATTCTTCAAGTTCAAACTTTCTGTCAGGGTGACAACAGAATGATCCCTTGAGGCTTGTTCCTTTCGGAGGTATGGATTAGAAGAATGATCCAAAAATGCTGTCTAGAATGGATTAAACACTGGAACTGTGCAATGCAGAAAACGTAACTTCTGTGATATTTAATTGGTTTTCATATCTTTGAATCACAAACTGAAGAAACAAAAAAGTTATCTAAACCCATATTTTCTTCATAAACAAGTTGTTGATAGAGGCTGTCCCAACTTCCATGAACTGCATCCCACAATTCTTTGCAATGACTCCAAGCAAACTTTGTTTCGTCTGTCATGATAGCATCTGGAGACAGAAGACTGTTTTTTTTTTTTGTTTTTTTTTTTTTTTTTTAGTTTTCACTTATTTTTTAATTTATTCTGGATGAAACTGCATATATGTCAGCAAGTTAACAGATGTTAAATGCTAATTTCAGAGGTTTCACAATAGTTTGCAAAATCACTATATTGAAAGGTTTAACAAGTTTTATGCAGAGAGATATGTATGCAGCAGACTGACAGGGATGAGAATTCCAAAGACTGTCTTCATATGACCAGTCATTATCACAGTGAATAAATCTTTCCATTTCAGATTTGCGTGTGCATGCGAATCTGTGTGCGTGTGAGTGATTAAAAAGTCCTAAAATATCAGAGGTATAATGAGAGCAAGACTAATATGACTAAAGAAACAATATTTATATGAACAGCACGGTCAAGGCTACCTGAAGAAACAAACTTTTGCCAAACATAGTGCCCTACTCAGATTCAGAGGGCTATTCCCATGAAGTTCCTTTGCATCCGAACACAACGCGCTTCCACTGGGCATTTTTTTCTTTATTGCTAATACATGATAATTTGTGAGACTATGATATATGATATTCATAAGAATAACCAAGTCAAGTTTGATACTTGCTACACCATCCTTTGTGTAAGAGGGCTAAGGGAAATGCTCCTTGTATTTTGCCTTATGCATAACTCTAAAACGCTTCGATGGTAAAGGCACTACAAAAAAGTACACAAGGCAGAACTTTCAATAATGAAGACTTAAAATATTGCCACTGCTGCAGGGGATACTTCCACCCTACAGGATGCTGTCTGTAAGAACAAGTTCCTACACAGTTCCTACCTATTATACCTGCAGGACATAATGAGATTTCAAAGACTCAGTGTTGTGTGAGTGATGCTTTTAAACAGAAGCAGCTTCCCCAAAGCAGCAAGGTTTATATGGATAGATTGCCTACCTGTCTGCTTACCTGTCTCGTTGTAATAACTTTGTGGAATACAGTCACTTTCAACCAAATTTAACATCAGCTATGGCCTCCCAGATAATTACACTCCTGCAAGTTCTGTGCAAATGAACAGCAAGAGCCAGAAGAGCCTAAATCAGTGTTTCCAGCAAGGAAAGAGCAATCAAAGCTTTTAGGCAGTAGTTGGCTCACCAATCAGCACAGACATACATGAATCACAACAGCCCCATGGCTTCTGTGAGCCTCACAGAACACAGAGAATTTAAGTGGGGTTACATGTGCACCTACCTGTATGTTGAAAAAGAATCAGGAAAAGGTTTTACCTTTTGAACCATATTTTTGCCTTGACTGCCTGTAGATTTGGGGGTTTAACAGAAGAACTCTGAATACCAGGACAGAGCACACCAGAGTGCAACTCTAATGTCAGGAAAGCCACCAGAAAGAGGTAGAAAATACCTCTAACCCACTCATCTTCCCACCCCCTTTCTCTGTTGTTCTAAGAAGCTCAGGTCCATTCAGAGTGACAGAGTCTACAGCAAATGCAAGGTAAAATTAAATAAACATAAGGTATTACTGACATCTCAAAAACATCAAACCAATAAAACAGTAAAAACATTTAGGGTTTAATGGACTAACTGCTTTGTGTTATTCATAGTTTCAATGAGTACATGAAATGAGAAAAGGATTGGACAAGGAAAATTTGTGTCCTTTTTGATGCAATTATACATACAACAGCCCACATCTACCTAGCCTAGTTTTCCATTTCTCTTAATTAATGCAGTAAGTCAGGACAGTCAATTGCTATGTTTTGTTGTGTTGGGTTTTTTCTAAACAAGAATGTTTAGGTTATCAAATTTTAGCATCAATTAACAATTGGACATCAAAAAGGCATCTTCTGCTACAAAGTTCAATGGGAGATCCATTCCAAAGCCTATTAACAGAAGACTGTGGACTGAAACCTTGCTTACATTCAAAATGTAAGGCAACAGGACACACAGAGATGGCTACATTTTATCATAAAAGGACTGGAAAATAATGAAATATCAGATTTGAGTAAAAGTATTATTTGGTCAAAAGACCATGTAAGAGATATCCATAAACTATGTCTGAATCAAATAGTCCTGTCAGATCCACAGCATAAAACACCAGAGAGGCTAATTTAGGTTTGGAAAGCAAGAGCATGTCTCATCTCTGCAGTAGTATGCCCACAAGAATAGTTCTGTCACCTCTCTGAGAATACAGATTATTTTAAGGCCCTACAATATAATCATTGCTGCACTGTGCCCCATCCTGCAGATGCTGTTCATGGGTGTTTTTTTTCCTAATCTCGATTTCCTTTTTAACCATAATTAATCAATTTACATTAATAATAGAACATAAGAATAGGAGAAAACTATTTCAGTCAAGTTTAATACTTGTAATATTAATATTCCCTTAAGATCATAGATATAGTTTGATTCTTCTGTTGAACTAAAACACCCCTTTACAGCCCATGAAAAACTATCAGTTTAAAAATATCTCTGGAGTAGCACTGATTGCTTTCTTTCTTTTTTATCTACACATGAAAAATTGTATCAGCATCTCATGCGATATTATAGTTAACTTTTAAATTACTTTTAAATATGCAGTATCTCTACCATGGCCATGACTTGGAAATTTGTATTATTAAAAAATACAATGAAGTTAGATTAAAGCAGTAAAATTACTTTATATTTTAGTGGCATAGCATCTGAAAAAAGCCTGTTTCAAGAAGTTTCAGTTTTACCATGCTTGATACTCTTTTGCTGAAAAAAAAAAAATCAAGATTAAAGAAGAATACAGTAAGTAACCAAAAGAATTGAATTTGCTCAAGGTGCAAAAAGATGTTCATTACTCATCTGAGCAAACACAGAGCTCATTTTCCAAGTCCCTTAATGAATAAATGTTCAAGGAGCTGAAACTAGTTTTAGTTATTTGACTCTAGTTACAGTCAAGCAGAGTCTTGTTGCTAAAACCTCAATTACCACTCTGAGAATTGAAGTGTTGATGGAGGGTTTGTTTATGCCGCCTGCTTTCCGAAGGCTCCCTGCAGCAAGACACTTCCTCCTCTGTGGAGCAAGCAACATGGATCCCAACAACAGCAGAACAATGACCATGATATTTTTCATGAACCTGTGGGTGACAGCTTTTTAACTCCTCTGGTCAGTGCTAAACACCTCAAGAGGAATTCTAATCCTGGACGCGGAAATGTATCAGCCACACTGACTCGATGAAAAGTTGAAATGCTCTTTTTGCTCGTGGTCTGTCTCGAGCTGAAAGCTTTAGTAGTGGTGGTAGTGGTCAACTCCAAACACGTGGGAAACCCTCCCTGCTGAATTTAATACAGAATATTTGCAAGTTAAAAAGTAACCCAAAATATGTACTTTACACCACCCCAAACACAAAATATTTGAGTACAAAGGGTGAAATAGACAGTAACTACATTAGTTGACTGCTTATCAATTTAGCAAATATTTCTACAACAGCATAACAAAACTAAGCATTTGGCTTTTTATCTTAGTTCTCAGGTGAGCAAATTAGGATAATTCCAAAAAGTAAAATTACTTTCATGAAATTTCTTATGTCATACCACTGATCATTCATGTACTGCTATAACATGCATTCTCTTATTCAGACTTTGTTGATGATAAAGATAAATAGACATGGATAATATCTGAAAATAGCTGAGCTATGTCCAACAGATACATAAAAATATATACACATACACACAGAAAAATATGCAGACATATGTATAGACAAAGAAAGGAAGACAGGTTTATGTGGTTCTGTGATACAACCTACTGCTGAAATAAAAATAAAGCAATCAAACATTATACTTGTTTTGTCAGAGAGAAATTTTGCTGTAACAACATACACCACAAAGCCCAAATATCTATTCTTTGTGTGTCTGGCTACACACAGAAATCCCATTTGTAAACCTCTGATTTGAGATTGTCAGTGACTGGATATAGTAAAACAACAGTAGTAAGGAAATAAAAAATCTACAGGTCGTCATGCACATGACATATTAGAACTCTAAGACAGAAAAGAAGATATAATTAAAAGGTCAGGGGGAACCTAGACTGATGCTTTGTTATTTTTAACTCCTCTTTGACATCTACCCTTTATACAGTCAGAGTATTTACCACCAAATTAGGATGGGGTTTTCAAAAGCTCTCAATGTTGGTTAAATCTGCTACCACTGAAGTTAATGGGGGCCAGATTCACAGATGGTGTAAATCGGCTTAATCTTATAAAATCCAGCTTTGAGTATTTTATCACTGACTTCACTGAGTACAGATGAGGCCACTGCTGAGTCTTTTGAAAATCCCACTCCTTAATTCTTCTGCACACAGTAAATTTAAAGCCCAGTAATTAAAAAAAAAAAAAAAAAAGGGGAGAGAAAATAAAATTCTAGGCTAAATGGGGCTACTAGCTCCAGAGGACTTCACTTGTCCTCTCAATGAACATCTCAGCTGAGGCCTGTAATCCCAGTTTTCAAAGACACACACTTATACATAGTATTACTAAATAGAATCGTGGCTCTTTCTAAGGGAAGTAGCAATATTCTGACTAATTCACAATCAGCTACACCCTTGTGAATGCAATATTCTCAAAGCTATCTGATAAAATCAAGGGAAGCCAACAACAGGTACAATAGCTAGTTTTTATGCTATCTTCATCTGAATCAAATTAATTTGTGTAATTATAATGTATTCATTCCACGATTCAACTGTACAATTGAAAATATTGGTTCATTTCAATTGCCATCAACCTTAAGGAGTTGTAAATCCCTTTGTAAATAATAAATTGAAAGCAAAGAAAGGGTCTGTTTGTCATAAGAGCAAGAGGGATGATATCCTCTGTGAGGGTATCAACTTTTAGGGGAATAAATTTCACAGTGCAGAAGGAGAAGTGAACATTGCATGTGTACTGTTAATTTTAACTTCTACAGTGGAACAACAAATTCACCAGCTTCAGCTATGCCAAAACACTCCTGTTTCTTAGAAACTGTTTTGTACCACAAGGAACTGGAGAGACCAAACTGCTGAAGCACTGAAATGTCCAGAGAACTGATTAGGTAACATGACCAGGACTCTATCAGGCAGCTTATATTTCACACTGTTTGGAAAAGCAAAACCTTTTTGCAGTCCCTTCCCACTTTATTTGGAAACCCTCACTCTATATGTGGCAAATTTTTTCAGCCTAAACATTAGACTAGAGGCTACCAACCACATTTGTAGGTTTACTGCCCAGTGCCTCTCTCTGAACATATTCTGATACTACAGAGCCAAAGAGAACATTAAGAAACAAAGAAAATAAAATGCATTTGATCAGCTGTGTATCAGGGAATAGTCTAAAATCCTGGCTGACTACACAGGTGACCAGAGAGAACAGTCATTGACTGAAGGGTCAGGCTTATGAGAAGGCTGAAGGCAACACCAGAAACTCTGTTCTCCCCAGGCACCCTGATGGAATTGCAAAGAACTCCCAGTGCTGCCTCCCTTGGGAAAAGCACAGTGTCAAAACTGTCAGCACAGCGAACCAATGCGTTTTCTTGCAGTTAGAAGGACACTGTTCCTGTTCTACACACACACACACCCCCCTTTCTTACACTTCTGTGACATTTTCTCCACGTCAAATGTCTCTAAAACAAAGTGAAAAAGTTATACAGGTGACTTGGAAGCTTTCATGTTACAAAGACACAGAACATGATAGCAAAATTGATTCTGTGGTTTTTACACTAATTTAGTTATATCCTGTCAGATGGCATATCATTATCACGTGTCAATGGCATATCATCATATCTCTGGCATAGAAAAACAAACTACTTCTTAACTGACACCGAAGATATGAAATAAAAATTTCAACCTCATTATTGAGACTGGAAACTGTCCCACAACCTGTTTCACAATTGAAGTCAGACAATTTAGAAAGCTTCTCTCTCTTTACTGCCTCTTGAGTTTAGTCACACAACTGAAGGGTGCACGAATAGACCATTTTTGCATTTTTATTATGAAAACAGCTTAAGTGCTGTTCTCCATGATAACCTTAACTTTTGAGGCCCCTTAACATCTCACCCTGTTTACTCAATAGTTCTTTTAGTTCATTTTTTCCCCACAATTAACTCTGTGATTTCTAAGTAGCATCCTTGTAACAGTAATGCTTCCCACAATAGTCTCAGAGTCACAAAGGGGTTTTATTGAAGTTGTCCTGTTGTAATACTTACACAGAAATCAAAAATTGCTAGGCTGCTGATGTGCTGTCATTGTCATGTACTTCTTTCATTATTAGCTTATATTTCTTCTGATTTTTTTTCTTTACCCATCTACTATCTCATATCACAGTACTGTGCCTGGCCTCATATACAGCACACACTGTGTAAAGTTTCTTCTCCAGTTTTCCTTCTCCATTTAGCAACTGAAGTGATTAAACTACAGCAAATGTTTATTGCAGTATTAATAAATGATAGCAGGGCAAGTGCCCATCCCAAAACCAGGAACCATCTTTAATACCCACATTCAAAATGCATTGTCAAATCTTTCAGCGAGTTAAAACTTCTAAAACTTATCACACGAAGAGGTCACACAAAACTGGAGCAGGAAGAGGTGTTTGGGTTTTTTTTTAAAGTGTACCTTTGCACTTAATTCCAGGGAGTGACAGACTCCATGAAACAGTGCTTTCAGATCTCACGTTCCATGGCAATGGAACATACTAATGAACACTCACTCAATTGCTTTCTTCTTCTCCTTCCAGGGAAATAACGAAGAGCGACAAATCCAGTTGCAAAGGAATCAAACATAACCTCTTCCATGATGAACCCCTTTGATAACTACACGTGTTCCAAAGCTGCTTACAGAAGGTGGGATTTCAGAAGAACATTGTTGAAGGTGGGTCTCCATAGGAAAATGTAAGCACAATAAACTCCACTACAGCGTTCATAGGGATTTACATACAAAATCCAGAAGAGAAATTAAAAAAAAAGAAAAGGAAAAAAAAAAAAGATCCCTCTCAGGCGTTAAATCTTTAATCCTTGATTATTTGCCCATCAAGGTGACAGATGGCAAATCTACTGCTATTATTAAAGCTCTTCCTCTGCATTGGCATCTGTTTTCCCTGGGGTAAGTAGAACGAGGGAGTTTGCCTGCCTAACCAAATCAGCCAAGGCTAGATATGACTCCTTTCAGTATATTAATACTGAACAGAGCTACATATCCTCACATTGTCTTCTAGCATCATGCCTGCTAGTTATATATTGGGTTGTCATGATATTCTGATCCAGTCTTTGCATAAAGGAGAACCTAAACTGATATTAATTTACACCTATCTACATATTTCTAGTACATGAATTGCTGACATAAATAGGCATCAAATATTAGCAATCTCAGAGAACTGCAATTGTAGTCATGGAAACAAGATCCAAGCATCAATTTGAATCTGGAATTCAAAAATGAATGATCATTAAAAGAAGGTTAGTATTGACAAACTCTTTGATACAGCTGTGTGTTCCTGCAAGCACATCTAATCCCCTATCATACAGACCTAGACTGAGTCCTAAGTAAAAATGAAGCTGCAAGGATTTATAGGTTGCATCTATGGATGAGCAATCTGAGTCGGGGTGATAGTGCCCAGATTTCAGAACACTGCATTAATGACAGAGTAATTTTTAATAAAAAGAATATTCCTGAAGGTGCTAGCAGTTACCTGTGACATACAACAAGAGTTTGCCATAAAACTTAAGGGAAACTAGAGAGCACTGGGGTTTTTTTCATGTAAACTATGCAAAAAAATCCAGTGAAACAAAGTGAACTTGCAGAGCTTTTCCTCATAGTCAATCCTTTTACTTCTATTGAAGCATATGTAAACTCTAAGTGGTGTCTGGCAGGGACATGGGATAGTTCTGTTATCTATGGTTTCAGAAGGACAAACTATGATCTAGTTCAGAACTTTACCAGTTAAGACTTTTGTCTTCTCTAAAACCTAATTACATTCTTTCCTTCAAAACATTAAAGTTAAATTATGCTCTAAATGATATACAGCAATGATGGAAATTTTATCCACATTTTAATGAAAGTATTTTTTCATTTTTAAATGTGGAATGTTTTAGAATAAAATCATAAACTAAAAGATACTAAGCTTTGAGACTGTGATGATTATTACATGCATAATGCTACATTTCCATACAACTCCAATTATTATACTGTAATCTACTTTCCAGAAATAAACAACTGGTCTTCAATGTACAAAACTACTCTTTTTTAATTTTCCTTTTTTTGGGGGGGGGGGCAGGGGAGAGCAGGGAGAGGAGGGTGAGGACTATAATTCATTCCCATTAGTTCCATTAACAGCCTTTTACAAACAATTTCAAACAAACCAAATACAGACAAAGCAAAGCAAAGCAAAGAAGCCATCTGCACAATTAAATGGTCAGTCAGCACATTTAACTTATAGAAGCCTTATTACTGAACAATGTAAACACTATCTCCCTGAGCTGACATCCTGGCTAAAAAAAAAAAATATGCATCTTTCATGTGTTTGAGGTTAAAGCTGCTGTGAAGTGGTATACCTTGCTCCGAAGAAGAGGGCAAACATTACTTTATCTGTGAAGGAGAAATGGGAAGGAAACAGAACCTCTCAGTGGTGTTTGTGAGCAAGATTAAAAGGGGGGAAGCTTAAAACATGAAAAATGCAGCTATAAGGATCTTGTCTACATTTTTTTTCCCCCCACTTAGAACAGATGTGACTTAAAAGACAAGCAAGAGAGAAAAAAAAAATGCATGTGATAAGAGAAGGCAGCTACCCATTGTGAAACAGGCGCATTTATTGTCTCCATAAAAAACTTTAATTCTGAGAAATACTTTTGGCAGTCAGGCTTTCTGAACTATTTCATTATGGACAATTTGCTTTCTCCTGCCACCTAGATTATTAAACTGGTTGATTTATTTAGAATGAGCCTTTTGGCCTTTTGCATATAGAAAAAAAACCTATTAAACACTATGACTCAGGCATGTACCATAATTTTTCCAGCAACAAAACAAAAGGTCAAAGGCTGAGCTTAGAACTGACAGGTTAGCTGTGCTGTAAATCAATACTAGCCTTTGTTGACCACAGTGATCACTTTATGGATAAAGGTCAAATCATTTAGAAGGTTCAAAGAATAGTAATGAAACCTTGTGCTTAAATCCATCCATTTTTCTACATTCCCAAAATATACTTCTCCTGTATTGGTCCTTCACTGAACAGAAAGATGACATGATAAACTATAAATCATTCTGTTACCAGTCATAAATGTGAGAGAGACAGAAATCATCATCCATAAACTTCAAAAGTTCCCCTGACACCAGAAATTAAGAGGATGATGCCTTTCCCTGCTGGTCTAAGAAAGCGATTACTAGCACTGTGCTAGTGCTGCAAAATACCACTTAATTTGGAATTCACCATGAGACTACTAATTGGGTCAATAGCCAGAAAGTGAAAGTCAGCAGTGACAGTCTGTCACTCAAGCATGCTTTTGCTATCTGCTTAGAGAAATTTTATGCATCTGAAAGATGGCACTAGCAATGAGATGTAGCTACAATTACAGGACTGCAGCAATACTGGCCGAACCTGCGTGGAGGATGTGGGGTCTTTACACTGCAAACCCTCCTGGTGCCCAGCTCCTGTTTCCTATGGCACTGCCTCCCTCATCATCCCATCACAAAACAGTGCTCTGAGCCCAACAGGGGAAAGTTCAGGGCTAGGCTGGAAGACAATTTATTTTGAAAGTAGAAGTGTCTCGGTGAATCCAGACTAGCTCCGACTGTCCTTTTGTGAGACAGAAACATGTTCATTGTCTACACTGAAAGCAGAGAGCTAATTCACACAGATCTTTTCAAACAGACTCATCTTATCTTAAGCTAAATTGTTGCAAATAATTAGGTAAAATTAAACCGTAAAACATTTAATTACATAACACTCAGAGAGTCATCACTGGTTCTTCCACTGGAAAAAATTCTGTAACTGGGGTTTCCAGTGTTAACTTTGAGAATGCATTCAGAAGGGCAGTGCCTTGGCTGATCATTTCTTTTGATCTACTGAAGTTTTATTAGTTTCAACACTTTTTTGCTACTGACTTGGCATCCTGATTAGTTCCCACTCAGCCACTTCCCCACTGACAGATTCCTATTAGCAAGACTGTAAGGCACTTTGTCACCACACTGCAGGGGAGGGAGAGCCTTTCTCCTGTATTTCGCCAGCTTGGCAATCACAGATTTAGGATTCAGAAGGAAAGACAGATGCTCTTCTCTGTTTTGATGAAGGTCAGCAGAAGGAATTTGTCCCTTCCTGGAAAGTCTGGCACTATTACTATTTTACACTTCACTGGAGTCAGTCAAGAAAGGTTAAAAAGTCTGAGGTTCTCTCTGAGGTCAGAAACATCAAGAAGCGAGTAAAGCACATGGTCTTACCATGAGGTCTCAAAAGCTCTCCTCCCACTGCTTTGCTTTTGTTTAATGCATTTCTGCCCATCCTGTCAATGTAGCTCACAAGTGTTTGTATGTCTTTCAGGAAGGTTTTCTTCTCTTTACAGCACAGCCGTGTCCAAAATACAATTCTGTGTGCAGCCTGATTCAAAGGTCATACCCTTATATGCAACTATCAAAAAGATTTAAACAAAACTCTTAAGCTCAGTCTTTACATGTCATCTGCCCTGCTGGAGGCACTGCCTTTTTTTCCCCCCTCCTTTAAAAAAAACAGCAACAAGACTCCTAACCTGGCTGTAGGATGGGACTCTCAGTTCACAACAGACATCATGCATAGATTACCTTAAAATGGAAACATTCGTTTAAAATGGACAGGCTCTATTTAGAAAATAATAATAATAATAAAAAAAACAATTTTCCTGCGGTTTTCCAAAAGCATTCCAGCGAGGTTACTTACATTGCTTTGAAATTGGTTTGAGTTATGGGAAGGCCACAGCCCGAGACCAGCAGCTGAGACAGCAACAGAGATGAAAGTTTTTTAGCTTCCAGATTCAAGGGGGAACACAGCTGCTCCAGCTGGTCCCCTCAGATCTCAACACTTACTACGGCGATCGAGAGAGCGATAATGTTTTATGTCTCAGTCTGAAGAATGCATTAATAAAACCAGTCCTTAAAGAGAATGAAAAAACTCCAGAATAATTAATCAAACGCTAAGCTTTCAGCTCTGGAAATTGAAGCAGGCTGATTTTGGGGAAGCTGGGTTCTGTTACATGCTGAATTACCACCTCTGCATGAAACTCCCACTGGTGTGAGTCAGCACTAACTTTTTTTTTTTTTTTAATGACAGTCATCTGTTTATGTTAACCCCACAAATGAATTTAATTGAAATACAGCAGCATATATGTGATATAATTATACAAGATTCTTCCAAAATCCTAGTGGGCAAAAAGAAAAATTGATACCGTTAGATGTAGACCAAGGCAGATATCACAGGAAAGTGTGATATGTAGCACATTTCTAAAGAAAATCAGCAGTAATAACCTTGGTGGAAAGGACTGGAGATTTTTAGGATCACAGTTTGACAGTGATTGTGTGATACTTATAAAATCCCCTCTGGGACCTTCATGAGAAAGCTGGAGGATGAGGGAGACAAAACAGACAAACAGGGATTTTCAACAACATTGGTAATTTTGTAATTTACCTACAAACTAGTACAAAACAAAACAGCATAATGGCTGCAGTTGTTGTTAAAGTATTTAAATTTATTTAAACTAAACTTATCCAGATCCCGGAACAGAAAATAACTTTTTTGGAGCACAGAGGAAAGTAGATAACCAGAAAATCAAAATCAAATTCTCAGGTTTGGTTCATAAAAAGGTTTCAGTTCCCCAACTGAGAGCAATGCAAACCACTGAACATGCAATAATAGCGACGACGATGATGACACTAGTTCAATTAAGGTGTTTAAAAATGAACAGAGCAACTTTGGGAATCTGCCCTCTGTAGTGCTGTATCCATGGTCAGTGGTTTTGGCTGGGACAGAGTTCACTTTCTTCACAGAAGCTGATCATGGGGCTGAGTTTTGGATTTGTGACCAAAGGAGTATTGATAACACGGGGACCTTTCAGCCATTGCTGAGAGGTGCTTACACAGCACCAAAGTGTTCCCTGCTGCTCAGCCTGACCCTCCAGCGAGTGGGCTGGGAATGCACAAGGAGCTGGGAGGGGACACATCCAGGACAGCTGACCCCAGCTGACCCCAGGGATATCCCACACCATATGGTGGTGTGCTCAGCACACAAAACCAGGGGAAGGAGGAGGAAGGTGAGGTGAGGGACACGACAGAGTGATGGCGTTTGTCTTCCCAAGTCACTGTCAGGCATGATGGAGCCCTGCTCCCCTGGGAATGGCTGAACACCTGCCTGCCCAGGGGAAGTGGTGAATGAGTTCCTTATTTTGCTTAGCTTGCCCCTGCAGCTTTTGCTTTATTTATTGAATTGCCTTTATCTCAACCCACAAGTTTTCTCCCTTTTACCCTTCTGAATCTCTCCCCCATTCCTCTGAGGGGAATGAGCAAGTGGCTGGGTGCCTGCTGGGATTAACCCACAGCAGTCAGAAACCAAGTGTCTGTCCAAAGAATAAACACCTTCTCCAAAAAAAACCCCAAAACTAGCAGAAATATTTTGTACTGAATGTTTTTCAAATGTGGCATGCTTTTTTAATACAAAAATACACATATGTTCTTCTAAAGGAGATTAGAAATTATTTTTGTATGGAAGTTTTTCCAGAAGAATACTACATAGCTAAAACTTCAGGAAAACTTGAAGAATGAAATTAAACAGCTGTACTTGAAGGATGGTATGATGATACTGCATCAGATCTAACAGAAAACTACTTTTTCTTTATTCAGTCATCTAATACACAGCTTATGATGCTGATGATTCCTCTGCCATCAGCCAAACTAACATTTTATTGTATCTTAAATTACCCCTAATTAGTTTTAAATGCCTTTCTTTTTTTAATAAACTCATCAGTGGCTATGATAAAAGATATCCTTCAAGACTTTACTCATAAATTCTCTCTTTCCCAACAGTGAAAAAGCTGAAAGCATATGATCAAAGCAGTTAGAGTCCTATTAAGTTAGCTAAATCACACAGGCATTTGGAAATCAATATGGACTAAGAGCTGCAAGTCAGTATGCATGAAAGTACACATTTAGCCAGCCAAAAATCCCAAACTATTTACTGACAATTTGCTTGTTAACTGTAATGTGATCAGAGTTGGTTTATGTCACAGGATGGATAATGGAATCGTACAAAATCATCAGTCTTGGTTCAGGATGATTAATTAAAACAGTAAACAAATGAAAAGTCCCTCTCCACAGTAAACCTCATTTAAGCACCACTGAGCAACAGGTATGGCATAAACTACTGCTATAACACAAACAAATCTCATATGTTTAATTATGTACCATACACATAAATCTTAAGCAATGCTTTGCTCAGATATCCTGTAATCTGTCTTGTCTGAAACAAATCCAATCATGGTTTTTTTCTCCATAAAGTAAGCTTTAAAATAAACAGAAATTAGCCTTTTTTCCCTTTTCTGTTACTAAATTATGTACTTTTTGGAAAAAAAAAAAGCAGATTCTTTGTGTGTACAAAATGATTTTGTACATTTTATTGCAGATGCTCAAGAAATAAGGTTCACAAAGAAATTAGTGATAATTATTATATGCTTCCAAGTGCAGGTGCAAATTCCTGAAGCTTTTGTTTCAGCAGTGCAGGAAGTGATTCATTTTCGTGTTGCTGGTTTTAATTAGCCTATATTTGGAAAATGGATTTCAGCTTTCAGACAAAACCTCCAATTTTAAGAAACAGGACAAAAAACCTCACCAGCTTCCTGAGTAAAGTGGACATGGGAGGTAAATATTAATTCATTTACAGTAGTATTCTGGATGTAATTAAGTCAGCCTAGAATTTCTTTCTAATCTTCAAAAGTATATTTCTTTCCAAGCTAGCAACTGGGCCCCATATTTGGACTCTCTCTCTTCAGACTGTAGAAACTTCCTGTATCAATATGAGCAGGTCTGCTGGTACTTCACAAAAAAACCCAATTGTTTTTTAATCTCATATATTGGGCCTAACATCCAGACACAGCTTCAAATCTCAGACGAGGAATAAATATCAGAAAAGGTATTTTAATCTGAAAGGCTAGAATATTAACATGTCATAACCTTAATATAATTCCTCTGAACACCTGTCATTAAAATGCTATCCCTTAAATTTACAGCAGTTGAACAGGTTTGAAAAAATGATCACTGACATTTTTCTGCCTTACCAGAAATAACTGTTACCTGGGTTTTATATCCCTTCTGTAGATCAAGGGTAGCAGCAGCAGCTATACCCATTTGGCTACTGAACATTAAATGTGGTATTTTCAGTCAGGAGTGCTTCAAGACAATTACATTACCTCCTTCAGAACTGACATTTGGGATACATCCAACAGTTCATATCCAACATCCACAACTATACCACGTACTAAGAATTTAGAGTCAAAACAAAATCCTCATGACTTCAGTGGAAGCCCTGCTAAATAAAATAGTGAGAAATACCCTTTTATACTCCCAATCTTTACTTATATCTATTTATATTAATATAATACACTACTATGATTAGATTACTTATTTTCAACAACAGGTTAAGTTTCAAAAATAAAGCACCTAATCTTCCTAAGCTTAAAATAACTGAAAAAAATGAGATTATTATATATGAGAGTGCAATTCATGGGTTGGAGTGTCAAACGTGCTAGAAAAACTATAACTTTAGAAAATTTGGTAAAACTACCCGCAAAACTTAGATGAAACAGTGGAAAAAACTAGTCTTAAACTATTCTACTTAATTTATTCCATTATTAGCTAGAATTCAGAAATTATTATCAGCTAATTTTCAGAAAATGATCCTATTAATTATGAATGTACTGGAATTTTAGGTCAGAAGTACATATTACATGAGGGACTTCCAGCAAAAAGACAAGAGTTCATACCATTTATGTTAAGAAAAAAGCACAGCTCTACTTATGAGTTCATGAACTAGAACATTCAGGGCATTTTTTTAATGGTTTTTATAATTTTCCACTTCAAATACAAAACTATTTCCGACTTTCTTAGACCAGGCCTTTGCAATTTGAGCACTTGCTCAAGAAGTGTTAAGACTTACTTTCAATATTCCTTTGGGATTCATAAGAGACTCAAACTCATCTCTCCTACATCTTGTAATGTTGCTTCCTGAGCAAGCAGTCTAATAGACTACCAATGAAAATTGGCTTTTACAGCTATTATCTTTCTGAAATGATGGTCATTATTGATAATGCTGCCATGCTTTAGAGCCCATCCCGCATAAAGGAGATAACCCTGCACATCAAACTTTTCAGACAGCACAGCACCCTTTAGTTTGCATTTCCCAAGCAGTCGTAGGCATGAACTCAAAACGAGATGCTCAGCTTAGCTGGGACACTGACAACTGCAAGTCCCCACAATAATAAAAAA
Source organism: Pseudopipra pipra (assembly GCF_036250125.1). Lineage (NCBI taxonomy): Eukaryota > Metazoa > Chordata > Aves > Passeriformes > Pipridae > Pseudopipra > Pseudopipra pipra. Next base: position 2,438,553 of record NC_087550.1, read on the forward strand.
GCAGGCAGCTAATAAAAGCATGGCCTATCAGCAACTCGCCAGAGCTTTTTTTAAATCTTTATTTGGGTTAAGAACAAAATTTCTGATGAAATTTTGCAGATCTGGCTCCTAGATATCACCTGCACAATTTAAGTAATTGTTTTAAAATATTCATACTACTTTCCTGTTTGGTGGATACCAGCAGGATAATAACTGAAAGTGCATCATCACCATCAGCTACAGCAGTTAGTTTGCAAGCACTCTTTCTATGCAGTTAAGAAACATCTTGAAGTTTTGCTGTCACTTTTACAGAATCTTGTGGGCAGCAGCAACGCTGTCCACAATTAAGCTAATGCCACACTACTGCTGAGTCAAATGCCTGAAAATGAATCCGAGCATTAAGAAAGTCAGGAAATCCCATTATTTGTGGAGAAACATGACCTAAAATCTAGTGTTATTCTAGGCAACCACGACTAAAAAGTTGAAACTGGGGAGGAAAAAAGTCATGTACCAGGAGACGGAGATGAACAGCAGACACAAAGCTTTGTCTCCCTTTGGTTCTCATGAGCCTTTGCCATGGGAAAGCAGTTGAAAGCTCCCTCTCATCTCACCTTAACCCCCCAAGTTAAATACTGGCTAAACCCAAATCTGTGAAGTGCTGAAGAAGGATCTGATCAATGCTAGATTCCAAACCTAGCAATTGGTATAACAAGGATTCTGGGCTTTGCATGAGGTTACAGCCTCCATCTGTTGTCTACCAAGTTTTGAAGATCTTCCTATGAAGTTACCCTTTTTAGTCAGACCAAGCAGACTGTTCTCCAAGTGGATGACCCCAATGTTGGTTCTCCAAGGTAATTCATTAAAATAACAGTCTCTCTAATAAACTGATATAGACTGAAGTTTAACAATCTAATGGAGAAGAACTTGAATTAAAATCAGTGCTGAAGGTGTGACTTTATCAGATTTTTGCTTGTGTTCATACAAAATCCATTAACCCTAAACAGGTTACAATAGCAAGTGAATGGGATAAGCCAATCTTTCCTAGACCTTATCCCCACACTCCAAATGTGTGCATTAAGGGCAGAAGAATAAAAAGTTTCAAATCAGACGCTAGGACAAAGGTACAATTGTAGTCAGATGGATTTTTTCATAAAGTCCCTCAATTTATTTTTCTTCTCCTCCTCTGAAAAGTCTACAATATTAAGTATGGGGAGACCCAGTTCCATTTCCAAGTAGCACAGAATCCAGCTGAAATACCATATCTGAAATACCATACATTTTAAAAAGTCATCTCTAAAAGAAAGCCACATGAGGAACTAAATACAAGACAATCTTACTGGCTAACCTCTGTAACTGATTTTTTTCCAAAGTTCTCCACCAAAAGCTAGAACATTAAACAGGTCTATTTCTTTTATAACTAAGCATTTCTTATAAATATTACAACTAATTTGCAAATGTTCTGAATTATATATAACATGAGCCTAAAGCCTGTTGCTATGGTTCAAATGGTCTTTCTGCAAATCAGTGAAGGATTTTAATCTGGTGCAAGAAGCTGGCAGAGGAGACACCTCTGGTAGGCAGTCCAACTTTTTAATGCTTACTACCAATTTCCAGCCACCTTTGAAGCTGTTTCAGGTTCTCATTTAGACCTGTGCCACATTTCTATCTAAGATAAGTGGTTTATTATGTTTTGAGGAAGGCTGAAAAGATCATTTATCAACACACTCTTTTCCACTCAAATTATATTTAGCTGACTCAGTCATTTCCAATTAAATTACATTAATTACCACCCTGAATGTTCCCCTCTCTTTTTAACTGTGATTTTCACTTTTTTTTTGCGTGAAGAATATTTTTAAAATAACGTTAAGATTGTAAATTACAGAGTAAATATTTTCAGCACACTAATAACAGAACAACCTCCATATGTTTTCAAGGGAAACAAATTCTGAGCAAAGAATATAACTGCGAGCGATCAAAAAGTCACCAAAATGAATGGCAATACTATGGCTCAGGCCCCCGACTTCAAATCTGGAAAATACAATTATTAAAAGTCTTGTGTGTCATTTTATTTGCCCTCTTTTCAACACTCCTCTGACAATGATTGCAGCTACTTGATGAAAGTCTGGAAATTAGCATTTTCTATTCACTCATTTACATCCAAAAGTTTATCATCGTCTAAATAAATAAACTGCATGCTTTCACTGGAGATAATAAAACTATCATTAATTTCAATCAGCAATGAATTTAATCATGTAGACCTGCACTTGTTTCATAACTTGCCTGCAATTTCAAAAGCATTTATCACTGTCATCATTTGTATACATTTTTAGACCTCAGTCCTGTACAGATTTATGCACTAGAAACATGTCCCAGTGCTGCTTTTTAATTCCCTTAGAAAGAAGCCACAATCTGTATTTTCAGTTTGTAATACATACTTAAAGCTCTGAAACAGAATTAAATTACAATGGAATGTATTCCGGTTTTTTAAAGCAAATAGAAGTAAAATCAGTAAGCTATTTTTAGTGGAGTTTTTTTTGTTTAAAATATTTAAAAGGCCTGTTACCCCTTTTCTTGGTTTCAGATGGCAAGAACGTAGACATGGACACCATGTCTGCTTTTGGCCGTGTACAGAAGTGATGACCAATGGTTCTTTGCAGCTCTGACATTTACAGAATGGGCACACATCTTCTGAGTGCAAACAAGAAAACCAGGTAAAGAATAGACATGTGTTTCCATTTCTCAGCCTGAAAAAGTGAGTTGCTGATAAAGATGACAGAGCAGTGTCAGCAGCTGGCCCACAAGGCTAAGGAAGACAACCCTTCCTTGAAAAATAGTCTCTTTTTCCATTCAGGTGGTTTGTAGTGATAGCCAAGAACCCTGGATCCACATGTTAAGTGATTACATTGCCCTTAACAAAGTAAACATGGTAATTTATGATGCATAACTAATATAAACTTTATATAAAATATAAGCTACTATAAAATTAGGACTTGTGCAAAATCCATTAAAACATTCATAAGACATCAGTGATATTGTGTTATCAAACTAGTCATTCTATTTAAATTAACAAAAAATTAGCGTTCATATAGAACCATCACTGGTATTTAAATATATAATAGTTAAAGTCTGCCCAAACTCCTTTGAAGTACGTGAATACTGTTTTGCTAATCAGTACAAAGAAAAAGCAGAAAGAAAAGTGAATTTGGACGTGATGTTTCTTCTAAACTGTTTTATACCTCATCTGAAATTTGGCCCTGTGAAGCACTGTGCTGCAGACAGGTGAATGTAACCACACTGGAATAACCACTTAAAGCACACACTGAAAGGCAAGAGAAACACTACAGGAATATTTCAGCAAAGCAAGTCTGACCATCTCTCATAATTATCTGCACAACTCAATCAGATAAGATAGAACCTGCATTGTTTAGCAAAGGTTATTATAACCTTTGCTTCAGACTTCTGAAATAACCCAACCCATCAATTTTAATTTAATAAAATTATGTATGTAGCATTACAGTAAGGTATTTAAGGGATTTTAAATATTAAAGACTATTTTGTATAGTATTAAAAATATAATTCTAAATAATATCTAATTTATAAATAATCATCTAGCAGAAATTCTCTTCAGAAGAAGTATCAATCAAAGTCCTTAGGATATCATGAACACAGCAAGGGAAGTGTTTTTTATTATTTTTTACCTTTTTTAAAATAAAGAGTTTGTAGACTGCGAGGCAAAGATTTAATGGGTAAAAATGGAGAGGAAGGAAGACGTGGCAAAATGGAGAGTGGTTCATTGGAACACAAGGTGAGAGGGAAAGTAAATCTTGTCACAGAAATGGGATGGCCACTAAAAAGATGCAGAGAAAATGGCAGGACGTGTGTTTAGAAATGAGGAAACAGCTGTGGAAAGAAACCATGGGACTACATCATCTGCTTCCTCCAGCAGACAGGGGACAGAAGAGGGGGTGAAGAAAGCAGAAGAGATATCTCTTCTTGATAATCAAGACTGAACACTAATTTTATCTTTGGCTGTGAGACAATCACAGATAAAACATAAGTAATGTCTCTTCCCTCCTAAAAAGCACACTAAAGTGATTAATCTGTCAAATTTTAAAACCAATCCAAATCAAACCAAACATAGTCGAAAATAACTCAGATATCTGAGCACTCTCCGACATGAGAGTAATAAATTTTAATTTTTTTTAGAATTTGCAGCTCGGAGTAACAGCAACTGAGCTGTAAGTCTTACATTTTTCATATGTAGAAGAGCAAGTGCTTGTAGTGATTTGAGGAGGCTGCTAAGTGAAAGTTGTAGCACTTTATCATTAAAGTGTGTCATGGCTATTGTCCAAAAGGACTTGATCACTGCTCTCATCTCTAATTAAACTGTAAGAATTTATTCACTGTATCTGTCAGTTTAGAGAGGACAGGACTTCTGAAGCATCAAAGGATACCCAGACTAGAAAATGCATTAGAGTTCAGAACAAGCAACGACTGCCAAGGAGCCGTCCTGCAGTTCATCATCTCAGAGTTAATATGCTGTCATTCCAGCAGCAGCATACAGTGACCTAACTTGCAAAAAATAAACCAGGCAAAAAATATTTCAGTAAACACATGACAGTTGACAAGATATTTTCTTTTCTATGCATATATGAGAGAGAGTAAGAGAGACAGAAGACACAACAAGAGAGTTAACATCCTAAGAAGAACAGGAGTTGTGACTATTTTGTTTAACATTCGCGATAATGTTTCCTAGAAGGCTGTCTCAGTCGTACAACTGATTGGTGGAACTTTGCCAAGGACTAATGAGGCAAAACTTTCACCCACTGGGATACCATTCTCTTTGGGCTAAAAAGAAATAAAAGACTGAAAAGTGGTCAAAAACCCCTGCTCCTCCAGCCAGTCTTCCACAACATCTCCACTGCGGGATGCATCAGGCTGGACTTTGCAATAACACGTAACAATTATGTGTGCAAAGCACCACATGTGCCTGCAAAGTATCAGGCTGTGTTTTTAATTACTGGTAATTATTTTCTGTAAAAACATATTTCGTAAGATTATAGTGTTGCACAAGGACCTTTCACAATGGTGTACATTTCTGAACCCGAACGTGACTTTATATTGCACAAAAGCACAATGGAATTGCTACAAAAGCATGCTGTGGGAAGGGGGCCTCTCTGTCCAGGCAAGACCTACCAAACTGTAAGGTTCAAAATGGGTAAAAACTATTTATCCCACTATTAAAAGTTTTCATTTACAGATCAGTGATTTTACACAAAATATCAAAAGTCAAATCGTGGATGTGCACAGAAATTTCAAGACTTGACTGCCTGGAGGACTCCTCCTCCATCCAGGAACCGGTTAGAAAGAAGTGCTGCACTATTTACATTTGCTGAGATGATGAAAGAGCAGTGAGGGATGATGGAGTGTATGACTTTGGAATTTAGACTGTGATTTAGTGGATTTTGCATGAACAAAGCATTCTGAAATCAGCGCCTGCCACATGGATCACTGATGATTCAGAAAATATTTCAGAGGAAAAGATACACACACAGGCCCTTGTTAGCATTTTGGCAACAGCTCACTGCCATTCTTCTGCCAGACATGCAGAAGCTGAACTGGCACAACATCAGGCTACACCCTGTACATCCTGCACGGATCTTTCAGCTGTGATTGCTCTGGTATAACAAATGGCATCTGAGAACCCATAAATATCAGTAAACAGTTCCAGCCTATTAATAGCTTGTGTCTCTCCTTAATCTGGCATTTTGTACAAATAACATCAGGCTGTTCTGAATGGAAAGTATTTGCTTTGGGGAAAGACAGACAGAAAGAAACTTAAAAAAAAAAAGAAAAAAGACACCAATCAAAGAGAGAAACATGCACGGGTTGCTTTTTCTATAACCACTGAATATATGCAGAATTTAACTCCTGTGCAATAGCTTTACATATGTAACTGAGTGACTGAGTGCAATTAGGATAAAACAGATGCCAGAATTTTTTTGCCACTACTTCCAGACAGGAAACACTAAAGCCACACGCGCTTCATAGGCTGGAAGGAAATCTGGTCAAGACCTGTGGCAAACCCTCTACTTCTTTATCACATACTTCCATTTTTGTCTGCATTGCTGTTACAAGCCCAGCAGCATGTGTACAAGAAGTCTAAATCGTCTTCTGTCCAGGGCTCAAGCTCATTAAATGTCACAAAATGTTTCCAAATGGAGAAAGCGGAAAGGGCAAGGTTCATAACAGGATTTACAGAACAAAACATCCCTTTCATTCACCGTAACTCGGGAGAACGCTCATACCAAAAAAAGAAACAAGCCCACCACCAAACGAGCCCCTGAACAATCAGTGGAAGAAGTTCAGTCATCTAACTGCCCTAAACGCTGTTAAACAAAACCCATAAAGCAAACCTATTAATCCTCCAGCAGGGCTACTGGAGAAATAATAATTTATGCAAGCCCCCTGGTTGCTCTGATGTCTTTATCTGTGGAAGTGCAGTGACCCCTAAACGTCTTTGACCTACTAAGTGGTAACAGATCAAACACTCAACAGCTTTTAATATATTTTCAGACTTGGTCCTTCTAATCAGATGCTGACTCTTGAGTTCTCCAGCAGCGAATATTTCATAATATTCAGCCAAATAGTGTTAGAGACCAACTCCTGTGGATTATATGCAATCTGTTTGCTGCATACAATTATAATAACTTTGTTTCCTAAATTTTTATCATTCAGCAATATCAAGTGATTGAAGAGAATGAGACCAGGCATGGTAATAATACTTAAATAAGTGACTATGAAAAATATATGAAAATTTTTAGTCTACAGCATTACATACACTTGCTTCTTTATACCTGAAAGGTGCACTTGATCTATTGCATTCAGAAGTTTATACTGACAGGAAGCATGAAGTGAAAATAATGAACTTTTTTCCACTGAAATTCCATGGCCTCGCATTTATCATACTGGCAAGGAAATACGCTACTCCTAGGACAACTCCAGATGTGGCATTATTTTCCAAAAATAAAGACATTTAAATTGACCAACTCTACTTTATCAAAATGAAAGAAAAAAAAAAAAAGATTTAGTAGTGCAATCAAACAAAAGCAGAGGGGAAATTAATGGTAAAGATTATCCAACACAAAAAACTAATGACTGTAAAAGAGATTATTTTCTTAGGTTGTTGTCTTCAATTGAGAAAGCCAAAGTAATCAATCTAACTAAGGGTAATAAGTTTTATAAAATACTTATTCAGTTTTACTGGCTTCCCTTATATGGTCACCAAGGGTTTGTAAGGGCTTCATAAGGAAGAATATAGAAATGATCAGGACAAAAGTTCATGAGAAGCTACTGTAATGTGAAAAGCAAGACTGCCATTCACCACAGCAAACTATTCCAAACATAACCCAGCAGATCATCCTTCCTTTGGTTCACTTTTGCTGTTGTGGGAAGCACAACATTACTTCTTAGTCTCTACTACCTAGCAGAAATTAAATGTTAATAATGTTTAATGACTCATTTTCCAGTTAATCTACTACTTGAATGCAAAAATACTACGCCAAGTAAAATCCTTCCAAACGTGCATACTTAATAAATCCACAGTATTCAAAATAAGGATTGAGAAGGCAAACATCATTTGCCATGTGTGCCAGTAAGTAGCTTACCTCCTCATGAACTCAGATGTGATGATTGCTTTGTTGGTTTTTCAATCCAAAAATGGCTTGTACTTTAGCAGTTTGCCAGAGGGAAAACAAACTTCAGTATCTTACCAAGTGCAACAACTGAAGAACAAGTAAGTGCTAATTTGAACAAAGTCACTAAACTTAATAAATAAATAATCCTCTTTAAAAGATGCTTTATTGCTCTCTCATTTTTATTATAGAAAGCACATTATCCTCTGAACACCCCTTATTGTATTGCTTTTGTCCAATCAAGTTTTAATAATACAACTTAAAACAGAAAAAAATGAGCTTGAACTCTGGGGTTTGTTCCCCTGCCACAGCGAATCAAGAAAAATTCTCAACCTGACTTATCCTCATTATCTTGTCCAGCTGAAATGTAACCAACTGCCCACATTCTGCTCACAACATCTGTCTAAAAGGAAAGCTGTTACAGGAGACAGCCTTCAACACACCATTTGCCACTACACACCTCACATTGTGACTTGCATTGAACAGGCTTGCAGGCTCCACCGAACCTCTTCCATCCTAAGTGCAGAAATAGGGTCCCAGAAGAAAAAAAAATCCAGATAGCAGTAGCCATCCCCTCTCTTTCTAATGCACAGAATAAGCATTGCTTAGAAGCCAGAAGGGGAACTCAAGTTTTGATCTCTTCCTGAAGAATCCTCTCTTTGAAACGCAGACTTGTAACTATTTTCAAACCATTAAATCTGTCCCAGTTTGCACTATAGGAAGCAGTACATTCTACTTCCTATGATGGCAGCATCTCCTGCATTTCTGGAATTTATATGGAGTGAGAAAACAGCAGGAAGCGCAAATAAGCAAGTCCTTTGAGATCTATATCATTCTTTGAGATCTATATCTGAACAACAGTTACACATTCACAGCAATTAAATAATATTCACAGTTAGTGTAATAAAACTAGCAATGTGAAAGCAGCCCATAAAGATGACTGTGAGTTCCACAGCTAACAACACATTGCCTATGTTCAAAATCTAATTGTTAGTCTAATTAAAATAGAGATTTTCCAACTAAACCTGGCCAGTTACACATGAAGATTTTCTAGCACAAAAAGAGGAACTTCTACTGAAACCAGCAGGCAGAAAAGTGCAGCCTCCACTTGTGCATTTGAAAGTATCCCTTCTCTAAAGCCCTGAGAAAAAACAAATATGAAATACTTCTGAACATAGTTGTTCCCCACTGGGAAGAAGGGAAAATATGTATTTCACCAATGCTGCAAATGCAACAATTCTCATCCTAAACTAAAGGAAGTCTGCTGGAGTAGAGTTGTCACAGGAAAAGTATATTGGCTACTAAGTTCAGGTGCTGTAATTCAGGTTCTCCTCCAGGGCTGCAGGGCTTGCTTGGAAGAATGGAGTGTCACCCTTTATTCAGGAAAACTTCTCTGCCTGGTGAGTGGGAGGGAAAGGATTCCTACAGGCAGCAGTGATGCCTCTCACTCATGAGAGTTGCCATCCCCATCTGAAGACTTTCAAGACATTTTGGATTTGTATAAATAGAGGTGGAGGAATAAAAACAAAGGAGGAAAACAGGACATGAGGAAGTCTTATTAAACAGCAAATTTTCTATTCTGTCATTTTATCAGGTATGTCCTTAGTTAGAGACAAAGAAAGAACAAATTTCACACTATTTTTGGTTTGAAAGCAGCAATACATCACATAAAGCTTTATTCTAATTATTACAGGTATTGAATCAGTTTTAGATTTCCTGGATGGGTGCAGCAAGAAACTCTCTTTTAGACTGCCTTCTCAGGAGCTCTGTACATCAAGAGCTATGAACAAAGAAAGGAAAACCATACCAATGGAGGAGAAACCAAGATTCTTTCAGCAAGCCAAGGACAAATGGCATGGTGTCAAGCAAGATAAAAGCTAAAATACATTTGTGCAAAAACTCTCTCTTGGTATATTAAGTAATGATGTCTTCTTGGCAATGTTCACATGCAGAAATGAGACTCTTTATAGCAAAAAAACAAACAAACAAAAAAACAAAACAAAACAAAACTGTCCAGTTCAAAACCAAGGCAAACTTGTAAAGTTCTGGCTAAAAGGAAGCAGTTTTGTTCTGGCTCATTCCAGATGAGCCTGCAGAAGTCTGTTGCAGCTGGCAGGAGACTAAACTGATGCCTCTTCAAATATTTTAATTCAGAAAATATTCTTTTGGACTTGAAAGAATGTACTTTCCAAACCCTGGAAAAAAAAAATTGCTTTTCCTCTAGATGAAAGGAGCAAAGCTTAGAATAGAGCAATAGACTTGAAATATTTGCCTTTTCTGTCTAACAAGCAGATGTTTTCTAAAGTATTGCTAGGGTGTAAGAGACAGTCTGGTGAGTGCCAGCATTGCAAGCAAGTGGTTGAACCTGTGATCTTGGCCAAACATCTTATACGAACTTCCAGAGGGAAGTATGACAGAATTCCAGGGCACAACACATAAACCTCCAGGTTTTTCCATGTATTAAATCTCATCCCATCTCCAAACTGGTTTTATTTCCCATTTAAAAATCGACAAAACAAAGAATGCCTATCACTTATACCACCTCTACTACCAGCAAAGACTTCTGACGACCTTCTTGCTACCCTAACATGAAGAATGATACTGAAATAAGATGCATCCAAAAAATTGTTGGCACTGTATGTGAAACAACGCCTTTTGCTCAAAAGTATAAAATATCTAACACTGTAACTACAAAGCAATCACATTTATTTTGTGCTGGTTTTGATTACTCCTCATGGTGCAGATACAACAACACGCATTCTCAGCACTTCTGTGCTAACACCATTTTCTTCCAAAAGTACAGTCAGATATTATTGACACAAACCTTTAAGTAACAAACTTGGATCTTTATCTGTAGTAGAAGGTATTGGCTCACTGATAAACAAATTTGCGTGAACTGGATCTCTGAAATAAGTAAGAGAGAAGGTAAATTGTGCCAATACTGCTTGTATTGGTGTTCAAGTAGAAACATCTTTGAAAAAGGATTTAAAATAATTTATATACCCCAGAAAACAATTAGAAAAAGAAAAAAGTAATCTACGACACTAACCAAGATTTATCTTTAATAAAAGAAAATAATTTAACTGTATTAAGTGAAATTGCAAACATCTGATTCAACATTTTAGAGATATCTTTCATGAAAGGCCCATGGCACAGATTTTGACAGGTTCAGTGTTCTCTTAGTCATCCTAATGTTGCAGCAAACAGTAGAATTATTCTGTCTTCTTTAAGTAAGAAACAAAAATCGTATATATTTCAGAATAATCATTAGAATCTGGAAAAGTGATCCAAACTATTATGTGCTTCGTCTTTCTTATAGTTTTTCAATTTTCATAGAATCATAGAATAGAACATCAAGTTGGAAGGCAACTCAAGGATCATCTCACCCAACCCTTCTTGGCAACCATACCATACCATCAACAATACCATACCATCAACCTTTTATTATTATAAATATTGCTATCACAATTCAAAACACAACACAGAGGTTCTTCAGACACAAACTCTTAACATAAACTTACCCCACTTTGTGGTAACCGGTGTATTTGTATAACAAACATAAGCACTAAAAACCATAGTAAAATCTTGAGGCAACTTCTTTATCCTTCAAAAGACAGAGATGTTTCCCCCTTGGATGAGGCCAACAAAACCAGAAAGAACGAGAAGCTTAAAGGGCAAGTTTAGCAGGAGTGAAGAAAGCTTATTTTGAATTTGAGAGTATATACACAGGTGCATGGGCATACACATACTCACAGAAAAGATATTCTCTGTAATAGGCTCATCCTTCATCCCCCAGCCTCAAACAAGGTGCTTCGTTAACCAACAGAGTGACAGCCCATCACATCAACATACAGTGCCTCCAGCCTGCCCAACCAGACACTCTGAATTGCCAGAAAATGGGTTCTGCAGGACTAAAGTCCATCTGAAATTGCCAGCTGAAAATTCCATCTCACGCTCGGTGAGCACGCAAAAAGTACTGAACGTGCTGGAAAATGAGCACATTCAGCTGCATCTTCCCTGCGTTATTTTACATAAATATTGGATTTGGGGTTTTGACAGTGCTTCTTTGTGGGGTTTTTCACCCAAAAAAAAAAAAAAAGTCATTAAGTTGAGGGAAGCATGGGAGACACGGACACGGACAAAACATACATGTGCTTGATCCACTATTTGAACATGATGCATTAGCCAGGAAGAGGAGACATCAGATTCTCATGGAATTACTTCATACCAAAGCAGCTTCCAAACTTTATCCAATTCCTTGCTAGGCAAGTCTTTACAGTTCAATAATGAGAAACAGCCTATCTACTTCATCCAAGATGAATGCCAGTCAGGTGCTGGCCGAGAGCCCTATGAACAGTGACAAGAAGCTAGATGTTTCTACAGGCAGTAATGCTGGTTAGTTGGCAACACACTTTCACAAGTGGTTTTGTCCAGTTTAGATAATTACCCACTCATCTAAATGCCCACTAAGGCATTTTTGAAGGCACACTGGACATCTATCCATGTACAGCAGGAGGTCCCCTGTCTTTAAATACCCCAAAGTTCACCCTTGCAAAGCATTTGTGAAAATCCATGGTTACTCTTTCAGAAATGTAATGACCAAAAATGCTTCATTTACAGGGATAAATACAAATGAACCAAACAACATAATTACTGGAGCTACAAAATCAAACCAGAATCTAACATCCAAGCTCTAGATTCACCACCTTGCATACACTAACATAAATTTTACAGTTTTATCCCCCCCAGTGATAACTGTATATAACTACTGTCCACCAAAGCTTGCCCTTGTGATGCTGGGAATAGCATCCTTGTTATCACTGAAGTTAACAATGTTAATCTGGCCAACACACCTTTGATGCACCGGTTCCATAATCTACAAAGTAGATTTGGAAAGACAAGTCTATTTTTCTGAGAGAATGGATCTACACACTCACTTTGTGTGATGTACTCAGACTCAAAACTCAGAGAAGTTCATAAAAGCAGTATATGGACAAAGAGACTTAGTAAAAAAAAGTAACACAGGCTGTAACATTTCAATTTAGGAAAACTTCAGAACACAAACAAATAGGTCTGTCTAACAGAACAATGGCACCTTACTATCTATGGAAGTACTATGTACATTAAAATGATTAGCAGTTTAAAATTAGTTATTCATTTCTTGAAAGATATAAGAGCAAAATCTGTAAATGTAACCTGCATGCATTAAATTATATAAATAATCACTATGATGCTTACACAAGCTCTATCTGTAATTTTAATGATCTTATTGTGCAAGTTCTTACTTCTCTTAATAAACAATCATGTATTCTGAAAAGAATACAGAAAAACTTTTACTATCCACTTTTTACAAAAAGTCTGGAATGCAACAGTGAAAATAAGATTTATATATACATATAAACACACATACACAAAAGCTTCTTTTTATCTTTTTGACCCTAAAACTTTTATCCTCTTTAGGCTGAATATCTATGTTACTCCCATCCCTTAAGGGGTAGGGGGGAGAACACAAAGTGGGAGGGAAGAAGGGACTGAGGGAGCGAGAAACCAACAGCTAAGCAAAAATTCCAGACTCCACAGCCTTTTCACCTGGATGGGTAGGAGAAGGAAAGTTTTGGCTTTGTTTTTCCCCTTTTCCTTCTATTACAAATGATTCAGTTACAAAGAAAATAAATACACATGCCTTTAGATATTTCATGCTTTATATATCAACAGGATGCTCAGGGACACATTCAACGTTCCCAGGTGTTTTCTATTACAGTTACTGCTCACAAACAATCCTACTGATTTTAGGATCCATATCAGTAGCTGTAACAAAAGGCCTGGATCTCAGGAAGGTTTCTTTTCTTAATTCTCACGGCATAATCCTCCCGGCAACGAGCTATTCAACAAAACAATTCCCTCTCCCTTAAAAAAGATACCAGTCAGGAAGTTTGATAATGCAGCAGGCAGCCCCTAAACCAGACCACCCTCTTCGCCACTACGTTAGATACTGGGCCTTTGGAAGCCACTACTAAAATGCTAAAAGCCAAATCTGCCAAAAATTGGTTCCAGCAGACAGGAATGGAAACATCTGACTTAGTCTTGCTGTGGTACACAGAACTGAGATCTCCCCTGTCATCTCAGCAGAGTCCATGCTGTGCTGGCAGACAATGGGACTATTCTGAGAATGCCCCTATTAAGCTGTACAATTATTGCAAACTGCCAACTGAAAACCAGACTTGTTTATGTGTAAGCCTAAATGTTATTTATCAATCAGATGGGAAGTATCCTGCAGTTAAGTTTCCTCTCTTAACTCTGTGTACTAGGTTTGCTCTTTCCAGAAGTCCTTCCAAAAGCTCCAGTTACCATGATCAAAACACAGCACTGCTTTTCTTCTGTCCCTAAACTGTGTCGTGCTTTGTAAGGCAGCTGACAAAGTCAGCTTGCAGCACTACCTTCAGCTCTGGCTTTTTGTTCTTCACAAGTGCAAGACAAAACCCAAATATGCTGTTTTTTCAGCTGGCATTAAACACGTCACTGTGCTACTGATGTAAAAGGCATCAGCTCTGAGATGATGTTTTATACAACCTCAGTAATAGTTAATTCTCCCTGGTATCACCCATAAGCTGTCCTCTCCATCTCTGTGTGTTTCCTAGGCACAAACTCCACCTTTGTAGAGGAAAAAATCAGGTATTTGAAAACTTACTTCATTTAAGTCAAATCTAAGTTAATTCTTTTTTATATCTCCCTATAAGATTTGTCTAATTTAGACTTTCATCTCTACACAGCAAAGGTATGGTAGTAGCTGGGTGCCAGCCAGGCACACCACCAGGCACTGTGAACTGTCATTAAATAATCAACAATCTAAGTTGTTCCTCTTCAGAAATGAAGTTATGACACTGCCTGGCTGGTTTCACACAAGGCAGTCTACAACCTAAAGACACACAGCATTAGGATATAGGCAGAAGAAACTCAGGTCATCCCACATCAACAGCCAAAGGAGTCATAGAATCAGAGATAAGAAAAGAGATTTAATATTTTAATTAAACAATTGCATTAAAAATTTCCTATTATACCTTGGAAAATACTCAGTGGAACAGGATTAGTAATAAAAAGACAGATATTTGAAGAAAGTTCTCTGCTCAGGTGCATTCCCTGTCCCTCACTTCTGCTTCTGAAGCTCACTTGTGACGTATAATTAACCAAGCAGAGGCCCACAGTAAATATAAAATATGAGTGAACGGCACTTGTGAGATGAAAAGAGTAAATACAAATACAAAGGGACAGTCTCAACATAAAGTGAAGCTGTTTATCATTACCACTGCTTCATACTGGACTATCCTGATATGCAGATAAAGTAACAGCTTCCCTATATTGAACCCAAAGCTTTAGCTGAATTTGTGAAACAGAGCTCTTAAAAAGAAAGAACACCAAAAAACTCCAAACAAAAAACCTCATGCACACAAGTCTTTCTGAGAAGGAAAGTTTTTTTTCCAGTGAAACCAGCTAAACAAAACACAGGTACCAAAACTTTTCCTGTCTAAAACTTGACTCATATTTATATCTTTATCATTAATTACAACTGAACTAGATTGGTGATATGAACAACTGAGTACAATTCTGAATTCAGCAGTGGGCTTCCGTCACTTTGGAGAAAACAGGTTAGGAATAGCTGAGTACTTCTTCCATTTTAGTCCTTGTGCATGAACTGAAACCTTTAGAAGACTCAGAATTACTTGCTTAAGAGTAACATTCACAGCTAGAAAATGCTGCATGTAGGAAGGCAATCTGCACACACCTAACTGTAGGTGCATTTGAAGGGATGAAATATGCAGGGGCCATATCTTGTCTCAGATGAAGTCATTAAACTCTCAATAGAGAGTTTTAAACTAAACTTTATAAAATGGTGATTACAAAGAAATGAGGCAACTGTACTAAACTAATTATACTTAATATTCAGAGACTATTAGGAACAATCAGCTCAAATATTATCTGTATACAACAATTTTCTTTGAGGTTTTAATGTCTAGAATATGTGCATGTTGGATTGTATCCATTTTAGTAAACCTTCTCTTACCAGAGAAACTATTAATTTATCCTATTAACTTAGTTAATCGATTAACTAAGACTCATGTGCACCTGTAATAGAGTCAGCTATAACCATCCGTGGTAATTTACAGTGTAGTAAGACAGAATAAATAAATAAATATTTTGATTAATGGATCATTTTCATTTTGCCAACGCAGAGAAAATTAAAAGCACCTGGAATCTGCAGGATGGCTCTGTATACAAGGCATTATTACTACAAGTTCCATCAATGCAGAAAGAATTTATCTCGTGCTTTATTTGACAGAGGTGACTAAACTTTCTGACTGAGGTGACCAGGTTACTCAAACAGTTATCCAGACTTCCATTAGCGTGAAACAAAGGAAATGCTTGGCCCCTGAAATCTTGTTTTTTTTCAAAAGATGGACATCGAAGATTGACTGGACAGACACAGTAGATAAGTACATGTAAAGCAGAAATAAATGTTTCAACCATTATCTTGAGTATATACAGAAAAAACAATGCTCGATTTATTTACTTGACAACATGCATCATAAATATCAGAGTTACTCAACAAAATAAGGCACAGAAGGACTAGGACAGTGCCAAAGAAATTACTCTTTTTTCAAGATGAAATGTTTATATTAAAAAAGAATAATTGTAAAATAACCTATGTATTCGGGGTCTCAATGCATACTACTCTAAAAATTAAAAGGGTCTTATTATAAGACAAAGAAAAAAATAGCAACCTCGTTAAAAGCAGTAGAAGAAATATCAGGCTTAAACTCCAAGGAAGAAATCCACAAGGAAATAAAAGCAGAGATTTGCAATGAAATTTGACTTGTGACTTTAACCACAGCTTTTACAGCCAGAGACAATCATTGACACAACCCATTCACACAAAAAAAGTTTGGTACATCACTGTTGTCTTCCACTACCTGTAATAATCCAGGAAGGAGAAATACACAAGGAGCAATAGTTAACTGCATGTTATAAGGCAACAGTGCTACTCTTTCCAGTACAGGATGTCCACTTCCCATGGAAATCACCAAGTATCTTTTATTAAGGATACTTTGTTTTGCTTATTTTGCTTATTTGCTTATTTTGCTTATTTGTATCCTTATTTGAAGGATACAAGGTTTTGCTTTCCATTGTGGATACTTTAAAAAAATTCAACTTAAATAAATAAAGTAATTTTTAAAGGTTTCTTATTTTTTAGACATGTTCCTTGTTAAATTTTATTCAAAGGTGTATCCTTACAATCATGTACTTCATAACAACAATCAATTAGCACAGATGTTCTGAATTGATGAGCCTAGTCCTTAGTTTCAATACAAACTATACAAACTTCATAATATATTTATTAATATCTGTCTTAGAAAGCAACCCTTCTGCCCTCAGAACTCTAATGAAAAATCTGCTTCAAAATGCTCACATCTATTATAATTAAACTCCTTCTGAAAACTTCTGCTCAGGTTTTATTTAAGATCATTTTCTACCCATTTGTTCTTAGGTAAAATGTGGTCTTTCAACTGTAAGGAAACACTTTTCTTTTCTACACTGTTCATACAGTATACATTTTTAAGCTCTCAATTGCACTAAGCCAAGCAAAGCTGCTCTCACAGTCTCTTCTTACAACCCTAATTCCTCACTCTCCCAGTCATTCTTGTAGCTCTCCTCAGCATCACTTCAAGTCTTAATTCACGTCTCTGGAACACATGAGATAAAAGCTGTATACAGTATATCAGATGGGGTCTCACCTAGTCTTTGTACAACGGCACTAAATTGTCCTTATCTACTTCACAACAACATTTTAAGCTGAATCTCACCAGATGATCAGTCATCTTCTGGTGCCCTCATAGACCTTCCAATTTTCAGTCACTTCTGCCTCATGAGATCATTGATTGTATACGACAATTCTGTTATTCACCCCAAAAGAAGGCACTTCTGTTCATCATTTAGCACAGGGTTATAAGCTTTGGCCAATACTGAATTTAATTTTGTTTTACCCTCTTTGCTGGGTGAAGTCCTAATATGCATATCTGTAGACTCACTCATGCTATCCCATAACAGCAAAGTTCAAAAGGTTTTCAAGTTAAAATCAGGGAAAAAAATGTCATTTAATGACCTGTCTTTCCCTTAAAATATACTGTCATTAACAGGGAGAGGGAATATAGTATGAGAAAACATTCACCTGTTAAATTTTAAAAACTTTACCATCCCAAACAATTTCCATAACTGAAAACATATGACCTTATACACCTACTTTCCCTCCCACTCCTACACTGTTTGATACAGCCACTACCATATTCACTACTGAAACAAAACCCCAAAGACAAGGATTATGGCAAGTGAGACGTTTTCAATGCTGGGTTAATCTCTTCCCCTAACACCGAAACACAGCTGTTTTCATCACACACCACTGGCAGGGTAAAAACATATTCAGAGTAGGATGCTGAAAAGCCATCACGCTGAATAAAGTTTTAAGTCAGCGTGTTCAGCAGAGAAAGCACCCTGTCATTAAGTAACAGAAACGCTGAGGAAAAGAATCTTAAACCCCACCACTACAACAGGCACCTTGGATTCGCCTTTTCTAAGGGAGATCCTGGCCAGCAGCTTACAAAGACACAAATTCGTAATAGTGGCTCATTACCACGAACCACAGACTAATTTAAACACAGACTGGTCTTCTGGGGTTTGCTTTGCTCTTGAGAACATAAAATTCACATCTTCCATGCTATCACTGCTGTGGAGCAGAGGAGGGTTTGGATGCAACGTCGCCTCTCGACAAGATACGATCGCAGCACATGTTGTACTTTCCATAAAATTCTGACATACTTAGTGGTTTCAAACTTGGCCTTTCCACTTGTTGAATTACGTCCCAGCTTCTGCTGTTGCAAATCAAACATTTTCAGTGTCCGGAACACTGAGAGAATTACTGAAATTGTGTGCAGGAAAACTATTCCTTCTCACATTTAAAGTAAATTTTTAAAGTTTTTCCACCAGAAACTACCTCTGCTGATGCTGTACACTTTTTAAACTGCTTTTAAAACCACCTTCTTTGTAGCTTTCCTTGCTACTGCACAGGGCTGAAAACACTTTTCTCCTCTTGCTCATTTATACAGTACTGAGCAAGAGCCGATATGGTTTCCTTTTTCTGAAGATGATTTTATAATTTCACCATCTAATTTGACTTTGAACTTTCAATTTTCCTGTAAATCATTCAGTATTGGAGGAAAAAGGACACAGAACTAAAATATTTAGCCGCAGTCCCTTTCTCATTTCATCTTTCTTCAGAAATTATTTAAACATTAAATTACTCATAAAATCGTTGCATTAAACTATCAGACTCAATTACAAAATATCTTCCCTTGTCTCATTTTCGTCTATCTGAATGTTCTCCTTCCTTTACAAAAGAAAAGCCGCTTGACAAGGAGCGTTATTCTTACATGTCTGATTTATTTTATTCACCTTTCAAGAGAACTGAGGTAAATGTGACTTTCAGAAGGATTTATTGTCTCCTTTGCACTATTATCTCCCTCTGGGGAGATCAAATTTTGCTGTCTCTCTTCCGCCAAAAGAGAAATAGATGGGTTAGCTAAACTGTTAGATCTTATTTCTGGGTTGTCCGTATTCCTTTGTCCATCGACTGAAGCTCTGTCTGCAGTAGCACGCCTGCACCAGGGCTCCTTTTCCCAGGCTGCTCTATAAACATTTCAATACCACTGGGATCATTGAACAATGGTTTGAAAAGTTCATGAGTTTCAAAGTTCCTTTCATGCTCATACCCAGCCCTGATAGTTCTTTATTTAGGTTAAAAATCAGACACCTCAATAGCAGAAGCGTCAACAGGCTTCTGAAGCAGCAACACCTGATCTCTAAAACAGTGAGGAGACCTTCCTCTTGTCCAGTGTGGCTACATTCAAATGTGTTAAAATACCTTTGTGCAATGTGCTTGTTACACAAGATTTTGTCCCCTCAACGACGCAACAATTGTGGCATAGTCTGGTTTTTCCTGTGCCAGAAAGGCACAAAGTTTTTCACTTACCTGTTTGAAAACACTTACCTATCTCCTAAAAGAGAGCTAAGAACATCTTAGCACTTCCACTCACCAACTCATTATACTGTGAACAAAACAGTTCCCACTGGAATGTTTTTAGCACTGGTATGTTACACAAGCAGAATATTTTGGAAGGATATTGAATGGTCCTACTATGAAAGACAGTTACAGTCCATACCTGGTTCAGTGGTACTCAGTATCAGCATGCACTGCATTCAGTATCAGCCTAAGGGGGACACTTGTTTTAATACTTTCTGCCCCAAATCTCTCTTTGTAACTCCATCTTTTCATTCTTTCACCATCCTTTTTGGCAGCTGAAACGAAGGGAGAGCAGGATACCTCCCGTTTCCCATTCCAGCACCTCCCTGCCATGGCACAAATACAGTGTTACCACATGAGCAGAAACAGAATGTGAAAGGGCACTGTTTTCTCAGGGTGAAGGAGTGAGAGAATAACACAGCAGGCCAAATAGCAAAGGCCCAGCAGCCACCAGAGCTGCAGGGCCATTTTTGCCTCAGCAAAAGTTCATTGTTTCCTCACATCTTCCCATATGATCACAGTTCCAAACCAGAGCTGTGCTTTCAAAAGCTTACTTATTCACATGAAAACATGTTCTTGCTTTTGCTATCGTAATCACTGCACAAGCCTTGTGAAAATAAGATTTATGCAAATGATACTAATCTTTCAAAATCTCTCTTTAGCTGGGAGAAAAGTGATGTAGGGCCACGATAGCAGTTTTCAATTATGCAAAGGTTGCTGCAAAGAGAAAGAGGACAATTCTCAGTGCCCCAAGTGGACTGGACAAGGAGTAAAACATTTAAATAACAGCAAGGATAATTCAGATGAGATGTTAAGGAATGAAATAATGAAATAATTACACCCAGGAAACAGTGGAGTCTCCAGCACTGCCAATCTCTCAAGAAGAGGGAACAACTCCTGTCAGTGCTTTCTGCCAGGCTTACTTTTCAACTAGGTGAAAAATATGGCATCCCTGGAGGTACTTAAAAGATAAGTAGATGTGGGACTTTAGGGACATGGTTTAGTGGTGGATTTGGTGGTGCTGGGTTAATGGCTCAACTCCTGAAGGGTCTTTTCCAACCTAAATGATTCTACGATTCTAAAATATATTCCTATGATTATAAAGGATTTAATGGCACCCACAAACACTCTATCTGTGAATCTGACCATTTAAACTGCAGTTTACTTATTTTTAATATATTCTCATTGCAGTTCTACACACAGTTCAAAAAGTTTAGAACATCACTGTATTACACATGCTCATGAGATCCCTTTACAGCCTTCAACTTTCTGCTAGTTTTACCATATTATCTAAACCTGTATGGGAGGAGGAAAAATGGTACAGATAGACTGATGTCCACATTTCTTTTCTTCCTGACCCCTACACTAGTACTGTTCTTTCTGTGAGATAATACTCATCTTTCTTACGTAGAACAGGCAATTTGTTACTCTTACTCTTCTTCTCCACCTGCATCATTACTATGCTCATCTAGAATCTCCACTCTCTTCTGTTTAAAAATACCAGAACTTACAACATTCTCTCCAGTTATGTTAGCACTGGATTCATTATTTTGTTATAACCATTATTTCTTGAATTTTCTTTACCTCTCCTTATCTTCTGCTTCTGCCCTCTGGATGTTCCTTGCACTTCTTTTTCCCCTTTTATTTGTTCCTTTGAAGTTCTTATGAGAATCTCTTTGACACTTCCAGTATGTTCACCAACAGTAACAAAACATGGTAAATCAGTGTTTTATCAAAACAATGTGGAAAAATCCCATTTCATTTACTGAAAGTCCACCTTGGAAAATTTAAAAGCTGCAATTTGATTCCAATTGCACCATATAAATGCCAGACAAGAAACTGTCACTAAAATTGGCAAGTTTAGTATAACATTTAACCACAGCGAGTCTCTGCTTTTATGATGCCCCATTTCTTTGTTATTCCTTGGTTCTGTGGGTGATGCAAAAGAAAATGAAAAACACTGCCATCAGTGGAGTAATTTTTAAGGCAAGTATGCAATTTCTTTTATATATATATATATATAGTACTGAGGCTATTTATGTGATAATTGTCTTCAAATCACTTCCCAATGCAAGTGCTTTACAATGATGCATCTCCCTCTGACATCTACATTATATAATATATTATATAATGTTGTCCAAAATGCTTAAATCACTCTGCAGGAAATTAACCTGCTATATAGAGTTGAAAACTCAGTATGTCTTTATCAGAATTTATTGTTCTAAACAAAAGTAAAACATACCTGCCTTGTAATATACTCTTGAATGTAACACTGGGATGAGTGTAACAGTGCAAAATGTACTGAATTTTACTTCTCGGGGTCAACGACCAAGACAATGAAAAAACTTGTTGCCTTTTCAGAAATACCACTAGAGTGGTGCAATGCATTTATTATTTCTTGCATGCTGTAAAATGACTTGGTAAGAATTTCATTGTGTATTTAGGTTCGATTTCACATTTGTTTCCAACCTGTGGTCTGGCCCAAACACAAGGTTAAGAAATATGCAAGCAAAAACCTACACAGCATGTTTGATCTTCGAAAAAATTCATGAATATTGTTACCACATGCTTTCTCCACACAGAAAAAGGAACCTAAATACCATCTGTGCAAGATAGTCTAATTAGGGGATTAGGACCACAGAAGTTCTGCTTGCTCACGTGTTCTAGCGCCTTCTCCCTCAGCCACTTAGGAAAAAACATAAGGGAAGAGAAAAGAGACAGCAGCACCCTTCTGGATCTAGTGCAGACAGGAGTTAACTATGCTCACAGAATTCAGTTGTCCAGCTCTACCCACGGGAGTTTGCATTTTTTTCCCTTGATGTATAATGCCTGGCCCAGCACAAGGCTGGAGAATAAACTTGGCACCAGATGAATCACATTTTAATAAGTTCAAATGATATTCTGCAACCAACTGGTATTTAATGGCTGCAGCATACCACTGGGACCAATTTTTCAGGATTTGGCAGCAACAATAGAAAACTAAGTGATAAAAGCACATAAGTACTTCTTAAACAAAATAAATGAGGTATAAACATAAGTAAAGGCTGTACGGAATATATAAAAAGTCTGACTACACACAAAACCAAAGATCCATTTGGAACCACACAATTTTAGAAACAGAAGAGATAAATGTACAAAGCAATACTCTATTACAATAGCCACTAATGTGCTTCACCATCAGTTTAAAAGTGTTTCTGTTTCCCACGTCGCTTTTCTTAATCGTGGGATAATTTATGAATGCTAGTAACAACACGCAAGCAAAACCCTTATAGGAAAATCAGATCCTTTTATTTTGAACACTAATTCTGACAAGTTTCAACAGCTTATATCATATTCAACAATTTGACAGAAATTTGTAGACCTAAGCAATGAACTCGCTCAGAAATGTGTATTCAAAACATTTTTTTCCCCTCTTTGGCTCACCAAACGCTCACAAACAGAAGGGTCCTATTTGTTTAAAATATTTAATACTTTTATTTTCTAGTTGATTTTTTTCTTACTGTTTCTGTAGTGACTGCTGATAGTTCCCTTTGACTAAAGAAATATCAAAATGTGAAACTGGTCATTAACCACAATCATGCAACTAGTCTGCTTCTTGACTGAATACACATTTATATCTTACCTACAACCAACTAAAATTTGTACTCTGAAAACATCTTTCAAATTGAAGCTAAATCTGAACATCTTTGTGGAGTAGTATATTTTTTTTCAGACTATGGAAATATTCAGTGTAATGCCCACTGCTACCCTAATCTTAGAGCTAAGAGAATGCCATATGAAAATTCAAAGTGCTACATCAACATTGTGCAAGATAACCAAGGACCAGCAGGTCTCCAGGATCTTGCTGTGGCATTGCCAAGACTGGATCAGGCCTTTAGCAGTGCTCAGATAAAATGCAAGTACCTTTTAAAGGCACTGCTTAATAATAAAGATGATCGGTGTTGTGCAATAATTAAGTTGGAGAAGGAAATTACTCAAGTCAGTAAGGGTTGAAGTATTCAACATGATTACATCATGGAAACTAATTCTGATTCTCAATGCTCTGCCTTGTTTAGTCTAGCACTGCTGTGGAGGACCAAAGACTGATTACAAGGAATAATGTTTTAAAGTGATTTGGTAAGATCCAGCTGGCCATCCAGAAGAAAAACAAATCCCCAAACATAATTTATTCAATTACTTAAGCTAGGTTTTAAAGCAGCTCTGCAAAATCAGGGCTTTACTAACTTCCCTAAAAAGACTTGCTTTGATTAGAATTTCAGCAAATTTACTTTAATCAATGTGAATATTCTGCAAGGGGCCAAGTCAGACTGGACAGGCTTCTCCCAGCATAACCATCTTCGGTTTTCCAGCTGAGCTATGTGAGTGCTGGAGAAACCAAAGACAACAAATCCCATATCCATATTCCACCATGTGAATGGTTGACTTGAAGTGTTCAGACTCAGAGCTCTCACTTGTCAGTGACTAATATTCCCCCTCCCATTCCGGACAGTCTCATGTCTTCCCAGAGACTTCCGCAGTGAACTCCCACTGTCAGCAGATGTGAGGGTGCTGCTCACTCAGCTCGGGAGTTCTTGCCAGAACTGCTTTGCTGCTTCAGGCTGCAGTAAATTAATCCCAGTAAAGGCAAGGTTTATTTGCTTCTCCAACAGTTTCAACAAAACACTGATGCCACAGTTCTGAGCAAGGCTAAGGGTAACTGAGCACTGGTGATAGCCTTGGAAAAGCCAGAGCTCTGCTGGAATGCTCTTTTAAGTCCACATTACCTATAGGGTATTCACCTCAGAAAATCCACTTACCCTTTACAAGATACTGCTGTTTGCTCTTCAAATGTTTACACAGAGAAAACTGTGAGGAACAGTGCATATATACATTTAAGTCAAGGACACAAAAGTAGCCAGTGAGGATAATAAAATCAAATAAAGGGCAAGCTACAGAACCTTTTCCCCAAAGCTCTAAACTAGAAGGAACACAACTTTTTTTCAGCAGAAATTCTTTCAGGATGACTGAGATTCTTACAAATTCAACTTTGTGCATGGTTGATTTTGTTTTAGAATTTTATGATCATAAAATAAAATCTAAAATAGTAAAGGCAGAGACCAACTTTGCTTCCATTTTCAATAGCTCAGCTAGAAGAAATGCCTTGCTCTGTATCGGGAAAGTGAAGTTTTCCTGGCTGTTCTGAAAGCCAGACCCGAGGTGTTACTGAACTGGTGAGTCAAAGAACTGCTACAAACTGGGCACTGGACTCTGCTTCCCTGCCTTTTGCCTACCATATTGCACATGTTAAAATACCTCACACTTACCTACACCACCCCAAAATTCTAACACGTACCCGAAAAAGCCAGCGCAGCAATAAGTTTGGGTTGGGGTTTTTTTTCTACCTAATACAACTTAATTATTTTAAACATTATTTTAGTTGGACAGCCAGAGTCAGCAACACAGGAAAGAAATATCAAGGGCCTATGGCAAATCCTACATATCTAATTGCAAATGCTCAGAAATAACACACATATTAAGAAAGCTGCAATCTGATCTTTCAAGGAACTTCTCTCCAGCAACATTCATTTGACATATGCTGATTACTGCCAGTGGGAGTATTCAAGTGCTAAACTGTAGTCTGGGCAACATATGAAAGTTTGTCTGCTCTGAGTGCAGCAGAGAAAGAAAGAAACATGGGAAGTTCTATACTCAACTCTTATTTTCTTTATGTGCACATGCATTTTCTACAAAAAGCTACACAGTTCCTACACAACATATGTATTTGTACAATATCTAACAGTGCAATATAGAATTTGTACAAAGTTTTGGGTTGCAGGAAGCCTGCATTTGTTGCTTTCCCATGGCTACATATAAAAATTAACATCATGGAGCAAAAATTTATGAAGGACACCGAGAGCTTATATGTGGGAGGAAATGTAACTTAAGTTCTGCCAGCAACATAACTGAAAGGCAAATCTTTTCAATCTTTTAGGTAATAATCTTCAGTTATGCAGATTCAAAAATAATGTGATGTTTATTGGTAAATGAAGAATCTTTAGTCAGTAGTTTCTGGATTTTATATTAAAAAACCCCAAACATCTTAACTGGCCTTGAAATATCCACTAATTCAAAACAGCAGATTATTCAGAAACCTGTACAAAGTCATTATTTTAAATTCAAAAGCTTTTACAGAAATAAATAATCCAAAGGTGAGCTGGAACCTAATGATTTCTTTTTTCCTGACTCTGCCAAGTATGTTTTTCAGCTGATACTTTCAGCCTTGCACTCATCCTCACTGAACTGCTCATTCTAATCTTTGCCAGCTTGAGTTTCCTGATATTTATGACTTCATGTAACTATTTTCTCAGAAATACAGCAATAAAAAAGTTTTGAAGCTAGATAAATGAACCATTTACAGCTGGAACAAATCTGACAGATTCTACTTCCTCCACCAACAGCTTTGCTGCCTCTTTAACTGCTACAAGCACACCCAGAAGATCCAGACACAAGACGGTGGTTGCAGAATGGCAAATTTTCGAGATGGGTTATTTACCACAGCCGTGGATTTGAGTGAAGGACAAAGGAGCAAAACAGCATTGCCTTATTTTCCCTTCTCCCAAAGGCAAACTGGTGCAAGGAAGAAGAGTTAGGCTTCATTTATCAAGCATTTGCAGAAAAAGCCAGAGGAAATGAAATTCATGAGCAACAACAGAAGCATGGGAGAGTTTCAGCACTTCTCCCTGTAGATTGCCCCTAGTAAAGTCTCCAGTCCCTCAGTTTTAATAATGTACCCCACCTCTTTTCAATCATGAGTCTAAAATACTACTTTTGAACTTCCTTTAAGAAGAGCTACTGTGTTTCCTGCAGTAGCTGACAATGCTGTATTGAGACTCCTGAGATTCTGCACCCTTGGGAAAAAATGGCACATGCAAAGGACCCAGCAGGCTCACTAAGTAATGAAACAGAGCCCAAGGCAACAGCGGGCCTGAAACCTCAAAGACTATGTAAAGCCACTTCACTTTGACTCCAGGCTTTATTCTTTATGCCCCTTTTTGAACTCGAATATTTAAAAAATGACACATACTATAATTTTCTTTGTTGTTTCTCCATTAACCTCTACAGAAAAATGCCCCTACCAACATCAGAACATAAAATATTTCCTTGCAGGACCAGGCTCAAGTTCTGCTTTGCCCCACTATTATGTCTCCATTAGTGGTATGTGGCAGATGCTTAACAGATTTTTTTTTTTTTTCCCTAATACATAGAGTTTAGCTTCTGGCAGTCAGAAACTGTGGTTTGAAAGAATTTGCATCTGGACTTACATATTTAGTAGCCATTCTTCATAGTTATTTCTTTTCTTTAGGAAACAGTTTGTACCAGTATATTGCAACAACGAAGCCAGTTGATTGAGCCAGAAAGAAAAAAAAACCCAGGTTGAGATTTTCCAGTTCAGTAAGTTGGCAATTTTTTTTTCAGAGTTTCTCCAGAAAAATGCCTCAGTTAAGCAAAACAATAAATCCTTCCCCATTTAATGGGAGTGAGAGAATAGATAAAAAAATCATTTTCTGACAGTCATCTCAGAAATCACACAATCTTTAAACGTCATATTCTAATTTGAAAGGATAAAAGAAGAGATGGAGTTTTTCTTCGTTTTCACATGCTGATTGTCAAAACACAAGAAAAGCTTAGAAAATGTATTTTCCACGCCCATGCTGGACCCCTAAGCCTTTTGCTCCTGACCACTGCTTAATCTGGCAGTTGTCTGAACAAAATCTTCTTTTCCAAAGCATTTCCAAAAGGGGAATTACATAAGCTCCTCCTTGAACAGAGCTTCTTAAAAAATGTTATCATGCTTGTTATTCCAATGAAAAAGAATCTTATCAATTTACCCAGAAGTAGCCAGTTAATAAATCATTGATTGCATTGCTTTACAACAGCCATTTCACGTATTAAAATTTTAGGTTTTATGAGATCCATCCCACAGGGGAGGATGACCAGGCAATGAAGACAAGAGAAATGTTCTTCGTCATAGTTCTACAGACAATCTCTCCCACCTCCTTTAAAACCAAACCTACAAAGAACAGAGAAACACCCATAGGCAAAAAAAACCCAAATAAACAAATAAAACCAGCTCAGCTATGAAGCACAAAGACGTTTTATGCATCAGAATCATTCAAAACACTCCTGGTGGTCTTCCAGACAACAGAAAGGAAACATTTTATCAAAAGTTACTGTGCAGCACAGAAAAGCAATGACACATATTCAATAAAAGTTTCCATTTCTCTCAATTAAATAATTGTTAGAAATGTGAACTGTTATTGAAGATATGTCATTCAAATTTTATATGATTATTTGCTGGTTTAACTGCTAGAAGGGCTGACTGAGACCAAGAAAAACTTCAACATCTCACAGTAGCCTAGTATTTTGACTACTAGATCTGACAATTACTGCAACTAAAACCCCTCCATAAAATCCCCTTAGCTCAAGAGCTGATTCTGAATAGTAATTGTGTCTGTTTTTTGATGCTAAGACCTTTTTCCCTGTTCCCTTCTAGTAAATACTATTCATTTTCTTACTACTTTTCCATCAACAACACAACTGTTTCTATCCTCAGCTTCTGTGTGATGTAGATGGGTAGCAGGTTCAAAAACAGCGAGACAGGTTCACAGATAACCCTTTAGAACAGGTGTAATTAACTTTCAAAAAACCTGGATGAATCTGGACAAATCCTGAAGTGAGTTCCCTAGAAGATACTAGCTAATTTAAAAGAAAGAAACAAAACCCTTCCCAGGCCTTCCCATGGTTTAACCTTCCTAGAACCTTGTTTTTTCTTTTGAAATCTACTATGAGCAACAAAGAAAGGAGCACAGACCATCAGCTGCCTTCCTGGACACACATAAAGAGTTATTTAAATGCTTTATCAACATTTTGGAAAAGACCTCTCTTTCAAAACCAAGTTCCCACCACTTCCTTTGTGGTTCCACTCAAACAGTGGGCAACAGCTTTAATTAAAACCAGCCAGTCAGATTTAGAGTATGCACTCTGTTTGTTGTTTTAAATTGTTGAATATCAATTACCTTATTATTTTGTGATTAGCATGAAACATATGCATCTATGTCTTGTGGCTTTTGGCAGTGATTTAAAAAAAATCCAGCAACTTTGCATACGGCTGTAAACCAGCATGTTTCCAGGCTTTTTTAGCACTGACTAGAGCCATTCTCAATCTGCTCACCAGCATGAAGTTAATTAGGAGAGGCATGAAGCTTATGGCTGGGTGCAGAAATCAGCAATGGAGCAAAATTATCCTTTTTTTGGCATGAGCCAGTAACTGCCACTGCGTCTACATGATTTTTTTTTTTAAAACGCTTTCACTTGTAAGTATCGGTTTAAGCTTTAACTTTGTATCTTATCCAATTTTCTAAATCCTTCAATGAATGTAAATTGATGAACATATGAAAACGTGGAGAGCTAATTATGTAGAGCTCAGGGAGGCACTATAATGTACTAATTTCCAGAAAATCCCGTTTCAGACACAGCCTTGGGATTCCTTTAGCAACAGTTCATTTTTGACCACAGTGCAACTTGGCCACTTTATTCACAGAATGCCAAACCAAGTTTGTGCTGCAATGCAAATACCTTACCAGAATATCCATGTAAAAGGGAATCTCCCTGAATGTTTCACAAGAGTACTGCATCACTGCAGTCCACACAGGGGAAAAAATATCACTACAACCTTGGATAAATGGATTTCATTAAGGCCTTTTCCATTTCTCTTGTTACAAGAGCACAGTGAAAGCAGAGGAATACAATGACAGAGAAGTAGACAGGAAAATCTTCCTACCAGTCTCCCTAGTAATAGATTTCA
Source organism: Pseudopipra pipra (assembly GCF_036250125.1). NCBI lineage: Eukaryota > Metazoa > Chordata > Aves > Passeriformes > Pipridae > Pseudopipra > Pseudopipra pipra. Next base: position 2,468,197 of record NC_087550.1, read on the forward strand.
TTCCTTACATAATATTAGATCAGGGATCTATTAAGAAAGAGAATGCATTAAATAAACAAACAAAAATATAATCTAGGACTAGATGAAATTCAAACTCCTTTGTTTTTCTTGATTTTGCCAATTAGGGATGGATTTCCTCATCTAGGTTACCTTCTGCAGTAAAAGGACTGCTCAGCTACTTAATAAGGCATTTGTCACCCTGCAACGTCTCAGTGTGCATGCATTAGTTTTTCAATTTAGATAGTCTGCTTTTGAAATTACTCCCAAACATCCCCCTCCTCATGGTATTTTAGTTTGCATTACATGGCAGTCCTGCAGTGTGTAAACTGGATTCCCTTTAGCTGAAGCTAAGACAGAAGACAAGTTCCTGGGGAGGAGATTAGGTCATTCAGGCCAAGCATCTGGACCAGACCTATTCTAAAGCAGAGGCCCTAAAAACCACAGACAGCTGATGCTGGGGCCTTACCCCAAACCTTTTCACTCCTGTTGCACTGGGTACTTGTCAGCATCACTATAAGCACTCTCCTGTTAGGTGTCCTTTGGTTTATGCTGGCAGAGTTTAACCAGAGAAAACTGAATCCCATATCCAATGGAGTTCTTATACATCAAGCAAACAACATTAGGTAGGTGCAAGAGGGCACATGAGAGGATGGAGTAACAGGGGTTCAGATGGTAATTACAAGAGGAGGTTTGGGATATTCTAAGTCAGCCCCTTCGTTCTCTTCTTAAGTGAAAGTGAAGAAATATTATAATGGGTCTGATTTTGGAAACTGCTGTCGTCTCTCCCACACTGGTATATGTTTCTATTTGAACCATTTCTTTAGGAAGTGCCATGAGCTTATCACACTCAAAAAAACCCCCATTTTGTTTAGTGAACAAAATTGTTTCGCCCTCTGATTGTTTTGCCCTCAAAACAGTTCTCTAGAAGAGAATCCACATTCTTTGGAAGATTGATTCCAAATTACACAGGCTCCCAAATACCAAAAGCCAGGGGATTTAAGGTGGAGTCCCAGCCTCCCAAATCAAGATGTATTCAGCACATTGCCATCTCTTGCATCAAACACCACCACTGCACTTCAAAGCACAAAACAGGACTTAAGACTTTGAAACGAGACACAAGTTCAGACAGAACCACCAGGTTATTTCAAAACTTCATAATTACAGCATTCCATCATGTCAAATTCACATTAAAATATAATTAGAACATTAACATTTTGCTAGATAAATACAAAAGATGAATTTTTATAATGGGCACATCAATCAAATATTGGTATGTCTGACCTTAACTTTTCTTTGTCTCTACTTTGAAGATTTAAAGACACGGTCAAGATATCACAAGCAAAAAAAAAAAAAACAAACCAAACCCCAAAATGCTACTCAGAAGTGGAAATTAAGACACTTCTAAAAATGTATGTTTCCAGAAGGCAAAAAAAAAAGGTCACCAATAAAGCAGATGAATACTGAAGACAAGAGAAGGCAAAAGGAATCATACATTAAAACCCATTATTTTTACTGTCTTGCACGTGACAAAAAATACTTATCTCTGAGAAACTTTTGGAAAGAAATACAAATAATTTTCCTTAGTTTACTGCATATTTAAACTAGGTATCATTGAAGACTCCTAGATTCGGAGACAAGATAAACAGACAGAGGAAGCTGCTGCATTTTTCTGTATTCAAAATTAACATTAGAAGCAGAAATTAAAGAGTGAAAGCACATCCCTGAAATGAAAACTCTGGGATCCAGTAAAACTTTGGGATCTAGATAAAAGAAAACACCTTGATATTGCTAATTCTTCTGGAAGTAAAGACAAAAAAACATTGATGTACATTCAAGACAATAATATAAATATATGACTCTAGATTGACTAAATTGAAAGGAAACATACAATATTCACATATACAGTTAAAGTTACCAATTCCAGAAGTAATATTTTTGCTTATAAATATGATGGAAATGCAAAAATAAAGAAAAATTGAGTACTGTACAAATACTGCATGAAGTACACTATAAGTACACCCACAACAGAAACAAGCATGCACTTTAACGATCATAGAAAAATTACATTAGACTGCAGCTATTTCTGAGCATATGGTGTTTTTTTAAAGATACTTTTCCCTTATTTAGCCTTCTGTCATATGGAAGAATTATTTGAGAGTAGACTAGCAAAAGGAGGGATTTAAGCTGTTCATTGGTAAGGCAAAAAGTTTTTGTACTACATACTCAGCCCCCTGAAGAACAGAAGGCTCTCTATCCTGACTATATTGTCAGAAAGTTAGAGAGAGCAGCTGATTTTACTAGATAGTCACTACTTTATAGCAATCATTTTATATTCAGGAAGGAGCTGTCATTTTATAGCTATTTTTACATATATTTAAATTCTACATGAAGACAATTACAAATAAGGTAGTGGAAAGCATAGAAGAGTTTTAAAAAAGAGTAACAATACTCTCCTGTTCTGCGTTGGCTTTGCTCCATTAATTGGTTGAATTGTGCAGGATTGCTCAGAAGATTAATTGAGGCTAATGAACTGAGGTGCCTGCAAAGAGCAGGAAAGGCCCAACTCTCCAAGGCTTGTCACAGAGACTGCTTTCAGAGAAGCAAGAATATACAAATAACTGCAAGTTAGGAACAGGAATTTGTCACAAGGCGAGAGAACAACTGAATTCACATTAACTCCATTCCTTACCCCTACACCCTTTCCAAGCCTAAAATAAAAACTGGCACAAAAAAAAAAAAAAAATCCAGCCAAAACAAAACAACTAGCTCTACATTTAGTTTTGGGCATTTATTTATCTACCAACTGAAGCTGTTCATCCATTTACACGTACGAGATGTCCTCAGAGTATGTACAAAACACTGCTTGGGACCCCTGGCTGTAGGTGACCTGGTGGCTGTGAGGACCACAACTGGAACACGTGCTGACAGCTCTCCAGAGCAGAGAGCCAGACTTTTCAAAGGATCTCATTTGCCCTTCAGGCTGAGGCCAAACAGCCTGCCTGAAGTTCTGGGAATCAATTAGCCGAGGTCCAGGCCAGCCCAGAAAGAGAATCATTTAAAGAGAAGGGTGGGGAGCAAGCAGGACAAAGCTATCTCTTGCACTAGAAGAGCTTTTCATGTGCGTATGTGCCTCGAGCATTGTTCTGCCACTGAAGAGCCACATCAATCAACGTTCAGGACCCGTTTAAATACAGAAGCACAGAGCTGGCTATTCACTGCTGAGTTATCACCAGGCCCAACAGTGCAGTCCACATGGAACAAGTTGGTACTTTGGAAGCTGCCCCCAAGAGACAGGAGATGGGGGACATGGCAGTGGGAGGCTCCCTTGGGCTGCCATGCGAGGGGAGTGTGGTGCTGGCTGTCACGAGCATCCCGAGGGAATGGATGCCTCCTTCTGATTAGCAGACTTGTGTAATTGCTGAGAATCCAGAAAATTAAAGCTCAAGCAGTCATGAATGCTGCCCTTATATATACACACATAATGTCTTAAGTATCATTTAGAAGTGCCTGGAACTGAGGCTATAAATTAAGATATCTACACCTCCCTCAGAAGGCCATGGGAGTTTTAAAGCCATGGGTCCTTATACAGAGAAAAATAAAACCAGTGTTTCGTGTTTCTATGGTTCTAGAAGTCTTGTGTAAGCCCTCTTAATTTAAACCTGAGACAAAAGTTTCAAAAGCATCTTTCATTGACTAGGGAATTTCTATTTAAAAAACTTTAACCAAAACTATCTCTGAAATTATCAGCTTTAATTAACCCTGAAACCTTTTCTCTGGTCATATGTTATATCCCAGTGGACATATGACAGTGTAGTACCTTCTCAACAAATCCAGTCCTTTTACATATTCCTCAAGGAGAGGGACAAAAAGCACTCTGACCAAAAAAAGTGCACATATGTAAAATTCTTATTTCTTGTTTTTCCTCATTAACGCTAGAAATAACAAATAGACATTTCTATTATTACAGGGCGGTCAATATTTAAATTTTATGTTGAGATATACAGATAATTCTTGAAGTAAAAATACTACCACAGCACTCTCACATTTAGGTGTTTTTGCATAAGATGCAAATTACTGTAACATGAACAAAGAAAACAAAAATGACACAGCAGAATTCTTAACACACATTCACTGCACAAAGAAGAAACAATGAGAAATTGTTTCAGGAAGAAAAAGGAAATCACTGCAACTCAAAACACAGAGACCCTGATAACAGCCAAAGGTCACAAGTTTAAAAGTGTACCAAAAAGGCTCTGACACCAGCCCGAAATACGCCTGTTGCAAAGTGCCATCTGTGCAACCCGTGTAAATGGAAATCTTCTTGTGATCCGTCTGAAAACTCAAACGAAATAGAACCACAGCCTGTGGACAACTGCACTTTGCTATTTCTAGGAAATTTAGGTTTGTCATCTCCAATCAAGGAGTGAGTCTTCACGTTGGCTTGTATTTTGCTTTAAAGGATACAACCCCTCTGATAATTCTGCTCTAAATACAACACACACACAGAGTCTTCAGTGCCTTTGTTGGCTGCTAAAAAAAAAACCCACTGCAAAACCAGACGTAGCATTTGGCTGCACAGCATTAAAGGTATTAATATTACACTAACTGGATTTGCCTCAGTGTCTACTGAGTGTCTTTAAAATAACATAAAAAATTTAAAAAAAAGTACTCTTCTTCCTAAATTCCACATCATCTGATCCAAGTTTTCATCCAAGTAAAGCGCTCTGCATTTCTTTGGTTAGAACTCACAGTACCTTTATTTTCACAAAGCTTTATGGGAACACTCAGTTATATTTTGTACATAAATATGGCTTTTAAAAAAAATCTGAAAACTTTTCTTAAAGCAACAGCTTCAAAAAATTTCAGAGCCTAAAGAAACATTTCTAATCCATAAATTTTCATCTAAAAACTCACTTTTAAGATATTTCACAAAAAAAACACAACCACAAAATGAACAAAACCAAAACCCCAAACCTTCTCTGTGCTTTTTATTTTTAAGTTTCACTTGGAAAAACACTGTTAGTGAACACAAATATACGTAAAGCACAATACACTGATTTTTTTTTTATTAATTGCACTGAAAGTCTACTAACTGACACTCCTGCAATTACAACATTAATCTGAGCACTAGGTTTCAGTGCAATGGCCAGTTAATGTAATATTGTTCTTCAACTGACCTGAAGGTTTAAAATATTCCCCAAAGAAGGGATGTCACTCAGAATTAAAGACTAAAACAATTTCAATTTCAGGGCATTTTCTAAAATTACCCAAATTAAACACGAGAAAGTGAAAAAGTACATCTAGAATTTGGGTATGAATAGTTACACTGCAATTTATCTGTAAATCTTAATATATACACACACATACATATATATGTTTTTAAATGTCTTAACCTGCTTGTCAGTGGAAGCATAAAACAAGGTACAGCAATTAAAACAATAATAATAAACATGAGTTACAGAAATTAGAAAAAGTTATCTCCCTGAGGAACAGCAAATTTAGGTCTTACAAAAGCCCTGGAAGAAAGCAGGACTGTAATCATTGTATTTGCAAATGATGTGGAATCAAGGAGAGTAAAAGCATTGAAGAATAAAAGCAGAAAAGCCTCTACTCTGAAGAAATGTATGAACCAAATCAGGCATGTGGGTGGAATATATTCTGCATTGAGGTTAAAAAAACATGTTCACTTTAACTATGAACTAAAGGGGGAGAACTGGCATAAGCCTGGAAAAAGTTCAACATATTCACAAGAAAAACTTGCATGAAGAAAAGAAGATTGGTGGTGATTCCAGGAGGATTCCAGGCTTCAGGCAGCCATTAGTAAAATCATAAAGTATTCCAATTGAGAATTCATTAACTACAATAGTATTTACTTTGTTCAAAGACAAACTGAAAAGGACACAAGTGTAAAATACTCCAGTGTAACTGAATGTACAAATCAGAATTATAATGAGACAAAATGCAGAGAGTATTATTCGGGTCAATTTGCAGTTGATGCAAAACTGTATGGAGTTGTTCACTATGGAGTTTATTTAAATACTCTAGTTTTTGAATGACGGAAAACACCAAGAAAAAGCAAAGAAAACCAGAGCAAGTCTCAGGCCTATCATGTATGAAGTACACAGACTTTGAAATCAACCATAAAGAACTTACATTATTTAGTCCAGTGACAGCACTCTCGGGGAAAAAGAAGGCAAGAACGAAGAGGATTATAAAGAGCCAAGAATCCAGTGTTGAGCTAGCTATGGAACAATTTGAAAACAAGTGTCCTTTTCAAAACCAGATTACAGGATGAAATATGACAACGAAGGATAAAATTTATTAAATCTCTTCTAATACTTAGAAATCAAAGCTCCAGCCACAGGAAATCAAGCTAATTCAATCTAAGTTCTTCAAATAAAAAGATGTTTGCCTCACTTAACTAGTTAGGCTGCTATCCCTAGCTGGTTACAGAGCTCCCTGTTGGAGTTAAGGGTGCAGGACAGGAAGCTCAAGGCTGAAGCTCTGGATGGACGTGTTGTTTACTCATTTACTACACGAAGAGTCTAGAAAAGTACTATCACTAGACACCATTCAAATGGCCACAATTATAATACACGGCTCCTACTAACCCTAGAGTGCAGTGTTTGCCTCACAGTTGCAGCGTGGTTTTGACAGTGATCAACAAACTCGGGTGAGTTAATTTTTCTAACTAGTGTGCCATAACCCAAGACCAAAACAGGCAAACCCTGTGTACCCATGGAATATGCCCTGTGTTTACCCACTGAAGGGAATCCTGGACTCGAGAGTCCACAATTACAATTGCAGGGGCAGCACACTCCAGGGTGCTCCTTGATCTCCACTGAGTCTGCTGAGAAAAGCATTTGTTATAATGACCCTTTTTTTCGTAAGGCAGACGACAAAGTGTCCAAATCAAAGAACTCCTGTCACTCCAGCAACAGGAGGATTTCTGTGAAGCTGCTAAGTTTGAGTACCATCACTGTGACCCCAATGTGAAATGGTCACCTGGGGCCTAAAGGCCCAAGATCCTCCAAGCTGAAGTTCTAAAAAGACCTTCTCGTGAGAGACACAATACCTCCTACTTTTTTCCTCACTTACAGCTAGATGCACGTCAACATTTCAGAGATACCTGAAGGTGAAAAAACAATTTTTCAGTGTTCGTAAGACACTGAAATACCTTTCATTGGAGAGCTGTTAGAGAAGCAGTTTATATTTAAAAACTAAAATCTCAATATGTTATGAAAGAAAAACTCCATGTTTATCCCCAAAGAATTATCTACACGATTATGTGTCACAAGAATATTTTTCTTGAAAAGCAAAAAAAAAAAAAAGAACCTTCTCAGATGGTATTTTCTGAAGTAGTGCTAAAAAACCTCCCAACAACCCTGAAACTGAACTTTTTACCTGAGCGCTTGAGTAAAAAGAATATATTCATTACAAACTTCAGCTTCAAAGAAAATTCTTAATATAAATTTGCTATAATTCCTAAATGGGATTAAGTATATATTTGAATTTAAACTCCTTTAATTTAAATCCTGTGTCTCTTTATACTATAAATCCCACTCATCTGTGGAGTTGTCTGGTTAACAGGGTTGATGCCCTAGAGGAATCTTCGAAGACATGGAAACTACTGCTACTGAGTGATACATAAGATCTCTTCAACCATTTATAAATCTTCGAGTAAATTGTCCTTTAAAAGTCAAACTGAACCATCCATACACTTGGACAATGTTTGATAACATGTTTCATGGGTCAAGTGATGTTCTCACAACATTTTGATTGAAGGAATTTGTGTTATCACAACACTGTGTTAAAATCAAATCCATGGTCATCTCACCCACCCAAATTTTATTTACAGTACAAGAACCCACATGCAGAATAATTCTATTCAAGTAAATGAGAAATGAAGTAGTTCAGGACTGTAGAAGCCCTAAAAAGGACCTGATGAAACACTTCTTAGTAAAAAGCAAATGAAGTATTCAAATGGGCATAAACTGATTTTTTCCTGTGCCTCAAGTGTTTGTCATGGAAAGGAGTTCTCTCAGAAGCACAGCTGGTCACAATGCACATATATACACATATTTATACAGACAAGCATGATTTTATCTCACTAACAGACAAAAAAAATTAAGTTCTATTTATTTTCTTTTTTTTTTTTAAATGGGAGATTTTTACCATCCTCAAACTTTAAAGCACTGTGATTGCAGCCTCCCAATTTCAGAACTGTTATTAGTTCTTGAATCAACGTCAGTAATTCACAAAAGCTGCAACTTAAGTCTTTACTACCTGGGCTGTCATGGGAGAAACATTACAAAAGCTCTCACTGCAGGCTTCAGTCACAAAACAATTCAGAGGATTTTACTGATACTACTCAGAGGAGTAAGAGGTACAGGAAGATTTCTAACCCTGCCTGTAAATCAACACTACCGTAACATTTCTACGTGTAAGAAACACAGAAATAAATTAAGTCATAAAAAAATAATCTTTCAAAAACAGAACAAGAGTAGCTACTGGCCTTGCCTCATATCCTGCCAGCACAAAGAATTCCTGCTCACAAGAAAAACAGTCTATGCTGGAAGCAAGCAGAGAAGCCTGTGGGAATTTGAAAAGTGTAAGGCTATTATTTCTAGGCTTTCATGGCCAGAAGTGTGATCAGAGCTCCAGAAGACACGGCAATTTCAAACCAGAAGACATGGCAATTTCACTTTTAAACCACAAGGACTCCAAAAGTGCAGTTTTGCATAGCTGTGGCTCTTGAAATTATATCAGTATTACCACATAAGCCTTCATAAAACAGTAAAATATTTAATTTTATTCCAAAAAAAGGTCCTTCTTGCGAGGTCCTCCTTGTGCAGGTTCTCCAACATGCACAGAATGAGTTCAGATATGTATCCTGAAAAACAAAATACTCATTCATTTGCTGGCTAATGAATGGATTACTTTTTTATTTTCCTCTCTGAACATTAGGACAAAAGTGTCTTGTCATGTTTGAATTCATTATTTCATTCTCAGTTCTGGTACTACCAGCACAGATTTGAGGGGCAGGAGGGGAGAGAAGAGGCACAGGAGGGAGTTGTCCGAAGAGTATCCTTAAGGAAACAGCATTTTGGTCCACATACAGAGCTGGACTCTTCTAATAAATCAGTTCAAACTTCACATGTTGACACGTTTTAATGGCTCCACCACCGACTTGTATATTTTAACACGTGTCAGTAAATACACAGAAATAAGCCAAGCTGACATAAGCAGTTTGAAATCAGTACAAATATTCAGTCGGGGCACTAAACTTATTCAGTTAAGTCAGCTTCAAAACCTACTTTAAAAAGTAAACAAAGCTTAGCAAGTGCATATGCGTGACTGTGTAACACTTATAAACCCCCCAGGAGTCCAAGTCCTAAATGTGCAGCTTCTACAAAAGAAGTGAGAAGAGGTTTTTTGGTTTTATTTGAGTGTGTTTCAAATGTATTTAAATGGAAAGACAAAATATAGATACGTGGCTTTTCTTGCTTCTCTAACTGGCTGTTGGAAGACTACAAAAAAAATATCAATTTCAAGTTTATCTTCAAAATATCTGCTCTTAACAAGCTTTTGACAAAGTATCATTCCTAAAATACATGCAAAATAATCAAGCAAAGTGATACGAACCATAGGCCCCTGCACCTCCTGATCACTGCTCTACTTTACTGAATTACCCTCAGTCACCCATGGTATTTGTAAACATTTCTCATGATTTCTCCTGACTTTACATATAATCATCCTCTTTTTGTCGTTTGTTTTTAAATCTCAGAAGATAGACAATGTTTCCTTCTCCTCCTACCAGCTGGGTTTTTAAAGTAAAAAAAATATAATTTTAAAAAACAGACACAAACCAAAAATAAAAACCCATTACGAGAGATGACGACACCAATTATTCAAATTTTCTTGGTTTATACAGATGGTTCCTGAGTTTAAAGATATGACTTGCAAGACCAACCAAACCCAAAAAAGAATTCTATTCACCTGATGTAACAAAGAAAAAAACTACTTCATTATCATTTAGTTTTGACAATTGCAGAGGATATTTTTAAACTATGCAAGTCTACAGAAACTGCTTAATACACAACTATTTAAGGTAATGTCACAGATGTATCTCAGGTTTTTCTAGCACCAACAAACCTACATACAGTGTAAATATTGCAGCAAGATCTCCACGACCCAGAGGCATCAAGTCAGCAGGGAAAATCAGAAGTTCCCTCTGACAACTGCTCAGACCCAGAGCTTCGTCGTGACTTGACGGCCACGAGCAGTGACAGTGATCTCTGCCCGTCAGGGAGAGCTGATCAACCAGTTCCACTTCATTAAAGCCCAACCTCGCAGTGGCACATCTTAGCAGAACACAAAGGAAGCCTGGCCTCACGTTAAACACAACACTTCGAAAAATAAGAAATCTGGAGGTCACAGTAAAGGCAAAAAAATCTTTGGTTGAACGACTAAAACGTGAAAGGATGTTTTTTGAAACGATGAAACAGCCCAGCACCTAGAAACTAATTAAAATTCAGCAGGGTAGCATAGCACTGGTGGTTTTAGTGCAGCAACACCCATTGCAAGCAAATTTGCCAGTTCAAACCAACTATTTTTTCACCCCCCCCCCCCCCCCATGAGTGTGTGGGTAAAATCCCACCAAACTGACAGTGAACAAAAATGCTTGTTGGAGGGGGGACACACATGACAATCTCACACAGAAATTATTTAAACCCGTGAAATGTTTGCCTGACAGGCATGAATTGGCTCCTGCCTTCTGATATGTAGAAGACACGTGAGCCACCATTTCTTCATACCCATATCTTTGGTAAATTAGGCCACATCAAGTGTCTCCCCTAATAACTTCTGTGATAGCCCAATTTCCCCTCTGTGACGGCCGTTTTCATGCTTGTTTTCTTTCTCTCATTATCCCAGTTTTTGCCTTGTCTGCATCTTCCTCCCCCAGTACGGGTTTAATAATAAATAAATAAATGCAATAGTAGACAGCCATGTCCAAGGGAAGGTGAATATACTGCTTGTTTATAAACATTTTAAAAACAGAACACAGAAAATATTAACTTTTTTCTAGTCAGCAGGCCAACTTTTATAGACTAAACACTTTTCTTATTAGTTCATCCTTCACTTGGAGATCTTCTCTAATATTTTTATTGAGCTGAAGAACAAAAAGTAAATCTACTTTTCAGAAAAAGTCCAAAACATCGAAGAAGAATCATTAAAAATTAAATACACCTATTAACCATACCGTGTTATATATATTAAATAGGTCTAAATAAGATATATTTAACGACAAGAATTTTTAAAGCTGATTTTTTTAAAAAACCTAGCTAAGAGTGCACATACTAGAACAGGATGTACTTAGTATTAAGCAACCCTATATCAGATCAAAGGATTTTAGAGCCATTTCTAGCCAGAGAATGACATTATTTATACTACTGTCTCCACAGAGGATAAATCCATTTCTTGTTTGAAAAGGTTAGGCAATAAAGAGAGATTTATAAAACTAGTACAAATAATTGGTTTCCTTTTCCTTATCCTCTGTTGGCTTCAGTACATGTTGGATAACCTCAAACCTCCACCCAGTCTGAAACAAAATATTTTTACTAAGATTTCAGAGTACTGTTTTTCTAAGAGATCTACATTATTATCACTAGGTTTGTACTCCCTATTTTAAAGTGAGATCCATCTACATATATTTTTTTACAGTGTCCCAAAATGGACATTATAAAAAGCTGATTACTCACAAAATCAGTCATACTCTTTCACTCCTCTTTGTGAAGTAACAATTACAATTATTCAGGAGGCAAAAGATGGGAAGATATTTCTAGCTTAAAAACATTATATTAAAATATATTTATAAGAGAGTAAAGGCTGCAAAAAAAAAAAAGAAGGCAAAGTGATCTTAATTACCTCAGAAATCTGTAGAGTGATACTAGGTTTTATTATGGTTTACTTTTTAATTCTTGCTTAATATCAGCGTTAAGTCAATCGAAAAAATATTGAATTCATTAGCTAGAGGTGGCTCTTTTGGAAAAAAAAAAAGGCAGTTTGATATGCTGTGGCAGTCACTGAGATAGTTTCCTAATAACATTTGTAAACCAAGAGTTCCAAGATTTTATTGCATTTCACACCATGTCATTGATATTATCATGAATAGCTACAACTTATTTTTAAAACCATGTCAGACTTGCTGATGTCTATCAGTGAGTACACTACACGAATAAAATCACTGAGAATTCCTTTTAAATAAATACGAAGGGATCAAACTCTGAATGAAATCTTATGTATCTTTTGTTCTATTTATCCATAATGGAAGGCAGAAGAATGGCAGGAAAGAACAAAATTTCTTTTTATGTGCAATTAAAAAATGAAATCAGTCTAAACCGTAATTGTAAAGGAGGAATTTCTCAGCAAAATGGTTCAGTGCTAGTTTTCATGATCTCATTTGGCAATTTGATCCTGCTAAGCAAAAGACTTGGATACTTATTAGGAAGTTTCACATACTTAAAACTTCCTGATTTCCAAGTGACAGAAGAATGAGCTTCAACATTTTGCAAAATTATTGCTTAAGTATTTGGTGTTTCAATGATGACAGCTTGCCAATTAATGCAAATTACTACAGCACTCAGTGCACAACTTTAACACCTGGGCACCAGAAATTAGTGAATATTCACTTATTCATTTCACACAGGCCTCGAAGCAATAAATCAGGCACAATGGCTAGAGTGCAACTTTTTACCTAAAATGGACAAATTGAACAGAACAAAAGAATATTTAACTTGCCTATAAATAAATGCAGCTTTTTAATCTTTATTAGTCTCCATTGGAAATACACGATGAATATCCAGCCAAAAGGAATGATGTAAAATCACAGGTGCTAAGAGAGTGTCCCCTTAATTTACTCAATTGCCTACTCACCACATTTTTATCACATACAAACCCAAATATCACCTGTAAAAAAAAAAAATATTATCCAGAATTTATTTTAAATATTCTATAGTTCCTTCTGGTCCATTTTATCAGAGCTTCATATAATGCTCCAGCAAAGTACAGATTTGTAACACTGAACACTGCAAAGCATTACTGACTGCTTGGGAAGTTTATACATTGTAAACATTATAATGTAGGTCCTACAAAAACAAGCCAGATGATCACCCTTTAATAATGATATAAGTATGACTGGACAGGGCTTTGGGGTAATGAGGTAGGACTGGATGGCTTCTGGGTTTTACAGAAGCACAGAAAACAAGACAGACATTTTAAGTGTATCCATTTTAAGTCAGATATATAATACTTTGCAACAACTGTTTAGCCAAACCAAGAGAAATCTTTTGACAAAGAGTTGAGCAGAGAATCCTGAAAAAAAAAAAAAAAGTGGTATTCTTCAAAAAAATGTGAAGAAACAACTGTTGATATGGTCTCAAGCACAAAACCATCACTAATGGAGAGCTACTTAATACAGTGACCATAACACAATAAAATTAACATGCAAAAGGGGAAAGAACAAACTAGAATAAAAAGGTGTAATACAGAAATCAACAAGAAATGTATTTTTGTAAAAAGAACATCAGAAGAGAACTTAAAAGATAATATGCTTGTACCTCACACAGAACTATTCAATGATCCCACGAGAGATTTATCACATTTTGTCACTTTTAGCAGAATAACCAGTATGCCAAGAGAAATACCAGGCAGCAAAATAAGTTTTGTGGGTTTTTTTTTTTTGTTTCTCCCCCTGTCACTGGGCACTACTGAGAAGAGTTTGGCTTCCTCTTACCCATTCCTTTCCAACAGGTATCTACAGACACAGCCAAGATTCTCCCGAGCCCCCACACTTAATCTCTTCTGAACTAACACAGCTTTGCCATATTTTTAGTGAAAACATTCCAACCTGACCTTCACTTTCCAATTGTGTAGCAGTAGTAACTCCTACTGATCCTACTATTTGTGTGAGTTATCAAAGCCTCTTCTCAGTTATCTGTTCAACAGTGGAAAATATCTATAGTGTTGTTTCAGTACTGTACAATTCTATTCCAATCTACCTTCTTCAAAGTAATATTAAGTCATCAAATCTGAACAAAACCTCTGAAACTGTAACCAGGGACAACATATTGGTATCTCCAGTATATTACACATGGGGACCCTTCTCTGATATTATGTTTCCCTTCAAGTACTCTGCCTTTTAGAAAGAAGCATGCAGCAGTTTCTAGCTGTATGTTTGCTTTTGCTCAAATATAAATTGATGAAACGGACCATTTAAGAATTTATAACCAAAACTATCAAACGTGACCGTAAAGGATATTTTCTGAGCAAGAATATTAAGCAGAAAAATCAACTTTATTTCTTTTTTCATCCCATTTTAATTATCTTTTTAATCTTCCAGCTAATGGAAGCCTACTCTAAATGCTATTCTATTGTGTTTCCTTTCAGTTGTACTGCAGTGCTCATCTTGACTAATAGATGTCTGCAAATCAACCAGGCTCTGTCCGCCTCTCCCAGTATTTACTGACCAGAAGGTATAGCCCAAAAGCTAATGAGCTGCTAAACACTGCTGCCACCGAAGAGAGATGTATTGTGAATTTGCAATTTTGCAAAACACCATGCACATAACTGATGATTCCTGTCAGTAGCTGTAGTGTGAGATCACGACTGACTCCGAGATAACAATTAAAATGGAATACATTAAGTAACTCGTTATGGGAAGGAGAAACATAAAGCTTGTCACTGACTGTGGCTTCGTTTCTCTGATGCAGACACCTCATGAAAGCCTTAATGACTTGTCAGGTATCATAGATCACGAGTCCATGTATAAAACTTATTTGGAATAGTCTACAGCTTCGTTCTACTGCAGGCAAATCACAAATTTTATTTATTTTGACCTCTTTCATGCCCAGACAGAATAATGGCTAAATGATTCAGAAGAGAAGTATTACCATACAGTCGTTTCACTCATATAAAATTAAATCTATGATTTACAAAAGGACTTCTTATTTTTGAAGAGCCTGAATTCCACACTGGACTTTACTGCCACGTGCCTTAGTTCCCATTTTACTGCAGAAGAGAAAAAGAGAGCTCACACCAGGATTCACAGCGAAACGTTTTGATAATTGCAATCCTGGCCTCTGGACATAAATTCTGAGTATAACCTCCTTTAAACATTGATATCCTTTCATGAATCTAGACTACCCATTCACTAAAACTTTCATGGCACAGGAATGTTGCTGAAACTAGTAAATGCTGCACAGGGAGCACACAAAATTTCATCCTTTTAGAGATTTAGGCACTTTTCTCATCACTGAATTCATGAACTATAACCCTCTGGATTTCAGTGCAAAAGATTCATCACGTACAAGAAAAAGGGAGCTTTCCAAACACAGCAATATTCAAAAGTGTACTTTCTCTACATTCAGTAACTCAGTGCTCAAAATCCTCACCATATATTGCCACATCCTCAGGGACCATCTCCTTATTCATCTGGACCGGTATAAAATAGGGTCAGTGATGTTTATTTTGTTTATTCATTTAAAAATAAACAAATAATAACGATTAGAAGAAAATCAGTTCACGCATGACCAACCCAAAATAAATTTCACCTTCACTTTGCTCCCTTTTCAGTGAGCCTGCCTAGAATGTCAGACTGCAGATTTCAATATGTTCTTCCAATTATAACTTTCTGTGCCACTTGAATTCTGAGGTGCAGTGAATTTTATGCAATGAAAATGAAGCTACAATGGCCCAAAGCTCAAGCTTCTAATGAAGGCTGCCAGTTTAAATGAGAAATGAAAACAAGACACCGACAAAATCCGACACATTTCAAATAAGAGGGAAAAAAAATTAAGCAATACATCAAGCCAACTTCCGAAATTTTCTATTTCTAATGTATTTTAACTCCTCACACTACAGCTGATAGATCTGGAGGCCTTAAAATGGTATATTTTTTTTATTATTTTTACTCGTTTGCTGTGCTTCATTAGATAAATTTCAAGCTTGACTTTCTGCAAGTAACAAAGCATAAAAGACTAAATCATGAACCACTGCTTTCATTACACTCTCCCTTTTAAGGCCAAAACCCAGCTTTTAAGCAGCACTGAACATCATATAAGTGCATTGGCTCATGAAATATTGCACATTAAAATCAATCAGAGTTTATCCTGGGACCCTAGACAGAAAAAAAAATGTTTCTCATGTAACTTTTAGAAATGAAAAAGTAGAATTTTCATCACTGTAGCTGATCATCACTGTATGAGTGAAAAACATATGGGCAGAACAGTACAGACATTTTTCTTATTAGGAAATACCTGCTAAATGTGGATCTGTGAGCAGTAATCAGGCAGGGGAGGAAAAAAAAGGCATTCTCTAAGGACACCTACAATTAACTGCCTGGAACCAATTAAAGTCAAGTGAAATCCATTAGAACAGGAGATCCTCAAAGTTCTGCTCATGCCTCCCTGCACGGCCACGTGCTGCCTAAACACGCACATGCAACAAAACTAATGTTTCAAACAACTAGCAATCGTAAAAATAATACTATAAACCAATTCTAAACAATACTCTATGCTGGAACTTTAATTTGAGCATGTTTGAAACACAAAAATCTCTCTTCAGTGACATGAATTAAAAAGCCCCCTACAAAAATCTCTACTACTTCTTATTTAATCAAATAATATTTTTCATATGTATATATATTTATATTCTTTTCATTCCAGGCTGAGTCATACTAAAGATACATATAAATAAAAATAAAAATCTGTCTTGGATAATATCTTTAAAAGGTTAACTTGAAAAATCAGAAATCCATACCTGAACTCGAAAACAGTGTTGACATTTTCTAACTTAACTTGTTTAGGAGAAAACTATCTACAATGTTTTTTGGTTTTGGATTTGTTTTTTACAAGGAAGGTTAGTTTCAACAGTTCTTTCATTTAATGCTTCTTCTACCTTTAGTTTAAAAGAAAATAAAAAAGCTTACCAAATGACAATTGACCAGGCAAAATGCTGGCAAATTTTGTTGACTTTCTGAAGCAATTTCACTTCATCTCCTCTATTACAGACTCTCTAGGTAATCATTTCATTCCAGGAAAGCCATCAAAACACCTTTTTCAACTCTTTTGCAAGGTACTACATTTGACTGCTAGTGAATACTTACAAAGTTGAGGCCACTTTCTTGAATAGTATGAAAGTTTCCAGTTCTAAACATAATTCATTGGAATTTCTAAAGAATTTCTGTGTTTACCTGTCTAACCTTACACAGAAAATTCAAGTCTTGACAAGCACTCTGCTTGGACTCCCCAGGTTACACTGCACAAAGCTCATGTTCTGGACATGAACCCTTCTGCTGTCTAGGTAGATCTAGGGTGGTTTTTTTCCCCTCCAAGTTTATTACACTCATTTTTATTAATAAGCAAAAAAATTAAAAATAAATAAAAAATCAAGAATAAACATGGTTTCTAAAAGAACAAGCACAACTACTAGTGGTTCATTCAGATTAAGACATGAAATTCTTTGTTACTTCCAGCTAAAAACAAGATGTCTGAACACTGGCCTCCCTCAGGCTTTCCAGTCCCTTTTACATCACCCTGTTTCAGCCTTTACCAAGATGTTCCTCTTTCCCCTCCTTCCAGCAGCACTGGCAGCAGCTGATCTCACAGACATGGCTTTAAAGATCCCTTCTGTGATGACAATTCCTCCCAGCTCCCAACCCATCCATGCTGTGTCCCATAACACTGCTGTCCCTTGCAGTAGCTCAGCGTTCCCAGGGCTCATCTGGGACTCAAAGCACAACATCAGGTATGATGGAATAATCTAACTGCTGATTAATTTTATCAATTAACTGAACACAGCCACATGGGTGAATTTGGCTCCCACTTGCCAGGGCCCAAAAGCAGAGGCTGAGTCCCTCAGAAGTGGTGCCTGCTGCCCTTCATGGAGTGCCAGTACCTGGTTACCCCACAACCCAGACAATTACTAAATATTTAAGAGAAAAAAAACAACTGTGAGTAATCAGTATTTGTTCTCTACAGAAATAAAAAAAAAAAAGGCATCATACTCAAGCTGGGAACCAAATTACTGTGTTCAGAAAGGAGAAGTTACACATACGTGAATATTAAGCAATCTGGCTGGAAGCAAATGCAAGTCAATTTACAAAACAATTTTATTTCTCTACTATATGACCTTTCAAATTCTCCTGAACTAAATGAAAGCAGGTTCATTCTCAAGCACTCCTTCAGTGTGACACTTCATCAGACATTTAAAACAAAAAATCTATATACATTATAATCTCTTGAGATTTTTATTTACTGTCTCTTGATATACATCACCACAGCAATGCATGTGAAAAGGCCAGTAAGACAAGCAGCATGTAACTATATTACTAGAAAATTTTAGAAATTTTAAATCATCAAGCTTATGCACAGGCAGTCCTGATACCTCCCCCTTTGGACATCACATAGGAATAGATAAAAGGGTTAATACATACTTGGTATTGTTCTAACAAGCAAGATATCAGCTGGTAGGTGAGACCATACAGAAAAGCACCAGTGAAGCCCAAGGAAAATACCAGCTGTCTCTGCTCAGAAAAGACAGATTACCACCTGTCCCTGTTATCTTCCATACACAATACAAGGCACGTTGGTCATTTTAACAGGGATAACTGTACCCATATGCTGTTTAGTTTTGAACTGCACTCTGCCTACTTGTAAATATTAGTGATGGATCAGTCTAAATTGTAGATTAGCCCAGTGGTGATGTTTAGGTAGAGGCTGAACTTCACGCTTACTTTAGCTCCCTGAAGCCTTAATCTACAGCGTGCTGAGCTTGCATCACTGCTTTAGGCAAACAATGGAAAGCAAACCCATGTGCTCAAAGGCATACAGGCACAAAGAGAGGAAAAGAATTTCAAAAACATTCAAATTTAAAAAAAAAACATTTAATGGAAGAATTGTTTTAAGTCACAGTCTGGCAAAAGAGCTTTGTTTTATATATACTGTGAGAAGCCCTGCTTACCTTTTAAGCAATACATGAAATAGCAGTGTTACAAAATCATAAATACTGCTGTAGATTTCAAAACAAGAAAAAAAAAAAAGAAATAAAAGTCTTCCTGAATTCTACACAACTAGGGGGAAAAAAAAATCTGTTCCACTAAGTTTTACAATGGCAGTAGAACATGCCATTTATGACACAAATACATAAACAGCACCTTTTTTTTTTTTTTTTTTAAGAGCAGATAACTAGAATCTCACGAACAACTTTGATTTGGACACATGATTCTTGCAAATTAACTGAGTGGTTTCATGTTTGACTTGTGACTGAACTCTTATGCCATTGCTTTTATAATACATTCTGAGTTTATAAAGAAATAAGAATAAAAAGAATCATCTACAGTGTAATGCCACCTTCACAACCACAGCACTGCCAAAAAAAGCAGACTCAACCCGAATCCTCAGATCCCATAGGAGCTGCAAATTTTATTAGAGTATTCTGGCTCTTCCTTTTATTCTCTTTCAGCCATTCTCTGTGTTGAAGACCACAAAAAAACCCCAAAAAACAAAAACCAAAACCCAAAACAAAACAAAAAAACAGCCAACCAACCAAACAAAAAAAAAACCTCAAAGAAAAAAACCCACTTGAGAATCACTGGCATGGAATAAAGCTGACTGCTGTCTGTCAGCCAGATGTTAGTGGCTAAAAGCTGCATCATTTGCAAGGAATAGCAAGGATGTCTGACTGCGAGGCAGGAATACATCACCAAGGAGTGGGATGAAGGACCTCGACGTCTGAGAGCCTCTGAAACTTCAGAGATTTGTGGAGCTCTCCAGCCTTGCTCAAGTCCCATGAATACTTCGCCCCAGCAGCTGTTCAGATGTTTGTTTGAACACATTTTTGTAAAAAATGTTGAAATAATTATTTAGTATAATGCTCTTGCATCATGGTCTAAGCTGCTGGTTACTGCAGGGCTCTGAGACAATGCCCTGTGGTTTTGACCCAGAATCAAGCATTCACTTATGCTGCTTTCAGTTTAAAAAAAAAAAATTAAAGGCCTAGAGACATGAAAGATTCACACTGAAAGCAGAGGATCATAAATTTCCTGGTCTGGTCACTGACTCCTACAACTCACTCTATTAGATCAGGTGTGAAATTTGTGATACTTCAGCAGAAACTTAACACTGCCTCCATCCCCATGGTCTTTCCAAAAAACATGACATATGTCAAAAATCCACTGCTAGCCCTTTCAGTATTTCAAAGTTCTCAGTTTTTCAAACAATAAAATTTCACCACATGTTTACTCATAATATATACTCTAATGCCTTCCCTTTCGGCACTTACTCGGCATTAAGTTGCTGAGTAAACACCAAAAAAAACCTCCAAAAAAATACCACTTCCCACCCAAAAATCACAAATCTACAGAACAACCTGATTTTCCACTGTGACATATGATTTCTTATGAGAAATTTGCAGGCTAGAAAACACAAAATTTTCAGAAAATTAAACCAAGGGAACCTTTTATTTTAAAACATCATGCAAGAGTTGCACAACTTATTGACAAATTGCCTTTAAATATCTAGTAATTTAATTAGCTTCCACTTTATTGAAGCTTATAGGATTTATTTTACCCTCAGCTGAAGCAAGTCAAAGTTTTTATTGTGCTGATCCACAGAGCAACTGGGATTCACATGCTGCTTTTAATGAACCTTCAAATGCTCTGAAGATGTGTTTCTTTAAATATAAATGAATTCACCTTCTCAAATTTGGCCCTGTCTTGTAAGGGAAATACAAAACCCTAAATTAAATTTTAAAATAAAACTTGTGAATCTACTGAAATAGTTTTCATATCTGAACTTCAGATAAATTATTCATTTTTATTCTATGTCCAGGTACATGCAGAATTATGTAACTTAATTACCCTATGTTTGCTCTGAGCCTATTCAACTGTGTGTAAAAAGGATCATATACAACTTAATCATGTAGCTATCAATTCTCTAAGCCTGACCAACTGTTAATTGAACTTCTCAACCACAGCAGACTGTCACCCCTGCCTGTGCTCCTGCCACCTGTGCCAGAGTTAATACTTGGGTGTCAAAGGTACAGCTCTGCTTCAACTTCAAACAGCAGCTTTTGTAACTCCAAGTCTAACCACAAAAACCTGCAGGAAAATGGTTACAATACTTCATTGCACTCAGCAATCAGTCCTGGATTAATATAAATTGACAACAACAACAACAACAGAAAGATAAAAAATTAACAGTCAGTTCAAACAAACTCTCTTTGAAGAGCATGGCCTTATGAACCGATAAATTCTTTTTAGTTTAAGCACTTTGAAAGAATGAATCTTTCATGCAGTCAAAATTTCATTGCTTCAGTTTGATTAGACTTTTGCTTCCAGTAACCAAACACGGTTGTGCAATTCCAGGCAAGAAACATCAGTTTCCTACCAGATGCCATTACTTAAGGTTAATATACCAGGTGAAAATAAGGAATAGCACTAGGTGGAATTCTGAAAATTCAATCATTAGGTTAAGGTCAAACAAGAAAAAGCAATTACAGGCATAAATACTGTATAGGAAGGCAAAAGTCACCAAAAGATGACAGAATCTGGAGGACCATGATTTTTCCATACCTTTACCAAACACAGTTAGTCTGGCAGCAATATGCTATACCCCTGCATGTGACTCTGACAGCAAGATGAGAGATCTTGGTCTGCATGTTCACACTCCTTGACCAGAAGCTGTCCTCTCTGATAAGTGTCTGTTGAAATAAGTTAGCCTAAACATAGGGTAAGTATCGTCTTTCCCTAACTAAGCTGTGTCAAAACAATTCTGTACAGTTCAAATAATTAAATTACTAGATATTTTAAGGCAATTTGTCAATAAGTTGAGCATCTCTTGCATGATGTTTTAAAATTAAAGGTTCCCTTGGTTTAATTTTATGAAATAGCATGATTCAAATCAGGTTTTCTCAAAACAGGTTGCCTTGGCAGTGGCTCCACGTGCACTCACCCTGCCTCTGAGTAGGGCTGTGATAAGGGCAGGGAAGGACAGAAGCAAACAGCTGGGACCAAAACCTCCCAACTCTGCTAAACCGTAGCCACAAGAGCACATCTGACTTCATTTGACAGAAAAGCAGCTAATGTCCCACCCAGCCAAATCCCCACCTCTGTAGGCTGCACCTACAGAGAAAAGGGATGAGGTTTTCCTCCCACTCCCCACTTTCTGAGCCACACAGGAACAATGGCAATTGGCTGACTGGGATACCTCAGTCTAATTCTTCAGCAGCTGCAATCTAGAGGAGTAAACTCCACAGTCCTGGAATTTCTGTGCACTCAAAATAGCCTGTGCTTGCTGCTTGCTTCTACATGTGAGAAATCTTTTTTTTTCTTTGAGAAGTCTTACAAAGGCAGACTAAGCATCTGAAACGGAATAGCCTGTTACTGCTGTGGTTCTTTTTTGAGTCTATGCAGTCTCTCAAGTATTTAATTACCTTTTATATTTTAAAACTATTATATAGATTACACTAGGTTTGAGTTTGGGTTTTTGATTGAGATACAGCAACCCAGAGCAGCAGCCAGTCCCTTACTGGTAAGTTTTCTCTGCAGCCTTACCAAAGTGAGCAGACACTCAGGCTGAGCTTCCTCACATAAAACCAATACTAAAATAAACCTTTCCAAACTACAGTCAGGTTATTTATTTTAGATGGAGACCAAATCATTCATATTAATCATTCATATTAACATCTAAGCAAGTTTTCTTAACACCTTCCCGACTTTCTCAATATCTTTGCTCATAAATTCTGGGGTTTTTTTGACATGCTAATTAACACTATTCTAGGAAACAACCAACTAAAGAAAAATCAAAATTAAGGCATTAGAGGAAAGTTGGCCACAGAATAATGGATGTTTTCAGACTGAAGAATTTTCTTACGGATAAGAAGAGAATTAGTTTATGCCAGATATCTTATATGAAAACAATAAAGTAAAAATAAATAAGTCAACCAAAGAAGTTATAACCAGAATGAAGTAGAATATTTTCCTCCTTGTAATACGTGACTTCTGAAACTGTGGGAAAGGTTACAAACCAGATTTTT
This sequence comes from Pseudopipra pipra, assembly GCF_036250125.1. NCBI lineage: Eukaryota > Metazoa > Chordata > Aves > Passeriformes > Pipridae > Pseudopipra > Pseudopipra pipra. The sequence goes on from NC_087550.1 coordinate 2,491,291, forward strand.
GCAAAACTTCATTGAGAAAATGAAGTATTTTTCCCTGTTGCCCACCATAACATAGGCAGAAAAAAAATCGTAACTGGTTCATACTTTCTTCTGGTTTATGTCTTTGAAACATTCTTTATAAGTTTTGAACAAAAAATTAATATGTTCTTAAATAATTTTATTTAATTAACAGAAAAGGCAACCTCTGACTGCATTTACCAGAATTTTCACTTTCTCTCACACAACTCTGTGCACAAAAAAAATACGCACTAAGAAAAGTCTGCGAGAGTGCAACTTTAAAATGACCTGTGCTGGATCAATACCACCTTTCCTCAGTGCATCTCTTGCTTCTCTCCCAAGAAACAAAGTAGTAAAGTAAGCTATAAGGAACAGCTGAGAGAGCTGCTTTATTGCACCAGATTTATGACAACCTGAAATCTATTACTTTCCTTTATAACTCAAGCACAGTTTGGCATTGACATTATTTTGAATTCCTTCCACATGATTAAAAGGTGACAGCCTTTGACAAGGAGGAGCTGGACTACACATTCTCCAGAGAAACCTTCCAGCCATAGTGATTCTAAGGCTGCTAAATGTTCATCTTTAAATACTAATATTAGTAAAGTTCTTCTAGGTTTACTTTCTGCTAAAACTTTAATAACTCAACTACTATTCTTAACAAATGAACCTTGCTGCAAAAGACCTTCGTGCACACTAGAAAACTCAGCCATGTCCAAAAGCTTTGTTATAAACCTGCAAGGCCACTTTGCACAAACTCAAATAAATCACCTTCTCTAGTTTTCATACAGCAAATCTCCTTAAAACGCCTCACTGAGAGTATTTGCTTATTTCAAATATAAAACAAACAAAACTGAAATGCTCTCTACGATGAATTTCATTTTTATTGCAGGTTCAATGTGTTTTAAAAGGGATCAGAACATCGCTGGATGTATACAAAAAACTAATATGACCTTGTGGAGTATCTTTGAATCAAAAGTCTGAAATGGTTTCATAAACTGCCACAAAAAACCAGTGCTTTCCTTCTGAAAACATTAGTTTGGTCTTGCTGGGCTTTTTTTCCTCTCTTTAAGTTCATCTTTAACTAAAATGAACTTGGAAATCAGTGACTGCAAATTAACAGAAAAGAGGAATATTACTTTCAAACACCAACAACATTTCTTCTGTTTCTTAACTTGAAATCCCTGCTCAAAGTCATAAGCCCTAAGATATCACTCCATCTTGAAGAAATTTATGTAAAACTCCACTGGATCTTTCAAGTTTAGGACCCTCATATGTAGTATCGACATAATTTCACTTACAAGAAATTTTGTATATTTTAATGTTATTCAGTGTCTACTGTGAGGAAATAAAGGCTACCAGCAGAGTGCTTATCTTTGTAGTCCAAGAGACCTATTCATTTACCTTTCCAATTGCAAGCATCAAGACTACAAAAAGGAAAATAATATTAAAATGTATGAGTTCCAGAAATGTGCTATGTCAACACTCCACTGGGCTACAGTTCAAACCTAAATTTTCCAGGGTTTTAATCTGAAGGACAATTAGAACACTTGCAAGTCGGGATTAATCTTCTTTTTTATCATGAATGTGTGTAATCAAATAACATTTTGGCATTTTTTCCACAGAAAATATCAAAAGGAAGTGTGAAAATGATCTAAAGGAAAATAATGCATTTCTCAATTTTTAACCCCCATACATAGGAATCATATAAATAGTTCTTATTCTTTAATTCTGAAACTTAGTTGCCATTCCCACAAATTTTTGAAAAGATTTTACTTGGAAAGAAAACTGAAAAGCCACTGAAAATATTTTAACTGTTTTGTGTTTTTTTTTAAATCCTACAATAAGCAACATTATGATGTTAATTGCAAATCTCAGTAAAGCTGCACCAGCAGAATGGCCAACCTGTCTCAAATACTTGTCATTACAGACTCAGCTGGCACTTCTTTCTCAAAGTAGTCAGTAAAGTGCTGTCTTTGTTGTATTAAACTCCCACACAAAGGTATTTCTATATGACCATAGGTCTCTTTAGATACATTTTCTACTGAGACCAGGGTAGAAAAGCTCTACTGGTTCACAGCCATAAAGCACAATAATTCAAGTCTGGAATACAGGGTGGCTTCCTGGCCTAAGTACTCTTCGACATAACTCCTTTAAAGACCTTTTTTATTTCTTTTAGGCCAGTTCTGCCCTTGCAGTACCGTCCATTATAAAACCTGACAACACGATATGGACAGTCCTGAAAACTAAAACCAAGTTGTGTTACCTTTTAAATAGGTAGCAATACACTCCAATTTATATTTTATATTTTTTTCTGAATACACTAATGAATTCATCACTTCTCAAGACAGCAAGGACAACTGAAAATTATTGCATGGTATTGCTTGCTTTATAGTAAAATTTGGAGAGACATTCAAGGTTTTCGACACAATAATTTCTGCTGTACGTTCGTAAGTGCAAATGTTTGTCATCCTGAACGTTAAGCTTGCAAATACACACGTAATTCTTCAAAGAGGGAAAAACAACACTTCAAAAATAGGTAGTGTAATTATTGGAGATATGAATTTATTTACAGGAATTGACCTTTGTACTGATGGTGCGTAAATCAAAGACCGAGCCAGTGCTGATCACTCTGAAAACACAGACTGCAAAGTACCCAGGGTGCTTTTGCTAACCATCTAAAATGAAAAACATCTCCATTGCTGACTGATGCTATCAAAAATTACACTGAGCTTGACAAAGTCAAGTAAACAAGCTAAGTAACTGAGTAATGCACTTGCAGCAGGTCTATCTGCTGCTCCAGGAAACTGTCTGTCAACGTGACACATAATAGAGATGGTTACAGCCCACACAGGGTAACAAACAGCCCAGAGATCTGACACAATACTGCCTCTGTAATTAGTATTATCCTAGTGATATATGCTATGAATGTGCAGCAGTTTGATTGAACTTTGGTGCAGACACAGCCTTCTTTCTCAGCTCAATTATTTTTCTTTGGCACATATTTCATATCAAACCAAGATGTAGTTTGTAGGCTTTCTAGCAGTCTATTCGTACAGACTAATTTAATATAGATCACTTCATGTAGAGATAAACCCCGGCTTGGGGAAGAAAAATATGTAAAGGAAGAAAAATATGTAAAGGAAGAAAAATATGTAAAGGAAGAAAAATATGTAAAGGAAGAAAAATATGTAAAGGAAGAAAAATAGCAAACGAAAGTGACTTTATTTAAGGACAGATGAGTTTCTCAAGATAACTAAGTCTTCAAAAAGGAAATGAAAAATAGTAGTAGTGATAGAGATTAACAGCTCATTTACTGTAAGCGTGCCCAAGGCTGAAGTAGAAGCCAGGTACAGGATTCCATGGATAAAAGGCAAATATTTTCCCCATCATTAAAGTACATTAAAAGCTTTCACATTAGAGTTTCCCATTCTTAACTAAAGAGATTAAAAAAAACCAGGCTAGTTCTGTTTCCTGCCTACCAGAAAGTGAGCGAATAAATGAAAAGTTACTGGATTCAAAATGAACCTTCTCTTCACTCACTAACAGAAGAACATTTCTGTGTCACCAACAGACTGCACACAAATCAGTTTTGTCCTCAACTACAGCCTTTTTCTACTCCATCTTCAACCAGAATCCAGGTATTTTGAACAGTAAGATTCCCTGCCTCCTTTAAGTTGTTGTAACTTCTAGAGTTAAATGGCAGCCAAAGGAGGCTTCACATTACACTCCCTCCAAAATCTTCCTATGCATTACAAACCCTCAACGTGGAACTGCAGAGATTTGGCCTCTGCTCCAGTAATGAACAAGTTCAGGTGCCCACAATCACACCATAAAGCCAACTTTCCCCAGGACATACGTAGTATGAAGTGCAGAGACTTTTATTGGCTGACAAGTCTTATTTCACACCACCACTAATCCTTACCCCAGAAAAAAGCTGCAAGAGAAACAGTAATGCTCTGCCTAGGAACCTCTGGTTATGAATTAGCTCAAAATTATTACTACTATTTTGCTAAACAAAATGGCAAAGCAGGCCCAGAAAGCATTTGTGTAATTTGACCATCTTAACAATCACCACTGGAATTCATGAACAGTATTTAGACAAAAGCTTACTAAATTACCAAAAAAAAAAAAAAAAAATCATCCTACCTTATATTCTGTTGCTGTCACAAAGAAACAATTATCTTCCCACCACCAAAAAGCCTACTTCACCCCACTGTAACAAAGAACAACATCTGCCAGCACTAACTTTATTTCGACCCATAAAAAGTACTTTCCAGTATATTTTGGATAAAGTCCTCTTTCATAAAGAGCGCTTTTTTACCCCCAATTAGCCCTAGTATAGCACTACTCCTTCCCAATTCTTATTGGAGAAGCTCTCTCAATTCCAAGCACATCTTGAACTTCCTCAAGAAAGTGAAACCTGTACCATTCCCAATCAGGGCCTTAAAAAATACAGCTGCAAAGCCTGCCATAACTTTTTATAGTGGCCATATTACTTCTTTTATAGATTATATTGTAAATCTAAGATACAAAAATAAAATGCACAGGCTCATAAAAGATCTTTATTGCATGCAGCAATTGAAAATACATTTTGTAGTTTATTTTTTAAGGTCGAGTTTCTCTCTGTATAAAATAGTAGCTTTGGAAAAAATGCCTAAATAATTTTGTGCAGAATTTTTATTTCAAGTCAGATGCACACAAAATCTATATAATGCACAAACATATGTTTAATTAAACAAACAAATTAGAAGCAAAATGCTAGTATGTATCTGATTTAGAAGATCAACACAAGAAACGTAGGGTATGTTAAACAACTTATTACTTCAAACAATTGAATATATATGAACACTGACATACTTTAATATTCCATTGAACTGTTTCCCTTGTAATCAAAAAAACCAAGGCCACACGTTCCGAAGTCTGACGCTCTGCTATCCTCACAGAAGTGCCTACCTGTGATTATTTATTACCACTGTGCACATGTATTTCAGATTCAATTTCCACTCACCAACCAGAAGAATCTCCAATACCTCTGTAGTGGGAACAATCAGATGCAAATAATCATCAGGCATTAGACACACTAAGACATATATCTCAACAAATCATCTTAGCCTAAGTAATACCCTTCAAGGGAAGTAATTATTATCTCTCCCAATCATTTAAAGACAGAAACACAAATAATTAAGGTCAGGAATAAAGAGATCATTACTTTTAAGGTACCTTTGTGTGCATCAGGTCTCAGCCCCGATATGATGACCGAAGTCAGGGCCAACACCAAGTACCATCAGGAGCAACCCCCTGCCTGCTTTTGGAGGGCAAGAAGTTACTGAATTCAAAAAAAAACATAAATCCTTGAAAATAACAGATGCAAAACCATTTTACCTAGCTTGGATAGATCTGTTAAAAAGATTTTTCTTGGCTTTTTGTGGGTAATGATCCTGTTTCCAGGCCAGGGGCAAGGCTGACCCCATGAGAGTCCTGGCCTTCCTCCCCTTCCCGAGCTCCCCTTCCCATGGCCACACCTGCCCCAGGATCCCTCATCCCGGGTTAAAGCCCCTGCGGCTGCAGGGCTGCCAAGTACCAAAAGCCTGAGATCCAGAAGAGAAGACAAATGATGGCTCATTAAGGACTAAAAGCACAGGTACAAACAGCATTATCAGAAAACAGATATAAGTTTAAGAGCTCCTAGAAAAGGGAGAGGAGGGGAGGATCGGGAAGAGGAACGGAGCCACGAGGGCCTGGCACCTTCTGCCGCCGGGCAGGGTGCTTCATTTTCTTACACAATCCCAGCTGGCAGATCTGACACAGCTGAGTGCCCACAGGCTGGGATAAAAAAAAAAAATTATCTGCTCTGTGCACATCAAGACACTTTTAAACAAAATCTGCTGAGTACGACTAGTGCATAACCAGCTACTTTGAACTGTTTCCTGCTCTTTTGGTGGTCTACGGCTTTACAAGATGCCATCAAGATGAATTACAGACAGAGACAATAACCAAAGTCTGGTGAATAGTTAATGTCTTCGGATGTAGACCACAGAACAAATCAAACTTTCTGCTCTCCACTTTAAAGATACCACACAGAGCCTCGTCCAGCCTTGCGTATCATCAACTCACTTTAACACAGGAACATTTCAAGTAAGTGTTTAAAACACAAAAGAAACACGAACCCAAAAACTTAAAAATGCACATTTCCTCATTTAAGTAAGATATGACCCAAGGAATCCATATTTCCCATGAAAGAAAAGCATATTAAAAGCTACTACTCTTTTCTGACAAGCTGTGCTTCAGAAGTTTCAACTGCAGTTCTATTCTGTCCCTTCTCCTGCTTCGCTTGGATTCACTAATTTCTGTACTGTGTGAATAACTACGTATTTCTTCAAGTCACAAATGTTACTTAGGAAGACAAAAAAGTGTGACCATTTATGCTGTGACTTCTCTTATTCTGTTCTTAATCGAAGAATAAATGACAATAATGAAACAAACTCCAGTGCTGATTTAAGTTCCCAGAGCAGTGCAAAAGCTAAATTACAACAGAATTAGCATTGTTTTTCCTACTGATTTACTTCATAGGCACAAAACTTCTTCAAGCTGTAACTGTGGACAGAGTAGCATGCATATATATATGTATATATATGACTTCTTAGAGACAGAATCCCTGCATCTGTGGTCATGGAATTACAGTACTAATTGGAACTTCTATATAGTATTAGTTGACTTGTAGCCTCAAGTTACCTTTTAATATTTGGTTTAATAGAACTATTAAGTCTCATGTATCCCAGGCTTTTCAAATTTGGAATAGTTTGTGCAATTTTCTGAGCCCATTCCAAATCTCCAACATTCTCTTTTGTGTATGTGTGTGGACTCAGCATTCCAACAGTGGTCTCACTAGATTACTCACCTGTACTTTACCTCTATTTGTATTTCCCAGAATACCTTGGAATAATCTTGTTAGACTATCTAATTTACAGCCTTTGGTCCCATAATGCAAACCTTCTGAACATACAACTTTCAGGTTCAGATACATGATGAAGCCTTTCAGTAAAGCATATACTTGCAAGGCAGTTCAGCTCAAATATGGAGAGTGGACTTAGCTTCACCACAACTTATCTGTTTTCTTATCTTGTTTATCTTATTTGTCTTATGTGCAAATCCTGCAAGTTGTGACTGATGATTATTGTGTAAATCCATTTTGAACTATGTACTTCTACTCTTTCCACCTCTCTCTATTAAACTAGTGGGTTTGTGCATGTGTGTTTAGAGAAAAGGGTCACTGCTTGACTCTTTCTACAAAGCAGTCAGATAATTTGAAGAAAAGTAAATCAGTTTTTCACCATTAGTTTACAATGCTCTTCCATGGACCAGCTCTCCTCACGCTCATCTAATCCTTTGTGAAGACTGGTTTAAATCAGGTTTCTTTTTTGTCCTAACTGAAGTCAGGAAAAGATTAAGCATACTTTCTCCTTTCGAGTAACAAAATGTTTAAATGATGACAGCACACTGAAGGAACAGAACCAGGGGCTGTAATTGCTAATTACTGCTCCCATTTTCCACCCTTTTTACTTTCAAGCTCTGCATCTATTCCCCGACACAGAGCAGAAATATGTGTGAGCTGCGATTCTCCCTCTAGAACAGGGAAAACTAATTGAGAGCCTGAAGGCTAAATCCGGCTCCACAAGATGGTTTTACTTGGATCCCACGATGGCCTAGAGCAACACTACGCATCAGGTACTGTGCTAAACAATTTGCTTAGCCCACAGGAGAGCTGGAAAGAAAGAAAAGGAGAGAGGACAAGTAGGGAGTGGGAGGAACAAAAGAGCCTGGGTGATGGCTGACGGGATAACAGGGGAATTTTAACCGTTCCAGCATTTCCCCACCTTCCCAAGATGCCCCCAGAGAGCATCTAATGTGGGGCAGGGTTGGAGCAGGCTGGGTCCTTCACAGGGTCTGCCCCCAAACTGGGCTAAGCCAGAGGGGGGGACCACAACCACACCAGGCTCTTGAGTCCACATGCCTTTTGCAATACGGTTTTAAGAAGCAGCTTTTGCTAAATGTACTAGATCATCCGAGCAGACTGTGGGTAAACTGCTGCTCCAAGAACCCCTACAAACTCAGGAGAGCAAGGCAGTACCATTCCTGCATGGGAGCTACAATCCTTCCAAAGGGAGGTCACACTGCTGGAGCAGAGATAGTCAGGATGTTCCTGGTCTAGGCACAAAATCCTCTTCTGTTTGCATCCTCTCTGTATTAAAACAAAAGGGCTGAGTTGGACTTTACAGGCTTTCCCTGAGCACAGGTGAAATGAAAATCAGTGACACTCATCTGTTCCTGCAGGAGCAGCCCTGACTCCAGCAGGAACACAGTAAATTAAAGTCAGAAAAACAAGTCTCTCTGTTTCCAGCATCTTGTACAGCACCTACATATTATTAGCGTTTATCCTTTTTGGCCTTCCCTCTGTGGACAACAGAGGGTTAAATACACAATCATCTTGATATATTCATCTGATCCATGAGCAGCTGGCAGGGAGAAAGAAAAAAAAAAATAAGGAGGCCCATAACCACAGGGAATCAACAATACAGGCTCTAGAGGAATAAATCCAGGGAAATGGAAAATTACAAGTTAGAGAACTCAATTTTTATCCCAGCACCACCCAAAAGGGCTAATTTTTGGAACATTTCAAAGGGTTTCCAAAGTTATTTGCAATTAGTGCTAAAAATAGCTACGAAAAATTTCAAATAGTCCTTAAAAGAGAGTGATGAAGAGCAGTCTTGTGAGGAACAAATAGAACAACGAGAATTCCCAATCTCTCCAGAGCTGACAGACATTCTTGTGACCCTGAGAGCAAAATTTAATTTCTTCCTGCCTCAGCTTTTCTGTCTAGAGAACAGCAACAGCAAGACCACCTTCCTTTCCAAATACAGACACATTAAACCGTCCATAAAATGCTTTTAAGAACTTTATTTGAAATACCTCCTTATAAATAGAGGAGTGAGGACTTCTCAGGGTATTCTTGCAAAGGGAAATACTCCAAAACAATGCTAAGGTGCTGGAATTGAAGTATGCATTCATTCTCTTTCCTCTGTACACAGGCAATATTTAGTAAAGTGAGCTGACCATTATGACTTTTTTTCATTTTTGGAAAATATTGTGACTATTTTGGGTATAAAAACCTAATTACTTCAGTTAGCATGTTAAAATGAAGTAATTCAGAGTGCTTCCCATTACACCTTTTATTAATACCAAAGGATTGCTTCAGCCCACTAAGAGTGAAAAAGCTATATATTAAGGAGATTTTGTATTATATTTTATTAGCTAATTTCATGATGGCAGTTTTGAATACTTCATTGTCTGCTCCTTCAACAATTATTCATATAAGTCTAGTAGATCTTACTTTATAAGGAAGCTTTGCCATCACATCAAGTATTTTGCCAAAAATGCTGCTTGATGCCTATTTATTAAAGGACAGACCTTTCCATTGTATTTAGTGTTTATTCAGAAAGTGGTACATAGGAAAGTTTTCATATATTTTGAGGAAAATCTGACCTGGTAATAAACCAAAACCATAGTTATTAGAAGGAGCAATCGAGAAGAAGACACCATTTAAAAAAATAACTCAGTTAAGTCACATTATCAGTGGAGCCTTTCCTGTTTTAAAAGCTCACCAGAGACTACACCAAAGAACCTATTCCACTAATAAAACTGGAGCCAAACAAATTATCTTCAGATAAAGATGTCTACAAGAGAGACTAGCTAGTGTCTGATGAAAAATTTAAGAACAGCATGGTATTCAAGGAATCTGCTTAATTATTCCCATCTTACTCTTGCAGAATTTTTAGTTTACATATTTTGTAAGGTCAGGTTTGGTTCTTTTTTGACACCAGCAAAAAACCTGCAGGTTTTTACTAAATAGTCTATCAGTAGCATAATTGTTGAGTAAGGATAAGGCTTTAAGCTGAACACCAGACTTCTAACATTAACAGTTTCTGCCAAGAAAGCATTTACTAAGAGGAATTAGGGAACAAAAGCAACCAAGAATGCCTTTGCATCTGGAAATGGTTACAGAAACCAAAATGGTAACTCACATAACCCTAAGACTCTTTTTTTTTTCTTTTAAAAACAAGTGTTAGGAAAAAATATGACACTTTTTCCTCTTTTTTCCCCTTAAACTGGAATACTTCTAAGCTGTAAATGAATAAAAACCCCTTTTTTTGGTTTTTTTTTCCTCACTTTATTATGAACTTCTGAAACTGAATTATAGCATGTATATAGGTAAAAAATTAAATGCCAGCCTAGTCAGCTGTAACCCACAGCTCCCCTCTCCAATCACTTTTGATAGCACGGAAGCACAAAGAAGCCCAGTTTAGAGAGTCCACATGTGTTTAATCTTTGATTAATTGAACAAAAACTAAGAGCCTCCAGACATATTTCTTTTAATCACGGGCAAGATACCTTTTCAGTTGCTTTGCTCATAGGAGAGAGTCAGCAGATGTCTGTCTGGTCTAAAGGGAATTTCTCTTTCTCTGGAGAAAACAGTTTTAAATAGGAGAGGAACAAATAGGAGAGACATATGCTGACTAGGCACTGCTTAACAGATGACGTAGAGAAGCATCTACTACCTCAGGGAGTGGAACTGGGCAGTTTTCAAATTAAATTTCTTTCAAATTCAAAGCAATCAGCTGAAATCAATTTACATACAGGACGCAAGTCAAGTCAGACAGTTCTCATCAAAACAGCTCACAGACACAAAGATGCAAATCTGTCTTTGTCAGCAGTATGATCTTAAAGGAAGGTTTTAACAGGATGACAGTAAAAAGAAAAATAAAAACCGATTTCTTCACAATTTTCAACACAGCTGATACTTTTGTTCTCTGGGGAATGATGATTCAAAATATTTCATCAATATGGAGTATTTGCCAAATATTCTAAATTCATACACAAAATGAATTGGCACAATGCAAATTTATCTCCAAATTTTAAGTCAGAATCAAGCCTCTCAGTTCTTCAGATAAACATGTTTTAAAATGTAGTACTGGGGGAAAAAGCATAAGAACCAATGCATGAGGATTACTAGCCAGCATTTTATTTGCCTGACTTTATTCTTCTGCCTACAGGCATATGTCCTATATCATCATCTAGGAAATGTAAAGACTTATAAAAAATAGGAATGATCTTCATCTAGTTCTACCAAGATGTCTTGGGGGATGGTGGAGGAGGGGTGCCTGTGGTGGAAGAAAGATCAAGAGTCTAAAGCAGAAATGGAGGAAAAATATAATAGATATCTATTGGTTGAAAACAGCATATAAAGACTTCCTTGGACCAGAGGAAGCTCACCAAAGGAGAGTTCTTCCTCTCAGGAAGGAGACAGCCAATGGTCCCAATTCATGTAATAACTTCCACCAAGGTGTGATAACTTCCACCAAGGTGCTCCCTCTGAACTCTGCTTGAGGCTCTGTCGCATGGGAAGGGAAGAAGAATATACAGCAGGGACTGAAAACAGACTGCAGTATGAAAACCTCCTTTTCCTCCTTCATACAATTAGGATACCTGCCTTTATTCCTATTTATAGTCGATGTTATCAGCCTGAATTGTCTTCCACAGGGTTTTAAACAGCAACAGCAAAACTAAGGAGAACTTTGGTATCAATTCACTACGTTAGTTGGATTCAGCAGCATGACAAACATCTGTCTCAGGCTCATGTTTGGAAAGGTAGGGTCCTGCAAACTGAACAATTTTAATTCTACTTTTTTCTCTGAAACTAGTGACAGATAACCCTAAGTCTGCAAGGAATATATTTCACCTTATTTTAAGAACTGACTTCCTCAGCTTTTTACCCATCAAAGCTGCCATTCCACAAAAGGACTGCCACCACATTGCTTGATTTACATATTTGCTGAGCTGCACAGCAATTTCTGGCAAGACTATAACATGTCTGATTTTGCTTAATCATCCATCCCAGCATGGCCACTGTAACATCGTAAATTACTCATCAGCTGAAGAATAAATCAGTATACTCACATTATCACAACCAATCAAGAACTCTATTCCTAAATTCCTCTGTTGTACATAGTTTCTGGGAAGACACAGATAAGTAAGAACAGCTTTCTTGGTCCAGACAGAGTGTTCATGTAGCCTATTATTTTGCCCTGACCTTGGCAGGATTAGATAACTGCGTTGAACAGGAATCTGTCATTTGTGTGCTCTGTTTTCACAGTAGTCCTGACTGTAGTGTATCAGCACTTAGAAAAAGTTTTCATTTGTTGTTTCAGTATCACTGTTATTCACTAACACTGACCTGTGAACTGCTCTGAGCACAGAATTAGCTTTAATGCTCAGATATGTTGACATATATCCTCAATAAAAGTCCTCTCAGCCTGCTTCCAAAATACAGCAAATCTTAGCACTTCAGATGCAGTCTGAAAGACGCCTCCAAGCATCTCCACAGAACCACCAAAATCCTGAAACACTAATCTTACAACTGCAGACTATACAATCTCCTGCTTCTTAAGAACTAATCCTATATATTTCCAAATATGTACAAGCTGCATTTTAGATAACACACACGAAAATTTCCTTTAATAACAGACTTAGAAATAACTGCAAAATGAAGTTCTGCCATACCAAAGTACCAAGTGGAATCATACTTAATTATGGCATTTCCAGTCAAGCCTCGGTGTTTTGGTTATCTGTAGGGATTTTTTTGTGTTTTAAATCTGTACACCATTGCATAAATGATGCATGAATGCATAAATTAACCTTGTAACCCCTTCTACAGTATGAACAGCCAGTAACTCTGATAAGGCACATTCCTTACTTTATTCATTTATTTCATGAGTGCAGGTAGAAGACTCAAAAAAGAAAGACCTTTTGTGATACCTTAACACCAACCACATACTTGAAACAAAGCCCTCACTTTTGTGAGACTTTGCCAAATAAAATTGTAAGCAACATAAACAGCACGTGTTTGCCATACACAGGGGTGCCTCAAATGATGGAAATTCTGATATGCATCCAAAATGTTTTATTCATTGTCATGCAACTGAAGAAGGGAGTAACTTGTTGTTTGCCTCATTCTCTTAACATGCCAATGATTGCACATAAGGTGTAATTTAAAACATAGAACATTTATACAAATCAAGTCATTTGAATTTTAACAGTATTGCATATCTTGCAGCTAATAATACAAACAATAACTCAGAGAGAGACCATATCTTGCCTAAAATTAATGGAGAGTGAGAAGCAATTTTGCAAATAATTGAGCAGCTCATATTCTGCATAACACAGGAAAATGAAGTACAGGAAAGTCATCACTGATCTTCAGATTCTACAGCAACCTTTTCTTCATCTGCCAGAGGAATTTCAGAACAACAGGGGATATTTCATTTTATCAACAATAAGTAACGAGGCTGATGAAACAACCTTCTCCACAGGATAGCTGAATCTACTCCTTGTAATTCAAAGGAACTGGAAGTGTTTTTAACCATAAGACACATACACTGACTGTATGTCACTTTTATACCTTTTAAATAATTTTAAACCTGCAAAAAAAGCATTTGTAGAGCTAGAACAGTCTCTAGTATCTACTGAAGATTCTGTTACAACGATGACAATGCTCCATGGGAAAGAATCATGCCAAATTCCCTGGTCACAAATATAACCCTCCTCTGCAAACTTACTATGACAAGGCAAAGGGTGAGGGAAAAGAAAAGGGAAGTGTCTAATTCAGTGAGGAACTTCGGATTTCCTATCTTTGGTAACCAATACCACTATGCTTAAGAGGGAGAGCACCTGAGTGTGCACACACACACACATATGTAGTAATACGAGAGTAAGTTTCAAAGAAATCAGTTTTTAGTTTCTCCACATTTTCTCATTCACTCTGAAGTCTCATTAGGACAACCAGCTTTCTTAGCAGTAGCATTTAGTGGGATTTTCTAGCAGTAGTAACAAATTGCTTCAGTTCTCCAGTTAGCACAAACTTGGTCAGTAAGGCAAACAGAAAATCTAAAGAGTAAAATAAGACTCTATGCATCTTCAAAAATTAGGCAGGGGGGCATTCAAACTCTCAGTTTTCTTCAACTGACTGTAATGGCTGAGCAAGTAATACAACAAACTTGTGAAGCAGCTAAAACAGTTGTTTGTGTTTTCCTTAAGCAGATACCTACATTATAAAAAGGAGCACACCTGTGTGCAACTTTGACCTAACTGCAAAGAAATTTTTCCTAAATTATGCTACATTTTTGGTAAAATATGCTTCAGAGGCAGTTTCTAGTAATCCAGACTCACTATGCAGCTGCAACAAGCATTGAAAGAGTCAGGTTCAAGGTAAACCTATCACTGATAAATGGTAGGTTTCAAGATGTACTAGCAACAGCACTCCTGCCAAAAGTTACCCTAGAACTTTGGTGGCAAAAGAGAAATAAGTTTGTCTCAGGGAAATATTATTTGAAATAAAGATTTGCCAAGTCACTGACCAGCAAACACGACCAGCTTCATTTTTATTTGACTTTTTCTAATGTCCTGAAAAAACTGTAGAGTAGAGAAAGGAAGATGAATATACCCCTGCAGCTTATTGTTGCTGCTCTTGACATGAACAGGCTCCTACAAACTGCTACATAACAGACACCCACAAGATCCAGAGATACAATTTTCCTCAAAAAGGAGTAACTGGAAGAAAAAAAAGAAAAAAAAAAAAAGAAAAAGCACTTGAATCAAACTATCACACACCAGTAACCGAATTTGTTCTTAATTGGGTGCATCCATTCACCAGACAAGCCCGAGAGATTCAAACCTATGAAGCAGCTGCAGCCACCTTCCAGTCTGCTAATGCACTTCTTCAAAACTGCTTTTATTGCTCTACTCAGAAAAATGACTTTGTTTTCCAAATGTTTATGTGATAGCCAAAACAGTCTTCAGCCCTTACTCTGAGGATAAAAGCATGGTTCCACTTTCTTCTCCCACCTGTAAAAGCTGACATTTATGGAGAGAATTACCCAGTTTTCATTTTGACAAGGACATGCCCTTTTCACGTTCTTCAGGACCTTTCACCACTGGGGAACGTGTCACTGGTAGGCAGTAATCCAAAACCAGTTACATTCCTCAGAAACAAAACATGGAGCTGATTTAAGTAGGTCTCCAGTGATCAAAAGGCTGAGTTCAGGAAGTCAGGGAGAGGGAGGGAAATGGACTTGTAGCAGCCTCAGCCTGGAGGACACTACAGCCCCGTTATCTGATCATCCCATCACACACCCTTCTGGGCTGCACTTTCCAAACTTCATTCATCTGCAAACTGACTTTGAACACACACACAGAGAGCCTCCATTTCAAAAGTTTTGTGGGAATGGCATTTCAAGTATAGATGAAATCAGTCCACAAAAAAAATAAATAAATAAATCCCCCAATTAAACATTTCACTGACTTGTAATTCGCCTTTCTGCTGAGTTCCTGCTTATGCAAATTTATCTCCTTCCCATTTATGAAGATCCTACAGATCTATATTACAGAGAAAACGTCATGTAATTTTAAATTACAAAGCTTCTTTGCACAGGGCTGTGTAACAGAGAATAGTTTTACCAGTCTCTAAAGTCCCTGAAACATTTTAATTCCTGAAATATCAAGTGGCTAGTTATTTGATTAGGGAAAGTTACAGTCCCTGAAACATAATCAAACAGAATATGTTCATGGGGGTTCAAGTATATGTTTTGTTGATTTAATATACCACTCTTCACCAGCCAAAGGATCATCTTGTTTTTAAGGGTTTTTCTGGGGATGGGGCATGGTTTCAAAGAAATAATCCCAGAAACTTAAGGAAATGCAGCTGCACAAATATTTTTATATCAAATAAAATAACATTATGGAAAAGATGTAACAAATCCCCAATGCTATGAGCAGACACATGGCATCTTCAAACATTTTGGAAAGGGATACAAAAGGCAGAGATGGAATAAGAGACTTACTTAATTCAATTTGCTGATAATAAATTGTATTTAGGTCGTGTTCAAAGGTATTAACTAAGGACTAACACTATCATTACTGAAATATATATCAATAGGAGAAAAAGCAGCATCCTTTGGAGTAAATGACATGCAAATGTCAGTCAAGTCACCAAAGAGAGGTCAAGGACTAGAAGGTAACAAAGCAGAGGGAAAACTATCTGCAATTCTATGATTTATGATTTTAGTCTCTCCCCCCTTGTGGCAATCAAATCTGTTTTAAAAGTCCTTTAAAATAGACAGGTATTAAAAAAAGATAAAACAGCTTCTAACACAACACACTTTTGAAATCCCACTACATTTTACTCCTTTGCAACTGTGGAATCTATGCACAGTGTATCTAAGGAAGATGTCCACCTGATTACATGATTCTCTCTGTGGATTATCTCAAAGATGAGCACTGGAACTCTTAAAAAAAAATATAAACATGAACTGCATGGAGGAGTAACAGACCTGAAAATTTACTTTTAGTATTAAACTGAATCTGAAGACAAGTCTACAACATCCATTGAACAGTGAAGGAATTTCATCTAACTGAAGGTGTTACTAAATGAGGTGATGGAAGAGAAGTGATAAATTCCCTATCATGTTATGAAACAAACTGGTGCAGACAAGAGCTGCCTCTTCCAGCAAGAGTTAACAGCTACAGTGCAAAACATGCTGCTGTTTCCTATGTTTCACAAAAGGGTTTTGGTTAAAATTTCAGCATCAAAGCATAAAAACAAGTACTCTGAACCATCTTCTGTACTTCATGGAAAGTAGAAACCAAATAAAGGCAATTTTCCCCTGTAAACACACAAAAATTAAACTATAACATAAGGATTTCTAAAACAGCAATTGTGGATGACTACATGTATACAAATGTAAATGCTGTGCTGCTCAGCCCAGGTGTACTGAGAAGTTAATCAAAACAGTTTGCCGATTTGCAGCAATCCGCTGTGAATGCACCTACAGCTCATAATGACAAGAGCATTACAGCTACAGTGCAGAGCTTTTTAATTTAATGCAAATTTATTCCACCAGCCTTCAACTCTTTCCTTGTTCCTCACCTCTTCTGTGCTATTTAAAGTGGTTCGGTGCTTTTGCATTGTCACATCACTACCTTTTTTACCAAAATACTAACCTTTTCTGTCAAAATTCTTTGTCTATGATCTCCTGGTATACAATTAAAACTGTATGCCATTATACCTACAAATCTTATTTCCAAATATAGAGTGTGGTTTTTTTCTTGCCCTTATAGCATTCTTGGTGGTTATTTTCTGACACTAGCTCTCGATACGAGGGCTCGTGAGATCCATTTTGAGATGGCTTAAGAATTTAATGCTACATTATTGTTAATTGGTGTATGTTTAAATGCTTTTAAAAAGAATTCTTTTTTTTTTTGGTCTCGAGTGTTGACAGAGGCTCTTAAAAAAATTTGTGGTGATATCAATATTTTGCATTCAAGCCCTGTCAGACTCTCTGTTATAATCACATGAAGACGACTTGAGATAGGGGTGACAAACACATTTAGCAACTGTGTACCAGTTCATTGATGCCACAGTGCACCAACCACTGAAGTCCACCTCAGGTTTCTGGGTTCTGATGAAAAGTTGTGGAAGACACAGAAACACTACAAGCATTTCAAAGATTACTTCAAGTTACATCCCAAACCAAAAGACCATGGAACAAGCACAGAGCGTTAAAACTCATTTTAAGAATCAACGAGAAGTGTGGTAAATGAAACAACAGCATTAGATAAAAATCAAAATCTCATAAACATTAATGCCCACTTAAAATTACACCTCCGAGATACAAGATATAATGTTTGGAAGTAACCAATCAGCACCTGATTTAAACAGGTTATACATTTACTGGACAAGCATACTTTCAGCTACCCAGACACTGATTACTTTTATCGCTAAAAGTGGTTAACAAGGAAACAGCATGGTCATAGATCTTAATCTTAATATGTATCTACTCTACTAAAGGTGAAGCTTGAGATCCTTCTGGTATAATTATGAAAGTCCTTGGGGTTTGTCTTGAATGTGAGAAACACTAGGAAAAGGGCTCACGTAAATTCACAAATTTATCGTTTATTTCCTTTGCCTCATGTGAGAATTATGAAAACCTAGCCCTTCTTCTAAAGTTATATACAGACAGTGGTGCTTAACTTATCTAAAAGATAGGAGCCTCATCAGAGCTAGATAGCAACATGATTCATTTAGTCAGCAGAGATCAGTGTTTTCCGAGTGACTCACCCAGGTCTGTGCTAGCTCTTCAACATGTCACCAGATGAATTGTTACACATTACAAAGGAGGCCTATCAAAGCAACTTAAAAATAGATACCTAACTCTGAATTGTGAGGCTTCCTCTCATACTTTAGTACCCCAAAACTGATATTTTTTGACCTACACTTGGCCCTCCGTATGAATGCCTAAAACACTTAAATGCACACTCTCTTCCTCTAAAGGAAAAGTAGAGTTTAAAGGGTATACAGGAAGAGATAAGCATTACAAGGTGATGTGAAGATACTTGACTGCACCTTCCGCTGGCCAAATACTTAAAACTAGAGAGATAATTTGTGGGCCAGCTCTTTTAGAGAAAAAAAAAATTCATTTTGTGTTTCTGAATCTGCCATCCTTCTTTCTAATGTTTATTTGTGCAAGAAAAATTCCAAACGTACCCTTTTTGGACAAAATCCTGGCTATCCTGCCTCCTATTACACATTACAGTTTGCATGGTTATCTGGAGAGGAAAAAACATCTATAAACTGAAATTAAGTATACGAAATCTAACAAACATTAAGCAATCATAACTGCATGGAAGTATAAAAGTAGCGAGAACGCACAAAACCATCTGAATTTCTGCAGTGATATGACACATCTTCTGACTCTTTTTCCACTTTCCTACCTCTGTATAAATAATAATTAACCGTGTAATTCCTTCATTGCTTTTAAGTCGCTGCCTCAGAGGCAGCTCACACTTATTTTTATCTTCGAATAACATCAAAGCAAGCGGCTGCTACCAAAGAGTGGTGAGGGAAAAAAAAAGAACCAACAAAAAAAAAAAAAAGGACTTACTTGCCACCTCCAGTGATGCATTATGACTTACAGCTTCCCCGAGGTAATTCCTTGCCACACACACATAGACCCCTTCATCCGGCCGGCTCTTGCGCCCGTGGACGATGCGCAGGAAGAACAGAGAGCCGCTGGGCAGCAGCATGCGGTGGGAGCGAGGGTCATCCTTGTCCGTCTCCACTCTCTCGCCCCCCTTGTACCACTCGATGGTGGGGGTCGGCCTGCCCTCCGCTTTGCAGTTTAAAGTGGCCGGTTCTCCTTTGGAAACGATGAGATCGGAAGGGTGTTCGACGATTCGAGGCGGGAAATCCTCTTGTCGAAGACGAGAACCTGCAAAACAAACAAACAGACAAATAAGCAGAGTTTTCTCAGGAAATTGCTGCCAGCTACGGTCACGGTACTTTTGCAAAACAACTACTTAACCATCACCACGTAGAGCAGCATTTATTAAGACGAGCTATTAACATCCTGAAGTGAACAAAAGAAAACCTTAAAGCACTTCATCACGCGCGAGGTTCTCCCAAGTGAATATGTCCAAAAGCATTTTTCAACAGGGGACCTATATTAGTGAAGTTGATGCCTCAGAGTCCTTTGATTTTTTTGATTTTTCTAATTGTTATAAGTTTTATAAGTAGTTATGTAGAAAATGCAGGTTTTACAAGCAGCTGCATTTATTCCCTTACCCTTAGCACAGCAGACACACATTCCCCAACCCTCTCACCCCAATTCCCCATATCAATTCTCCTAAATTCCATTAGAATGTTTAGTCTCTCTCCAAGGTAAGTCGCCTTCTGTCTGAGAACATCTAATCCACAGCCTGAACTGCAGGGTACAGTCAAGAACCGGGTGACCTTTGTGCTCCAAGGAAGTTGAAGTGATGAAGAAAAGGGTCTCAAAAAGACCCCAGACACAATTCCCAAGGCGTGGGGCAGGAGGTGGACTGGAGCAAAAGCCAGTGGGTGGGAAAAAGCTGGGATTAGACGGACAGTATTATAAATTGTAACACCTGAGACAGACGGTTTGTAACCCCTACGCTTTAGAGGCACGATTAAATCCTTTTTTATTACCTTACCTCCATACCAAGTTGCCTCGGGTTTTTTTTTGCTCCCTGAGTTTTCTTTAGGCAACAAAGTAAACTGCCATATTCCTAAATCATATAAATTTCTTTATTTATCTATTCATGTATACAGATTTACACAGCCATGCATATGCATATCTAGAATTACGAAAAACTAGTCCTGCACATACTCTACAGACATCAGACCACCTCGACCAGCAAAACTGGTACTGCTCTAATCCATAACCCAAAGCCATAGTCAACCTCATTCGACCTTTTGGAAAGTCCATTAATTCATGCAATGTCTACAGAGTAACTCTACCACTTCCAGCACCCACAAAGTTGCTTTATTTTGCTTGTACTATTGTCTCTTTTTAGTCCCTTGTTAAGCAGTACCGTAAGAGGTACAAATGTACAGAGTGTCTGAGTGCTGGCTTATGCCTCAGGGTAAATCAGAGAACCATTTTACATTATAAAAATGTTATTGTCTCCAATCTAGAAAACTGATCCAATGTGAGAGGAGGGTATCCAGGATAAAAGAAAAGTTACAAGCAAACAAGATACTCTTCTAGAAAAGCATTCCATTTGAAACTAATTCAAAATGCAAGCTGATAAAAGCTGGCATGCAAAAAAACCCTATACTTGTCTGGATAGATATATAACACAGAAGTATATGACAAGCAATTCGGTGCCCAAGAATTCCAAATTGGGAATAAAGAGGTATCAAAATTTTAGAGTTTTAAACTGCTAAACTCAAATTCAAATTACTGTTCCCCTTATTTCTCTCTTTCTTGAAGCACAACTTTGCTATGGATACAATTAAGTCTCTTGGGTCACTAAATCCTGATTATTAAAATCTTGGATGCCAAGATTCTTTATTAACATTAATAACATGAGGTTTGAACAGCTGTGGGGCACCAAAAAGAAACGCAAGATCTATTCTTTGCAGGCTAATAGACCATAAATTGATATGGAAACAGGGAAAAGGGAGTCCCAGGGACTTCTGTTTTCAATATATGCTAAATATGTGCATGTAATATACACACACACACACGTTTCTAGATATATAAAATAAAAATATTCTCAAATGTACAAATTTTATTTCCTATTTTCTTCGCCTCAAGATAATCAATGCAAATTAAATGTTACACTAATCAGCTAGCACTAACCATCCATTCACAAATCTCTGGTAGCAGGGCTTGACTACACTGAAATATGTTAGCATTTTGCATGCAGTAAAAGAAGATAGTTTATATATAATGATCAATAATGCTCCTGTAAAGCTAACTCAAACAGCAATAAACCTAATCTTTAGGAAACATATGTAGTACTGTATTGCAAGATTATTTTGCTACCTAAAGCAAACAAGTAATTACATTTTACAATTACTTTTACCTCCAACATGCCTGAGACATGGAAACCAAGATATGGGTAGATGGAACAGAAGCCAGGAAGATCATGAACCCTTTTGCTGGCTACACAGCACTGCACAACCCAACCCTGCACATCACTCTAAAGCCAGATTTTGAGCTGGACCTTCAAGAGGTCCAGGCACAGGCCAAACCCAGTGAAAGAAGAAAAGAAAATGGTGTAAATCAGCACCAGTCTGTTGCAGCATCTAAAGAAACCTCTGATATACTTCCATGTGCTCTGAGAACACATCCCAGCCACCGCAAACTGCATTTGTGTCTACTCATCCTGAACTCTCACACAGCTTTTGTGAAAAGCCCTTCATTCAATATTTCTGCCCTCACAACTGGGCTGACCAATTTTAGATCTCTTTCCGAGGTAAAAATGCCTTGACAGAGATAAAAAAAGCTTATTTTGTTTATATTTTTACTCACTTCCTATGTACCTCGCAAGAAAAGGCACAGAAAGAAAGGATCACAGAGTTAAAAATCAATCCCTCTAAGTGACTCTGCAAATATAAAAAGCCAATTTCAATGTAAGATGTTTAAAGGCAGTTAAGAACTGCTTTAAAAAAACCAAAGCTTTCACATATGCTAGTATGTATGGTGTTTGCATTTTCACAGACAATGCTGGCCAACCAGCACACAGCATAGTACAAACCTCCTATTGTTTCTGTCAGCCTGGCCCAGACCACAAATAAATGAAATACCATTTTCAGATGTATTGTATGCACGTTTTCCACACTGACATTTAAGTGGCTTTACACTAACTTCAAGTACTGTACAGACTAAAAGTATAAAGACTGACCTCTAAACTTTGTTGAAAACTGAGACTCAAAACCATAAAGGGGTGAGGGGGGTGGAGAAATTCCTTCAGGATGGTCCAGGAATGCTCATATACATTTTATCTTTGCTGGCTAACATTGGAGGAGATAAATAACAGAAAGGTACATTACTTTTTTTTTTTTTTTTTTTTAATCCTAGCATTTTATAAAGTACCATTTCTCTAGCAAATTACATAAAACTGCTTAAAGCAGAAAGGGACAAAAGTTGTATGATTAGTTGACTGGCACCTAGTCAGCGTTAAACACAGATTTACTGACAACTGCCTGAAGGGTATAATGGCCTTGACAACCAAGTTATAATCTTTCTACACATCTACACTTTTTTCTTTTTTTTTTTTTAACCTTTCTTTTCTTTTAGCTAGTTATTTAAGCTGCATTTTCATTTTATTGAGAAGAAGCAGCTTCAATTATCAACATAAATCTTAGAGTGGGCACCAATCCTGTAATTTTCCTGTCAAAAATCCTTCCCAAGAGGATATTTGATAAAAAAAAAAAGTAGAAGCAGAACACCTATTACATGCTGGATCTGCCATTAAATATACAACAGAGCTGCTTTTCTGTCCCCTAAAGATGACAGCACCGGGTTAGAGGAAATAACCAACTTGTGTCCTTTGCCTTTATTATAATTCAAGTCTTTCATAAAAAGTCAATAGGATGCCACCAATTAAAGCATGCCATACTAATTATTTCATGTTGCTACTTTAAAGAACAATTATATGAAGTCATGTTTCCAGTTTCTTGGACTGTGCCACAACAATTTTTACAAGAATTCAGACACTGACACAAACAGATGTGCAGGTTCAAAGAAAACTTACATTAGATGAATAACAAACTCATAGAGGCAATATTTGCCTTTATTCCATCCCCTAAAACTTCCCGTTGGTAGCACATACAAACACAACTTATTGAAAAACAGTAAGGAATGAGTTCATGCAAAAGCTACTGATATTAAGGGTTCAAGCACTGTGCACCCCTTGTGTACAAACACCTTCTCCTTTAGGGGGGAAAACAAAAAAGTTGTGTCCTATTGGAACAAACTGCCTCAAATTTGATCCATGCAGCCTAAGGCAGTCAAAAATCAAAACCATATCTACAGTCGATCTAAACCTGAGCTCAGATGGATATGGAAAACCTCATTTCTCAAGATCTATATATCTAAATTGTAATTTATCACAATGCTTATAAAATACTCCATGACAGACTGTGTTTTTAGCCAAATTCCAAAGAGTCAGTACACTCCTGGCTCCATTTCTTTTCCATTTCACAGATATAGCCTTTAACACTGACTTTTTAACACAAGATCCCTCCTTTTTTTTTTCTCCTCTTAGTATTGAAAGGCTATGTAAGATCTGAGTAACTGGCTTAATTGCTGCCAAAGTTATTAGTAAAAATGTTAGCAAACAAAACCACAGGTTTAGAAGCAGTGTTGGGTGATCCTTGCAAACAACAGTACATAAGAACTTTCCCAATTCCCCAGTGTTTCCACCGTTAACTGGTTTCAGAAACTTTTCAGCAAGTGGGGGGAAATATTTTTGCTTTGAATATGTTGACTGGAAAGATGTCCTATAACTCTCTCCCCACAGTGGTTAGAAATCTTCTTCTAATCATCAGGTTAAATGTACCCTAAATCATAAACACCTTATTCTTTCTGGCTTCAATTGCCCTGCAGTTCAGATCTCTTCAAACACTCCTTGGAATTTTATCCCTTTGACATGCAGATTGCAACCTTTTCCTTTTTTACCATCCTCTTGGATTCTTCTGTGTTCTTGCTGCTGTTAGAAGTCAACAAACCAATTTCATCTGGTTTTCTCCCCTGTAAGATTCGCTCACCTTTTCCTTGTTTTAAATTCTACTTTGAGTTTATCCCTTTTTGAACATGGAAACCCAAGCAGACTTTCAATACTATTTCAAGCACACGCTACAAAATAATATCACATTATGCTACAGGGGAAAAACAATTAAAGGAAAAAATCAAAGTATTTTTCTGAAAGTGGCTTTTCTGCTTCAATGCCTGCAGCTAACCTAACCTACTGGGTTTGCCTGGTTGCACAGACAACAAATAATCTGCAAGGAAAAACAACAGAACAAGGAAGATCCACAGAGATTTTGTCCCATTGATTTTCTTTCTCTCAATTTCTCCATGTTTTTAACAATATATCTTTGTATACTACCCTTGTGCAGCTTCAATAAACATCTCATTTCCTGAGCTTTGTAGCCTACAAGAATACTGCATATTAAGAAGCAACTATTTTGACATTTCCGTTGCAGTTGTTGCAGCCTTCCCTTCGTAACCAAAACATGAAGCAATTAATAAAGACAGTAATGCTCTGCCTATTTAGATTTCCTCAGAATAGTCAATTGTGTCAGAACAGAAATGTCATTGTTTAATACTACTCTGACTTAAAACAAAAGAGTAAAAACTGCATTTAACTGATATTTCTGGAACACTGATTGGAGAATGACATGGATCACTGTGTCACTTTGGACTCAGGAAGTAGGTGTTTGACAGAGTTTTATTTACAACAGCTGGTCCTCTCTAACAGCTGAGCATTGAACATATATTCTAGAAAAATATAAAGTTACACTTTTTACCTAAATCTTACCATTGCTTTGCCCAGGCACAACTGTGAACATTCTATAATTACTTTAATAAGGATGCCACCTTTATGAACTCAACCATTCACCAGCAAGTGAGTGAGTATTTGTACACTAAGGAAAAAATGAATAGTTGGAACGTACCAGCATTGTCACATCAGCTGATTAATGCCCACACGGGACTACAGGTTTATTGAAATGCATTTCAAGAGACATTTAATGGTTCCAAATACTGATCTGGGAACAGGCCCAGTTCTTTTCAATAGATACCATAAAATGTGACAAGCAAGGCTCTCACCTTGGATCAGGAGAAGGTGCAATTTCCCTACGAGTTTCCAAGGAAGAGTAAATGCCCCATATCTTTTTCTCAGCACACACAAGTGAGCAAGATGTAACTGAAAAGCCCTGAACTCTAACTGATCAGTCCCATCATGAAACCACTGTGATGTTCCCTGAAAAAGAAGTTGTTCTTATTTCAGTTTACATCATCATATGAAGGAATTCTTTTGTTTCTCTCCTTTAATTGCTACTGTTCTGATCCTAATGAGAGATGAACTTATTAATAGATGTTCTTTTTAACTATTTCTTCTACTAAGGGACATTTTTAAAGTCGCACTTTAAATACGAAGTCTTAAATAAAATGCAGACCACGGCTTTTAAAATAAATTTGTAGGCACTCAGAAAACATTTTCCCCACTTAAAAAGACAGCAACAAAAAACACTTCAAGGTTAAGACACCATGAATTACATTTCTGTCACAGCTACCACACTATCAGGAGACGTCAGAAACCAATAATTTACTGTTCACTTACGGCTGGAAAAAACCCTAGAATAATGACAGAGCGCCTGGAGTTTTAAGCCACGTCTGTCTGTCTCTTTGAAATAAGAGATTAAATGGGAGCTGTACTAAAAATGCCTCAAATCCAGACTGATCTTTTGCCTGGCTCTTACACTGAGAGATTTACCCAAACACTGGAAGCTAAAGACATTCCATTTACACAATATTCATGACCTGGTCAACTGAACAGGAATTAGCTGGAGTATTGGCAATAAACTAAATAAACATGGGAGAAAAATAATTAAAAAAAAAAATCATATATCATATTGGTGTAAATGGTTTGTTTCTGTTCCTTATTATGCAGTAAGTCTGGACATACAGAAAAAAGCCATAAATTCCTAAGCAAAAAGTCTTCTGGAAAGATATATATTATCTTATAGTTATTTAAACACACTGCCTGGTGGGAATGGCGAAAAAAAAAAAAAGTCAGATACTGCATTGCACAGATATTAACACTGAGTCTCTGTTTTAATACCTAAAGACATATTTCCCAGGAGATGCTAAGAGATTCTCGCTCTCTGAAATAATCACTTTTAACAAAGAAGCTCGAAGTGGCAACAGTAATAGTCATGCTTTAGTTTCTTAATCCAAAATTAAATACAACTCTTCTAAATTGCCCTTGAACGAACCATTTATTTTCAAGAGATGTAGCTTTACAGTCAACCTTTGCTCCATGAACGCATGCTACTGGTTTGTCCAGCACTTAGCATAAATAAGTCCTGACCTGGTTATTCATTAAATTAGCTAGAATATAAATTTAAAATAATAATATTTATATTGCACTCTGTAAGAGGCTGACATTTACATAAAACCTCAGGCAGTAGTTAATGTTCCCAGTGTAAGAAACTGGTCACTTTTATTTTTTCGTTCCCTCAGTTCTGCTTTCTGGTAAGACATTTATCTCATCTAACTTTGGCAAGTACTGGAATAGTCTCAGAAGGCAGTACCTAGAGCACTGACTTTTGAAACCAAAACTCACTCAATAAAAACAACAGTATCCCACACTAAACTGGGAACGGTGTGGGAATAAGTTGGGAATACTATTTTCCCTTAGGGAAAACATTAATGAAATTACAGAAGCACTTTCATTAATAATGCAAAATCAACTCTGACCCAGTGAGCAATTGCACTACACTCAAAACCAAAAACAAACACAGTGGTAATAAAGCCTACTTTGTTACTCATTTTGTCTTTGAAATGGCTGCAGTAACACTGGGAGATATTTTTCACAGTGGGATGATACTGAGAAGAACTGCACAACAAGAAGTCTGAGAATGGTTGAGATGTATATGAAGGCCAGCTCATCTTTGGACATTTGGCATCCTGGCCTGTATCAGGAACAGTGTGGCCAACAGATCCAGGGAAGTGATTCTTCCCCTGGACTCAGCGCTGGTGAGGCCACACCTGGAGTGCTGTGTCCATTTCTGGGCCCTCAGTTCAGGGAGGATATTGAGGGGCTGGAGCAGATCCAGAGGAGCAACAAGGCTGAGGAAGGGACTGGAGCACAAGTCCTATGAGGAGAGGCTGAGGGAGCTGGGGCTGTTCAGCCTGGAGAAGAGGAGGCTCAGGGGAGACCTCCTCACTCTCTACAACTCCCTGACAGGAGGGGGGAACCAGGTGAGGGTTGGTCTCTTCTCCCAGGCAACTATCAGCAAGACAAGAGGACATGGTCTTAAGCTCTGCCAGGGGAGGTTTAGGTTGGATATTAGGAAGAAATTTTTTACAGAGAGGTTAATCAGACATTGGAATGGGCTGCCCAGGGAAGTGGGGGATTCTCCGTCCCTGGAGGTTTTTAAGATGAGACTGGATGTGGCATCAGTGCCATGGGCTGGGAACCACGGCAGGGTTGGATCAAGAGTTGGACTTGATGATCTCAGAGGTCCCTTCCAACCCAGCTGATTCTATGATGTGACAAGCTGACAATGAACACACCAAACTGCAGGAGGAGTGAAGCAGTGGGGTCAGAAAAACACTGCAGGAACACGAAGGCATTGTGAGAGCTGCACAGCCCCTGGAATGGCTGTTAAGAACGTAGGGGAAAGAGGGAGAAAGGATTATGGAAGAGCTGCAAATATTAAGCAGAACTCAAGTAAAAAAGAACTGCAAGACCACTAAAGAAAGAGATACTTGATTTACATTAAAGTGATAGGATTTGATGATAATTGGATAATTCTGTGGACACCAGAGCTGAAAAGATACCAAAAATAACCTCAGGTTAAACAGAGGAGTTGGGACACAGTAGGAAGATCTGAGACAGCTTAGCACAATCATTGCTGCCCTATCCTTCTTCTTCCCTGGCAGACTGTGTCCCCTACAAAGGCAGGCATGACAGCTCTGATCTGTTGTCAGCAGCTTGAGAAGAAAAGACAGAGGAAATGGGAAAGTGTTGGGACAGGGGCTGGTGTGAGTCACAGAAGAATTGTCATTTCCAGGGCTTGGTTTTCTATCGAGCAGAGAGAGAGACGGAGGATTAGGAATCAAAGAAGAGACAGCCAGGTTCTATCTTTGATCTTTGTCCTTGATCACGTTTTATGCCAGACAGGAAGGGTACTTCACTGGCTGTGAACCACTGCTTTGCCATTTGGGACAGGAAAACAGAACACGGAGAAAAACAGTGAAACTGCACCAAAACCAATGGAAAACTCTTAATTGCACTGCAGGAACCAAATGAACTTCCAGTTTAGTGACAATGCCCAAGACTCAAAATTATGTAGATACGTTACAGAAACTATTATTACACTAATATTTTTATGCTATATATATGCTATATATTTTATTTATATGTATTATGTGTTAATAAATCAGATGTCAGACATACTGACACAGAAAAATTTTACTTCATCTGCAAGTTTGTCTGTAATCAGTGTAAAAGATTTCAACTATTTGTGGCGTGATTACCGCACAGTAGGCTACTTTATTCCAAGGCTTATTCTATATGCACAAACAAATAAAACATAAAATATCCCTTTGGATGATCACATTCATAAAAATAGACCTAAAGATATACATGGGGTTTGGGTTATTTTTTTTTTTAAACCACGTAGTCACAAAAACAAATATAACACATTCTCTTTATAGGATTTTAGATGAGTTGCTTCCACCTCCTACCATGCTTAGGAACAGCAACTTCTAACTAATTTCCAGTTCCAGATTCAGCATGAGATCAAATTTGATGTTGATCAACTGCATGTTCAAATGTCTGAGATGCTGAGAGACGGGAAAGAGGATCCTCATTTCCACAGGGCTATTGGGAAGCCAGAGAAACAGCAATTCTCAATAGGCTCAGGAGTTTTCTCTTCTCAGCTGTATCAGGAACACTCCTCAACTCTCCAACTACACAAGCCCAGTATTAAAACAGTCAACAGCATACCCAGGCTGTGCTTGTACCAGTTTTGGTACATCTCATACAAATGATACTGTAAATTTTTTCTTGTTCCCAAAATTGATGTAAAGAGAAACACGTGAATTCAAAACACCTGTCCAAAATCCTGCTTTTTAAGATGTCTGTAAATTTGTTTCAGATGCAACGGTGAATGAAATATGAAAACTACCCTCCTGAATCTGAACATGAAGTATTTAAAGGAGAGGTATGTCAGCTCAGGAGTAAGTTTGATTTTAATTACTCAGTGCTCATAATTTAGACATTTTGAACAACTAAATAAAAAGAATCACTATTAAGTAATTGAGTTTCCTTATTCTTCTTGTATTTTATTGTAAGAAAATTTGTGAAAAAATCTGGAGTAAAACAGCTTTCTTTCACTCCATTTAAATCCATTTGACTTTTTGTACAACACTAAGTTTGGACAATCACAAAAAGGCCAGGCATTTTCAATTACAAGTTGTTACTGCAGTAACACAACACTGGCATGTTTTACTTGCATAAGGAAGAATGGAAATTTAAATCCAAATTAGCAGAAAAAAAAAAGTCAATGAGTTGTTTACAGTTACATAAAATGTTCAGATCAGTATCAATCAAAAAATTTCATAACAGTTTAAAAACTTTAAATCAAGCAATCCCTTCATTAAAAGCTGTCTATCCCTAACCTTTTTTCCAAAGCATACTTTTTTCTAAATATAAAGCTAAGTAAATGAGCATGAAAAGCATAAATGGTAACATGTTTTCAGGGGAAAGCAATAAATATCTCCTGTTGAGTTACTCTGAGTAACAATCAACATGATATTCACTGCAAGATGACTGAAGGTATTTTCCTGTTGCTACTTTTCACCGATAAAATGACAGGTCAAAACAGCAAACTTTCCCCTAAAATGAACTTCTACCTATCAATGCCATCAAAATAATCTTTCTCTGAGAAACACTCTACTGTTTTCCCTTTGACTGTGTTTGAATTTCTTGTCCCTCAACAGGCCAGGAAGTCGCAGAATCATTCAGGTTGCAAAAGACCTCTGAGATCAATCATCAAGTCTAACCTTTGACTGATCACCACCTTGTCAACTAGACCAGAGAGAGCACTGAGTGCCACACCCTGTCATCCTTGAACACCTCCAGGAATGGTGACTCCACCACCTCCCTGGGCAGCCCATTCCAGAGCTCGATAACCCTTTCAGTGAAGAAATTCCTGGAGAACCCTAATCTTGCTACAACCTCCTTTCAGGTAGCTGTAGAGAGCAATAAGGTCCCCCCCGAACCTCCTTTTCTCCAGGCTAAACACCCCCAGCTCCCTCAGCTGCTCCTCATAGGACTTACCCTCCAGACCCTTCCCCAGCTCCTCTGCCCTTCTCTGGACACACTCCAGCACCTCAATGTCTTTCTTGACTGACCACAGGACTTGAGGTGTGGCCTCACCAGTGCCCAGGGCAGGAGGATTTGGTTTTTGTTTCTTCAAACCTTTCCTGGATTCCAAACTCAAACTGAAAGTCAGAGATCTTGCACATGCCCAATTTGTTTTACAACTGTTTCTACTTATGCCTTTGCATAAAGCATAACTTTACACTGCTAACATTGAATCCAACTGCAGGTGTGTGGCATCACACATGGAAAGGCACATCCCAGGACATCCTTAAATGTGCCCAGAAGACTATCATGCACTGAGTTTTCTTCTCTGATGGATAACCATTATCATCTTGTGGTCTGATTTCCCAGAGCACAGCTGCTGAAAACCTTGTGAAAAATTATTGAAAACATCAACCAACATCTCTGCCACTCCTATACCTTCCCAACTGGATTTCAGTTCTGGTCGTAGTGAAAATGGTACCACAACCTGAACGCAATCACAATGAAACTTTTGTGGCTAAAAACAGGGCCTAGAGAAGTTCCAGTTCCCAGGCTTGTGTATTTACTCCTACATAAACCTTAAGTCATCTTGATAACCTACACTTATGCACCCAGAGTCCTCACACTTTGAGCTCTGAATCCTGTTAAAAGAAAAGCTCTCAGGGAGATGCCAAGAAACAAAGTCATGAGGGAATTGCTCAGCTCTCCTAAACCCCTCCTCTACTAATGCACACTGCAAAAGTTCTCAGTTATCCCAAAACCAAAGTAAGACCCATAGAGAGCTACTTTGAAGTGACTGTAGTAGGAAGCATCACCCTTTTACATGGTGGAGAAGCCCAAACAAGAAGCTCACTTAAGTTTCTCCATGATCTCACAGCTTCAGCCAACAAGCTGAATGTTATCCACAGGAAGAGTGAAAGGAAAGGCCACGGGACCTGCTGTGAGAGGCACTGCCCCAGCTCCCAGTTTGACACCCCCAAATGAAACATGTGGGTCTAAATGGAACTGAGAAAAGCACAAAGGGCTTTCATTTTTACTTTACAGTCTCTAAAAGATTGCTGAACTATCCTCTCAATTTTCTCAACAGCATGGCTTCTTGATAGAAGATTCTACACTACATAGACAGTTACATGCATATATATATATATATAGAATACAGTCAGCAACATGTCTTTTAGTTGTTTCTGTCTCATTTTACACTACAACACAATCCGTGAATAAAGAAAAAGCTCAAAGAACTAAAGCTATATTTAACATCTCTCTACATAAAATTAACAGGAGAAAAAGCACACCTTATCAAGTTGTTCTGATAAAAGAAACAGTAAAAAGCAATGTTAACAGATTATTTTCCTAAATATTCATACTGAATTCTTCAGAAAAATCTGTGGCTAATAGCCTAAGCATCCAGCAGACTGAAATGTATTAAAACATGTAAAAGAAAGCTTTTGAGATGTCCTATATGATAGGCACACTCAAGGAAGATATTTAAATAGCACCATTTTTCAGCAAGTTTTTGACTGCTTCAAGACAAAGTACTGAACCACAATTTTAAGGATAATTGTCTAAAGTCATTTATACTTTAAAGAAAACAAAATATTTGAAATGGCCTTTTTAAGGATTAGTAACAAATCCCTAGAGGAATGCAGCCCACCTCAGTCAATTTTAAACCTTAAAAGCAAATTCTGACATATCCAGAACATTAATGAAGACAATGTTTATACCTCACATAGCATGCTAAGTGTGAGAACTTTACAGATAAACAAAAATGCTGTCAACTGCCTACTGAAGCTTATAATAGAAATAAAAGTTCAAAAATGGCAGTAGCTTATGTTTGTTGATAAGACTTAAGGAATGAAGAACATTATTAGCAGTATGAGAAAAAGTTAAATATTCAATTATTTGATCAAATGAAAAAAGTCAGTCATCTATTTTTCATTATTTTAATTAATTTATAATTATTTTTTAATAGCTAGCTTAACAACTAGCTTTTTAATTACTATTATAAAGGGTTTTGGTGAAAGGATCAGTGCTTAGAGAGAAAGAGAGATCAATATTCAGAGGTCAAAAATGGAAAAAGGAAGGAGAAAGGAGACATAAGAGAAAGACACGGTGCTACACAACCATGAGGCTGAGTCAAAAGCAGAGATGAATATCAAAACCAAGCAAGGGAAGAGACATAGACCTCAAGAGCTCTGCAGACCTGCCCAAGAAATATAAAAAAACCAGCAAAAGTGAAAATTAGAAGAGCAGAACTGTACAATTTGAGAAGATTATAATGCATAATACAACATCACCATGGGCAAAGCAGGGAGAAGTTTGTGTGGTTTACACATATAAGTGCAAATGATGGTGAAGCCTTCAAAATTATTAAGGAGAATAGCTGTTTGAAAACAAGGGAAAGGAATCATTATTTTTATTATTACTTCTAGCAGCAATCACGTGACAGGGGAGGGGGTTCAACCACCAAAGAAAAATAGGTTATTGCCAGGAATTAATAAACCTTAGAGGAAGTTGTGCACCTAGAAATATTATCCATCTTTAAAAAAAAACAAAAACAAAAACCAAAAAAAACCAAAAAAAAAAACCAAAAAAAAAAAACCAAAAAAAAAAAAAAAACCAAAAAAAAACAAACTGGAAAAACAAAAAACAAACAAACAAAAGATAAACAAAAAAACCACTTTAGTAGTAGTTCTAGTAGAAGTCATTACTTCTCTGCCCATGGCTTATTTCACAAGTTAAAATACCTCCGCACAGAGAAGCAATTGGAAAAATAGCAGCAGCTACCTATAAAAATAGGCAGCTAGATTCAGACAATTCTACTAAGAATGCTCCATCAGCTGAGAAAAGCTACTATTCTCTAGCCTGTAAGACTCTAAGGTACGATTATATTATAAGAGTTTCCCTTTCAAGAAATTAAACTGTATTTTACAAGGATGTAGAAATGCTGATAAAAAAAAAGCTACTTATATTCATATAAAAAAAGAAATTTCATCTCATGTACAAGTACCTCAACTTCTACTGCTCAGGATATCATGGTAGTACTACTATGTAGGGAAACTACCTGTTCACTAAGCTGTAATAAATTGGAGAGGAAAATGCAAAGTGGACTACTTTTAATTCCCACCTCCATGTCCTGCCTCCCTCTCTCCCTCCTCCCTTGGTTACTCCATGCAGAGCTTACTGAGTCCCTGCTGCGAGGTGGAAGTTGGATGAGACCTCTACTGCCAACATGCAACATAAATCTCACTATAACATACACTGCTCCAGTTGCTCCATCCAGCTCTGGTACAGCTCAGGCAGACCATCAAACATGGTTTGAGAGGCAGGTAAAAGGAACTAAATGTTCTGTTTGTTTTCATCCTTGCAAAGGACTATCCACAGTTTTAAGCACCCTTTTTTCTACAATAGGGTTTTCAAGGCTAAACTACTGGGTTTGTATCATAAGCACAGCATAGTTTCTAAATGCTAAAAGGCAACCAGTATACAGACTTTTCCACTTTATGTAAAGAGCTGTTTGAAACAAAACCCTAAATTAAGGCTTCCTGAATAGGTTTAAAGCCTTCAGTGGGACTAATTAGACAGAACCACTAGGCCTTGAGGCTCACAGCTGCTCACCAGTACCCAGTGCAAAGACTGAGAATTAAACGCATGGTTAGAGGTTTAAATTGATTAACGGGCATCAGTTGTTCCTCCTCTACAGGTAAAGCCCTAATATCAATCTTTTTATTTTTCTAATACACCATCATATGACTAATTAGTAGGCATTATGGCACATAGATCAGTTTAAATGAATTTTTAATGAAAATTAATCTGCCCTTCTTTTAAATTCTTACTTTAAATAAACAGGAAATTCTCCCCCAGTGTTTTGATTAAGGAAAAAAGCTAAGCAGTGCTAAAAAAATGGTCTATTAAAAATGAACGAGTCTTTTTGGTAAGAGATTGTACTGCAAATTGTCAGTCCTCTCCACATTACACAGGATTTCTACTCTGAAATTATTCTATAATTTCGTGGTTGCTGCAAATATTTATAACCTGGCATATCTGCATTGGGAGCACCACCCTGGAATAGCTACGGGATTTTATAAACAGAATTAAATTATAAGTAGTCAAGATACACAGGACAGATTCAGCTGTAGTTGATTTTTCACAAGTGCAGCTCAGTATCATGACTGTTAAGAAGGAAACACAGGGGAAAGGCTTGGAAGTCTTTATTTGCATCCATCTGCCAACACAGCACACCATCATCATGGTTAGAAACATTACCATCAAACCAGCAACTGAGTCAATTTATCAACTTTGAAAATTATAATCTAATTAAAAAAAAAGAAGAAACTAGTGCATAAAACTTAGAAGAAGGCAAGAGAAAGCTCTCCAGAATACTTCAGCCCAAATCCCATCTTTTACCACTGGGCTTCAGGGAGAGGTCAGAGCTCTCAGAAAAGATTGTGTCCCATTGAACCAAATGTTCTTCTTTCAGCTCAAGAGTGATGTGATGAGAAGCCATGCCCTCTAATGATAACCCTGTTTATATATAAACACCAACTTCTTTCATTCAACAGTATTAAAAAAAATACATTATATATATATATATATATAAATGAATAAAAATTGAGATTTTTCTATTAGGTACATATAATCCCTACAGAATGCAGAGGAAAGACAAAATGACTCCATATGAAATAATATTTTTTTAACATTCTAAGCAGAAAATTATGCAGAATTAGCCTACTTGGTGTGAAGCTGCCTAACCAAGCCAAAAATCAAATCTCCTGTTTTTTCATGCCTTGCCACTTTAGTAATGGTAAATTAGTCACTTCCTTCCACCTGGAACGAGCAGTTCACAGACTTCAGGTGTGTTAAGGATGTTTATGCCCTTTCTTTTAAAACCAGACAAGAAAACTTATTTCAGAGAAAAAAAAAAATGAGAAAGGTGGTGGGAGGGCCATTTGTATCAGCAGTCACAGAAGGGCAGCAAATCGAGAAGTTTCTGCTGCAAGGGCTACTGATCAATTTTACATAAAGTACTTAAAAAAACAATTTTAGAAGAAAACAATTATGACTTGTTTATGAAACCCAATCTGGTAGGTCTGAGACAGACAATAGGGAGAGTAGCAGGCACAGAGAAGTGCACAGAAAGCTGGGGAGTGGAGGGGGGAATTTATCTTCAGCACCATTCAGGCTTCCCTGGGACTGGGAAACAGATGATGGAGGTTTCAAAACAGCAATTGTAGACAGTGTTTCACTTCAGTTATCCAAGTCCTTTCTGCATCCTACCTTTAACATGGGTGTTTATTTCAACTCCAGAAAAGAGACCGACAAGAAGACTCTCATGGGGAACTTCAACCACCCCAATATTCTCTTGGAGGGACAGTAGAGCACAGGCAATCCTGGGGCTCCTGGAACGTGCTGATGACTAAAATCTGCATAGCACTGTTTAAATACTGTTATAAATAACAAAACTAAACCAAAAGCTGAAAACAGTCTGTTACCTAATCTAATCAAAATGATCACAGGTTTTTTCCTTCTTCTCTTCTCTCCTCTTCTTCACTTCAGTGCCAGTTTTAGTGCCATTTAATCAATGCCGTGACACTAAAAGGATCAAGAAGCACTTTTCAGAATATCCAGAAAGCAAAAACGTCCCCACAGAAACAGCTGACCTGACAGCATAGGTTCACAAAGCCTAACTGTTCAACAGTAAACATGTTATGAGTTCTTTTTCTTTTAGTATTAGCATTCAATTGTCAGTAAAAATCAAACGATGTCACAAAAATCAGTGCAATCAAACTGTTCTTACAAGCCAACATTACGATTTCACAACGGCTTTGTTACGTAGCTTTATTTTCCATGCAAAGATATTTGGCATATTAAACAGGCTTTCCAAAAATAACAAGGCACCATACCATTGTTAATTTTTTTTTTAATTAAAAATGCTGATGAATTAGCAACAGTGAAGCCCACTCAACACAGAATTCTGTTTAAAAAGAAAGACAACTTTGTTCTGAGCCAAAGATGAAAACTTCTCAAATGTAAGTCAGGATATAAAGCTTTGAGAATGAAAATAAAACCTCTGAGTCTCTCTTGCATAAACAGGATCATTTTTCATCTAGTTGTTGTATTAGTTCTTAATTGACTATGCAGCATTATGAGAGAAAAAAAGTTCAATGTTTGTACTTGTAAATCTCCAGAAAGTCATCTGTTAACTGATGAAGAAAGGCACAGGGGATCAGGTTAAAGCCCAGCTCCCGGAGCTTTCACCTTGTATTATTTATATGAACAGAGACTGACTTCTGCACAAATGCTGAACTACTAAAACCTTGTAAATGGAAGAACGTCTTAACTGGACATAAATTGATAGCACGGGATAAAATGTTGAAGCAAACAAGAATTCCTAAGTTACTCTGAAAAACACAGCAGAGAGAAGATGAGGTTTCAATCAGGTACAAAAAAATTATTTAAAAAAAAAAATCAAGGACTTCTTTTCAACATCACAGGCTAAAGCACTCTGAAACTGAAAAAAAGCCACAGCATTTATTTAACACTCTTTTCTTCTAATGACACAAGCTAAATATACTAGATAATACCCATTCTATAAGCTGCCATTCTATACATATTTTACACACTGAATGTTTCATGTAGTACATGTAGAGCCTTCTCTAAAGGTCTCAGTGTGCACTTAGTATCAAAAATGCAACAGACCCTATACAAGCATGTTCCTAGCAATTAAAGTCATTGTCACCATTGTCTGTACCTTTGTCATTACATTAACAGAACTAGAAATAAAAATAAATACACTTGCAGGCCTATCCTGAGATCATCCATTTACAGATTTAGGCAATAAAAAGGCACTAAGACTCAGAGCATTTCAATGGCATTTGAGTGCCTAAATCCATAAAGGTGATTTGAAAAATTGAAAATTTAATACATTGCTTAGAAAAGAGAGTCGAGGGGGTTTGTTTGTTTTTGTTTTGTTGTTTTGTTTTTTTTTTATCCCTTGACCATAGAACTCTACCTGTTAGGAGTATGCTCACATGCACACCAAATCAAATGGGTTACCTCAGTCAGCATTAACCAACATTCATACAAGTTTCCAGCTCTAAGAACACAAATACTGTGTGATGGTGACTGGAAGCAATCAAGTAAACAATTAAACAGGGTAGCTGTACCTTAAGAGTTTGCTTAAATACATATGCAGCATACTATGTCAAGCACCTCATCCCATCCTTCTTATAGCCTAATAGTTCCCATCTTTAGACTAGAACTAGCTCAAGGAAACTGGGATATGAAATTCAGTTCTCTATTCCTCATTTACCAAATACAAGAGATCTTTCTTTGCTTGACCTTGATAAAATATCAGCTGATAATACTTTAAAATTCCACCTGTAACGAACAAAAAACCAAACAAAAAACCAAACCCGCAAAACCACAGAACACACACAAAAAAAACTAAAACAGAACTGCAGTTCTTCAGCCTCAATTAATTACACACCTTAACTAGATTATTTTCTTTCATGAAAAAATCACAGAAATTTGGTGAGCCAATACAGACTATATACTCTTCCTCTTTTATACTCACAAATCCCACTTCAAAGCAAAACACAAACTTGAAATCACTATTCTGAATCAAAACAACAGATCCAAAAAATATCTTCCATCCCAGTTTAAGTAAATATCTTTGATGCTTAAGAGAAAAGAGAACACTCATATAAGCATGTATCATCAAGCCATAGCAGAGATCACCCCCGACCTTGAAAAAAGCCTTTTTTTGGCATACTTCAGGAGGAAGAAAGTCCCCATTTTCCTGTTAATGCTGTCACAAAGCCCAGAATGAATTACTAGAAATCGTTACTTTTATGTTAAAAGCTCTCACAATGACAAGAATGAATTAGCAGGGGACAAGAAGTAAAAAGACAAGTAATGCTGAAGAGGCCATCTCCACAAAACACTGCTGGAAATGCAAATGCCTAAAGCCTTGTATGCTCATTAGTATTGTTCATTATAGTCCCCTCTCTATGCAACAATTTACCTGCTCTCCTTCACTAATATACTACTCCCTCCCATCCCCTCTTAAGTATTTATTCCTTATAAATACCTATCACTCACCCTGCAGCATGCTGGCTTCTCCACTGAGACAGAACTCTATTAATAACTACTGGTGAAAAAAAAGTCTTCAGGGTTAGACAGAACTGTAGTGGTAAGTGGTGCATTGCTAATAGTGCATTGCTTCCAACGTAGATAAGACAGTGCACTACTAAAGACAATAACCCAGAGGAATCAGAGTTTCACAGTCCTGGAAAAAGGAATCTACTCCTAAGCGTTATTTCATGCAAGGGGAAGAAGGAAAAGGCAAATTCTGGCAACTGAATATAGAAATTGTTAAAAATTTGAAGTAATTAGTATCCCTCCCCGACTAAGTGATTTGTAAAAATAATAAAAAAAAAAAACAACTTCCTTAAGATATTTTGCAGACAATATGACTGCACATGTTCACCAGAAACTACTCTAAATTAACTAGTAAGCCATACAACTTATAGATTTCTATAAATCATAAAAGGTACACATTACCAGAATAAAACATAACGTAGTTATAACAGTAAAGCTGGCTGGCTCATTTCCTCCAAGTAAATACGTTTTTAAGTTGAGCTCTCAATCAAACTATGATAGGATGGCATTGTAAGTTAGGTATTGTTCTCAAGATGAAAGATTTCTTCATGCAGACATGCTCACAACAGGGAATCCTTTAAAAAACTCCTATATGTTCCTTATACATGCTCCTTTTCTATTTCTAAGGTTGACAAATTGCTGCATCCAGATGACAGGGGTTTTTCCTGTCTTGCATGGGAAGGTATGTTCAAGACACCATTTCATGAAGGAGAAAAAAAACTGAAGATAAAGAGTTTGAAAAGGGAATGTGGTTGAACTTGCCAAATTGTTATGCATCCTTCATAAAAACCTATATAGTACTGAAAGAATCCTGGAATGGGTCAGGTTGGAAGGGACCAGAGTGGGTCACCTGGACCAAGCTCCCTGCTTGACCAAGCAGGGTCATCCCAGCACATGACTCAACAACACAAAGCCATTTTTAAAAAGTAGGAGTATTCTTGAAACTACCTCTAAACAACTGAATATGAAACTAAAAATAAAAAAAATACTCTTCTATTAACCAAAATAAGATTTCTTTTCCCCGACAAAACAGCTCCTTCATGATACAGACTTGTAAGTCACCTGAGAAAAAGGTTTTTATTCGCTATACCAAATTTTTGTATTTTCAAAACCCACCATTTTTCTTGTCCTTCCCACAGTGCTTCCAAAATAATTGTTATAGAACCTGTCCAGGTCTGCAGAACCAAATGCAGTGCCCGAGAGATGTGACCCATACGTTTCTTTCATAAAAATGTCCAAAATAAAATGTCTGCTTAAACAAATAAGGGGAAAAGATGGAAGATTGAACTACAGAGACATCTGTTATGTCATTTTGCTCCCATCATCATGTCCAATAGCAAATTTTAGTGCCATAAATGAATAAATTTAGCTACATTTATAGTCGCTTTCCCCTGTCCTTCAAACCTAGCAAAATGAAGGAATCCCATGAACTCCTACAGAAATAGCAAGTCAACCAATTCTCCAGAACCAGAGAACAAGAATTTCGGGATATGGTAGCATCATCATGAGGAAGACCAGTGCAGGAACCCTAAAAACCATTTATAGTTTGGTTCTTTCTCTGTGATTCTTGAACTCAATAGACTCAAACAACAGCTATTTTCAAATAATTTACTGCAAGTGCCATTCATAGGGTTAGAACATACTTCTGGAATAGAGCTGAGCACAGTACTACTAAATTCTTTTTATACTTGGATTTTTGTTAACAAAAAATCACAGTCTTGGAAAATTGGTCAGCAGATGAACTTAGATTTCTCACTACCATTAAATTACATGGGTCAGGTGGCTCACTTCAATTGAGAAAGTACCTGCAGTATTGACTTCCTAACCTGAAGACTCAGATTGTCTAATATTAACCCAACCAAACACATCAACCAAACACAAGAAACTTGTTCACTACGAAACAATTAAACCTAAAGTCATTACCTGAGAGAAGTTAGTTCCCCTTCCCATAATCTCTAGTGCTCCCAACGGCATCATTATCTCACTGCCATTGCCCACAGTTGGCCCAACTTTACCTAACTTGCTACTTTTTCTTTTTTTTTTGCCTTTTTTGCACACCCCCCCTCACCTTTTTAATGAAACTCCTTAGATTAACTCATGACAGAACCACTCTCCTGCCTTGACTCGGTCCTCACTCACAAACCATAAATTTTACTTTGACCTGCAAGAACTTTCAGCAAGCACAAGTGATCACTGTTGCTCTGGAGGCTGGGCCTATATTATTTTCACTTCACAGATGTTGGTGAAGGGCTCAGTGAGCCACAGGCTAAAGCACCACCATGCTTCAGAACATCATCTTCACAGAAGTATACATTTTAATAAAAATGTGTATACATGTCCCTCTAAATCCCCACCATTAAGAACATCATTTGCTTTGAGCACCACGATGCTTCTGCCAACCATAAACGGGCAAGAGTGAGCAGTGGTGGATACAACTAGAACACTTCATGTCAACCACGTGTGCTCTCCTTATACTACTCAACTAAAATAATTTTTAAAGAAATGGATATTCTAAGTTTTAAGTACAATTTAACTCCCCTTTGCAAAATTGGTTTCTGTGCCACGAAGCAGAAGTATTTCAGGAGACACTCCATTAAATCTGGTTAACGCACCATCAGTTCAGTTGTAAAAACATTATCTATATACATCAAATAGTTTCCAAAAGAACAAAACAATTTAAAAGAATTATCTGCAAAATGAGCTATTCATGTTTTATTTCTGTCCAGATTGCCCTACAGCTTCTATACTGTGATAAAACTTGCCAACAAATCATACAATACTGGAGAATCAACAGAGAAATTTACTGGATGTGCAAAAGGAAAGAGAAATTGGGGGAAATTCCAGTATGAATCACCACTAAGGATCCTTGGGAGGGGAATGAGAGCAAAAGAGAAAAGAGGAACACAGAAATAGTTCCTCCTGTAAAGAATGCTTTTCTATGGAAAACCAAACCAGACTTGGAAAGAGCGGCTGTGGATTCCTCAGACAGATGGTGTCAATAGATCTATTAGTCACTTTGGCAGCAGCAGCACAGTGATGGGGTTTACAAAAAGCCACTTAAAAACTCAACATAAACAAAAGAGAAGTACATTAAGAAGTCTATTTGACTTTCCAAGACAAGACACTTTTTCCACACACATCACATAAAAGCAGCTCCTGTAAACGGCAGAGTCTGCTCTGTGCTGCAGGTTTACAAACTGTGGTAGACATCGACTCACAAAACCCCACCTGGGACAGCTGCCCTTCCCAGGTGAAAAGCTCAGACCTGATGGCTTTCCTGTGTCAAAGTCCTTGTGCAACTCTGCTTTTGTGTAGGAACTGACAACACACAGTGCTGTCTTCTCACCGACATAACATTTAAAATTGGAAGTCACAGCTGCTGACTCTCCTAACGCAATCAGAGAATCATCTAGGTTGAAAAAGAGCTTTAAGAACATGAAGTCCAACTAGCACTACCAAGTCCACCACTAAACCGTGTCCCCAAATGCCACATGTGCACATCTTTTACACGCCTCCAGCGATGGTGACTCTACCCTGAGCAGCCTGTTCCAATGCCTGACCACCCTTTCTGCAAAGAAACTTTTCCTAATACCCAGTCTAAACCTGCCCTGACCCAGCTTGAGGCTGTTTCTTCTTGTCCTGCCACTTCCTTCCTAAGAGAAGAGACCAATCTCCACCTGGCTACAGCCTCCTATCAGGTAGTTGTGAGTGATAAGATCCCTCCTGAGCCTCCTTTTCTTCAGACTAAACACCTCTAGCTGCCTCAGACACTTATCATCAGACTAGAATTTGACAGAATAGCTAAATGCATTAGGAACAAAGTCAATTTTGTATTTATGCAGAACTACACATTAGCTATTAAATGGCATCCATCTGTTTAGGTTCAACAAATAAACATTATTCTACTCTATGAGAAACTGCATGTACTTTAAAAATACATATTCCCAGGATTACTCTCTTCCTCACTGTTGGTTCACTGATTAAAAAAGGCTGTAGAAATAATCTCAAACAGTCCTTTTGGTGGCAAGGAGCTCAAAGATGCACTTTTAATTCTCAGAAATATTTAGAACATTCCAAAAAGTCCAAGTCTATCCCACTGTCACACTTTATCTCTCCAATAAGAAATTCAAGTGAAAGAGGCAGTAGTTGAATCCTTTTCTTTGAAGTGGAGGCAGATGTTTAACACAGAACACTCATCTTCAGAGAGGACAGACACTGATAATCTTAACTGTTAGTCATGTAAAAAGGAATGCATAAGCCAAACAAAGACAAGGTTGGTCTTATCACAGGTGATGCACATGGTCGGAAAACTCCTTGGAAAACGGTCAAGAATTAAGAGCAGAAGAATTATAATTTAATTACCCACAACAAAGCATTCCACCTGCCTAGCACAAAATCTGAGTCACACAGTTGCTGCTTTAATTACACAAGATGCACTGGTTGTTACTATGCCCACACTGGCACAGCAAATGTATCTTCAGGAGCATTTTCCCTCTCTTTGTTACTGCGTTAGAAGGGAAAGCTTTTCTCAAAGAATCCACAGGACACTTGACAGGCTCCTGGAGGTGAGCATGAAGTTATGCTCAGGTAAAAGAAGGCAGCAAGACCTTAGCCT
Organism: Pseudopipra pipra; assembly: GCF_036250125.1. Taxonomy (NCBI): domain Eukaryota; kingdom Metazoa; phylum Chordata; class Aves; order Passeriformes; family Pipridae; genus Pseudopipra; species Pseudopipra pipra. Next base: position 2,534,588 of record NC_087550.1, read on the forward strand.
GCTTATAAGATCTAAATCTGACCAAACAATACATACATATGGAGAAAACACAATATGTAAAATAGCAATGACACAAAGCTCTAAAAAGTCCTTTCTGCTACTATCTGTCATTAGAAAATAAGTCCATCTTTGGTCTTCCCTTGAGGATGGATGCTGAACTGCAAACTGCAAGCCCCTGTCACCCCCCAGGAAGCTATTCCTAGAGGACCAGTCTGATAGGATGGAACCAGGGGGGAATCATCCCCATCTTTACGTCTTAAAATTAATTAGAGTGGGTATACAGAGCCAGGTACAAGGATTTTTTCTGCATTTACATAGGATCTTAATCCAAAAAATGTAGAAACCTCTTGCTATACTCTAAGAAGAGCTATAAACAACTCATAAAATACTACACTCTTACTTTCAATCACCTTATAAAACTAAATTCCAGACTTTGTGTGTGTGTGTGAAGTCAACTATCTTTACTTGAAAAATAATTTGCTTTCTACCGAACCACAACCTGAAAAGAGACACATGCACACACACACACAAATAAAAAGGCACTCCTGGCATTCCCAGCTGATCATACAAAAGGCAAGAGCAATACTGCTCTGTAACCAGTATTTTACGCTAAATTTTAATTAATTCAGTTTTCTGCTGTTGGACATGCATTTCCTTCAGGGAAAGAGAAGGAATCAGAGCAGTGTGGCCTTGTGCTCACACTGAGCAGAATCAAGCAAGGTAGGGCAATAAGAGAGGATGTGGATTCAGGGGAAAGAGTGGCATTTCCTAAGGAAACTGTAGCATTACCATAGCAATGCTCCAGTTGGTGTCTCTAACAGATATAGAAGGAATGAAACAAAAATGCTCAAGAAATGTGGATGTGAGGGGTAATGAATTGCTTGTCATTATAGATTTTAAAAATGGCATTTTCTATTCTAATGGAGCAGAAAATACATTTTGTAAACAGCATTCTTGTATCTGAAGCTTCCCAAATTGTAAAAAGCTGTTTAAATGCACACATGAGAGTTACACCTCTTTTTTACTTCTAATTATATATAAGCTTTCTTATTTTAATGACACTTGAAGAAACTTCATTTTTTCTTTAAGGCTGAATGTTTTCTCAGAGAAAACATTCCCCTCTTCTATAGCATGCCTAAACTTGTATTTATAATGAGGGAGACAGGCAGTAGTAGAGGATTAAAGGCCTGTCTAAAAGGAGTTGCTGAAAATTGTCAAAACTATTGGCTCTTCATGAGAAGGATGAATATGCTACAGAAAAAAAAAACAAAAACAAAAAAACCCAACCAATTACCAAAACCCAATAGACTTATATTTGTACATTATGCAAGGATGAATCTATTTCAAACTACATAACTAGGTATTGTGAATATAAAATAAGGCAGTTGGTGATCTAGAAGAACAAGTACATCCTTTCAGCTATCTCAGAGAAGGAATGTGAAGCAAGATAAAGATTTTGGAAGGAAGAAAGAGATGTTTTTATCTTAGGACAATGAATTTGAGTTTGGGACTTAAGGATCCAATAATTAACCTAGCTCCATAGTTAGAACACAAGTACACCCAAGAAGAAAGAAACCTTATCTTTAAGAAACATTCCTTACTATATAGTAAACTCTGACAACTTAAATTTATTAAGAGCAATATATTTTTATGTTCAGGATACACTAAAATAATCAAGTAAGATTTATTTCCTTCTTATAAAATTCAGAATTACTATAAAGTTTCAGTTGCCTACTCTGAACTATGCTGGACCTTAATACAAGACTAATCTAGTATGAGTTATCTATTCCCTAAATAATTTCTAAATTCTGACACACACTGAAATATGAGTGTATCAAAACAAACTGCCATATGGAGCCTCTAACTTGATTGTTCTTAACAAGTACTTCATGACTTTTGCATGATTTTTATTTATCAAATTTACAAACTTAACTTTGAAGTCTATTCCCATGAATAGACAAATACAACAAATAGTTTTCATTTCATATAAGGCAAGGAAGGAGAGAAAAAGGTTATCTTTAGAAACTAATATAATCTCTGCTTACTGGGTTTACTCCTTAAGACTTTTCAAAGCAAAAAAGATGAAAAAATATAATCAAAATAGTTAGGATTTTATCACTGTGGTAAGGATGCCTTAATAAAGTAAGAGGAAACATATTACCAAATGTAATCTAGAGAATTCTTGTCTTCCTGTTGCTCCTAGAATTGAAAAATGCTTTCCTTTAAATTATTTTGAGAAAATGCTTAATTTTGTAGATTTCAATCACAAATGCTATACTGAGAGTTATGGTTAATACCAACACATTCCAAGCCAGTGTGACATTTCCCACACAATTCCAAGATAATACAGTAGTAAGAAATACTGAGACGTAAAAGCAATAATTTTTGTTGTTCGTAGTAGTTCTGCCTTTTGTTAAAACTAATGTTATGTCAGCACTCCTATCACGGGCAAACAAATCCAACTTATATTCCCAACTATATCTTTAAGTCTCTGAACCTTATCATGGGAAGAACACTTGTAACAAATGTCATGTTTCCTGTAATAGACATCAGCAGGGAAGATTAAGTGAAGTGAATATCCAATACTTCTCAATAATCCCTAATAAAAGATAAATGCAGTGAGGATAAATAGAGAATTCTGTTGGATTTTTATTTCTTTTTTTTTTAATATTAATGTGTTGCACATACACAGAAAAACAAACAGAACTGGTGCTTCATTGTTAAAGGACAATATTTATCCCTAACACAACATTCCTTTGACTGTGAGACTGAAACCACTTCCCTATGATGGCAAGATAATATTGGCTACACTCTGATTTTCCATTCATGTTGTTGAATGCAGTCTTGTTCCAAGGCTACTTCCAAAAAAGGTAAAATGATTTCAAATGTCACTATGAAGATTTATTTAATAAATCTTGTTCTTCAGACTCTCTATCAAGTTTCTTCATGCTAGAAGTATTTCTTTAAAACTCAAATACAACTAGAGTAGCACCTACTTTTTATTGAATGCATATAAGTTAGGGTGGCCAATGTAACAGAGAGGCCTAATACAGAGAAGAATTAATTAGCTCAACTGCTGAATGCTTCCCAGGTTGCTATTGCTTCTGATGGCTGGGTGCTGTGATCTTCTTCCATGGCTTTCATGGCACCCTAATTGGCGATTTCTTAATCCCATTAAAACAAAAACCCAAAGAAAACTCCCAAAACAACAACAATCACCAAACCACAACACAACAGCAACCACAAAAAACAACCCCAAACTAACCTGAACCTTAGGTTAGACAGGTGCCGTTTACACTAGGTAAAACCAAAAGAGCCCATAAAAAACATCTTTATTCAGTCAATGCAAAACAAAAGCAAAGAAAAATTCTGCTTGATTAATATTTTCAGATTCCGGCTAATTAAAGCAAAGTCCTCCCATTACAGATCTGCTGATATCCCACACATAAACACAATGGCAAGAAGTGGTGAATACATTATGTGAATGTCTTTTTAAATGTACAGTTTCCAACAGAACCTATTTAAAGATTTTGATCTCCTAAATGAGATTCCAAGTCAGAAAAAAAAACGAAACCCCTCCAAATCACTTTTCATCTTTCCTCCCAAATTTTCTGCTGATTTACGAGGAGAATGTTTTTAAGTTGCAAGTTTTTAAGTCTATATGCTTACAAGCCAGATATATTAATGTCTGAAACGGAGCCATATCTATGAAAACTGAAAATCTACATGCAATCTTTCAGGAGGGGGTGCACACTAGCACAACTTTTAATACTTTTCCCAACAGTGGTTTGGGTTGGAAGGGTCCTTCAAGATCATCTAGTTCCAAGCCCCCTGCCACGGGCAGCAACACCTTCCACTGGTACCAGCTTGCTCAGAGCCCCATCCAGCCTGGCCTTGAACATGGTTTCCTGTAGTTTAACTCAACCCAGAAACAAAGAGGCCTCTACTGCTCTGACCTGGTCTGTGATGACATAGAAAACAAAGTTTAGAGGGAAAAGAGTTTGGTCTTAGCACCTTCCCTGAAACTGGGTACTAGACCTCAAGACTGCCAAGTCATTTCACTGGGTATGAATGTTAGCAGAGCTGTAGTATTAACACTGACAACATTTAACCCAACTTCTTAAATAGAGATGTCTTTTGATCCTACTTTATCCCCCAAGGGTATTACTTCATATTTAAAAAAAAAATAAAATAATTAACTTGGTACCTACCTAAAGACTAAAATAATAATTTCCTACACTACAACATACAGAAAGGCATAATTTTGCTTAACAGTTGCCAGGGAACTATGCACGTTCCAAAACATACCAGATACATTATATAATATCTGACTTTCAAAAAAAAAAAAAAAAACCAAAAAAACACATATGTATTTTAGAGACATACCTTAACATGTTCAAAGAAAAGTTAACTCAAGCTGTAATTAAAATAAGTAGGGCAGGGCAAGCAAGACGTCTGGAATAGACTGCTTACAGAAGACAGAGAAAAAACTGAGCCAAGCATTAAGTGACAGAGCAATCACACAACCAACCAAGTCAAACCAAGAAATTCTCCGTTGCTACCACCCACCACATTATCCACGCTAAGGAACCTCAAATCAGGAAGGAAGGAAGGAACTGCTGAGGAAGTCCTGCACACAGGGATTGTTTTTGATTAATTAGCAGAGATCACATGTCACTCAGGACCTCTGTGACTCCAACCCTCCATCACCCTTACTATCACACTTGCTGTGTTAAACACTGCTTCCCAATCTGCTGACATCTAAGTGCCTTCAAATCCCCACTGATCAGGACCTAGAAAATGACTTCCTACTCAGCAGGCACAGGGCTCAGGGCAGACCTTTGGACCACCACGACTGCTGCTGTCCAGCAGATGGTACAGAAGGCAAGAGAATTCCCATGCTGTGAAGGAGATACCAAATAAAACAGGTACCTGTGCTGGAATATGTGTGCTCATTGCAGACAAACGGGATAGAGACCTGACTTACCTCTGTTTGCAACCCTTGAGAATTTAAGACCATGCTTAGGGTAACCTAAACACAAAACCCCAAAAAATCCTCAGGGTTTTTTTAACATATAAAAAGCACCATTACAGAGCTGTTAAAAAAGAAATACTGAAGAATCTGTCTTTGTACTGGGCTATGAGCCTTTCCTTACATCCCCTGAATTCATAGAGCTGGAAGATTACATGTCTGATGATTCAAAGATTCTCTTACAAGTCCCAGCTACAAATAGCAACTAGTCTTACACTGTCAACCAGAATGCAACCTGGGACAAAAAAAAAGCAAAATCATTCACAAAAAAAAAAAAAAAAAGAAAAACAAAATCAAAACCAACATGATGAGGACACTTGATACCAAACATTCCAGGCTAAACATTTCATTTGAAGTGCCTGTGGCAGGCAGAAAGTAGCAAAGCTCCTTGTACTCTTGAAACGAAAGGCAGCATTTTGCATACATTCTCTTGCTTATTGCAAATCTTCCCTGATTATGTGTTTATGAATGTTTAAAAAGTAAAATGCTGCCTTATTCCTGGAGCTATCTGATCACAAAAATAGGAAATGCACATTAAAGAGTAAACATTTTACACAGTTGCACCTAGGGTAAATACAGAGCAATTGCTATGCAAAGCACCTCACGTAAGAAGCTTCAGTATTCAGCTTACAGGAGGAACCAAAGTACTGGGCAGTAAAAAGCTGCAATTCAAAGTGAACAAAATATAATTTTCCAGTCATGCAAACACTTAGAACAACATTAAAACTAGGTAACCAAATCATCTCATCAGTTGGAAGAGTTTAGAGTCCCTGAGGAGAGATGAATTGTTAAGGACAACAACAACAAAACTGAGTCAGCTGGCATCTACATTCCTCCTTAAATGCACACTCTTCCAAGAGATATGTGTGCAGTATGCTCTGGAATTAAGGTTTTTTCCTCTTATCTGCATATTTGTACGTAGTGCACAGTTCAATACTAAAACCATCTGATCCCTCTCAGACTTAGAGACAACATTACTTGACAGCACTAGACTAGGAAACTCCAGTGGTGTAGTTTATCTGACATGGCTTCAGCCACCAAATTTGTCATCTAGCTTGCTAAAATGGACACCATTTTCATTTGATCTTTTGGAACAACAGAAAATTTTAAGCATTACCAATCTTGAAATTCCCTGTAGTAGATTCGCAACAGGCTGACCCAAGACTGTCTTCAATGAAGTAGTTTTGAATGGACAGAGCTGCATCCTCACGAGCTTCACATCACAGGCATTCCTAGTCTACATCTAGTTCCTTCTTGAACAACAGGTAAACACCAACTACAACACAGCAAAGTAAGCTTTTGGGGCAAAAACACAGTGTTTATTTCATTTTCCCTAAACGTATCAAAACCCCTCGGATACATGATGCCTCCTTCTGTGAACAGGGCAGGGCAAATGTCAGCAGTGTCCACTAAAAGCAATCTTCAGTCTCCTCTAGAAGCTGCTAATTACGTCAGTCATGCTGAACTCTGACAGTTTTGTGCTCTGAAGTGATACCCACTCATTTTATTAGTGAAAGAGGCAATCTGCAGTGAGAAACTGAAATAACTATTAACACTTTATTTCCAAAAGAGCAACAGTTCCACAAACTTTCCTTTTGTGAGTAAAATTCCACTTGCAATAAACACCGCTGGGATGCAGGAATGTTAACTCCTTCCCCAGAAGAGAGGGAGAAGAAAACAAATACAAAACACCTAACTGGTTTTGCACTTCTCCTGCGGGATAAGCACTCGCCTTTGAGTTTGCCAGTTGCTCATCCACTTGGGCAGATTCTCAAGAGAAGTAAATTAACAGTGGCTCATTGACTTCACTAGAACTACACTCATTTACAGCAGTTAAAGCTGACCTACATTAAAGCAGCATTTCACACCGAGGAAGAGCTGCCTGGAGACACTTGGAGCCAGGAACTGAAGAGTTTTTCTTCCACGTACTTAATCATTATGTTTGAACGCTCACCTTCCTCTTCTCCAAGAGCCTGCAGCCTCCCCTACGCTGCAGTGACAAAGTGACAGCTCATACAATCAGCCATTTGGAAGTGGGCAGCCCCAGCCAGCTCACAGCTGGTGGATGGTTAGACAAAGCCTCCGAGAGCCTGAGCAACTGCCCTGGAAGCTTCTGGGAGGGAGTGGTGCCTGTGCTTGCCAGGCTAAGTTACAGAGCTCCGTTTTCAATTCGAGTCTTATGGGTTTTGCCAGCCATCCTTCTTTTAACAGTCAGAGACATGTTCTGCCTGGAGCTGGTGGTTCGTTCTGACTGGTGATGGACTGTAATGAAAGGAGGCTCTACACAGTCAGAGATGAGGCAGGGAGAAAAAAGACAAAATCCGGGTCATTCAGAAGGGAAAACTGCTAAGACACTCTTGAGTTTCTTCTCTACTATGCATAAATATAGGTCTGAATACATAATCCAAACCACTAACAAAGAAAACAACCAAACCCCACAATCACTGGAATTAAATAAAGATTTAAGATACTCAGAGATACACGGAAACATTCAAGGTCAGACTGGACAGGGCTCTGAGCAATCTCAGGTAGTTGAATATATCCCTGCTCACTGCCAGGGGGAGTTGGATGAGAGAACCTTTTAAAAGGTCCCTTTCAACCCAAACTATTCTGTGACTCCATGGTTCAAGATAACAAGAAGAATAAGCACATGAACTCCACAGCAAAAGAAAATAATATTCAAAGGATGTAACTAGAACTAGAAATCTCTATGAATTGTCAATTTGAACCTACAGACTTCAAGGAATAGGCTTTGGGAAACCTACAGAGATGTTACTGTACAAAGTCAGACACCACAGAATCATTCAGGAGCAACAGGCAACCTGAAGCATAAATAGAAGCCTGTACTTCTCATTTTTCTCTTCACCCTTCCCCATCAAATGGCTAAAAGAGGATATAGAGGCTGCACTCAAATTTTGATATCAAATGAGTGCACCTTCGGTGGTTTTTTTTCCTTTGGGTTTTTTGTTTGCTTATTGTTGTTTTTGGTTTTTTGGGGGTTTTTTTTGTTTGTTTTTTTTTTTTTCAGTTTTGTTTTTTTGGTTTTTTTTAAATTAGCTTAATCTAGTTAAATCAATTCTTATATTTACCAGGGCATAACACTGTTTACATAGGACTAAGTGTAAAACCCTGACCTCTGTATTTCCACCATGACCTCAGAGAATAGAGCCCACTCACCCCACCCCAGTTCTTACAACTTTAATTATGTTCAACAAGGCTGCCATGCTTTAAAGGTATCATTTACCGAGACAAAAAGCTGTTTATTTTTATTCCCGTTAATCACTTCCATTTTGTTTTATTCCACTTATGCACCCTGGATTTTGCACTCAGAACTGCTATCAGGCTGGATCACTTCAGATGCAGCTGAACAGTTTCTTGTGCTGCTATGCAGTCCTATAAAAATCCACACTATTTAGCTTTTATCCAATGTAAACAGGATCGATCACAAGTTCAAAAAAGCTTCCAAATTGCTTGGCTCTTAGAAATCTTTAAGAGTGAGAGAAGGCAATACATGGACAAAAGACAGAGACAGGTCTTACCTGTCTCATTATTTACAATTTTAACGTCATAAATCAGGCTGATGCCTTTAAAAGAAATTCCAGCCTTTCTGTATAACTTCCCTGTCATTCAAAATATGGCCATTCTCTTCCCACATACTGTTGAACTTACAGTTTCAGGAATATGGTTAAGACAGAGAACTGAGTGAAAAGCTAAGTTATCAATGCAACCTTAGAACTATCTAGAATAAAAGCTTAAACACACTGGGGGAGTTTTAAGTGTTACCTCAACAGGTCCTTTGAATTATTTAATGGTATATGAGAAAATCTACAAAAATACATTAATGTTAAAAGTTAAGCTAAAATAGTTTAAAGCCATTATCGTTTAGTTTATCATTATCACTTAGTTTAAAGCAATTATCCTTTCCCTTTACATTTAGATGATGAACAGCCTAAGTAAAAGTTGTATTAGATTCAGTCTATTTAATGGAACTTCTAAATTGAAATAAAAAGTACGTAGTTTTAACTTTATGGCAAGCTGCACAATCTTCTCGTTTTCTTTTCTGCACCACATGAGCTACTTGCTCATTAGACACAAATGGGTAGAAAACAAGAGTTTCTTTGTTTGCATACATTAACTTAAAGCTGTAAAACTCATTCAGCCAAACTTTCACCTTTAAACCTTAACCTGACTTGTAACAACATTTGTAGCCTCTAAAATTACACTGCGTGCACCCAGACAGAGTTAATCACCCTTCACTTTTGATGCACAGAATAATGATCTACCACTTAAACTTGAGCCCTTAAAAGCCTGAAGAAAAATATGTAGGTATCTCTGTCTTAAATCAGTAGCAAAATAACAAAACTCTACCTAGCATTGACCAGTTGAAAAGAAAAACAAAACTAGACTTGTAGCTCATGGAAGTTGGAAATAAGTGTATTTAAAGTCTCCTCAGATGAAATTCTTGCTTCCCAGCACATGCTATTGATCTGACACCTGGTACTTTTAGTCACTAAGGAAGGTCTGGCTTTATTTTTTGTGTAATTTAAAACTTCTTGGGGAAAAAAAAATAAATGAAGTAGAGATTTGGAAACAACATGTTCTAAAAGCTGATGCATTTGTTATCATTTTAAGTTCTTTCTTTAAACAAGTGATCTGTGCTTAACACTTTGTTTAGAATATATTATGGCTCCCTTCAAATATAGTGCTAGTAGGAACTAGATTTTATTAATTTTCAAAACTGAGCAACAGTTTAGTATTTTTGCTATCTAAAAAAATTAGAACTATGGAAAAAACCCCCTTGGATTTATGTATTATACTTCCCTAAATGCCCCACAAAAATATACAGCACAGGAAAATTCAAAGCCAGAAATGTTTTGGAAAAGCTATTAGACACACAAACAAACAAAAATCAAAACACAGCAGATAAAAATGAGAAGCTACAACAAAACCAGTTTGGGTATTCAGGGAAATGAGTGACTACCACATGAAAGACACCAACAGCACCAACACAACATACCATAAATTCAACCTTACAATCGATGACGAAAAGGGATCCTAAACTGCAGAATCTGATTACTCTTGAATTTTTTTCTAATTTTTTAAGAAGTGGCATTCTTAATCATCTCCTTTTCCCCATTATTAAGCCTCCTAAGTAACAACACGTAGAATAAAAGTGACACACGACTTGAGCTTCAGCAAGACAAGGTAAAAATTAAAATCAATAGTTAAACTTCCTTTGACTTTAAGGGGCTGAGAACTCATCCAAGTTTTCTTTTATTTCCTCAGGCCACAAAAGGAATGAGTTGCTGCTTCTCTTTCGTTTATGCTAATAAAGAAGAGGGAGCTATTTTTATTTTCTCTTTATTACTGCTGTAAAAAAAAAAAAAAGGAATCCTCATTTTAGAACAAGTTTTAACGGGTATGATACAGTCTGCACACATAATATGCTGGGTGGAGTAAAAACCCTCAGAAACACAGTGCACGGAGCCAATAATGGACTTGTCGCCAACACCCTGTGATTTCACGACTGCCAGAACAAAAACAAATGCCACGTTCAGTTCATTGCAAAGAAAGGGATTCATTAACTTGATGTGGCTTTTTACTTGACCTGCGTAAGGTGAGCAAAATAAAATTTCCTTTTACGAGATTCAAAATGACCAGCTGCATGCCTATGGGAATTGTGATGAAATGACAGAGTTAAATTACTACCTCTGTTTAATTCTAATTATTACTAGACTGTAGGTCAATGTGAATTTTTAGCTGAGAGGTTGCTGCTTTCCTTCCTGCAACAAGGTAACAAAATGTAAATGCCTTTCTGGAAGTTGATGTAAAATAAAATGCAAATTCCTGTCAAAGACAGAAATATCAGTCCTGAACACATGATAATCTCAGTGCAGACACTAACCCAATCTTTTTGGAATAATGATTGACTTCATAGACATGCAAACAGTAATTTCCCCACAAAAAAATTCACAGTTATTAGTCACAATCAATCACAGTATCAATAAACCTTATAGTCAGAGAATTGGAAAAACCCAGAAGTTGCCTGTGCAAATGACATTCACTCCTTCTGGTCACAACATTAAAGCATCAGGTCAACCTCCCTAGCCTGGCTGTTCCAGCAAAGGTAGGGGAAAAATAATCCCCATCTGCTATGTAATACTGGGGCAGGAATGGGGATTAAATGATTAAATAGCCTTCTTCCACATTACAGTCATGGGTACCACATAAGTGTATGGATGAGAAAGATGCAATCATTTAGCTTTAAAAAAAAAAAACCCAACCAAATGAAACAACTGACTTCCTTATTTTCTGCTGAACACATCACCATCTCCTCCCCAAAAGAGAAAAATCAGAAACATTTTAAAAGAAAAGCAGGACAGACAATAAACAACTAAAAAAACCTGCCAATCTAGAAGCCAAAAGTGTTGTGAGCAGAGATTTTTCAGCAACACAGTTTAGGGAACTTAAGTCCCAAGCAGTGGATTTCTATTTTAGTATTTGCAGTGATAAGCTCCAGAGGAATAAATACCTTATTCTAGAAGAGCCTAGTTCCCTTTTATTTTCTATGCTCATGAACTTGCTGCAGAAAGGTCGACCATTTTAAGCAAAAGCATCATAAATGATGCCACTGTTTGTTTCTTTTTACAATTCTGAAAAAAAAAAACAAAATATAAACCCTTAACACTTCAACACACACTTCACTGGTTTCTCTATTCGCTCCACTAAAAACTTGGAAGTAAACAGAAGTATGTTTATATCAGTACTGTAATCCTCCCACAGAATAACAGCCTTTGAACATTTTGAACATTATTCCTGGTATGATACCAAGCTACATTACCATTCAGCTCAGGAACTGCCAGAATCAAACTCAAGTAAAGTTAAAATGCTCTGTATGTCTCTAATCTTGTTTCACTTTATGTGTTTCAATATTTTGCTTCCCCTATAGGCAACGCAGATTAACACTCATGAGTGGGAGAGAAATAGAAATCGTTATTTTTTTTTTTATTTTCTAAGAAGCCAAGTATTGACCAGTAGCAAAATCCCATCCTGCACACTCCTTCCCATTTCAAAGCCCTGACTGCTTTGAAATTTACATTTAAAAAAAAAAAATTTAAAAAAATCCCAAGATGTTCCTTAAACAATTATTCAGAAGTTCATTTCTTAGTTTCTAATCTTAACAGCAGAACTTGACAGTTTTCTCCTTGTATCAAAAGGCAGCATCCACCTTCTGTATTCAAGAGGTAAATGGCAGCAATGGTTTCTTCTTTCTCTTTGCATCTAGTTTTAAATTACTCTTTTTAATTTTTAAAGGCTGTACAACCTAAGCAATGAGCCTCATTAATCACTACTGAATGATTTAACCCAGCCATTCAGTTCCAGATGCCACTCGGTGCTAGAGATATGCTAATTCCTTCCAAGCTTTACTTCCTTTTGCAGTTGAAACCATAATTTTCCACATTGGTGAAGACAGGATTTTACTCTGTGCACAGGGCCTCCTGCCAATCACTTTTATGCCTGAGCAGTGGCACAGTACAAATTCCATTCTGTGGTTACATCAGACACTTTTTTGTTAAACCTGTTCATTATACACCTTCTCTCTCCTACACTCTGCTGTGACAGCATCACAGTCCCAAACTCTACCCTCTCCACTGACAACTCCTCGTTTGGCCAGCAAAAAGTAAAATAACCTGTTACTACCCTTACTTACCCCGTTTTCTTTTCTCCTTGCTTCCTCACACTACTTCTAATTTTTTTCCCCTTTATCACCTCCCACCACTAAACACTTTGATTATGAAGTATCTGTCAATCGCAGTACCTAGGGCTCTAGCTCTATTCCGAAACCAGAAAGTTGTACTGACAGAGTTGTTTTATGAGTGGGAGGTGAGGGCAGAAACATTTAGAATTTGCAAATCCCGGTTCTGAAGCCGCCTAGCATCCAAGAGATCTCCTATGACAAAGCTAGGGCAAGTGACAACTTTAATACCAGGTGCCAAAAGGTTTTGAGAGAAGAAGCAGTTTAGAGATGTTGTTGAACAATTTCTGATCCAAAAATAGTATTTTATGACCTTGTATTATGCTTTCACCACAAATACAGGCACAACTTATTTTTGGACTTGGGAGCTGCTATCCTTATCTTGGGCTTACATGCTTGGGCTTGTTTGGCCAACAGGAGATGTCTGGGCTGAAAAGTTTGCTTTTGTCCAGTGTTAGTAAAACGCACTACAAAAGTGAGAAGCCTAGAAGGTTCTAAAAGAATACACACACAAACACATTTTTGATTGGCTTCTCACCTACACAGAGCTAAAGAGGCACAGGTAAATTCAAAGTTATACAGCTTTTTTCTGTCAATTGGCTCTTAAGTCAATGTTCACTACAATCTCAACTTTCAGACAGGCTAAGAACTCCCAGTGATCCATAAACATTTGCAACTGAAGTCAAACACTTTAGCAATTTAATTTAAACACTGGAATCAAGAGTTTCAAAAGGCACTACTGATTTTAAGTGGCTCCAAACTCAGGCTGTAGGTTCCCAACTTCAACAATTCACAACGCCCTGGATTACAAAAATTTGAGGTTTAGTGTCTACTCCAAGTCAAGCCACTCTTTAAAATATGTCCATCTGGTCACTATCAAAACACCACTTCTTTCTCCATTTACTTCCAGAAGAAAGAGAAGTTGATCCCGTGCACATCTTTAGGCCTATATTAAATCCTTGGCCACATATTATATCCTAATTTCTAAGATAAAAAACTCCTAATGCCTATTATGCTACTGTAGAAGCAAACAGTAAAATTAAAAGTCTCCTATATATGAATTTATAACCATCAACTGCTCTATATGTCCAATCTTCAACATAAAGGCAGTTAAGCAATTAGATAGGAGGCAATATAACTAACCCAGAACGTAAAATAAATATCTTGCTGGAGGATATGCAAATTTCAGAGCACACAAAAATGCCAGCCAAGCAACTTTTAATGCAATACTGGCATGAAACAGTTTAACAGTACTAAAGAAATCACAATTTTGATTTATGCACGCGACAGTTGAAGGAGCAGAGGACAAAGACTACAAAACTGAGTGACATCAAAATTACACAGACTATCCAGTTCTCTCAGGAGGCTGTCATGGATGACTCCAGACTTCACTGGTTGGAAACCCATCCTTGCCATACCCTGCACTGCACGTCTGGAGAGACAGTTTGTTCCACAACCGAGCTTATTCAGCTGCTAATTCACTATGCAAGGTGGAGAAAATAAAATATTAAGTTTTAAGATTTTTAAACCCAGAGCTCAGCACAGGCTTGTCAGATTTACAGGTCTTTAATCTACAGTAAGGGGTGTTCATATTATTTTAATCATTCACTATATTAGCATTAGACTTAAGGTAATGCAATACCATATTGAGCAAATACTTCCCAACAGAAAAGGGCAGCTTGAATAATTCTGCATATCTGACTATGCATTTCTTCAAAGAAAGTATATGTACTTCAAGACTGCAGTAGTGCAGAAAACACTCTCATTTCCTGATTAAAGATATTCATACCATTTCAAAATTAATGTATTCAACTAGCCATTTTGTTCTAAGTCAAATTTACAGTGAGTTGTATTAAAATTAGATGTCCTATTCATTTAATTTGCAGTTATTTACTTAAATGTAAATAAATATAAATATTTAACATATTCATGACCTTCTAGAGGCACAAAGTCTGGTGGCAGAAAATAAGAGGTAAACGGGAGTACTTTCTGGGATTTAATTCTACCACCAGTGAGGAAACTCACTGAGGTACTGCCCTCTTGTTTAGATATGGAATCCAATCCTTTGCTATGGAATTTCTTTGAAAGTCAAGTAAGGAAGAATTCTTCACCAACATATTCACTATTTTGTGGAAGTGTAGATGCTAGTACATTTTACATATATATATATCAGCCTTCTGACTGAGAAGATGAACACCTAAGATGCCTTTATTAAAAATCTGATGGTTTTATACACTAGGAGTATAGATTTTATATATATATGTATATATATATATAAAATTTCTTAAGATAAAACCCAAATGTGTTCAAAATGAGGTTGGAGATGACATACATGCTACTGCCTTTATCAAAATCCATGTACTGAACATGTACATCAGAAGATGAAGTGCATTCCCAAGTTACACCATGAGGATCTTCTCTCCTGCAGCACAGGTTGACATCATGTCACTAAAAGCTAGATGGAAAAGTGCTCAAGTTCTGTGTAGCTCTTTGGATAGTGGTGCTGAAAGAAACTACAAGAGAGCTTGAGGTCCTGAAAAGCAGTTTTCACGAAGACACAAAGATGCTTTATAAACTTTTAAAACATACTGATGCTTTATTTAAATCTACAAGTGCACTCTCTGCTGACTAATGGTAGATCCTCCTCTCCAATTTTCCAAGTTTCTACTTCTGGAAAGCACAATGAACTTCCCATCAAAATAAAAGTGAAGGCAAAAGATTTTTTATTCCCCTTCCCAGCACAGAGTTTGCTTCCTTTTGGTAAGGCCACTTTAAGGCTGTATCATTCAATAAACCCTTCTGTCCTCAGCAAAGGCGAAATGACTTCTCTGTTCACGGGTGAGAGCAGAGCATTCTGCATCTTCCCCTTGGCTGCAGCTGCTCAGATGGCAAGCAAGTTCTAATTAAAAAGACTGGCCTGCTGCCACCCACAAATCACATTACTGTCAATTTATCTATTTCATTTTAATCAGTCATACACAGACACACACATACAAACACCAGTCTTAGTCGGAAACTTTGCTAAGCTTCAGAACAAGAGAGGCATGGAAAATATTTACAAGTCTCAGAGAGCCCTACAATAGTTCTTAGCATTTGACAGTATTAAACCTCCTTAGTTGTTCATATAGTCCTTCCCTTTTCCACAAAAAATAGTTTCCTTACTTTGTTTTCAAAAGGTCCAAAAAAATAGAATATACTTTCCTTAAGCTTCTATTCATTATCTTGTTGAAGTGTAGGACAACTCCCCTACTACTTATACCTGAAATGGATACTCCCATATAAATACCTCTCCCTCTATCTCACTTTATGCTGTTAACACCAATTAAATCATATCCATTCCTGGTCTGAGAGGCCTACTCTCATACCTCCTAAGAAGTGTTCCAGAACAATATCTTATCATTTTTTTGTGGATAAATCTGGGCAAATGCACCATTTTTTTCTAATTAATAATCAACTAATAAAGAAATCCTGACACCCAGATTTAAATTCATCACCATCTTATTTCAATTAAGCTTATCATCATCTTCAGGGTAAGGTAACTTACAGCACCTAACCTAAGTTAATGACCAGGATACTGAAAGATTTAGCTCTTTAAAAACCAGACCCCAACACTGTAACACAACAACAGAATAACAGAACTCTGCACATCTGACTGAAAACTGAACTCATTATCAGCTTCCCAGCTGTTTCTCTTTTTCCCTGTTGAGATTTTCCATAGTCTCAATTGTGCAAATTCAATGTAGCTGGCTGCCATCTATGTCAGCAGCACAAAATATTTGTGCTCGTAAGACATTTTCTTTCTTATCATAAAATGCCCTTCTGCCTCTACCACTGATGTAAGGCTGACACAATAAGCCAAGAGGCATCAGTATATTATTGAGACAGAAGGTGTGCACACATCTATATCTGTCTTTCTCCTAGAGAAGGTATAAACCAGAAAATTATCTACCCTTAAAAGCACCTCTAGCTTTCAAGATACTTAAGAATATTTCTTTGTCGCTCTAGTCTCATCTCTTGGTCAAGATTCTCATCACTAACAGGAAAATACTCTTACTTCCCCTGTTTACACAATTTATTGGACTTAAAATACACCTCAGTTGCTACTTCAGTAACTTCACTATTTAACTTACAATTTTATGAAGAGGCACTCATGTGAAAACTTAAGGAAGGTTATCACCATCGAGCCAGATTATATAGCAAAGCACACAAATAAAATGTGTCAGGATCTCAGCATATAAAATTCTTAAGTGCCCTTTAGTTTGCCTGGAAAGAGCAAGGTTCCCACTACTTTCCTGGCCGCAAAACAACCTCAAAATATTAACAACTATTGACAGCAAAACTACTCATTACTAACTATTCAAATACACAAAACCCCCCCAACAAGTTCACAACAGTAACTTCTGAACTGACTACTCTGATCTTCACTACAAAAGAGAAATTTTGAAGAAGAACCTCAAACAGCTTCTGTGACACCAAGCCACGTGCCCGTTATTCACACAACGCATTTAACTACGACAGAAATAACAAATTGCACAAGTGGAGCAAGTGACTGGACCTGCCAGACCCAGCAAATTACTGCGCTCATTAGGCAAAGCTATCCCCTAATGAGACATAATATTACACTTCTTCAGCCGTTGTGAAACAAAACTCTTCCCAGTTATTTAGGAAATATAAGTGCCAACCAAAACCAACGTTATTTGAGAGCGAGGGAACAGGTTCTCAGATTCTTAAGCATGGCTATAGATTTGTCTGTCTTGAATGTCTGAATATTTTCTCTTCTCACAAAAGCAAAACTAGGGTTGAACCGCATTGGCCATCACTTCCAAAGCAATTTATATTAAAGCATCATTTGGCATAGATATCACATGTTGCTGTTTGACATTAAGTAACACTGCTACCTAAGTGTCACTAGTTTCTGATATTATTTGTAATGGCCCATCTACCTTTGAAGATCCAATCAGAACCTTTAGCTCGTAGACTCTGAAGTATCCTTCACATAAATTCATGTTTTCTAATAAAATCTTATGGACCTACACATGAATTCCCCAAACTTCAGGACCCTGAACATTACAGATGATCCCTGCTACTGAAAATACTGACTTCCTCCAGGACAATGCTATTGGACTACACGACACAGAAGAAAGAAAACATTTGGTAACCGACACTGACTGAAGCAAGCAAAAATCAGCTTGAGTGTTCTTCTGTTTTAAACAGGTATCCAACTTAACTGCCAAGCTATATGAAAAAAAAGCATCTCTTACTGGGTGCAAGGTAACAACAAAACCCACATTAATGCACACTGAAAAAAAAAAAAAAAAAAAGAGTTTGATCTCCACAGATACTATCAGTACTCACAAGGATAAGTGGTTTTAATCAAACACCTGGATGCTTCAAGAGTGTTTTATCACAAGTAAGGAATGATCAATTTTATAGCATATGGTTATTTCTTTTCTAGCTTGAAGTCCTCAAGCACAATACAAGTGCTGCCAGCTTCTTCAGCTCTGAGCAGCTGGCTCAATCTTTCTTAAACATTCTTACAGTAAAATTACTTAGAACAGCACACAATGCATTAGGGGTAGGTGAAAAACACACAGTTTTTATGTTTTCTTGGGTGATCTACTTGCTTTTATAGATTATGCACTTAGACTTTCATAATCCTTTGAATCACTGTGTAATACTTTCACAGATCTCTCTTATTTCATTACTATTAGACAGAGAATATGGAAAAGCAGTAGAAACATTCCCTGAAATGCTCTAGCACTTCACAAGGGAAGTTTATAAGCACAAACTTCTGAGACGAACAAACAAAACATATCAAAGATGTGGCTGATTTATTTACTCCAATAGGTAGCTTAGCCAACTAGAAAGGGCTTTGGGGACACTCCACTGACACCCTTAAAAGTATTAACCATCAGGAGGTAACTCTCCCATGAAGGAATACAAGAGACAATTTTGCCCTCCACTGGCTAGAACTATCACTGGAAAACACGCCTGCCTTGCTGCTGTCAGCACTGCCTGCTTCATACTGCACAAAAAGCCTCTTGAGCAAAGGTACCAATCCCATTTGAAGCACAGCAATTAGTAAGGGATAACACGGACTGGAAAGGGAGAAAGGGTGGGCGTTGAGCAGATGGGAATCAGCAATGCAATGAAATACCTCGTCAAAATATAAAGATTTTCACGGAGGGAATCAGAAAAATCCAAAAAACCCCATAGCAACATATTTAGCCCTGAGAATTGCTAGAGCAGCAAATACCCATGTGGAAAACCAGAGCCTTGACGCTCATTCCCAGCGAAAGTGTTCTGCATGTTGCCCTTCAGATAACCAAAAGCTTTTCTTTTCCAAAGTATTAACTTGATGATGCTGCTTCTTGGGGGGGGTGGAGAGATGAAAACTACACGGATTATGCAGCCAAGTCTGTCCCAGAATGAAGGAAAAAGGGCAGAGAGCAGGTAAATACTCAAGAAAACAAGTATACCAGAGAAGTATCCCTTAAAGCAATTTTTATTCTTTATGCAAAGAAGCATTGAAATTACACTGGGAGAACAAGGGAGGAAAGCTTCTATATTCCAATTTTCAACACTATTCAAATTTAAATTTACTCAACATTTATTAACCACAGGCTTACATGAAAGAAGGTACTTCACAGGATTGCACAAAGACAACACTGGGGTAAAAATTAGGGGTTTTAAAATCTAAGTGGTTTACCAATTACTGTTTCAACAAACACTTAACTCACCTTTCTATTATTAAAAATTTTTCTCTTCCCCATCCCCCAATTACCTTCCCACTTCTCAGTAGAAGTTTCTAACATCTCATTTAGAGTGTGGCTACACAAACCATTGATTTAGTAGTGGGTGTTAAGTGAAGGAAGTGAGAACCTTCAGTGGAAGAGGGAGGAAAGGATCAATCAATTTGCAAGATCAGCTGTCAGTAGAACTCAAAGGATTTCAGTGTGGAAACTGCTGTAGATGACTCCTGTCCTTCCTTCTGCACTGCAGCCATCTGCCCTCAAACTTCATCCTGCCAAAGGTTTCTGGCATCTCCATTGTTCCAGACACAAGACTAACTATTTGATCACATTCTAGTTGAGGGGAAAAAGAAATTCCTCTGGTGAGGGAGTTGGAACAGAGTTATTATCTGGTGCTCGTCTCTTATCTTTGTTACTGAGCTTGCTTACATGGCAAAATTAAAAATCTCCATAAAAATTCATGGCTTTCTTCCTTTTGTTTTCTCTCCAACTCAGCTGGAATCAACACTATTAGAGAGAGCATCCCCATCCTGGGGGGAAAAGAAAAAAAAACACTGAAAACAAACTTATACGCAACTTATTCTATTGTGCATTTATATGAAAAATAGATGAGAGAATTAAAAAAATAAATAAATTTGTTTCTTATCTAGGAGTTTAAGACAGCCCAACACAGAACTGAGTTAGAGAGTGCACTGCCTACGAAGACTTTTCCAAGGGGGGGATGATTGGCATAAAAGATTTAGAAAGGGAATATTGGTGCAAAGGCTCTTCCCCATTCCAATTGTTTCTTCCATTAGGTGAAGGCGGCAATACAGAGAAAAATCAAATTAAAGACAGCACAACTGACAGGGTCAAAAGTGAACAGGGTCAAGAGTTACTCAGAGATGCAAAGCTTTCCATATTCAAAGCCACAAGAAGCAAACCTAATACCTAAGAGCAAAAGTGTAATAGTTAAACTTATGATATCATCTAGAAATAGACATAAGTTATTGCATTTGGTGACATAATTAAGACTTAAAGCTTCAGGCAGCGTACTTAAGTCTTTCAAAAAGTTCACTCATTCATTCACTGACCAGATGTCTCATGCCACCATAACTTTAATGACTCAAAGGGGTCCTCCACAAACTTATAAAAATCAATTAAGGTAGAAGAGTTCGCGCCCAAACTAACCTTAACTATGGCACAAGGGTTTACTCAGCGTGTGACAAAAGGCATTGTGAGAATGGGAAGGAATACCGCAGGCAGACAAACACGGCCTCCTGAGAGCAACGCGAACCTCGAGCAGAAACAAACCCGAAAACCCCCGGAGCCCCCCACGCCCGCACGGGCGCCCCGCACCGCTCTCGGACACCACGGGGGCTTACACAGAACCAAACCTGCCATACGCGACACCCTATTAGTGCGACCCTGTCTGTAATCTACAGGCACGATAAAATGCCCCAACACGCATAAACCCCGCGCAAACAGCGCCTTAATGACCACTAATCCCCCCTATCTCCTCGGCCATCTCCCCTGCGCCCACTGGCGCTTCGCTTCACACACGTGGGTAAACTTTAACGGCCAAGGTGAAGCAAATCCCGTCCCCGAGCACCCCCCACCCCTCCCCGGCCGTCGTGCCCCCCGCCCGCGGGATTAACCGGGGGCCGGGAGAGGGGATGCGCTCAGGGACCGCCCGGCGGAGGGAGCGTGGTACCCGGGGGGAGTCCCAGCCCACCGCCGCGGGAGGACCACGGGGCCGCTTCCCGCCGCCCCCTCACGGCCGGGGCTCAGCATCAGCCGCGGTTACATCCAGCGACCCCCGGGAGCCGCCGGCGGTGGGAGGAGACGGCTCCAGCGCCGCGCATCCCCGCACACCCGGTCCCCGGGCAGCCCCCGCGGCCGGCGGCAGCTCCCGGGGCAAAGGCGGTCCGGACGCCCGCCGGGTTGGACACAGAGCTTCGTTCCCGAGGAAAGGAGGGGGCCGGGAGACGCGAAGGGGCCAAACCGTGGAGGTTGGGGGGGATGGGGGGGAGCGGCGGGAGCGCGGCCACCGCCGCGCATCTGACCCGCCTGAGCGAGGTGGTTACCTGAGGTGAGACAGATGAATCCGAAGAGGTAAAAGTGAGCAAACTCCGCGATCATTGTCCTCGGGTGGCGCCTGCAAGCAGTCTCATGCCAGAAGAGCGGGGGGAGAAACGAAGAGCCCCCAGTTGTAATTCCACAGAAGCTTAACGCAAAGCGAGGTTCCCTAATCCCGCCGGGCTCCCGGGGCGAGCCCCCTCCGGGCACGGCGCTGTCAGCCGGGCTCCAGCCGCACGCCAACTCCGGCCGGCCTCCCCTCGTCTGGCCGGGGCTTTCCTCGGCGGCGCCTTGACACTTCCCAGGACTATCCAAAGCGACAGGAGAAAACAAAAGATCCTCGAGTTCCCGCAGCCGAGGTCCGCTGCCGCCTCCCGCCGCACAAGTTGCTGCTCCGGCCGCGGACTCCGCTCCGGGTCGCCGGGGACGAGGCGGTAGCGGAGCGAGCGCAGGCGGGACGGGCACGGAGCGGCCGCGGCCGCGCTCCGCGGGGGGGAGAGGGGCGGGCAGGGCAGGGGAGCGCCCTCCGAGAGGTGCCCCCGCCGAGTCACTGCTTGCCCGGCGAGCGGCGGGCACGGCGCGGCGGCGGAGCGGCGGCAGCGCCCGCTCCCATGGCGGGGGAAGGAGGCGGGCGCGTCGGGGGCCGCGGCGGAGCCCGGCCGCGGTCAGGCGGGGCGGCGGGCAGGGGAGCCCCGGCGGCAGCCCCGAGCCCTGCCTAGCATCGCCGCCGCCCCCCTCCTCCTCCACGCGGGAATCCCACGCTCGCCCCCCTCCGCAGCGCCGGAGGAGGGCACAAGAGGGGCGATGGAAGGGAGGAAGAAAGAAAGGGGAGAGAAAGACAGAAAGAGGGCGAGCAAAACTTCCCCGGGCCAACGCCCCCAAAGCCACCCACCCCACCCGCCCGCCCTCGCTGCGGAGGCTGCGGGAGGAGGAGGAGGAGGAAGAGGAGGAGGAGCGGCTCCTCGCCTTGCCCCGCCGCCGGGGCAGGGGTGCACTAGTCAGGCGGGGCCGAGCCCGCTGCGCCTGAACTTTCTGGTGTCACGTCGAGCCGCTCGCCGCCTCCGCCGCGGGTTTCCCCTTCCCCCTCTCCCGGCCGCCTCCGCCTCCTCCCCGCGCTGCCGCCGCGGCAGGTCTGGTGCCGCCTCGGGACACCTTAAAGGAGCCGCACCTACACGGCCCCCGCACGCCCGGGGCGGCGCTGCCCGGCCCGGCACCGCACCCCGCCCCGCCCCGCATCGCCCCGGCGCCGCCTCCCGCCCCTGCCCCCGCCGGAGGTACCGCGCGGGGCGGCTCCCGGTCCCCACCGTGCCCCGGGCACAGCACAGCCCCCGAGGGATGGGAGGGAGCGGGGGCAGCACCGGGCGCAGACAAAAGTTCAGGTTCCCCCACCCACCGCCGCCGAAAAGAAGCCAACACACAAAAAACCCCGCGCGGATCTCCGCCGGCATTCCCGGCGGAGCGAGGAGGCAGCGCTTCGCCGGATGATTCCTGCGGCCTGGCTATGCTCCAGGCGTGGACCAAATCTTTAGGAGAAGCATCCTCAAATCCCTGCTGCCGCGCCTGGGTGCACAGACAAATGGTACGAGAGCAGCTCTAACAGTCAACTCCACATGGTCGTGACAGCTTTATCCCGTGCCACAAAAGGTGGTGTTCGGGCAAGAAGATTTAACACTGTAAGGGAGAAGGGAAGGTGGACTTGGAAGAAGCAGCACTGCCTCCTCACAGCAAAGCTCCAGCTATTCCTAGGTTTGATTCATTAAGTTAGGAGGATTGAATGAGATGTAAGAAGAAATTTCATTTCCCAGCAGCGTGTTGAATATATTAACCCCATTGCAAGCGAGCCTTTTCTTGCAGTGGGATAATAAAACACCAGGGAAGGAACCTTCCTGTACTTTCTGTCACAGGATTTATATGCACCCCACACTGTTAGCAGCCAAACAGGTTTGGGTGCTCTCAGCTACCCCACTCACACTGGTGTTTGCCCCATTTTGCTCCCTCAGGGTGGTGTAGGGCAAACTGTCCAAAAGTCCAGCAACAGAAAGGTCCTATGGATTGCACCAAATCTGTTTTAGTCCACTTTTATGTGAGGCCTGTAAAGTCAAATTTTCAATACTGTAAAGCAAAACTGGTTTACATTGGGAAAGGAAGCTCCTGTTGAGATAGATATATATATACAGATAGATAGATAGATAGATAGATAGAGTGTATCTATATCAGCAGCAGCCAATCTGGCAAGATTTTCCTCTAAAAGTGACGATAATACACCAAACATTAGAACACTCAAAAGTTAGATATCAATTTACACAGAGAAAAAGAAATTAGTGTCCTACTTCAAACACATTTAGAAGCAATCCTAACTTGTGTAATCAATGGAATTGAGTACTTTTGGACACAACCAGGTTTCTTCAAGGTGTACTTGGCCAAAAATTTATCTTCCTGTTCAGGGACCTCGTGCATCGTTCTGTACTTCATGAAAGAAAAGTGTACTAGCACCTCCGGAGTTAAAACAGTGAAGAGGTCTGAGATAATCCTTGAATCCTAGTGAGAAGTTTGAGATTTCAATAAATTAGATTTGGAGTTGTTCTCTTTTAATTAATTAAATAAACAGGAGTCACGTGCAGGGCTGAAAATGAGCGCCGATAATTCATTTATTTCACCTCCCTGTTCTGAGGTACGGTCAAATATAAGTAGACTCCCACTAGCAAGTATTTTGTAATCCCATTACTATCCATTTCTAATGACTGGGATTTTGTACTCTCTTTAGGTAACCTGTTCCAGTTAGTATATAGCCAGATTACTTTTCTTTTAAGCCTAGACTGAATAGCCTTCAGGAAGAGAACACACCACCACCACCGATAATTCTTTGAAGGCTGTTTTTTTAATTCCTTCTGTAGTATCAATACTTTGACAGACTCACATTGTACCAAACTACATATTTTAAATGATTGCTTCTTTGCTTGTTAAAAAAGCAAACCCACAATAGGGAATAAATAGGTTTACATATTCTGTGAATGTACATATTCTCTGAATGCACCTAAACACATATATTTTATATATATATGTATTTATTTACTCGTAAGGTGTCATTTCTATGTAGCCTTTTTTTATATGAAACCGTCAATATCCTCTGCAGTCTTTAATTATAAACCCATAATTTTTAATGCATTTCTATGACATATGTATTATCTAGCAACATGAATTAATCCATTTACTTTGTAACTGACAACAAGTATAAATGATGTGTACAGAAGGTAAATAAAGCATTTTCCTAATTCCCAGGGTGTTTCCTCTATTCAAGATAAATCTGTTTCCTGTTCATTAGTGCAATTGTAGGTTTCTAGATTCACACACTCCTTTGCTTAAGTAATTCAGAAGAAGGGGCCAGTAAAATTTTATGCTGTGTTGAAGTGTTGTGTATGCTGGATGCTAATTTCAAATTCAGGTGCAGAGAAATTCTAAATACAGCAGTGCATTAAAGACCTGAAGTTTGAGTGACCTTACCATATCATCATGAGATGAGCCTAAGTGAAACATTTAAAGCTTTTGTGCCACATTATCCCATCTTTAAGGAGCATCTACGACTGTTACAATCACTATAAGGAAATTTTTAACCTTTGAGAAGTACAGAGTCATCCTACTTTAGGTACCTATAGTGAACGTACAGTAGAGCTTCAAAGGCTTGTTCAATTTGTACTGTCTCAGATACTTCAGAACGTAATGTTTTGCTGTCAGTGCTTTCTTACTTCAGAAAAAAATTGCTAGGAGTGAGTATATACTGCTCTAATTATCTTCCTTAAAATTCATTTAGATTGTAATAATATATAACAGCTGCACGGCTGAATGAATCTCTTCAAATTGTAAGCCTACAGAATTTCATCAGAATGTCTTGTAAGTAATTGACATCATCTTTAATTCTGCAGATGTTCTTACAAAATGTGTGCTATTCAAGCATCCTTATTGTCCTTGATACAGAGACATACATACATATATGTGAGACACACTCATATATGTATATCTGTCAAAAAAAGTTTCTAGGAAAAGAAATATTGCTTTAACCTCTTCAGATCTGGGAAACACTTCTTATATGAGTATTAAAAAGCAGATGTACTTGCTGTGTTAATTCTGTAATAGGTAACACCATTTATAAGACTTACACAAACATGTAATTTCTGAGAGAACAGAACCAGTCCCCTGCAGGAAATTACACACGCTGCCTGCGTTTGAGGCACAGGACTTGGTCATGAAACCAAGAAAAGAGCAAAGGTTCTACAGAAGTGATAGTTGTGATTCAGCAGATGGCACTCTTCCCTCGAACTGGCTGAAATCAGTGCTGTCTCTGACTCGAGGGACAATGAGCATTGAGAGATTGTTCACTTTATGTTATCCAGAAGAACCTGAATTTCTGTAAGTACCAAAGATCCCCGGGTGCTTCTCTGTAAGGGCAGAGATACGCACGCAGTGCCTTGGATGTGCTATGGAGGCAAATGCCCTCTCTCTCCACAAACCTTTTTGAACTTCAAATGACTCTTACTTTCCTGATCTTAAAACTGCTGTGTAGCCTTCTGGTGATCTCCAGGACTGGCTGCCAGGAATACCTGGGTGTGTGCGTGTACATTGTATGATCCCACACGCTCCTGGCTGCATAAGCTCCCGCATTTTATCCTTCTGAGACTGGCAGAGAGGATGAGCAAATCACTAATGTTATTCTACATGTCACAATTAAGCTTCCATCGACATCACAGAGAATATATAGATATAACTAATTTTCAAAAACTGTTTCTTTCAGATTGTTTAGGACACCAGGAAGCTGATCTGTTGGATTATTTAGTAAACTGTCTTAAAAAACTATTAGAAGTATTTTTTCTAAGCGTAAGCACTAAAAAGCTAAAATTAAATGGAACAATACAAAGAATTATACATCTCTGCGTGTTTGTCTCTAAGCATGTTATGGGCCTAACCCATGGTAAGAATCCTAACTGAAGTCAATAAACATACCCGACAGCAGGACAGTGTATCATTTCAGTGGTATTTTCCGAGTTTCATTAGTTAAAAAATGGATTTTTCTATATTAGAGCAGTGAAGTTGTTAGAAGAAGGAGCACTGTAAAGTGTAGCTGAATATAAAAAAGTGCATGAATAGCAAAAGCTTGAAAACCTACAGTTGCCATATAATTAATTTGGATAATTATTATGAGCAAAAAAGAAATGTTATGATTTTCATGCCCATATAAATCAACTTCTCTCTTTCTTGATCTCTCTGGTTACTGTTTAAATGTGCTATTCAAAGAAATTACTTTCCTGTGCTTGATTGCTAGGGCCTTACCATGATTTTGCTTTCATGTACATTAATTTTGGGATGTAACTCTTATGAGTTTGATGTTACTCCTAATTACACCACTAGTGAGTTCAGAATTCCAGTGTCTTTCACTACATACATAGAATAGTACCAGAGTCATTGTCAAGCAAGGAATACTAGCAATAAAATATAATAATTTATTTGCTATGATGAATTCATAGGTTGAGATCCTTAGCAAGCTCAAGCCTTGTTATCAAGCTCAAGCCTCGTTATATTAGATGTATAAAAAGAGCATGATAAGAGATGCTTTCTTCAAAGGATTTATAAAGCATCATTATCAACATAAAGAACTACGAGAAAAAATCACCAGTGGCATAAACATGCAAAATTCCACTGAAGTTTACCCTTTAATACTCCTTTTTATTGGGGGCATTATTAGGTGACTCTTTCTGTTCAAAGATGCCATAGCACATCTGCACTGGGGGAAAAAAAAAAAAAATCACTGAAGCTATATTCCTTCTGTTCCCCCTGTAAAAAATGCTAAAGGCGGAATTTCTATTCAGTCTACTCAGCAGACGCTCAAACACTTTTAAAAAATTATTATAATTATAGGAAATATTGCGTGCAACTTCTGCCTTGTGGTTTTGTTCCTGTTAATGACAAAAATGCTAATCTGCTTAATATGTAATTTATATACAAACAACACAGTATTTATTACAAAGCCAGTGTTATCTCTGATATTACTAAACAAAGAGAGACCTGTCCCTGAAATCTCAGTATTTGCTTTAAATGTTTAACAAATGAGCCATTCAGTACTCACTATCTCCTTGCCTCTACACAGAGCATAGGAAGAGTATGAGGGTGTCACCTAGTGGATTGTTCAGACTGCCTGGAAGAGAGCTACCAACACAAATCATCCAAATGGCATTGAATGAACTAACCAAATGAAAGAGAAAGGATTCTTTTTTTCTTTATTTAATTACTCCAGGAATTGTGAAGGCTTCAACAGAGCGTTATTGTTCTGTAATATCTGCCTTTGGGTTCCCATTCATGTCACAGAATCTGTTGGCACTGAAAAGGGCTGTAAGAATGATGCATCCAAAATTTTGAAGAGAAAATTACCTCTGTTCCTGGATCAGAGGAAAGGTTTAATATTACCACAGACAACCATTTTAAATGAGTTGCACAAAACTTTTGTTTAAGATTACAAATAATAAGTGGAAGAAATGATATACTGTGGCTGTAGGTTTCATCAATCATATTTTAAAAGAAGGAACTATTCCATGGTTTTCAACAGGCCATCAAAAATGAAGGGTTTTTTACA
Organism: Pseudopipra pipra; assembly: GCF_036250125.1. Taxonomy (NCBI): domain Eukaryota; kingdom Metazoa; phylum Chordata; class Aves; order Passeriformes; family Pipridae; genus Pseudopipra; species Pseudopipra pipra. Next base: position 2,562,805 of record NC_087550.1, read on the forward strand.
TGTATTAATTTGAGATTGCTGTATGCATTTATAATTCTTGAATAGTTAAGGTTAACCTTAGCAATCTAGAGATGAAAAGGATTACATAAACTATCCATCTTATTTCTTTGATTGAATTACTGCACATATTTAAAGCAGACGCCACTTAAGAACCGAATACCTGCAGTGAATTAACTCAGTCAAATGCAAAGCAGATACCCAAGCCAGCTCACCCAGTACCATTTCAATTGCATGTTGAAATTTAAAATAACCAGCATACAATTTATAATTGCATGATGAAAGCCTATCAGATCCCATATATTTAACCTCTTTTAATTAAAAAAATGCTTACTATAATTTTAATATTGCATTCTGCCCTTGAGTGGAGGAAGGGAACAAAGTAAGGATGGAACTACAAATGATAAAGACATCCTGTTTTCATGCCTAGAGCACGCATTTTATTACACCCCCTGAAATTTCTGAGTGTGTGCTGTGTGACCAGCATGTGAAGAGGAGCAAGTCTTTGCCCTATGATGGTATGCTTATTTTTTGGTGTCAGAAGTACACCCTACCTGTCAGCAGACACAGTATGCTACTGGAAGCAGCAGCAAAAATCTTACATTAGCAATATGGTTTGCTGGCCCTGCTGTTGGTACCCTGCCATGATACGTCTGTTTTAATGAACAAGTGGATCTGCCTTCCTCTGTGTATAATGGCTGGCACATCCTTAGCCTTTTCTGCATATAAAGAACACACACAGTGAATCTAAAATTCCCTGCAAAATACCCTTGGTGGAAAAGTATAAAGACCCCCGCAATCCTTACCCATACTAAAAGCTCTCAAAACCACTCTTCAAGAGAACTGTGAAAATATGTATTACTTAGTTTAATTAAAAAAAAAAAGGAGAAAAGGGAAAGAGTATAAATGTATTTGAAGTGTTTGAGTAAAACCAAACTACCTCTACTTTTTGAGGCAGGAAGTGAAGGAAAAAAGATTAGTTAAATCCCTCAACCTCAACACAGAGAACAGAGCTCTGTTCATCAGAAGCATCTTATTCTGCTAGATATTAAATGCTTTCAGGCCCTCAGAAGAATTCCTTCCCTCTTTTGGAAATAGAGTTATTTGGGGATTTTCTTTTTAATTTATTTTGTTTTCTCGAAACAGTTGGTCTAGGTCCTAATAGATTCTGATAAGTGCCCAGGTGATGTATACAGTGAAGTTTGATAGCAGACACTGATAAAGAAGTACAAAACCTGCAGGGCAAGTAAGGATTGCTGCTGAGGGAGAGGATGCTGTCAATGAGTCTTGTATACCCAGGCTATTTTATTTTAAGGCAGTTCCTTCCAGTACCAGCAGTACCAGGCTGGTACTTTATGTGGTACATACCACAAAAAGCTCCTTTTGCACAGAAGGTCAGGGTGCCTTCAGAACGGGGGTGGGAGGGAAAAAGGGAAAACAAACCAGAGGGAAAGCCTTGGGCCCCTGCTAAATATTTCATTAAAAAGAAAACTGGTCTTGCATGTGTTCTCCTTAAAACCTCCCAAAGGACAAATCTGTCAGGGTATGTCTACATAGTTAGGAGCATCCAGTAACACAACTATTCCTCCCACTCTCCGAGACGGCCTGACACGAGCCAGCTCCAATCCAGAAGCTGAGTAAATATTCCACCATAGTGCCAAGCCTGAGCTAACACGGGTTGTGTCTCAACAGGCCTTATTAGCTCAGGCTCATTACTGTAATAACACGGCTCTGTGGCTGCTCTGCCCTGTGCAGGGAGCAGGCACTTCAGGATCTGCTCCTGGCTGTGCAGACATGCCGTCAGCGCGTTCCTCCTCTTCTTCCCGGAGATTCCGTCGTTTCATTTGAAGCCAGCTCCTCTCCAAAAACTGCCCTGGCATAAAAGACCATTTGAAAAACCAATGGGTTCGTGGAAGGTTGTGTGAAGTGCTGACTGCCTCTGGCAGGTCTGAGGAGCACCCCTGTTATGCTGTAATGGCATTTTCCCAAGTACAAAGCACAACCTTAAGCAAGCATCAAATAGGTGTACAACTTTCAATTTCCTCTTCTGTCACCTCTTAACAGAGAAAATGCAAGAGTAAATTACATGCTGAGCACTGGAGGAGGCCTAAAAAATGCAGCAATCTGCTTCCAAATAAAAAGTTGAAAAGTCACCCTTCTCTTTTATATAAATGGACAAGTTTTTGTATCTACTGAGTAGATACAATTTATCTGCTTTTCAACTGTACTGCTGGACAAACAACATACTTTTTAGCTGGACTGCACAGTCAGAGCTGCATGGGCTCATAGCCAACCTCGAAGAATGCAATAAGAACAGAAAAATTGGGTTTTAAATTTTAGTGCTGTAAGGGCACAGGACCAGCATGGTAGTTCAGACAGGAAAATGAGACTAAATAAATACTGAGACTGAAGAAAATCTCAGGCAAAGTTCTTACAGAGCACAATAGGAGAGGATCTACCCCCTACGTATTATCCCTGTAGCTGTAATTCTTAGGTAGGTAAGTAAAATAAGAGCAATGAGATACAAACATTATGTGTCAAAAACATAATTCGAAACCTACACCTAAACACAAACATGAAGAAGATTATTCCAAATAATTGTGCATTACCTATTAAATGACTTATTTTTGGTTTTAGCTTCAACTGACATTTTAAAATGTTGCTTCATAATGACGGAGCTGAGAAACTGTCACTTTTCTGTATTCAAGATTGATAGTCTCACACAGAGGTAACCTTTGGCCAGGGAAGATTTCCTTGGCATTGAGAGAGTTTGCACTATTAAATTTTGCATATTGCCATGAAAATGTGGTACTAGACAAGGGAACTCTTTTTAACTGGTAGGGAAAACCTGAGTAGAAGTTGGAGAGATTTCATCCAAGCATATTCAGTTGGTTCTCATTATGAACAACTTTATACTTAATTGTAAAATTTTAAAATTGCTTCATTACTTTAAAGAAAATATACACGCTTACTTTTTGGGACCCACTTTGGTATGCAATACTACTTGTGTTGCAAGATTTGTGTTTGGATTTAATGAAGCAAATGAGGTTTTAAAAACGTGATTTTTATCATTATAATGGGGAAATCCTCTCAATCAGTTCAATGTGATGAATAAAGAGTCTACATGTCTTTCAGTAAAGTACTTATCACACCTCCAATGTACTTTGTTCTTATTTGGATTGATTCCAAAAATAGAACAGGTTTTAGTGAACTATGCTGTAATGCCCTCTGCTGGTATTGAGCTGGTAAAAGCACTTTAGATTTCCATTGCAGTTAATTTGAAGAGGTATAAAAATGGTGTAAAGACCGAGGGCTCAAATACCATAAACTTCTACCCTAGGCTGGTGATACTCTATCAGACACTTCTAAGTAAAAACAGCCAAGCTGATCTTAAGCAGTACCAAATTTGACATAAACTTTTTACAAAGTTGCCAAGACCTCTCAAGGCTTCTCAAGAAAAAAATACTTGTTAAATTCTCAAAATTCTGTGAAAAATTCCAGAGCTAAAGAAAGAAACTGTTAAGGGCATCAGCTGACATTCATTTAACCTCAAGAAGTTGATGCTGCATTAGCAAATCAAGACTGTGACAGTCTTATCAGAATGGTCATGTTAGATTTCAGAGTTTCAAATCTAATTTCAAAGCTCTTGTCTTACAATTTCCCCCTCCAACACATGGCAATAACCACAGACTGAAGACACTGTTCAAGCAAGGAACTGAATATGTGCACTAGGACTTACACTGTACCTTTGGTTATTATTTTGAATGGCTTTTAAGAAAATGGGAATGACAATTTAGACAGTTAAGTGCACATATACTGGAGGATCCTGCTTCAGTACATTTATGGCATAAATACATGAAAAGAAGGAAATACTGAAAAACAACTTTTTTCCTGCCCAACTTGCTACTGCCTTACAGAAATCTTAGTGAGATGCTACCCATTCCCAAGGAGTTAATTAGTACCTTCTGTGAATAAGTATCAAACACACAAACATCTTCTATGCAGCAAGATTAAACAAGTAATGGCTTTTAAAGTGCCATATCTCTTGAGGTATGCTTGGTTAAAATTGCCTTAATTAGATAGGATACGGATAAAAATAAGGTCTAGGATGTTCTTATCTTTACCTTTCTGTTCTGTCTGAGCAAAGAGTAAAAATTACAAACCTGGCCCGAATTTGGCATCTTGGAAACATGAGTGAGATTTTCAAAAGTGCTTTGCAGAGGGGGATGTTCAACTGCCACTGAAAGAATTAATTCCCCTCGGTATTCTTGAAACTCCCACCCTTAACCCTTTATTAAGAATCCCTTGAAAGAGCTTTTTGCTTCAAGCCATAAATCTTCCCATCAGATATGCAGGGCGAATCACCAATTAACAGGGGACATGAAGGATTTTCTTGATTACAATTTGGGCAAGCTTTTCTCTGGAGAGCTGGAGCTTTTGTTCAAAATCAGCCTGTCTCCTCCATGTTTGAGCACACAGTATGTTTCATAGTCAGAGCCCTGAGAATTTTAGTGCAACACAAACATGGGTTTGAATGGTCAAAAATGTTTTCACAGGACAAATTGTTACACAATAGGTGGCATCTTACTGTTGTGTCACAGCATCATTTCAGATGGCACAAAGCTGCCATCTGAAACGATGCTCTGCTGCTGTGGGACACAATGGCATTGGATCCAAATGATGAATACATGCAACGTGGTAATAAACATGTTAAAGGCAAACATTAGTACTCAGGACTATCGTGTAGATTTAGTTTAATCCTTTGAGGATTTTAGGTTCTTGGATCTGCCGGGCCCTGAGCTGGCAGTAGCTTGAAGTGACAACCCAGTGCCTGAGAGCAAGTATGCCTGCCACTTTCCAGATATGTATGAAAAGCTGGACTCCATCTGTTTTCTTCCCCATCATTTTAATGATTTTCCATATCTCTGATTGTCCATTGCATTTAAACCACAGTGAAGACAAGAGTGAAGACTCATTTAAATGGCATAATGTAGTTATCTTTGAAATCTGCTTTATTCTGATGGGGACTGTAGTCATTTTTATTTTCATTTGTTTGTGTTTATGTTTGAAACTTAACATATTAAGTACAGGACACAAATCAGTGATCAGAATTCCCATAGTGAAATAATGTGATGCCTAGCTAGCCTGTGTGAAATTTGTTTTATTACTTTTCTGGCAGACATTGCCCAACGTAGTCTAGCAAAGTAACATTCATGAGTCATCTCTTATCTTTACTCTTCTCTATTAAATACTGTATTAGTGCAATGTTAGTCCCAATTATATGTAACCACTTCTTAAGAGGTTAGCATTGTGTCCAGTGGCTAAAACAAGACACGTTGAAGAAAGAGCCTATTCTTTTATTACCCACTGGATTCAGGATAACCTATTTATTTGACACTGATTTCTCACTTCAATAGCAGAGAGACTGAGATCCACAGTGAAGAACCCATCTTACAGAGAGGAGACAACTTATTTCTAGAATCTTGGTACCCAAACACAGGTTGTTGCAGAACTTAAACAATGTAATTAAAGTATAGCAGTCATGTACTATCCTCCTCAAACCCTCCTGGGCTTGCCACGATGCTACATAGGACCCAGGTCTCAGTTTTGAATAGCAATAAAAAAACCTGCCTTGGTAAAGAGCAAATTTCAGCTTTTCCAGGGATAGCACACCAGCCTTCCCTGCATCTCACAAACAAGCACATGACAAGAGCAACAGGCAGAAAGGAAAATAGAAAGACCTTTCAGTGCTCTATTGCTAAGCAGGTGAGAATCCCATAATTCTGACTTAGATTCCCTAGCCAAAAATTGGATCCAGAAAATCCAGAAGGTTCAAAATGCTTACGTTCTGTCCACTCATCCTTCAGACCTTTGCTGTTTGAAACACTGCCCTGTCCAAATAGGAACACAACAATTCTGTGAGGTCATGAGTTCTGGAGTAATGTCAAAGTCTTATTTCTGTCATATCCTGGAAAACAATGCATTTGTACCCTCAGGGAAAAAAAAAATAACAACTGATAAATGGGGTGAATTTATGCCAAATAGTTGATATGTTTATTAAAACATAGGAAATAGATTTCTACTTTTGAAATCAGCTTCTGGAACTGATACTTACAAACAAATTATTATTATGAACAACCTCTTATAGTACTGAAGAGTCAAGGGGAGAAGGGAAATCTTCATTTTTTGGTCCCTGCAAATTATAATAAGGTGCTTTTCTGGAAGCCTTAAGCAAATGCAAGCGTGTCTTATCGAGCTCAGTACAGGGGTCAAATGGGTGAAATTTAAATGCCTTTTATAAGATTATGCTTGTTATTTAAGTGGTCTCATTTTATTATAAATGTTACAAATCATGCAACTCATACTAGGCAATAGATTATCTAGGAGATGAACACCAGTATTTTAAGATTTTATATACTACAGTGAATTTTAAAGGGGTTTTTTTTGTCTCTGCAACTATAATCACACCACAGCTTGCAAAAATTCTTTTCTCTTCTATTGACAAAAATGAACATAGATCCAAAGCATGATAGCCCATATCCAAAAAATGGGAATGAATTAGTCCTTTGTCACCCCTTTAGTTTGTGGTTTACAGGCTACAACACGAGCTGATTATATTGATGTTCCTAATTATAAAAGTCAAGGGAATTTTCATCTTTCAGTGAAGTAATGTCTTCAGTTGATTACAAGTAAGATTAGAAAACAAATCCTTTAATGAAGTATGTAACACAGAGTTGTACTAAATAGAATCACACATTACTCAGCAAAGCTGACAGCAGAGTGAAACAAATACAGCTCCTCAAATATTTCAACGAAATAAGTAATTAACAGTTTTCTAGTATGTACTCCCTATATTCATGGAGTACAAAGAATAAATCACATAAAATAAAGGCAAGACACTAACTACCCAATTTCATGCACAATTCCAACTCCTGAAAAGGTCTGAAGCCTCAGGCACTTAGAATTTACTGTTCTCCTTCAGAGAAATGATTTGCAGACCTAAACGAATATTTTAGGGTTTTTTATCTTTGAGTCAAATGATCCATCTGTTTACTAAAACAATTCACTGCAAAGCCAAAGAGGTCATTTCAGGGTAAAACCTCCATCTTAGCAAAGGGTAAACCAAACAGGGTGTCAAGTTGAACTATTTGAAGTATAAAGTAACATGAGATAACGTTTGATAATGGTCAGATTGTATGATCTTTCTGCTCCAGAATTTTTAAGGCTGAGATACAAAGAATCGCTTTCTTGGAAGGTGTTAAATCAACAGAGATTTATATTTCTATGTCATTATCCCCGTTTTACACTGTCGAGTAGTATTGATAATGAATATTTTATATAAAAATGCATATACTCTCCAACTGACTAAGTAACTTAGAGTCACACCATCAGACAAGGAAGTCTTTGTCAGTAGCCTATGAATTTGCATGTTAAATCAAGGGAATAGGCATAAGATGGATAATATTTTTCATCTTCTCCCATGTGAAGGTGAATAAGAGAATGACATCAAGAGACACTACTTATTTCAAATTGTTATTTTGCAGTATAATTGGAATGGTTTGCTGTGGGACTTAGTGGCAGGGGGAAAAGAATAAAACAAGTTGAATAGGAAAATGTTTGTATGAAATGAAACTATACCATATCACCTAAATTTAGCATTACCAAAAATTTCAGTGGTATTAGATTTACCATACAGCTTCTACTGTAAAAGGGAGAACTCTCTTTAAATGGATATATTCTCAAAATTGGAATCTATTTTTGTTTTCTAATAAAAAAAAAAAATACACAGAAGTTGCCATGATTCTTCAAATACAATCACTATTCCCAAAAATTACCAGAATATATAGAGAATAAAAGTTGTTCTCAGTGAGGGGATTCCCCCCACTTTTGGTGTTTCTTTTTCCTATTCTGTGGCTTGGAAACAGGCAGGTGTAAATGGTGTATTAATGAACTCTGCAGATAGTAGAGAGTCTAGTGAAGGAAACTGAATTAAGGAAAGAACCTGCATTTTGTACAGTATTGTCTATAATCTTCCAACTTCTGATGGGTAAAAGTAAATCACTGGCTCCCAGTGAGAGTTTATTGGTGAGTTTGCAACATCACATAGAGTACAGCCCGTTCTGGTGAACCCAGATTTCCTTTCCATGGACATAAATATCAGTGATTACCTCCATTAGTAAATTCCAATATATATATTTTTTTACTCAATATGTTTTTCAAAAGGTTTTCTTAAAACCAAACTGGAAATTCATAGAGCATTTTCTTTTCTGCATCATAGAATTCCATGTACCTGATTTGGAATAGGGTTTCAGAGGTCAACTGTCTGAAAACGAGTCCTGATTCCATCTACAACCAATAAAAGAAATGGGCTAATCCAGAGGCTCTTTAATGGATGATCTTAACATCTATCTTAGAGCTGATGAATTATCTTCTTGGAAGTGCCTGTTTCTGCCCTCTTACTGCAAAATTGGTTTAGACTTGGCCAAATTACGTTTCACTTACCTGAAATTAGGCAAGAAAAATTCACAGTAAATTCTAAACTAGTTGTTTGCACACACAAATTAATTAGAAACTGAAGTGTCTATTAGAAAGGCATAGACTAATTGTTTTGAAGTTTCCTGTAACACCATTAAAATTCTCCTACTATTAGGTAAGGACAAACACACAAACACAACTTTATTTTCCTGGCCATCAGTTTTGCAGCACAAGAGGAAATTGCTCAAGCCGTAGTAAAGGACTTGTATGGAGTCTTACACAATGTTTATACTTCTCTCTTTGTCCCCTTTGTCTTTTGCCCATTCTTGTGTTTCAGAAGGAAACCATAATGAGCTCTATCTGCAATTAAGATCTTGTCCTAGTGTCTATGTTAGAGGTCTCAATTCCCTCTTAATTTGTCTTTGAAAAAAATGCTTAATTAAACTTGCTTTAAAGTGGCTGGGTCCTTGATGTTGATTATCATAGCAGTCTATTAACAGGAAAAATCTTTTCATGTTTTCCTATAAACCTGCATCACTTTTTGGCTTATAGAAAATGTATTGTCAATGAGCAAAATTTGCATGAACAGTCTAATAAAACAAACAGGGCACATGAGGGTACTACTCATTCTTCCAGTGAAAATATCTAGGATGAAATTTTGTTTCCATGACCCTGGAATTGCAGGAGATCCTTAATCAAAGGCAATGTGTTCTTTTTCTCGTGCCCATTTGGAAGATGCATTTTCCTTTGAAATTTGTGAAGATGACAGAGAAATTGTTGTGAATATATGTAAAATATCAGCACCAAAATCGAGTCTTATCCTCCAAACATGCTACACGTTAGGCACTAAGGAGGTGAAAAAAAGAAAGGAAGGGAGAAAGGAAAGAAGAAAGGAAGGAGGAAAAGAGAAAAGGAAGAGCAAAGAATAAGTAAATCTGATTATTCTGGGTATGAAAACCAGTAGAGTTTCCTGTGTTCTGCCATGTTCTGTACAGTACCTGTGAAGATGATGATGATGATGATAAGGAGTTGCTCTTGCTTTAATCTGTTTTCACATCTCTTTAGGGTATTAACACCCAAGCAAGTGTTTCATCATTACTGCTTGTTTTCAAAGCCACGGGTAAATTCTTCCAAAGCTCTTTAGATAAATGGTGAAAGTGCTGTTGTGAAAACAAACGTGTTGCTGTCTTTCTGTTTCTTCTTTCAAATTTTGTCCTTTGTACTTTTTTTTGTTCTGGTTTTGAGATTATTAGACACACAGGCTAGAGATAATATACTGATATTACATAGATTTAATCTCATAAGAAAACAATTGCCATCTTTAAAATTATTTAAACAGCGCAGGTGCTTTATATTAATCAAATTCTTTTTTGCTGGGAGTATAACTATGTCAACTGAGGTGCTTATCTGTTCATGTTCTGTTCAGATAAATTACTGCTAATCATGTTTGAGGGCATGTTTAGGAGGTTTTAGACTGGTAATAGATATTATACCTTTTCAAAACTATCATAAATATAATACTTTAACAGCTATAATGCATCTGGATAACATTCATTAAATTGAATTGTTTCATAATCATTGCCACCTACTGTGCTGCAGTAACCAAGCATAAAAGCATGTTATTATTAGACTGTGCAGACTACACTTGAACTATACAGTAAATATTTTTGAGATGGGTATCACAGTCTCACCCGCTTGACTATCACTGTATATTCACATATTACAATTGTTAGGTATTTATTGCAAGATTGTAGCTTGTGCTATACATTTAAACTTATTGCAATTTCTTATGGGAGTAGGCTGTTAGCAGGAGAGGCAGAATAGGATTTTCAGATAGGATTTTCATTTTTCGTTGGGAAAGACAGCTTTAAACTGGGAGAGAACAACAGGAATCAAATTGATTCAGATGACAAAATCAAACCTTTTTTGACTCAAAACACAGAGGTTCGCGTGAGGTACTTTCATTGAGCTGTAATCCTATTATTTAAAGTATCACCAACAAAATTAATGGCAGAATAGAAAGATAATCCAGCTGAGATACTAAAAAACTTTGCAAGTGGCAAAGTACACATGGGAAAAGATGTGGCCTGACTTGGCTAATGTTGCAAGGTGCAACAAAGTGCTCACTGAGAGAAGGGAGTAGGAGAGGGAAAAAGAAAACTTGGCCATGAATTTCACATGATGATATTATGGTACCAAGAAGGAGATAAGGGGAAAAGTGAGGGAGGGGAAATGGGAGAAGTAATACTGAAGACAGTTCAGGTGGAATACATTGAAGGAAACCAGGGAACAGGCAGATGCAGAAGCTGAGAAGAAGTGACAGCAATGCTGTATAATGAGAAGTGGAAAGGATTAGAGTAGCTTCAGTTAGTCTAGTAGCATAGCATTAACCCTGAGAAACCTAATGACATTTGGGAACTTAAACAAGGCCTCATATCTGGATGCTATCAAGGTAAATGAAAATCTTTAGCAGCAGCACCACTTGAGTTCTTATTCCAGTGTTATGACAGTTACTTGCTGCTCATCAAAAGACTGCACTAGTGAGAGGAGGACTGGGTTATGCATTAAATATCTGAATAGGGAAAAAAAATCATCCTCTGAATGTACAGGAGTACCAATGCCTTTCCAAATAATCCTCCCCTCTTCATTCCCTTTGACAGGAGTCAAAATGTTCAGTGTTTGACAGGGACTGAGCCTTAAGAATCGTCTCCAATCATCACTATCTTTATACTTTCCTCTCTGCTGCCTGTCTTGTGAAAGATGATTTCCCAAACCCAGTGCCAGCCACCAGTCTTCTTCAATCAAACTCTTCGTAGAGACTCACAAGTGTCACATCAACCAATCCAGCACCTCATTATAAAACAGAGGGTGAAACATTGGGAAAAAAAAGCAAACAGAAAAGAAAAATGTAAATAGCATCACTTCTTGGTTACCAGGTGCATTTTATCTTATCTCTCACTGTCTCCCAGGCTGTAAATTCCTTAGGGATAAGGGCTGTTTTAACAAGTGCTTTCTCGAGTGTTTATCCCAGCATCATGCATGTGTTCTAGCCCAGTGACAACTCTGTCATGGAGCTACTTTTCAGTAGTTATCTTATGCAGTACTACTTGGGGATTACTAATTATTATGTCACTGTTTTGCAGTAGCAAAACAAAAAAAAAAAATCAAGAAATTTGGATTTCATTGTCACCTTTTGAGGGGAAAACCCCCGAGATCAGTGCCAAACCCAACTTCTAATCAGCCTGCAACATGAGGCGATGCATGAATAAAATGAGTATTTAATTTATTCACTCTCAGTTTCCTTATGCTGAGATTTGCTGCTGCTTTGTTGATTCTCAACATGCTGGTCATATTACATGAGACTTGGCAAACTGAACTGTCTTTATACCAAATTGCAGAACATTTCTAAAAACTGCCCTGACTTGCCATAAAGCCCCGGATTGTGAGACACCTATTAGCCAACATCAGGCATTCAAAGCATGTGTAATTTTCTATATGTCCATCCAATTTCTGTTTGGTTGTATTCCTGCATCATTTCACTTTAAGGGTGCTGATTTCAGGTGATGTCAATGTAATTTAATTCCAAATTCATGGCATATTGGCCATTTTTAACCAAGCCCTTTCAAAGACTTATCCTTGAGGCAGAGCTGCGTGGGTGAGCACTTTCTTTGCAATGCCTGTAGCATAAATTTACATTTTACCCTCAACCTAACAAGAGGTGAAACTAAAGGAGTAATCTGCCATTTTTGCTTCTTCTGGTACACTGATCCTTTACACTTTCTATTCATATTCCAAAATTACAGTGGTATTACTTCTCAATTAATACTATTCTGTAGTTTCTTAATCTGCTTTTTAACAATCTCACTGAAGCAGGTAGGTTCTATAAATAGAAAGAATTTTGCCCAGTTGCTTAATGCATTGTGTCGGATAGTAATAAAAAGATTGTTTAAAGTCTGGGATTAGACCTAAGAGATTAACGTTCACCTTCTTAAATTCCAATCAAATTTTACATCATCATCTACACATACAAAGTTGAATTGCAATTTGCATACAAGCCTAATAGTCCAGTTACATAACTACATGTTTAATACATGTTTTATTCGTTCAGGTAAACCAATGCACGTTCATATTAGGACTGCACGACAACAGGTCATGTGGCTTATATTCCAACAGAGAACAAGAGCAATATTTCACATTTGAGCTAACAAGACACAGGAGAGCTGTTCAACAACTCTCAGCCTCTTATTTCTTGTGTATATGCACTGTGGTCTTCACAGACTTAATAGTGGCTGATATTAAGAACAGAGCTCAACTCGAAGTTTCGGTTAGCTAACAAGCAATGTCACTCTTGTCACCCTATTTCCTTGTAAAGGAAATGGGTGTGCTACTGCACAATTTCCCTCCACTTCCATGTGGAACAGAATTACACTCCCTCGTTTATTTGTACCACCATTTTGTGGTGAATCCTAGAAAGAAAATATATGGCCTTTTATTTGTGCCAGAACACATCCGTACACTTCAAAGAGATAAAAAGTGGCAGAAGATTTGGGGCTATGTGCATTTTGCTTCCTAAACCTCAGGTTTTAGAGTACTGGTTCTTCTAAAGCTACTTTAAATGACGAGTGCCACTGCTAAGCAGGACTTTTAAGTCCTACTCCCAGCCAAAACCAGGTCTGAAATTACTGATTACTTAAAAGAACTTCTTTGACACCAGCTGCAGACTGCTGAGAAACAGGGGAAATACAGCAAATGGCTTATTTTGTTAGAGTTTGGTCAGAGTTATTTTCTTAGATGCTGCACATGAAAGGTTTAGGCAGCTGTAAGGAGGGAGCTGAGATTTCCTCTCATCTGGCAAGGGGAAACCCAGCCAGGGAGTTAGTGTGGGATAAAACAGGCTCTCCAGTCAGGTTTTCTCCAGTAATTGCCACGAGGAAGTAAGGACTGACTAGAATGTACATTTTGCTGTACATCCCCAGTGCGGAAGGGGTAAAGCAAAGGTAATGCTTATTTAACAAGGATCCATGCCTATGAATAACATTTTCAGCCCCTGAATTCCACGTCTCAACGTACGTGACAGAAATACATCCATTTCTTACAAGATGAAACTTTACACCTAACCTATAAGCACTGGAAGGCTCATTTTTTAAAAAAACTCTCCCTTCAGTATTGAAATAAAGACTTTTTTCCCTTTAAAATGAAAGAAGACTGAAGACATCACGCTGAGGAAATTATGCAAATTAAACAGAGTCCATACAAACCAATTAGTCTCAAGATCAGAGGTGACATATTTTCTAACTAATACCAGTTTAAGCTTTTATTTATGAGTCTATAAATAAATATACCCCCACAGGAACATGTCCAAAAGAAGACAAAGTAACTACAGAAGAGGACCAGGTTAATTTTCATACTGCTAATTTGTTAATACTAATAAACAATAACTTCTGAAGAGTAGTTTACTGGTAAATTACAGAGTTCTTATTATTATCCTGCATCTCTGAGTTTACACAGGACTTGCAGACTAAAAATTTGCTAAGATCATCGACATAATGGCTAGATCCCTGGAGAGCCTTAGAACAGACCCTTTGATTCAGAATATACTACAGCAAGCATTCATTCAGTGGTTTTCCTTGTGTCCACAATAACACCACCTGCCTTAAAATGGCTGCTTTGAGTCAGCTCTCCCCCAGAGCAGACAGTCTGCTAGTGCTCTCCAGTGCATTGCCTGCTTTTAATAGCCATGTACTACTTTTTTTTTCCCAAATACCACAGCATCTATTCATCTGGGAATCTGTGGCAAGCTGGACTGAGGCCAGAGAGTAGTCCCCCTACTCTGACTGCTTCTGGCAGAACGGCCATCCACAAACCTGCTGCTTCGAGCAGAATTGCTGGAGGTGCGTAGAAATTGTACTCATGGGTTCAGAAGGAACTTTGCAACTCTGTATTTCATCCTGTTCAGGAACATAATTAAAAAAAAATTACAAATCCTAAAGTATTTGGTGGCTGAAAAGGACATTCTCTAATTTTGTCTTTACTACTAAAGTATGAAATAAGTCCTACGAAAAGCATTTAAGAAAGGAAAATTTAAATGTCTCATTCAATTATGCTCTTATTAAATCAGTTTATGTTTTATTTTCTCTTTTTAGCTGATCTTTTTCACTCATCTGAAATGTTTTGATTTTAATAAGTCACCATTTCAGAGGAAAAATTGTTTTCTTAAACAGTTACTCTCATTTCACACATTAATTTTCCTGCCAAAGAATTTGATTTTGCACCAGCTATCCCTGTAGGAAAAGCTGCGCCAGAATTTTACTCCTCTGATGCATAGATGCCTTTTTCAAATTTATTAGTGCACTTATAGCCACTTTATGCCTTCTTAGCATTGTGCCAACATCATCTTTATGTTTGATCGTTACCTTCTCTTTCCCTGATGAATGCTTTTGGGAGCAAGACTTCCCCCTCCACTTTGTTTCTGCATCACTGTTTACCAGTTGACATTTTGTGATTGATTTGTACACTCAGGTGTTTTTCCTTTATCATTTCACAGTTGTGAATTCTCAGATTTGTGATGGATAATTTAAAGTCCCCAAGTTTATGACCTTGTTCTTCACATGCTCGGTCGCACCTCAGTTTTGATAGTCCTTGTGGTCAGTACAGCTTTCCTTAAATGATGTTCTGATCTCCCTCTGTATTTATGACATCCCCAAATCTTACCATACATCATATTCTCACAAAAGGATGGTTAGGAAAACTAGTAATTTAGGACAGAGCAAAGACAAATATTTGCAAGATTCCAGTGTTACCCTACTTCAGCTTCAAAATTTCTATAGTTCTTTCAGCATCACCCTTTGAGTTCTTGCTCAATTTAATGAACTTATACTAGTTTCAATGTTCTACAGTATATATTAATTTTTGCTTACATAGAATAGAAAGAATATGTACCCAGGTCCAGGTATATAGAATTCCTGCTTTTCTTTCATCTCAAAGAATCAGTTATCAAAGTAAAATATGAGATCTCATAATTTGTCTTCATAGCCATTGAGTATTTAAAATCTTATTGCACTTTCCTTTTTCCCCCCTCCCTTTTTCAGTCATAAACATGAATCTCATTTAATGAGACTGTGATCACAGTGTTTTTCACAGTAAAAATCCACGTCCCTGTCAACACACAGTCTTTTTCTATCCACCATACTCTAAACACAAACCATGCAGAACCACTGATAATCTCCAGTTTAGACCTAATACTACCACTGCACAGATATGAATGTATGGGTATCTGAAGAGCAGGATATGTCACAACTGGGGCTTTTAACACTGACTTCCAGCTTCCTACCCTTCCACACTGTCTTCTACCACCATCTCCTTTCTACTTTAGTTTTCTACCTTAAGCCAATGTCCATTCTCTCTTGCTCCATCAGAATTTCTTCTCTGCCTAGGAACCATGCTCTGCCCCTTCTTCATTTCACTACCTTGGCTCACATTTCTGTACCCTCAGCTGCTGGTGGAGCTTCTCAGATTGGCTGGGGAGCAAAGAGGAAAGCAGTTGTGGGAAGGGTAAAACTCATGCCCCTCGCCAGAATTTACTCTGCTTCTAAACATGCTTCTACCCAGAATGAGCCTCTTTCATTTTCCAGACATCAATGCTGACATTTGTGGAGTCTGGAAAAGAAAAATCTGTTAAGTCTGTTTGTAATATAAAAGCTGAAAATGAAATACAAGATTCAGCTGAATCTTTCCAAATTTGGTTTTTCCGGGAACTTTGCTTCTCTCATAAGTCTTTCAGTCTTGGGTCAAAAAAAAAAGTATCAAAAGGAATGGGCCTAAGCATCAGATGAAATTGCTTATTATTCTTTATTCAAAGTAACTAAAAGAAATTTAAAAAATTTCAGCATAGAAGCAAACAGAAATAAAAAGGGTAAATAATGAATCCTTCTCATGGCTGCTATAACTAACCCCCCTCCCCCAGTTTGTTTTTAGCATCTCCCCAAAACTCTAGAAGTATTCCATGGCACCCTGTGGCCTTTGCAGTGGTAGTTTCTGTAGCACAGTGCAACAGCTAAAACTTCTGAAAAGGCCTGATCCTTTAGGAAACAAATAATCCATGTTTGCTTTGCCTGCCCGAATTTATATTCTTGTGAAAGATGAGACTCCAAGAAAACTCCGAGTAGCCTCCCCCACCACACACACACACTAAAACACTGCCACTGGCGTCTGCTTAAGGACCAGCAGAATAGGCCAATGATTTTGGGGGCATCACATCCTTTAAAGCAGTTCCCACACTCGGGGGGCTGTCAGTGGTGGTGCCAGTGAACCGTTACGCAAAGTCCCCCAAACACTTTGTAAACTCGGATCCGGGAGGACAATGGTAAAGTTCAGTACTGGAAAGAGATAGTGTGCTGAATGCACAATGCCAAGCTTTGTCTGCAGGGGCTTCTGTCGAGGGAGAGGGCTACTTAATCTCCCCACTTGCCCTGGGGATTCTAGCTGTTTTAATGTGTCCTTTTTGAGAGCCTGTGAACTGTAGAATATAGGCTGGTAACAACTTTCTTTAGGATTGCCTCAGCAGAACCAAAAGCTGCCAACACAGAATACCAGCACAGTGGTGCTAATGAGCACAAAGAAGACCTTTAACTGTTTTTACAGCTACCATGGCTAGAGTTTCATGTCATTCCTTGCTGAAGGAACTAATTCTTTGGCTTGTTTTATATGAGCCTAGCTTCTATCATGCTGCAGAGGATGGCCTCTTCACCCATTTTTCTTTTTCTTTCCCTCTTTTTTGAATGATAATAAAGCCTGATGCATCTTTAATGAACTGTGGGGCTTTCAGAGCTTTTTTTCCCCCTTCTTACTATGAGGTGTAGATACACAGTGCATATGTACTGACTCATACAAAAAAGAAAAAAAATTAAAATTATTATTGATTTGTCTAAGGATGAGTAGCACATGCAAATCAAAACCACTGACATATATTTTAACATTCAAGGATAAACTCCTGAAGTCAGTGAAATTCCTGAAATGAGAGTAGAATAAAATGATAATCTTTACTTCAGACATGTTCCAGTATTTGTACTTTTAGAAAATATTAATGTTTTATTGTATGTAATTTGGGCCTTTGGCTGTTTATTATCTATTACAGATGAAACTGTGCTATGACTGAGAAAAAAATTGTAAAAATTATGCCAACTGGATGCACAGTGCGAGGACAAAAGACATAAACCCTAAAACAATAGAACAATATCAGAGACACCTTTTAGAGGAATGAATGAATGGAGGTAATTAAAGGTGTCCTACATATAGACATATCAACTCAATGGCTTTCCACAGTCCAGCCAAAAATGCTTCCTTTATTGGTTACATAGCACGTTACTTATATGTGGACATAAAAAGTATAAAACATTTTCACTTTAGGCTTTGTGAATGTTTCTCTCTGCATCAATCTATTGACTGCACTTGTCACTCCTCTCACAACAGGCTACGTGAACATTTGTGTTTGACTGTTATCTCCTTCCCTCTAGGTATCTAGACACCATATAAAATCTGCATGTGCATATATCCATATTGGTCTCTGCATATCCTTTTGTTTCCTTTTTATCCTTCTTCACTTTCCTTTTCCTTTCTACTTTGCTCTGAATTTTTGCATTAAAAATTAAATAGATACAGCGCAACTAAGGTTGAAGCGTTAACGAGATACTCAGGGCAAAGGACACGTTCAAAAGCTGTAGTTAGCTGCCTTTTGCAGCAGGAGCATAGGACAAAGAAGCACAGTTGTTCTTTGCATGTGCATTAGTACTTCATATCAAATAATAAATGGACCATAAGCAATGGATTCTTGCACATGCAAGCCCAAAAGGCAGCTGCACGTTTCGAAGCTCACCGGCTTTCTGTCGTCTTTGTGAATGAACATACTTTAGGGTCTCTTGGGAAATCAGAGAAACTTGCTCATATAACCAAATCAAAAACAGGCTGATCAGATTGAGTCCACAAGAAATGCACGTGGTAGTTAATCTGGAAGCATTAAATTAACTTTACTTTTAGTACTTTGGGGCTTTCTCTATCTAGAAGCATTTATACACCACTAACTTTTTAATGTGGAAAGTTCTGCTGTGAAGCAAACCTGCTTTAACAGATCCTGATGCCTCCTGAGATTAGCCAGCAAGGTGAGAACTCATGCTGAGACACCAGCTTTACACCTGTATGTCATGAGCCAAATTCAAGACCTATTTCAGTAAATTGTTGCACACTTTACACATAATGGCCCAAGATGGTCAATGAAATCAATTAAATAATGTGGTTTAAGAAGAAAAAAAAATCATTAATAAAAAGGTGTAAAAACTTTCCTTCTAATTTATACTAGAATCATGGGATGCATATTCAGGTATTTAGCAAAAAGATAAACTATGCATGGGATTTTACAGGCAATGGAGTTTTGTTTGGCAACAAACATTTGCTGAGAACCAAAATTTCATACAAACCCAGTAACTCAGTCCCAGGTTTTTTTGCTCAAGAATTTCTAGGGAATTAAACCAAGTTCTACAGGGTCAATATTCAACAATTTCTTTATGCAGTTAGACTAACAAACCAGATTTTCCCTAGAAATTGTGGTCTCAAGTCAAGCACAAGCCAGTTGCTCTCATTAACTTTTTCCTAAAGGTATTTTGAACCAAGCCTGTTCTTACAGAATGTTCCTGACTTTCATGGATGACTCCAAAACACATAGCTAAGATAGCAGTAGTGTTAGTGATGCCACCATTTAATTAGTCACAACCTCAAACAAAACAAAACAGAACAAAGCAAAACAGAGTATGTTGGGTTTTGAAGACAAGAGGAAACATGCAAACGTGATCTAATGCAATAAACTACTAATGAAAAACATGACATTTATTCCAAAACTTTGCAGGCAAATGTAGGTTATCTAATCCATGCAAAAGCTGCAGGATGAACCTGCAGAAAGGTGGGAAATACCTCCTGTTTGGCTTCCACGTGGCATAAAAAGAACTACAAACCTAGTTAAGTTTGCTTTGAAGTGCTCTTATGGCACTGGGTTGGCTTATCTCTATCTGGAGCAAATGAACACTAAAAGATGTGAGAGGTACAGAAATCATCAGTGGCACGAGGCTTCTAAAGGCAGGTTTTATGTCACCTGCACTCACAGGCCTTGGGGTGGAGCAGAAGTGAATATTTCATGAAAGGAGGATGAATGTGGCTGGACTAAGGTCATGTTTATTGGCTGCCAGAACATAAAGTTGGTAGATTGATATGTGTCATAATGTTTGACTACCTTGTGGAGGAGAGACCGCTTTGGGCAGCACAGACTCAAAGCAAAATCTATTTTCCAGGCTTTGACAGTGAAAATTAATCTTTATATTAGCAGTTGAAGTTCTGACCTAAAAAGAAAAGTTAGTTGGCCACAAGAGATTGAGTCTGGATTCTCATGAAACAAGCAGAAAAGTGAAGAGGCAGAGAAAGGGAAATTAATTATATGAACGCTACGTCCACATTTCCCTCTCTGAAGCTGAAGTCCAAATGGCAAAACTTCCATGGCTTTGCTGAGCGTGGAGCCAATGCCTGTGGCTCTCTGTGGATACAAGGAGCCCCTAAGTGACTATAAATTGCAGATACCTGCATGAATGCAAATATAGCTACATTCACACATCTGTGTTTTATTAGATCAATATTGGTTGCCAAAATAAGTATTATTATTTCCACTAATAAATAAATAACATTCTTAGGACTAGTCGAATACAAACTCAACCCTGCTTCTATAGGAAAAAAGCTAAGGTCTTGTACTTCAGGCATTATTTTTGTGCACAGAGAATGAGTTATTTGGTAATGGAGCAATACAGTTTCCAGAAATTATCTTGTATAGCTGCAGCAGAATCTTACTAATTTATCCTAATGAACAGCACTCCCATTTGTGAGCTGTATCTTGTCTATATGAGGAAATGAATGCACTGTGAACTAGCATGTGAATGCTACTCAACACCAATTCCTTGTATGGATATGCTAAGATCTAGATTCATCCACCAAATTTTGGGCATGTAACTGAAGAATCCAAGTTAGGAGTGTAAGAGTCCTGCAGGTTTTTTTTCTAATGCCAGTGCAGAACACATTTGAAATTTCACTTATGCTCTAGAAGAACCTCTTTTTAGCTATTACCTGCATAGAGTAAGTAAATAGTTTGCCTCAGATTAAATACCAAAAGTTAGGTGAGATGTATCCTGATGTAAGGGTGCTCTGAGACAGTGAGCCAAGTGTATGCAAGGGGCATCTTGGGTAGGTGTTGGCCTGGCTCTGTAATTGTTCCCTTTGTCCCCAGACTAGGAGTGAGCAGGGGTTTGTTACTGAACTGCTTATGTTGTGCTGACTCTCTATGTAAAAAATAGAGTTCTGTCTTCAGGGCTGTCAAATCAGTACTTCTTTTACAAGCTTTAAACATTCACAGATTTCTATGGAAGGAGTATAAATAAAGAAAATATAATCATCAGGCCCTTTCCCTCTTTCACTCCCACCCCAAAGGACATTAGTATATTCTGTCTGGCCTCTTTCAGCTTTAACATTTCCTGCTACACTCAGTGAAATTTAAACAAAATCACTTTTACAAACAGTTAAATGGAAAAGTATGGAGTTTTGTCATTTCCCTCCTTGTGTAGGACTAATTAACAAAGCTTTTTTGTGAAAGCAAAAAGCTTTCCTTTTTTAGAACTTGCTTGCTCCTCCATACTGATTCCCAACTGTGGTGGCACAATCCAGTATTTTTGAACAATGATGAGAACAGAAATAGATGGAATTCAATAAAAGCATGAATAATGGCAACCAGAAACAGAGTGGTGACATAATCTGTCTTCCAAACTGCCTTGAGATATAGTCAAGAAAACACCACATTGTAACTTGTATGTTGTGGTCGTCCCTGATAGGTATCACCAAATAATCTGCAGGACAGATTTATCCACTCCAGTTACCATTTAAACATTTTTTAATGAAAGCTAGCTTACACACTTATGTCATATATGCCTTCAGTTCCCACTTCCTAATGATTATCAGCTGTTTATTTTCCCTCTTGTGCTCGAAAAAGTGGAGGTTCTACAGTGTTTTCCATGTGGTGGTTTCTGAAAACACACTCAGGAAGGATATGCCACGTGAAAAACATTCAACAAACACGTTTAAGGGAGCAAAAGAGATGTAATGCTCAGAAAGATGCACTAATATACAGCAAAATAAAAAGGAACAAACAGAATGTGGTAGGAGGCTGGTAAGATTCCAAAATTGAAGGAGGTGGATGAAGTCATATTCAAGAGAACAAGCCCTATTTCCAGTTGATGTTATGTTTTGTTTTCAACACCAAGCTGTAAGAATGTTTTCTCAATGCTATATTAGGGTATCAGAAAGATAAATCTATTTTTTAAAGTGGTATCTATTTTTTAAAGTTGTATCTTTTTTTGCAGGTTTTTTTTGTGTAATGAAAACCCCTATAATTCATTACTAATAAAACAATCTAACACAGTGAAGATGCAAAGTATTCAAAAACTGATTGAACTGACAGTTATCAGAGGGATATGGCCCCTTACAATCTGCCTATTATTATAGCTTTAAGGGGAACAAGAGATACATGGCTGTTAAAGCTGTGCCACGATTTATCACAGTCTTCTGTTTTCATTTGTTTGTGACTTTCTGAAAGAGTCTTTTTTTGGGCTGAGACCTCTGTAATTGGTCTCAGAACAATGGAACTCCTCCTCACTCATCCCTCCTCCCTTCCCATCCCCCTGCTTTCGGTCTGTTCAGCATTTTTGTGTTAGTGGTGAGTGGAAAAAATAGCACTTATTAGAGACTTTTTTTTGGGCTTCACCATGATTCAAAAGCTGTCTAAAAAGAAACCAAGAGAATTTTAGTTTGGCACAGAGAACAGTGCAAGCTGCCCAGTTTAAAGGTGCAGTCAAAATATTCTGGCAAACTGCCCTTGGAGTCATTTTAGTTATCTTTGCCACAGACAGGTAAAATCCTTCCAGTTCCTTCCTGCTCACTGACATAATGCCATGTCCACAACTCTCTAGAACGTTTCCAATTGCAATTGCCAAAAAAACAGCTACTGGGAGCACACAAAAATCAGTAAATCATCAAGATGAAATAGAGTATGGTGGAAGGAAAAGTGGATTTGGAGCTACTGCAATGGTTTGCAAGCTCTTTAAGTAAAGACCTCTCCCCCGTCTTTCAAATAAATCTGTGCAGGATTTTCATCTCCATTTGCTTTACAAGCAGCAAGAAGTGCTGCAGTTGACCTGTCCTTCTCCATCTTTTTTTTTCCTTCTTCCCATCATTTCTCCCTGATCTCCCTTTTCTTCTATCCCTGAGATTGTGCTACTAAAAATGTCTAAACTTTTTCACTTGCAAAGCCATTCTGTTTGGTTTTGTTCCACTGCTAGAGTCAGTTCATGAGGGTTTACATGTAGCTGGTAGCAACACACCCTTCAAGACCTGTCAGGCTCCATTGTATTGACAAAAAAGGAAATTGTGGAACAGAGCTCAAACCCCTGCCAAAGCCAGAGCTACAGACCAGCCACACAGATCTAACATGGTATTGTGTACCAGGAGGCTATGTTTCAGAATCATGGAATTGTTTAGGTTGGAAAAGACCTCTAAGATCCTTGAGTCCAACTGTTAAACCAACATCACCGTGTTCACCACAAAAACACGCCCTCAAGTATCACAACCAGATGTTTTTTTGAACACTTCCAGGCATGGCAGTTCCACCACTTCCCTGGGCACCTTGTTCCAATGCCTGGTCACCTTTCAGTGAAGAAAATTTTCCTAGTATCCAATGTAAACCTCCCCTGGCACAGCTTGAGGCCATTTCCTCGTGTCCTGTCACTTGTTACCTGGGAGAAGAGACTGATCCCACCTCACTACAACCTCTTTTCAAGGAGTTGTAGAGTGATAAGATCACACCTGAACCTCTTCTCCAGGCTAAACATCCTCAGCTCCCTCAGCTGCTCCTCATCAGACTTCTTCTCCAGACCCTTCATCAGCTCCACTGCCCTTCTCTGGACAGGCTCCAGCACCTCAATATCCTTCTTGCAGCGAGGAGCCCCAAACTGAGCACAGGATTTGAGGTGTGACCTCACCAGTGCCAAGTACAGGGGGGCAATTTATGTTCAGATTGATCAAATAAATTGTTTTTTGCACCTGAAAGCATTCTCTAACCTTTGCCTATAATAACTGGCAAGTCTTTGTAATGGCTCCTCAGTATATGCAAGTGCAAGGTTTAGGACAAGAAGACTCTGCTTTTAGTTGGGATCCAGAGATAGGATCTCCTTGTCTATACTTAATCACTGTAACATTTGATGTGGGTTCAAACTTCAGTCTTGCTCCTCTTTTTCCCTCTCGAGTTTTGAGAAGCCACCTGGGCAAAGATGGGCCTTGGAATCGCCTTGCACCAGTGGAATGGCCCTGATATCACTCACATTCCTCCTCAGCTAGGTGAGGTCAAGGGGAGAAATAATCACAGCCAACCAGTGCTGTGTTGCTTGCACTTGATTAAGTACACTGACACTATCATTAATCAAAGTTATGTTTTAATGGTAACTTCACAGTGAAATATATGATTAATGCTGTTGATATCAGAAGAATAACCTTCTGTTATCTTGCAACCACTTTGTCTTCTTTACAATGATTGGCAATTCGCATTTGAGGGTATACACGAGTGAATGAATGCACGTGTGTATTTATTACTGCCTTTTATCTACTTATCCACAGTATCTGCAATACAGGTTTGCTTCTCTAATGCTGTCCCACGTAATATGAGCAGAAGCAACTTCGTTATTTACATATGGAAATCACCAGTGCATGCTTTCAGAGCAGCTCAGCATCCCGTTCCCTGCCACCCAAGGAAAGTCTGGGGCAGCTGAGTAACAGCACCCTGCAGCAGGAGCTGGAAGACATCCTGCTGCAGAGAACTCCGCTTGTCTGAGGGCACAAAACATGGGTGTGAGGGAAGGAGCATATTTGGCATGACGTTGATTTATGGGGTGCAATGCACTCCTTGTGCATACCAAACACAGAGTGCAGGCTGGGGTGGAGATTAGGGGAGGTGAGGCCATACTCTACTTTCTGCCCCCTTGAGAGTCTGCTCACCCAGTAAGGATGAGGGATAACAAACTCTCTGTAAGCACCTGTTTCTCTGTTTTTCCCTTTTCCTTCTCCACTGTTGTCATATTCAGGAAGAATATAGCCCATATATTAATCCAATATCTTAAAAAAGAAAAAAAAAAATTCCAAACCATAAGGAATGGATTTAGCAAGCAAACAAATTACATTCCGAGCTGTTCTCTAATGGGCCTGCTTCAAGGCTTTGTAATTCCAGTCTTTGTGTTTACTACATACACTTCTTTTCCCTAAAGGAACTGACAGAATTTGGCTTGATTACTGAAAGCAGATGTTTGTAGCACATGCATCATGTGTTAAAGCTGTGTTGTCTGAAAGACAGTGGAGAGAAAATTCAAGTTTCATCTCATGCAGACTTACAGGATTCCACTAGAGGGAGATCAGTAGAAAGCAGAAAAAACCTTCTCTATCCTGAAAGGATGATAGAAGCATGATCCTATTTTCCCCTAAATTGGCATTTTTAGGTATGTTGCTATTTAGGCATTCTTAAGTAACCAGAATGCACCTATACATTTTTTTCAAGGTGTTTGCATTTTTGTGCCACAATCTATGGATTTCAGTTGCTTCAAAATTTTCTTCCATATGACACTAATCTCTGCATTGGAAGACCTCATGAAATACCGCTACTGGATCACAGTAATGTTTTGCTTTCGTCTGACTTCTCTACGTTTTATTGCCTGTATTGTAATTTGAGATTTCAGGAAATAAACATGTAAAATACTCTGTTCTTATTGATTTCAGATTCATTCCCTTATGAAAAGAACAAGAGAAGAAAGCAGTTCAACCATTTTAGCATTTCGAATATGTAAACGGCAATAAGAGTCTTAATAACTTAGTGTCTTACAGTTGATAAACCAACACAAGACAGACATGGTGTAAGAAAACAGAGCATGCCATACAATGTCATGCCCTGGAATTTACAATTTTCACTCCTTGTTACCATTCAGTTATAACCATCTTGCTGCTAAGCTGCCTTTTCAGATCAGAATGTCACCCTAGAATCTGTATTTACATGTTTTTCTAATGCCTGTGCAAGAATAACCTCCACTCTTAAAAGTAGTGGTACAGGCCTCACTATAATGACTCTGTTGGTTCATGATGTTACAATAATTCTGGCTATTCTATGCCTAGAAACTGGAAACTGAGAGTGAAACACTGATGGTATAAAACTGAGAGATTTAGCCAACCTGGAGAAATGGACAAGACTATATATATATATATATATCTCACACACAGTACATATGAATACAAAACCACACACATTTATTTTAGTACATATGATTCAAAAGGATTTCCTGATAATGTACATGTACTACAAAATATATTCTATCACTGTGGGGATGCTTCTTTTGCAAATGCCCCAAATGGGTCCTCACAAAAGCAGTGTACTCAGTGACAGTTTGTAAAGGACTGAGTTACTTCTATTTCGGAGATTTCACAATCTTTGCAGTCTTTAAAAGGATAATTTTCCATATTTCCATAATAATTTGCCTTTTACTTCTGAATACTTTAGGCAATAATCTGAACCTGGCCCAGGTTGCACCCGGAGCAGTATAATTTTTACAATAAAATAACTGGAAGAAGGAAGAATTCTCGGGGCATTTTCAAGCCAGGTCCTTTGCCCACCAACAGGAAATAATTTCTGATGTTTCAAAAATGTAAGATTTTCTGTATTCTTGTTAAACACAGCCTCTCTAATCCAGGATCTGGCCTTTGGGACTGACAAGTAAGAGGGAACACTTAAACTGTAACTGTCATGTCAGACAACTTTAAAAAAAAATTAAATACACTATTTCCTTTTATTCAATGCTACAGATGCACCCCAGGACATGGTTTACCAACCAGCACCACCAGACCCCTTTCAGCAGAGCTGCTCTCCAGTCACCCCTCTCCTAATTTATACTCATGTCTGATGTTACCCCACTATAGGTGAAGAATCCAGCATTTGGACTTGTTAAATTTCATCCCATTAAGCATTGCCCCCATGCTCCAATCTATCTAGATCCCCTTGCAAGGCCTCTTGTCCCTCAAGAGAGTCCACTGCATCTCTTAGTTGTTATAATCAGCAAACTATTTTGTTCCTCACATTTCTACAAGTCCCCGCAGAGAACAGGGAGTCACTTCCCTACACTGTGACCAAACCTCTCTCCCAGCAAGTCTCTCTCTCTCCAAATCCTTTTTACTGTCCTTCCAATATGCTTAATAGAGGTGCCATTATTTTTTTAGTGAGTAGTATAGTAAGGAGGAAAAAAAATAGAGCTTGTTATGTGAGGGTGTAAAATTTACTCACTTGGCAGGCATGCTGCCTCAAAGTACTACCAGTCAGGTAATTAATGGCACCTTGTATCCATGGAGATATCAGCTTCCCACTCAAAATGACTTGGGAGACCAGTGGCTGCCCTTCTGTCTCATAGGTACAAGAGTCCAATGTGGTCCTGTGCAGGTGGTGACTCCAGCCTGTCCTAGTATCAAACACCAGTGCCACAAATCATAGAATCATAGAATCATAGAATCAGCTGGGTTGGAAGGGACCTCCGAGGTCATCGAGTCCAACCCTTGATCCAACCCCTCTGTGGTTCCCAGACCATGGCACTGATGCCACATCCAGTCTTATCTTAAAAACCTCCAGGGATGGAGAATCCCCCACTTCCCTGGGCAGCCCATTCCAATGCCTGATTACCCTCTCTGTAAAGAATTTCTTCCTAATATCCAACCTAAACCTCCCCTGGCACAGCTTAAGACCATGTCCTCTTGTCTTGCTGATAGTTGCCTGGGAGAAGAGACCAACCCCCACCTGGCTCCCCCCTCCTTTCAGGGAGTTGCAGAGAGTGAGGAGGTCTCCCCTGAGCCTCCTCTTCTCCAGGCTGAACAGCCCCAGCTCCCTCAGCCTCTCCTCATAGGACTTGTGCTCCAGTCCCTTCCCCAGCCTCGTTGCTCTTCTCTGGACCTGCTCCAGCACCTCAATACCCTTTCTGAACTGAGGGGCCCAAAATAACACCAGGGCACTAATGACACCACATTCAGAGGTTCCCCCACCTTCTTTCTGTGCCTCACAGCAGCTCTGGCTGCGGGACAGGCAAGGCACTTCTCTGTAAATTCTTCAGAAGGGAACAGCAACTGAGCTAGCTAGAGAGAAAATTCACAGTTTGCATTGAAGTGTACTGGAGTTTTATCACCGGGGTCAATGCACTCTGGAAGGCAGGTGGCTAAAGTTTTGTTAAACAAAGCTATGTGATATCAATTGGGTTCCCTTACTGGCAAACAGATGTATTTTTCAAAAGCTGACATCTCTGCCTGGCTGTCTTTCCTTGTCTCACTCAAAGCAATAACACACATGTGGCCAGCAGTTGATTTTGCTAATATTTATGCTACTTAGATCTGGGAAAGCTGATACTCAAGTGGTATCCTAGATCTTGATTTCTGGAAATATAAGCTCTGGTTTCCTAATAGCTCTTCTTTAAAAAAAATCTATTCTGAAACATTTTTTTTTTTTTGCCTTTTCAGTTGCAAATTTTATTTGATATGTTTAGAACTAGAACTTTTAGAATTTCCTGAAAAGTCAGAAATACTAATCTGGCTGTAAGTTTAACCAAAAAAAAAAAAAATCTTAAAGACAATTTATTCTATCATAAGAAATACTCTTTGCCAGGGTACGAAAAGGCAAGCTCTAAAAAGAATGCCAAGGAGAGAAATTAAATAATTTACCCATCTAAAAGGTGACAGCTGTAACCTGGAAAAATTAGCATGCATATATATAATGCAAATTCATTTTTACATCTATTTACATTCCCATGCATTTGCATTCAGAGAGATGAATCATCAAGCCTTTTCATTCTGGGAAGTACATTGGGAAAGTTGAAGTGAAAAGAACCTAAGTATAGGGAAAAAAGAAGTATAGCTTTTGTGCTACCTGAGAATACTGACAAATATTTTTTTCTGTCCCTTGGGAGCTACTGTCTTCAGAAGCACAAAATGTGTGTGTTCTCCACTCAGCTGATCCCTGAGCATATTTATTCATAAATAGGGGTGTTGACATTATTGTACACTCACAGAGGTGTCTCATTATTTATGGTACTATACTGCAGCTTACCTACCTGAGAGCGCACAGAATGCCTACAACAGGCCACTGCAAGATATAGGAGGACAGAAGGAAAGTGTCATTAGTTTGCTTTAGGAGAGGCAGTAGCAAGTCAGTTTAACTTACACGGTGATTTTCATCCAGCTTACACTTGGTGCTCAGGCACAAATCTTCTTTCAGCCGAACCTGTGTCAGCTGAAGAAGATTTATCCACGAGTCACTGCCTGACACCTCCCAGCTGGAAGTCAGGTTCCTGCACAGTTGCTCCCTAACCTGTTCAGTGGAAATGAGTGATGGGAGCTGAAGCAGTGACTCGCACGTCTCCTCTGCTCGTCGATTCGGGAGCGTTGGCAGGAGCAGCTGAGCCAGCAGCTTGCTGGGGGCTGTTCCCTCCGTACCCTCCAGCAGGGTGAAACAAGGGAAAGAGAGGGAAGACCAAAGGTGCAAGGTGAAGAAGATGTATGAGCAAGTGTAAAGGTTTAGGAAGAGACATCCCAGTAAATGTCCCTGCCTTTTCAGCACTTCTGCAGGGCGTTCTGCAGGAAAGTACAAGCCAGGTGTAGGTTGCCCGTGGAACATCTTGGCACAGTCTAGGTCACTAAACTTAACATGAGCACAGCAACACTGACTGGATTTTAAGCCCAAAGACCATGAAACCATCTAAGTTGTGCAAAACAGAATCACAGAATCATTTATGTTGGAAGAAACCCTCCAATATCATTGAGTCCAACCGCTGAGCAATCACCACCCTGTCACCTAGAGCACGGCACTGAATGCCACGTCCAGTCATTTCTTGAACAGCTCCAGGGATGGTGTCTCCACCACCTCCCTGGGCAGCCCATTCCAATGTTTAACAATCCTTTACATGAAGAAATTCCTCCTGATGTCCAACCTGAACTTCAGCAGCTTGAGGCTACGTCATCTTGTCCTGTCACTAGTTGCCTGTGAGAAGAGGCCGTCCCTCACCTAAATGAAACAGCCATTTAATTTTTTGCCTTTTTCTGTGCTTAAAAACCTACAACACAGAATGAACTGTGCTGCCATGGCTTCATGTTCTGAGCATTTGAATGCAATGGAATGATGAGGAATTCGGTGCTTATTTAGTTATTATGTTAAAATGTGTTGCTTCTTTCACGATCAGATGTCTGTTTTTTAACCACCATTCACTGTTCTGCTCTATGCTGCCATGTTCCACATCAAGAGCTGTTTACTGAGGATGGCAACACACTGTGATTAAATTTCTCCTTGATCTTACTTTAATAATAAGCTGAACAAACCAAGGTTATTATTAGTCTTCCCATAAGAAACACAGAACAGACTGTTTGACTCTCTCCTGCATCCATTTTTTTCCAATATTGTCTGATGTAACACACATTAAAAAAGCAAAATATAGAACTCCTTCCGTCCTGTAGGTTTGCATCTAAAATCCCAAACTAGAGAAATTATATCACAGACAGAGTAAATGGCCACAAAAAGAAAGTTTATCAGGCTTTCTATCTTTTTAAGATTCTGAAATATGCTTTTAGACTGGAGTCATTTGTTTCACTCATCTACCTTTTAAAGCTATGAGTGGGAAAGTGTGTCATATATAAGCTATAGCGATAGGCATTTTATAGATGTATAATCATATTGTTTGATACAAAATTATGATAATCAAGCATACAGGGTGGATCATTCTGTAGTTTGGACACACAAGTGCTGTTTAGAATGAAGACTGGGATCCCAAACTCATTGAAATCAGTGGAAAAATCCTGTTGACTTCAGCGGGATGAATAGTTAGCATTTCTAATTTCCCAGAGAAGGGTTAACAGCAAAATAATTAATTCTTTGCAGCATTTTTTTTGGTGTTCTTGCTGTGCTACGTAAGGATGTTCACAGATCTGTCAAAAAAGGTAGACATTAAACACCTACGAAGGAAACTCACTGTACATACACAACCCCCTCTCATTTTGTCTGCAGACCTTTCCCAGACAATTTGAAATGCTGGACATTGCTAATACAGAAAGCTCCTTTAGCCACAGAGGTGCTATGCAGGCTGCAACCCTGGGTGTTTTGTGTATTTTATCCTGTCATGACCTCTGCTTTTATTTAGGACAAAATTAATTCATAGTATTTCTCAGCTGTTTAAAATCTGGTCATTCCTACCAGATTTTCCCATGCAAATTGATTTGATAATACATATATTTCCAAAATAAATTAGCTGAGCCATAAAGGCTGTTTAAGTTTTTACCATTCAGTTCTGAACCAAGCTCTGGAAATACATCAGATTTTTCTTCCAGTAAGTCAATTTTTATCCTATAAGCCAACTGACCCAAATATCTCCTTTGCCTTTAATAAAGGTGTAGTCCTCTTATAATCTCTTAACTACACACAACATTTCATATGAAGCTGTGAAAATTCAAGACCACTAATAATATGATGTTTCTCTTGTTCCCACAACAACAACAAGAAAAAAAGAACACCTGTATGACTTTTAAGCCACAACACTGAATCATTTGGCAAGAGATCAAACAGAGAATCATTGTTTCCAATTGCTACTCATTTATGTGCTGCCAAAACACATTATACTGCTTTAAAAGTGTCGTGCTGATTACCACTTCCAAAGAAGATTGCATTTCTACTGGTGATGAGCTCTGCTTCGCTGCCTCTGTCAAAAATGAACCCTTGCATTGTTAATGCTCTCTCTCACAGGTTTCAAAACACATAAAAGGACTTACGAAGTTTGTCAAAAATATGACTAAGATTATTTAAGTGGTAGTTTGGTTGGTATAAGATCTAGTAAGCTTAACCTAAATAGCACAGATGCAGGTGTTGATGATGTAATTTTGCAGTTTTCTAAAAGATTGTGGTCTGAGACAACTGTGACTGACGTCAGCAGATAATTTATCAGTGAATTTTCAGTCCAGCCCAGAAAACTCTTTCCGAATGAGCAAGATACTTAAGATTATGAATGGATTTGCTTTATTTGCATGATTGAAGTTGTACATGGGAATTGGTCTTTTGGTGAACTGGGCCTTCAGCTGTCAAATTTTCAGAACTTCAGCACAAAATCCATTTACCTGTACGCAAATTAAGATTATTCAGACACTCACAGCTATGCACCTACATAACTTACAATTACAGTGCCCATGGTTTTTGGACTTGTTAGGTTTGAATCTATCCTTCACCCTTTCAAATTACAGGGCATCTGCCTCTTAACTAGAGGCTTAATGCTAAGCAGTGTCAATGGAATAACATTGAAATGCAGCATTTCAACACTAATTTATACCTTGTATCTGTAAGTCATTCTCATGAGTACCATAAGTGAATTTTATAAAGCAGGTGTAGCATTCATGGCTAGATTATGTCTTCTGGGTCAATTTGAAGGAAGAATTTGCCAGAGAACAAATGGCTATGCCATACAGAGCATGAGGAAGGATTTGTGATGAAGCATAAAATAGGTCAGTAACAAGATAGATCTTTTTTTGCTTACTTTTAAATAAAATAAAACCCACAAACAAACAAAACCAACAAAAAAACCCCACCCCAACTTGCTTCCATGGACTTATGAAAGCTTTTTCAGAACACACATTTTATGGCATGGAAGAGAAGAGAAAAACTGCTTGGTTTCTCAGTAGCCCATATCTGACCAAGACTGTTATCAAGACTTCCAAAGTGAGAAGAAGACATTATAAAATGATGCCCTAAAAAGCTGTCTTAGGTGTTTTACAAAATGAACAGTTATGATTCTTTCTCTACAGAGTTTCTAATCTTTGAGACAACTAAATATGAACAGCAATGGGGGAAGAGAAAATTATTAAAAACAGAATTACCATGAGGTCTCTTTGCCACAATATGTTTCTGGTTGCCTGAACCACATTGTTGTAGTATGTGAAAATCTCTAGCACTTATATTTTTCAACAGGGTTTCCATAAGAGGCAAAATTTGAATGCTCATCATACGAATATGGTAAAGCAAAGCAATCTCTTGACAAAGATGGATCAAATTGAAGTGATCCTATTTTCTTTTCTACTACAGTTAGGTGTCTCTGCAAACTTAGACCTGATTTGCTTTCATTTTCACATCAAATCAGGTAAAACCACATATACTAGAGCATCAATGAAAAATAGCTTAAATATAGTCAAAATGCATTTTTTTTGATTAAAATTTTCATGTTTTCATTAAGAAGCTAGAGAATTCTTTTAGAGACAGATAGTTTTCTTTAAAAATACATGAAATCACAATCTCGTTTAAAATAACATTGCAAGAAAATTTCAGCCTAATCAAAAATAGATATGCATAAATGTTCAGAAAATAATCTGGTTTTGGACATATCTAACGATCAAAGTTTAAAAAATTTCCAAGTTTCTAAGCCCTATATTTCCAAAATTTAGGCTTGTTATTAAATTCTATAGCCAGCTCACTAACACTGAAACACATCAGTACAATCAAGCCTATGCACACTTAATGAATGGTTTTGGGGAAACTACTTTTTATTAACTGTTCTAAGCCAAAAATGGTATCACAGTCACACTAAGGAGGTTCAGATCTAATTTCCCTAGAATATAGCACCCATCTACATGGAATTATTGGAAATGTTAAATGTCAGAACCTGCCCTAAGGTTTTATCTTCTGGGACCTACTCAAATAGGGGCACAGACTCTTCTCCTGATCTGTTTTGGCCAGCTGTTTTCAGAGTTTCAGATTAAGATATAAGAAAACTCAAAGGAATAGATGACCTCATGAGATTTCTACTCCTTAGTGTAGAAGCCTACTAAGAGCAGTTTGTATTTCCCAGCTGTCAGAGTCATAAGGAAAGCATTGCATTAACTAATTTAATATAAACAAGTACCTCTAGACTCCATTGACTTAGCTAACATCAAGTTTGCATTTAAAGATCTTCCAAAAAACAAAAAAATCTGAGTTTATTTTCCAAAAATATGTGTGCAATGATTCCACAAATTATAAGCTTTACAGAAAGCATTTAACATTTCTTTCCAGAATGTATCTGTTTTAATTAGCTGAATGTGATAATGGAACTTTGTCAGTTTTCAGGTTTCTAGCATTTAAACCAAATATTTTAGTTCACAGGGATGGGAGCTGCTCTGTGGGACAGTTCTGTGGCAGGTGGCAGCCTGCTTTCTTTCAACACACACCACGCATGCATTCATTAAAAAAAAAAAAAAGAAAAGAAAAAAGAGAAAGCACTGAATAAATTCCAATTTGGCATGATTATGTGATGTGTGGCCTTGTGTGCATGGAAACTCTCACCTATTGGCACTTGCAATTTTAGTATCATGTAATTAAATTGATTTTTTTGTCAAGTCAGTTTTAAACTATGTCTTTGAGGTAAAAGGCCAGTGCATTAATCCACTGTGGTATTTATTATTTAAATACTAATCAAGAGGTCAATTAATGTTTTCATTGCTTTTGCAAATGAGTAATGGAGTACTGCTCAGAGCTCTTGGGAGAGTCTACTGTTAAATAGGAATCCAATTTCATTCCTTCTTTTCGAAGGGCCCTAAATGTATTTATTATGCAGCTCTTACCTTCTATGTAAGTGACTGGAGTGTTTCACTTGAGCTCTAATCCCTATACTGCTCATCCAAAACCCCAAGCTTCTCAAATATTCGAGGATTCTAGTTTCACTTTTCAAGTCCATATCTATTGTGCTGTAAAAGGGTGTGATGAATATAAAGCCTATTTAATTATAAGAGTGAAAGTGTCTCTCTGTGCCAGGCATGAACTAGGAAGTTCCTATTTGATTCATATTATCTACAATATTGAACAGAAGGGGAATTAAGTTGGCAAGGGATGATTAGCCCTTTGTTAATGGAAAGCCCCTTTGCTAATGGAAAGCCCCATTGCTAAAATTGATTCTTGTGTATGGAAAAAGAAGTTTTGATATATACATTCCTGAGTTTACTAAACACCTGTATAAGCTCTATTTCCCCTCCACATTAGGGATAACGTTATTTCATGAATTTTGTGTTCAAGCCAGTTCCTTTATCTTATGGGAGTCAGGCTAGAATACTACCTCATCATGTAGTGAAACTCCAGACTGCTATAGAGTGATCATGGTGCAATGTACTTCTCCTCATGGTTATCTCAAGGTTTTACAAATATAAATTGTAAAAGTCTTTCGGCCCCAAAGCATGCTGGCTATCTCAGTTAGGAGCAGAGAGCCCAGATGTCAGCACAGGAGAGGATGGGTTCAAGATCTTCATCCTAGGATAACCTCGCTCACTGTCTCTATGGCATCTGTTACTTTTCTCTCTCTTTCCTCTGTTCTCTTGTGCAAAGTGGAAACATCAGATAGACAGGTAGACACTGATATCAGTTTCTGTGAAACATATATAGAACTTTTTAAAAAGTGTTACTTAATTTCTTCCTGCTGCTGCATTTGGTAACAGCTAAAATCTGATTTCATTATTGCGTCTGATGTTATACAAGCAAGGAAGAGCTGTAGACATGGCCTAGAACCTCTTAAATTCTTCAAATCCATTCTTCAAGTTAGGTCTCTAATTGACTCAAGTTAGGTCTCTGTTGACTAATTAGGCAGTTAGATTAGATTTTTTTTATGTAAATGAGTAACAGTAAGCAATGGCAAGCAAAATTTGTTTCTCTAACATCTTAGCGATCAAAACTAGTTCTGAAAATCCCAGAGAATACAGTTTAGAAGCCACCACTACTATACTGACAAATAAACCAAAATCAGAAATATATATGTACAGGTGAGAGTTTGGGAAGAACTTTTAAAAATTTCAGCCCCTCAGAATATAAGATTTACCCTAGCAGAGAAGAGAGTAGAATCCAATGTGACCATTAAAAAAGAAATGGGAAAAAGACGTGTACCCTTAAAAACTGGGAACATGACTGAGCTCTGCATTTATACTGAAAGAAGACAGAAAATTCCCTTCATGTACTTCGTGTAAAACAAGGCCTTCTACTTAAGTCAAGTTGCAGACTTTCTGCCTCTTTTTTGACCTTGCTCATCCATTCCCCATCTGTGATGTATGAAGTGTGAAGCGAGGTGCTGAAATGCAAAGAGGACTGCAAACGAGGATCACGGATGTGCAACTGCTGCTGCGACCTTCAAAGAGGCTCTAAAAAGAAAATCTACCAAGGAAATCCAGCATTACTGCTGCTGGTCAAGACAGGCATGTGCTCAAGGCAGTCAAGTCTATTGCTTAGCAGAGGTAGTTAATGGGCAGTTCTCCACATCCACTTGAAGAAGAGTGCTTAATAACAGGATTTTCTGTCCTCATATAAGGGATGCAGCTTCTTCACTGTGCAACTGACTTTTTTTTTTTTTTTTAATCTGACTTGCATCTGGAACTGAAGCTTTGCAGTCTAGGGTCCTGCTGTCAGGGCTTATTTCCTTTTATTGGCTCTTGCTCCATTCTCAGACTACAGCAACGCAAAAGAATTGAAACTGAGAATTTTTTTAATACTAATATATTTTTCACAGTTTTTCAA
The DNA here is from genome assembly GCF_036250125.1 of Pseudopipra pipra. Taxonomy (NCBI): domain Eukaryota; kingdom Metazoa; phylum Chordata; class Aves; order Passeriformes; family Pipridae; genus Pseudopipra; species Pseudopipra pipra. The sequence goes on from NC_087550.1 coordinate 2,598,965, forward strand.
CTTCATATTCAAAGTTTTCTTCTCACAGGAAAAGAAAATCATGTTTAGTTTATGTTACAGTAAGACCCAAAAGCTTACTTTGAGCCAAGTGCAATATGACGCTCTTAAAAAGGCAATTTTGACATTATTCCTAACAGTTCCATTTCTGAGTGTGCTGGATGCTTGGCCAAGATACAATCTCACAAATGAGGTTCAGAGTATGACTACTGCTAATTAGAAGCTGTTAACAACTGAAGAGAAGCATGTGGTACCAATGCTTCAATCGATACAGAGAGGAGGGCTTCCTACATGATGAGAGGTTACTCACAGGGTTGCACTGGTTCCCAAAGTAAGTCTATTGTTGTTGGCAGCCATGCTATAGGGACAAAGATCTTATCAGCTGTGTGCAGGCACCGAGCCATCCTGACAGATGGCTTCTCTTGTGGGTAGAGTGTGTGTGTTGTATGCAATATGTTAGGGCAGTGATGCCCCCTTAGGACAAGAGAAGTGTCTGCCTTACCTTGATTTTCCCCACTGCCATTACTGACTCAGTTCTGAAGTGAATACATTTTAAGAACCTGCTCATAGAGAGATTTCTAGTATTCCTGGACTTGGCAGGGAGTTTGAGAGGTAAAAAGGGTAACAACGACAATCCCGTCACCACCTTTCATCCTTCAGCTAGAAGAATCCACTGGGATGAGCCAAAATTTTTTTGGTAGGCCTGCCAAGGTTTGTAAATATGTCAAGAAGAGGAGGAAACACTGTAATAGTCCCTGCAACTTGAATGAAAATCACATGTGGACAATTGACTCTCTGGTGCTTTAAAGTGAGAGAGCTTTCCGTGTAAGTGCCACTGCACTGTGGCAAAGCAGTTCTGTATCCTGGAGGTATTTCAGCTACATGGATTTACTTCCCAGTAAGAAACAGGACTTTACTGAAAGCTTTACTGGGGTGCATCAGACACAGCATTGCCAGCTGGTTGAGGGAGGTGTCCCGCTCTGCTCCACACTGGTGTGGCCTCACTGCGAGTCCTGTGTGCAGTTTTGGGCACCACTACACAAGGAAGATATAAAGATATAAAGCAACTGGAGAGTGTCCAAAGGAGGGCAACGAAGACAGTGAAGGGTCTGGAGGGGAAGCTGTATGAGGAGCAGCTGAGGTCACTTGGTCTGTTCAGCCTGGAGGAGACTGAGGGGAGACCTCTCTGCAGTTACAACTTCCTTGTGAGGGGAAGAGAAGTGTCAGGTACTGACTGATCTCTTCTCTCTGGTGACCAGTGACAGGACCTGAAGGAATGGCCTGCAGCTGTGTCAGAGGAGGTTTAGGTTGGATATTAGGAAAAGATTCTTCACCCAGAGGATGGTTGGGCACTGGAACAGGCTCCTCAAGGAAGTGGTCACATCACCAAGAAGCATTTGGACAACGCTCTCTGATACATGATGTGATTCCTGGGGCTGTCTTGTGCAGGGCCAGGAGTTAGAATTTGATCATCCTAGTGGGCCCCTTCCAACTCAGGATATTCTATGATTCTATGATTACTCTTGACATTTTGTCTATTTACTTGCTTCACAGCAGAGAGTAACATAATGCTTCTGGAAAAAAAAAAAAAATTAAGTCCCTAAAACTGAGAATGGGAAAGTTATTTTCCTTAGAACGGTGATAATTTTAGCTTTTTTTTGCAAATTATGTAGTAACTGCCTGAGTATCATTGGCCATGAATAATACATGACAGCACATGGCATGAGAACAAATGGCTTCTTGAACAACCAGATCAGTGAAGTCTGGTTTCCTAAGGATTTTTTTCTTGCCTCCTCTCCCAGCATTCACATGGGCACAATTTGGTGCTCGCTCTCCTTGTGATCTCTACGTTGCCCACCGTGTCATCAGTTCTCCCACAGTCCTCCTTGCACATCATAATATCTTAGCCAACTCCTGTGTCTTCCATTTACCCTCTAGGAGATTTTGGCTGGCCAAGAGTCCACCCGTGCTTGTAGGCAGCCTTCCCCTGCATATCTGTTCTTTTGTCAAGCAGTCCAAACTGAATGGAACCTGCCTTTTGGAGAAAAAACACGATTTCCTACTCTGTCAAATTTAGTTCACATTCGAATGTTAAAAACAGGACTGTGATCACAGACACTCTTTTAGTGTAAAAATGCAGACAAATAAAGACTGCTTTTCCCCTTAAATCTAAAACATTTGTATTATTTTTATGTATTACCCTACCTTTGAAGCAACTCTGCATTCACTTTTTGCTTTGCTACTTAACGTGTGTTCCTAAAGATTTTTTTGGCTCCAAAATGTCTGATTATTATAGTTTATGCTCTATACAGAAGCAGCCCTGACCCTCTTCCTTTGCTTTTCCACAGAGATTTACTAGTAAAGGCTGAAGTGTATAACAGTGTTAGGGAGGTCTCATGATTTCCAGCATGTTATGCTTCTGAGCATTTATTCTGTTTTCATTACTTAACTGTGCTTTCTAAACAAACTGTCTGTCATTTAACAAAATGTAATGTACCTTTAATAAATATTATCCTTTCATATTTACTCCAATATGCAACCTTTGCAACCATCATTTAAAAAAGCCATCTGAGGCTTTTCCTTCAGAAGTATGAATATAAGAGGCTCTTTCCTATTCAGTTGGAATGATACAGATCATAAATTCAAGAAAAAATGGAAACCACTGTAATCGAATTAAATCATGAAACACAACCTTTTTATGAACCTTTGTAATTCATTGCTTGTGGAGTTCATTCTTATTTAACCAGAACCCAAGAGAGTATTCCAGAGCCAGAATGTAAAGATCCTTACTGTATACCTTGCTGTGAATGTGATATTTGTATAAAACAACATCATTAGATTGCCAGTAGCTTGTTGAAGTCAATACGGACAGGAGAAGATTCCTGAGGTTTGTTTCACTTGAGAAACTTATTCTTGATTTCTATTGATTCATTCTGATGTATGGTAGGAATATCAGGAAATGTTCTATTCTCTGAGTTCCAAAAACAAAGGTGATTTAGGAAACTTCATGTATTTGCCTTACTGTTTTATGTGATTATCTATGAAAACATTGTCTAATATTTTTAATATAAATAGCCAGGCATTCTCCATCCACTGTAACACTTTCAATGCTCAGCCCAAATATAAATCCATTCAGCCTGACATACAAAGAAAAAATATTAATTTCATCACTGATTTCTGTTTACAGATCATCAATGGAAATGTATTTCTGTAATGCACTCATCTGTGAAAGTCTACATGTTTTAATACACAGCTTCATTTGTTTTGTGTTTTGGACCAATAGTGTCTGCACCTGTCTTGTAGAAAAGAGGACATGTGAAAATGAACTACTCTAAAACCTTATTCATCTTACACAGAGGTTATTTACCTAAGTATTTATAATTTGTCTTTCATATTTTTATTATTTTTCGGAACAAAAGCCTATATTTTAGGAGAAGAAATCTTATTGAACCTAAGGCAAAAATGTTACAGTTTACCAGTAGACCAGATTGCTGGGTATTCATTCTTCTCTACTCTCAGAGGTTGCTAGAGGTGTAGAAAACTGGTAACTGCAGAGTAAATGAGATGTTCACCCCTTGAGTAAGACAATTAGTTACCCTTATATCTCCACATCTATCTCAGTAGAATTCCTATTGATTTAAATCCAGATAGATTTATATCCACTAGTTTTGATATAGAATATATTTGAAGAAGGGGTGTGGAGTTAGGCAGAGGTCAAATCCACAGCTGTATGGAATTCTAGGCATGGGTCCATATAAATCTTTGTAAGGCTTAATCCTTCCTTTGAGCAGTGCTGAGTAAAGGACTGGTAATCAAAGGCAATAGCCCCTGAATTACTGGCACCTTGGAACTGAACCACATCTCCATAAACAATTGTGAATTCATTTGTAACTCTATAGGTTGGAATAATTAATATAAATGGGACCACACCATTTAGTAACGTGCATGCAACATTTTAGTATGGAATAATTCAAGACAGCACTTGGCAAAGATCAACAGGCACAATTTAACTAAATTTATCCATGCCAAAGGGGGGTCTTTAATGAGATTTGGATCCTATGTAATTAACTTTTGCCAAAATAATGCTTCATCTACTGGCATTTCATACAAATCATAATGATTTCCCAAAGACATAAAAAAATACATCCCTATGTTCAGCACCCTATTTTTTCAACTGCCTGGTAAAAAAAGCCCCAGGAATTTTATTAAGAAATCCTTGTATTCCTACTTTCTAAGTGGTAGCTAATAATACAATCCCTTCAATACTCCACTCACTTGAATGCAATGAAAATCTCTGGGGAGATCGTTTAAGAAAATTAATGCTATGGAGCTACTACATAAAATTCGGAATATCCTGAATAGCTTTTTGAAAGAGATTTTTGATATATATTGGGCATTACAGTAAAATCTCTTTAGTGAATTAGAATTTTCCATCATATCACACTGAGAGCCATACAGTGTAGAACAAAAGGGTAGTATGCTTGATGTGGTAGCCACGAGGAACTTCTGTCAATAAATCAGAAGTTGACTGATCACAACACGTATACCAGGTACCTTTGGGGAACATAAAGCTGTGAAATGTAGTTAGAGTGTAGCAGTGCAGTTAATTTCTACTATTTTAGTATTATATTCCCAGGCTTTGATTAGGCAATCATTCTTTAAAGGGAATTTAATTGTTTCGAATCCCTTCTGATTCTTGCCTGTATGTGAAAGGACACATTGAAAACACAAACAATTTCAGAATGACACAAAGTTGCTGCTTACTGCTTTTATTCTGTGGCACCTTTTTGGCTTTTTATTTGAATATTTTGTTTGAATGTTTAGTTTCTCTGCCAGAGGAGGCTGAGTTAAAGTGCATTTAAAATTGGTACTTGTGTTGGCCATAGGTACTTTAAATTAGAAAAAACACACATAGGAAATGATAGAGGTATTGATTGTAGAGGTATTGAAGACATGCTGGCCTAATTTTTTTGCATCCTTAGGTTTTGCTAAAAGACTTTTCAGTGCTAGAGCACTGAAAGATTATCTTCAGTGTGACTATTTTATGTGATGGGTCTGTTTATTGTATTTAAAATAAAGACTAATAAAAATACTTTTTTTACTAAATGATATTAAATTATTGCATGTAGTACTGTTTCATGTAAATTTTTATATATTGATAAATAATAATTAGCCCTTTCACTTAACAACCCTGATAATGAAATGTAGAAATGTTACCATGTTAACACCACAGATAACATATTTAGTCTTCACTAAGATAATTTTATGAATGCTCTTAGTTAAAGAATTCATTGGTTTTGAAGAGAAAATAAGGTGGGTTATTATTTTAATTTACTAGTTAATGTTATTATTAATATCATAGATTAATAGACTTAATTTTAAAGGAAATGTATGCGCTATGGAGATTTTTTTTTTCATTAATGTACCAGGAAAGTAGAGTTTGCTGTGCCAACGGCAGCATATTTTAGGTAGGTCTATTAATCTAATATCCTTGCCAGAATAAAGAAGAAATGTGTAAAAAAAAGTAAAATACAGGAAAGGATCTACTACTAGATGTATCAGAGTAAGATTTCATTTCCCAGAAGAAGGTTATATTTTCTATTTCCCTGAAAAACTATTCAAATGAGGTCTCATTAGCCTCAGTGGCTGGTGCTCAAGGTGTGCTGCTAGGTTTGCTAACCTTTTGATTAAATCCCTGGAGGTCTCTGACCTAATTCTTCTGTGCTGACCATCTAAAATATGTTCTGATGCATACTGTTGCTAGGGTAGTCCCAGAACCAGTATAATTAGTGAGCCTTAAGCTATAGAGTTGAAAAGGGAAGAAACCATTCATATGGAAACTCACACCCTTGGTGTCTCTCCAAACGGAATCAACAATCACCAGTGCAACCCTGGGAGCTTTTAATAAAAGCTTGTAAGATTAATTTTCTATTTAACTCTCTTTCGGGTTTGCTTAGCAAATATTGAAGTTTACCAATAAAAGAAATGATGTAGACAGAGCAGAATCAGATGTTATTAATAATTATACAAAGGAAGGATATTAGAAGTTGTAATTGTCAGCATTTTTTCAAGTGTAATTGTTATTTAACTGTGTTGGGAACAGAAGACGTTCAAATACTATTAAAATATTTGAGTTTGGGTAGGTTTTACATATATTGGACAGAAGTAGTCACCTCTGGCTAAGTAAAAAGGAAGTTCCTCTGTGCTTTGTTTTGAGTAATATCACTGAATGTTACAAACAACGCAGGTCAAGCTGTGGCTTCTCCATCAGTCCCATTTACAGAATCATAGAGGGTTTGGGTTTGAAGGCACCTTAAAGACCATCTAGTTTCAACACCCCTGCCATGGGCATGGACACCTTTCACTAGACCAGGTTGCTCAAAGCCCCATCCAGCCTGGCCTTGAACACTTGCAGGGAGGAAGCATCCACAGTTTCTCTGGACAATCTGTCTGTTATAGGGCAGTGCATTCCTTATCCTGACCTAAGAGCCCAAGAAACAGATCGGGGGTGGGAGTTGTCATTTAGCTGAGACCAGTTACCCCCTTTATCTGCTGCAGCATATTATGTGCTGGTCCTGTTCTCCTCTCTCTTGTACCTCTTACTGATGGAGCTCCTTCTGAATCTGGGTTTGATGAGCACAGAAGGGAAAGGAGAGGAAAGAGGGATGGTAGGGACCTTGGGGGAAGGCCAGACACAGCAGGTGCATCCCAACAGCAGGAAAAGCAAGAGGGTAAGTGTGTTGTGCCAGCCCTACCCCATTACCTTGTGTTGGACAAAGACCCTTGGTCAAGAGCAAGGGTACAGGCACAGGACTTACACGCTTACTGGCAGCATTTCTGGGTCTCTATCCCAAAAAACAGAATCTCTGAGCTTAGAGCCCCTAGTGTGGTAATGCACATGTGTTAGAGGGTGCTTGAGAAGAAGTAAATAACCCCAGTGCTTTATCTGCTCATCACTCCTTCCCACCTCTTCTACTCTACATCCACGGGGGCATGTAGAGAAGACCTTTTCTATGACTGCAGTAGTACACCTGGCAAGGGGACAAGGGAGAACATGAAAATTGACTATGTCCCTTTATGCCTCAGGAGGAAAGTTGAGGATAGGCAAGTCTCTCGCTAAATAAACTCTTAAGCCAGGAAATGTACAGTGTTATTTTTAAAGAAAGACATAAATACATGGAAATCAGAAGTCTGTGTACGATATCTGTCGTGTCATGATTCTTAGTAGCTTATAACCAACTAATTAGACTTCTACAGAATACAGAGAAGTGCAGGAAACATTCAAACTGTTCCAGTCCTCCTCAGTTTCACTCTCAGACTTTCATTTTCCTTCTGCCCATTTTCCTTCCATCCTTCTTCCCTGTAGTGACACTAAGAAGCCAAACTCACTGACTCAGCAGGAAATACTAACTAAATCATTTGTAAGGAGCTCTTTTGCAGGGAAAAGATTGGCAAATCACTTGAGCTCTTTTAACTCTCTATTGTTGTTCCATTACAGTAGAAGAGACAAGTGGCCAGTGAGTATTTGCAGTGCTTCCCTCACTGATTTCTATGTAACACTTAACTACAGATAAGATTCCAGTTACATGGAAATTTCATTTATTCCAAACTACACCTTATTTCACAAGAGAGGCTCAGTATAATCCAAGTTCTTGACATGACTCTGTACTGTATGCATATGTTTGGATCAAGTGATTTCAGAAGAATCCAGAATAAATTTTTATTCCACCGTTCTCATCAAGTAAAAGGTGAAAAAAACCCCACTGAGATACAAAAGAGCAAATTCAAAAGAGGCTCTTATTGATTTATTAAAAAAGCTTCTTATAAGAGAAAGACTTTAATTTAAGTTTAACAGTACTGATAAAAGACATATGTAAAATCCACTTTTTCTATTATTTGTGTGCTCTAACATAGTTCTGGAAAAGTATATTGTTTACCCCTAATGGAAAAGACAAATAAATAAGCAAACCAAAAAATATAATTAAGAAATGCTCCATACCTCACAGGACTGGACTATTTACTATCTTGGTAGGGGAAAGAAGGAAACTACATTTCAATAGCTGCTAGAGGACTTAATGTCTTATGTTGTTCTAGTTGGACTTTTGCTCTTAACTAAGCATTAAGCAATTGTTTAAAAATCTTCCCATAGATAGTATTTACTGAATCCATTGCTTGCTGACATAAACTGACTGTAGTTGGATGGGCATTGGGTCAGTCTTACCGTGAACAGATGTGCTGTGGCAACAGGGAAATTAATATAGGCAGCACGAGACTGTAGTGAATCATAATTTCTCATTATGTTTGGTTCAAGCTGTGTCCTGATGGATGTAAAACACTTCCCAGCGCTGCTCTGCCCTGCCAACACCACTGCAGAGCCCATCACAGGGACACAGCTTTAGGAATGCTAACTCAGCCATTTCAAACTGCATCACTTTGATACATTTGTCTGCCTAAATACAGCCGTCCCCGCTTTGATCAGGCTGCCAAAATAAATGTGTCATGACGCTTTTGCTTTATCTCAGTTCAGCTTCTGGACAGCAGACTTGAAGAGCATCTGCAGCTACAAAAAGAGCTTAACCTTAACACAAGGACACTTTCCAACCAGGGAAGAAGAAAAGTCATAAAGGTGCCATCTGGGTATTACAAAAGAATTAATTATTCAGATTTTAAAATTAGTTGTGTTCACTCTTCAGAGAACTTTTAGAGACCTATATAAGAAATAGATCTCAGTAAGTTTATTTTTTCTAGGTATTATATTTACTGTCATGTGAGTTTAAAAAAAATAAATCATCTGTTCTGTCTATTCTGTTCTCTTCTGAGACTCTACTCTCTCGATAATATTTGTAGCTGTCTTGGTTTGGATCAATATTCAGCATGTTGGTAAGCTCAGAAACACACAGAAAGTGGCCTGAAACACTTGTGTGTACACCTGTGAATAAGCCTATAATTGACTTATATTGAATTTAGGTATAAATTAATTGGCTTATAAAGCACATAAACAATAGAAGCATATTCTAACACACCCGTATGGCAAAAGCACATTGATTAAAATTCTTATATTATAGGATCACAGACTGGTTGAGGCTGATAAGGACATGTGGAGGTAATTTTGTCCAGGTCCCTTACTCAAGCAGAGCCACCTATAGCTGGTTTTTCAGGACCATGTCCAGGTGGCTTTTGATTATCTCCAAAAATGGGGAGTCCACAACCTGCCTGGGAAGCCTGTTCCAGTATTCAGTCATCCTTGCAGCGAAAAAGTGTCTCCTAACGTTCAGAGGGAACCTCCTGTGTTTCAATTTGCGCCCATTGCCTCTGGTTCTGTCACTGGGCACCACTAAAGGAGCCTGGCTCTGTCCTCCTTTCACCCTCTCTTGAGGTGTTTGCACACACTTTTGTGAGATCTCCACATATTATTGCAAACTTTAGTGAACTTTTGAGTCATACTATCTATTCTTAGTAAGCCAAAAAAAATGGCTCTCTATGGTGATGTGCTGAAGTGAAGCCTGGACTATGACTGCCCTTCTGTCAGCTATGTAATCTCATCTGTTAAGAAGAAAGCACACCTCCTTTACCTAAACAAACATTTCCTCCCAATGTTCCTCACTTCATTATAAATTCTTCCCCCTTTGGGATGGTTATGCTGTTTGCCTGGCTAGTATGCCCTTCAAAGACCTAGAATTTTGAAGGATTTCCATCAGGAACTGTCTGGAATCAAAACATTGTGATTACTCAGATCTTTATTTTTTTTCCTCCAAATCTTCAACACATTCTTGCAAAGCCTCTCAAATACATGTGTGCGTGTATACAAAGTGCTGAGTGTGACAGCCATATCAGCTCTATATTTAAATTTAATTTTTTTAAGAGAGGGTTTGTTTAGTTTCTCTTTGCATACTATCTGATTGTTTTGATCATGTCCTGGATGCAATTTTATTAATGAATTCTTAACAAACCCAGAAGTATGCATCTAAATTTTGAATAAAAATCCAGTTAACTCATGCGTGATACTGTAAGTTCAAGAACTGAAAATCATTAGAGTGCATACTGTGTGACAGTGTTCACAGTATTCCCACAAATTTCTACAGTATCTTTCCCAAATAAACTACCTATTTGATCCATTTTATAATAGTCTGGGAGGTATAATTAAACAGCTAAAGTTTTGAAGGAAAAAATAGCCCCAATGCCATTTTCAGGCTCCTGTCATGCACTTACTGTTCATTAAAAGTGGTCTCTAAACTCTATGTAGCACTTCAACACTACACAGTAGTTTTTCCAAGTGAAACAGGCATTTTCCTCCCCCACCAGACTTCTATGCTAAATTTGCCATTTGAGGTTTTGTAACAAATCCAGAACACTAACTTTATAATCATTGATCAGTAATTTTGGGATCCCTTCAACCTTCTTTTTCCTTTGCCTTGTGATTCCTGTCAAAGTTTACTGCAACATTATCCATTTGGTTTTAAGAAAAAGTTAAAGAAAAATAATCTACGTTTGAAATTATGAAAGGCCTCATTACACACCAGAGCACAAGCAAAAAAAAATTACTGAAATGGAAGCAAATTATACTTTGCTATCCAAAAATTTAAATCTACTGAAAAACAACTCGGTTTTCCTTGGATGGTACTTGTTCCTAACAGAAAGAGCAGAATTTTGTATTTGGGTTTACACTAATCCAGAAGGAAGACAGAGGAATTTATTCTGCTAAAAATGAGACAGAAATAAATGCATAAAACTGTTTTTGCAGAGTGTTTTTTTTTTAGTAGATAAGTTACAAGTGTGTGAATGGGCTGGTTATTCCATTTCAAGCTTAGCCAAACTGCAACACTCCTTTTTCTGACAGATATTCAGAAATTAGCCATGAAAACAGGAAAATTAATTAAAACAAAAAAGGAAAATAGGAGGATGAAGCAACTGGAATGTATTACTTCACATGAACCATCTGATGGAAATAAAAGGAAGAGTCTAAGAAGAGGAAGAAAATCTAGTAAAAATGCTACTGATTTGGAAGAGATGATTTCAAAATATTCATAGTTAGACAAATATGGTTCTGCTTATATTTAGGAGTGCAAATTAATTTCGTATTTTCTGCAATAAAGAAAGCAGCAGTGAGTTTTCGTAGTACTTTTTTTACTGCCTTTTAGGAAGGATTAGACAAAAGCCCCATAAATAATATATTGTCCAGTAAATTGTACCAGAGAAAAACATCTCCTTTCTTATACAAGGGTCACTGAAAATCAATACAGTCCCCTCTAAAAAGCTCTGTACAATGTTTTAACACTTCTGGGTGATGGTTCAAGTTGTTATGGTTTATGGACAAGCAACATCCAGGAATCACATACACGCACAAAGAGCTGGAAATAAATGGCTGGTAGCACTTCCAGAGGGATCTGATAAAAATAACTGTGGATCTTCTGATAGATGTTAATGTATGAAGCTGTGATGCTGGGACAAGAGTTGCAATTATAAACAGTGCAAACAGGGGAGATCAGTTTTGATGGGAAATCCTCCACTGAGAGATCCTTTGTGTTTTTAGACTTCCATGTATTGGGTTCACCACTGTCTCCCACGAGATTCCTGTATCCAAGTAGGGACATTATGGTCTGGATGGGTGAACCACCACATGAGTAAAAATTTTATGATACATTATGTCAAAAGTTAATGGTTGATGGGCTGCAGCCTACCCAGAGGAGAACAAGAGGGACCTCCAGGTCTATCCTGGGACCTGGCCTGCCCAAGGTCCTTATCAGTCCCCTGGAGAAGAGAAAGGAGGGCACCTTCCTCATGCTCACAGGTAAAACCAAACTGGGAGAACCAGTCCCCCTGGACAGAGCCAGACTGGCTGGAGGAACGGGCCAAAAGGAACATAATGAAATTTAACAAGGACAAATGAAAAGTCCTGCTGTGGGAAGGAAGGAAGGAAGGAAGGAAGGAAGGACTCCCTGCATCCACACAGGCTGGGTCAGCCAGGCTGGGGAGCAGCTCTCCTGGGAAGGCCCTGGGGCTGTGGGCCAGCAGCAAGCTGAGCATGAGCCAGCAGCCTGCCCTGGCAGCTGGGATGGCCAGCAGCATCCTAGGCTGTGTGGATACACAGGTGGTACATCAAGGAGAGGGATTATACCCCTCTACTCAGCACTCACATGGAGTACTGCACCCAGGTTTGTGCTTCCCAGTACAGGAAAGTCCTTGATAAACTGCGAGGAGTTCACCAGAGGGTCATGCAGGATGGTCAGGGCTGGAGCACTTGCCCAGGGGACTGAGGAGCCAGGGCTTGTCCAGCCTGGGGAAGAGGCAATGACAGGGGGCCTGTCCTGGCAGGGAGGTCACTGAGGAGGTGGAGACATGCTCTTCACAGTGGTCCATCTCAGGGCAAGAAACAACAAGCTTAAGCCAAAACAAAAGAGGTTCAGAGTGAATAGGAGAATTTTTTTTCCCTATGAGGACAGGCAGGCACTGGAGCAGGGTTGTCCAGAGGCAACAGGTCTGTCCTTGGAAGTTTTCAAGACCTAAGTGGATCAAGCCCTCAGCAGCCTGGTCTGACCTCATATCCGACCCTGCTTCTTCAGCAAGCTGGACTAGAAACCTCCAATCATTGCTTCCAACCCGAATTAGCCTGTAAATCCATGATCCTACATGGTAATTATTTTGAAAAATTATCAGCAATGCTAATACCTAAATTACAGAAAATACATTTCAACATTTTTATTTTTCAGTGCTACTCAGGAAAGTGAATTATTGTAGACACAATAAATGAGTGTTGTCATCTATACAGTGCATTTCACAGCTATGTATTTAATGTAACCGTGTGCATTACTAACTTCCTGCTTCTTTAAATAAAACAATTTGCCAGGCTAAAACCAAAGACTCACTTGTCTAACACACCCTGATGAAGATGGGGGGTGATCTCCTCTTACCTTGCTCATCCTGTGATAATCCATAATCTTTTGACCTACTGGCAGAAATTTGCACTTCTGAACATCTTCACAAATTGCTTTGCATACTTAATTCACTGAACTGACAGCAGTGTCTGAGGGTAATTTGCTCTGTCTTTGCTCTTGCTAGGAGGCCCTCAGCAGAAAGCCTCTCATCAACTCCAGGGGTTCCTGTCTGTGACAGCCCAAATGGAAAAGAGAGAGCATAAAATGCTGAGAACACATTTTGTTTTGATTTCACTTGTCTCACGATTAATTAGGGACACGTGAACTCAAGATTAAAATGCTCATCCTGGGGAATCAAATCTAGCATGAATGGCCTATCACAGCCTATAACAAATTTAAATCTTTGGAAAAGAGATTTCAAAGTCCTGTCTGAAAACTGCTCTAGAACCTGCTGCAGTATAACATCCTAAATTTCTATCCTAAATTACCCAGAGCCCATTTTATAACTGCTTAATCTATTGTCAGGTGGTAACATATGAATAAAAGCTTAGAATCATCCATTATAAAACAACACATTTTGAGCACTGTTTGAAGATAGGCTATTTGTCAATAACTGAATTTCTTCAAGTTGAATAGTCAACACACTCTGTAGGTAACTTTTTTCTTCTATTAGTTCTCCAAAAAAAAGAAGGTTGACAACAAATGGCAGTCACATCTCCCTTTCATTCAGGCCTCTGTCAAAATAAGTTTTCTATTCCCTGATTATTTTAACAGCCCTTTTCTGCACCTTCTCAAGCTAAAATTCATCTTCCTGAAATACAGTTGTTTAGACCAATTCTCAGCTATATAGGGGCATTTACTACTTTTAAAGTAATTGTTAGACAAACTCTTCACACAATATTGTGGCTTTTTTTCCCTTTTTTTTTTGGTTGGGGATGGGAGAGGAGGGGATGGGTGTTGTTGTGAATTGGTCTGATGGCTACAAGAAAACTCACTAACCAAGTTAAGAAACTTGGGATGTTCCCATTGCTTCCTATTTTAATAAAAGCTCTGCCTTGAAGTATAACATATTAACTGCAGGAGGAGATTTTCTATGAACTTTTTCATAAAAAATGGCAGTGCAAGATTTATGTAAGTGGGAGCTCCAATATTGCTTCTATAAGTTTTACTTAAATTATTATTGCCTGAACATCGCTATCATTGATTCTATTCTATTCTAATAGCAATTCTATTGATTGGTGTCATATTTACATCTATATTTTAGTACATATTAAGAACAAATCCTCAGTATTTGTGTCAGAAGAATGCTTGCAAAGAGAAGCACAAAACTGAAAGGACCTTTCTGACAGTTGAGATTGACATGGGGAACAGAGAGATTGCTGATAGACAGGAGCAGGGGATTTTTTTTTTTTCTCTTTCTTTCTTCTTTTTTAAATAAGCATAACAGTATCCATCTGTTCCTGGATTTAGAGTGCAGATGTACTCTAAGAAGTAACTTTGTGAAATTGGTATCATGGGGCTCTTTGTTCATTCTCCCAGTGACTCAAGAGCGCACTTGCTCAGCTGGTAAGTTTTAAAAAAGAGAAAGACTACGGAAAAAGGTCTTAACTACAAGCTTTGCATGTACCCTGATATGTAAAAGTCAAGCTGAAGTCTACTGTGTATTACCACTGGCAACGAGGATTCTGTAACTTCAAATAAATTAATGTGGCTGCTCTCTGATCTAGTGATTTGTTCAGCTCTGTCAGATGTCTCTTGGTTCTGCTGTGCAGACAAGTGTTTGTTTTGCTCTACAGGTTGTTGGCATGATGAACTCAATGCAATATAAGACATGCTAATAGTTTACCCAGGATTCTTGTATGGGAATAAGATATTTTTGGTTTTTTGAGATCTCTAGCTACCTGCTTCGCATCAGAAATGACAGCCTGCTCCAAATCAGAGATCCACACTTTGCAACCTAAATCTTCATCCAGCACTTTTTGCACCCCATTAACCAAACTGCTGTTTGTCATGTGCTTTTCCCCAATATTGCTCATTCTTTCTAACTAATCCTTAAACAAAAGATGGTAATTTAGAAGAAATAGCAAATTTTCTTTCCAACATTCTTGTCATCCTGTTGCATATTATAGTTTTTTCTCCTCTCCCCTCTTCCTCTCAGCCACAAAATTTGTATGCACATTTACTATCTTTACTAATCTTAAAAAAGAAATAAAAATACTCCATTTCTCACAGTGTTAGTGTAGATTTTTACCTTTGATGCCAAAGAAGTATTTTCTTGGATGTGTTTTCTGAACTACCACTTTTCAAAACGATCACTTTATAATGCATAGCATAACCTGTGTAAAATTACTGGGTTTAAGGAAGAAATGTCTCAGAAATGGCCATGAAATGAAGAGAGATTTTCTCTTGATATCTTGAAATGCTCACTGAAGGCAAGCTGTTCTATTTGACATGGGACAAGCAGTGATCCACTACAAACAATTCCCCTGATCACAGAGGAGACATAGTAGTAAAAAACATAGTAGTAAAACTACATAGTAGTAAAAAAGAAAGGTAATGTGAGAAAAAGGGAGGGCATCCCCTATCATAGAAAACAACATCACCACAATATTTTCATTATTAAAATCAGGAGCAAAGAAATTGAAGACTAACTTCAGCTCACAGATGGGAACCTTTGCATGCTGGAAGAGTCATTTGAGAAAACTAGGGGAAAAAAAAGTATTTGGAAATATCCCTTTAAAAAGTCATGAATCTACTTAATGAGGAGTGGTGATCCTTGCGTGCAAATGTTTGAATATAGAGTGTTAATTTAACAAGCCATCATTCTGGTCTCTGTAGCACAAGTGATACTCTGTGATCTGTTAAATGATCCCCAATATTTATGTCACAGTTGATTTAACAGGAAATGTGCTACTTCCTGGGATATCATGCATGCACACACTTCAATAGCACAGCACAATGCAATCTTAGAGATTACTCTGCAGCCATTGATTATGTGGAAAATAGCTGAGGCTCATACTTAACACTTACTGCCCTTGCACTATTTTGGGGAGGAAAAAAAGAGGCCCATTAGCTAAGAGTGAACATTTACTTTACTATTCAGGCTGGCAAACCACATGTGAAATCTGATGTGGAAATATTAACTACTTTAGTATTTTCTTGAAAGTCTGCTCTGACGGGTAAATATTAACCAGAAAAGTGTTCTTAGTAGCTTCAGTCAAGACAGTTTTATCCTATGATCTTCTTCAGGTTTCCTCACTCCGTGCTACAGGGTTGTGGCTCTCAAAGCTCCTTCAGCACTAGGGAACATCACTCAACACATCATCTGCTCCATTTGGCAACTAATCACAAGCCTTTCTCTTGGAAACTGGGATTTTATTTAAGGCTCTTCCTTCTATGACCTTTTTTGCCAAATTCTCCATCTCCAGTGTCTTAACTAGAATGATTTTCCATATTTCTCCTCTGATATACAGCGGGAACTCTCTTAGATATTTTTCCTCAAGTCCCTTCTTTCTCTGTTTGTCCCTATACTCTTCTCCAGGACTCAGATTTTAGGGCTTCTTTACCCTCCAAAATAGCTGTCTAAACAATAGGCTTGGTCTGACATCTCCACAGCCTAAACCTGACAAAGAACTGAATTCCTACTTGCATCTTCCATTCCACTGCCTTCCTTTACCTTTCCTTTTTTTTCTTTTTTGTATTCTCAGGTGCACATTCCTGTCAAGTGATTCTCATCTGAACACACAGATCTAAATTGATGGAGAGGTGGAATTACTTGCAATTGTTTTTAGGTATCTGTAGCACTTCTAGTCCTCTAAAGTCCCCTTAAAGTTTGAGAAAGAGAAACAAGCTTAGTTATACAGCACTTCAGGAAACTGCTTTGGATGTCTTCCTTAGGACAAAGTAAATATAACACAAAGTATCTAAATTATCAGCTTTTATCATTGTGATTTAGCCTGTTCTTTATTGCACATAGTTAAGAAAGCTATTTAGATTTTTGCTATTACACATATTAACTATGCAATTATTTTCCATTCTAGCCTTGACACTGAATAGTCTTCTGTGAAGATGCAGAAAAGGAAATCTTTGTGGATCATTTCTTTAAACTGACAGAGTTACAGTTAAAAGTTTTTGTGGCTTTTTTAACCCTAAATCCTTTGATGGATCAATCCAGCTACAGATTTAGCTGGATTAAGCATGTTTAAAATGATGCCTACGTGGTCACATCAGCTCTTATATGTTTTTTTTGTTTTAGAATTTTTCAGGTATTAAATATGCAAGAGAAACCCGTCCTTTAAACTCCTTCAGTCTAATATCAGTGTCATGCATATGGAACAATCCTCAGTGTCTGAACTTCCGTTCTTGATTTGTTATTTAGTCAGTCTCTATTTGTATCTATTACAAATACTCTTTGAAAGTGATCATCTTTAATATAGATGCATATAAAGCCTCTCCAGTTGGATCTACAGTTAATAAATAGTAATAATTATTTTGATAATATGACCCTTATGATTTAGAAAAAGTGCAACATCTATAAGATGCCAGTTTACTACATTGATTAGGGAGAATACAAAAAAATAATAATCCAGAGTTCAGTCCTATGACATAATAAGAATCATGAAAGGTCAAATAGAAGTTCATAATTTTCCTGTAATAGAAGTCTTGAAATTTATCAACAACTTCAAACTTGAAACAGTTGGTTTAGCATCTCCTCCTTTTCCCCCTGAAATGGATATGTTTACTGTTTGGTATATGGTTACTTCTCCAGCTAAGGGCTCATATCCACGATGGAGACAACAAAACCGAATGGGATAGTCAAAATTCTCCTGATTTAGGAGAATAAATAATTCTGATAAAGGGGGCTTTAGGAGAACACCCTGAAACACTCCCAACAAGTCACATACGTCCACTTAAGAAGAGTATGAAACTGCTGCATATATTCACCATGAAAAACATATAGGGAAAGAAAGAGATGTAGGAAAAATTTATAATCTTTAATCCTGAAACTTCCCATACAAGTAAATGCTTTGCTTATATACCTCACAGATTAACTTCTATGGAACTGGAAGGAAGATGTGCCCTACATCACTGCTCTCTGTATGAGTAACAATGTATGATCATATAGTATGACAGCAGTTATGAGCTTGTTTGGGTTTTGTCCGTTCAGACACTGCCTGAAGA
Source organism: Pseudopipra pipra (assembly GCF_036250125.1). NCBI lineage: Eukaryota > Metazoa > Chordata > Aves > Passeriformes > Pipridae > Pseudopipra > Pseudopipra pipra. Next base: position 2,617,015 of record NC_087550.1, read on the forward strand.
TAAACACACAATTAAAAAATAAACTGCTGATTATTTTTGCCCGTGGGAACAGACATCCTGGACTTAATCTGAGTGATTTTAGGAATGAATCAGAGAATTTTCCGTACAAACAATCTCCTGGAATGGCTTTCCATTTGGAGAAAGGAATTCTACAGGTAAGAGAGAAGACAAAAATGATCTAAGAATACTTCAGTAAAATCCAGGAATTCCGTATTAGGCCCCTAATTAGAAAAAAATGTAACTTTACCTAAAAGATTGTATTACAATTAATGTTATTTTTAAACAACCTTACTGATTACTACAGAAATCTGTTGGACTAATTTTAATAAATACCACATGGCTTTTCCATATAACCTAAGGTATACACCCATAGTGCAACTGATTACTGTTATATAGTGGAGAAAAAATACTGGATCATTAAATCTTTATACATGAAGAACTTGGGTCTTTCCTTCATTCAGTGCTCACTCAAATAGAGGCACAAAATCTCCAATTAAAAAGAACCAGCCATCCTCTAGGTTTTAATTTTTATTCAGCTTGTGCTTCCCTCTAACTTGGTCCTGACTTTCGTGCTTGCTCGGAAAACGCCTATTAAAATATGGCCTAGAGTTAAGAACCGGAGCCTCTGGGGGACTACTAGACCAGGTTTGATTTTGTCAGCCCTCTCAAATGACCCCATTAGTCTCTGAGAGGCAGGTTAAACAGCTGCAACACCCCACAGAGGCCTTTCTTCGGATGCAGCTCCCAGATGCTCATGTGCACCTCGATGAGGGTGAAGGATCCTCATGGGCAGACACATGCAGAAGGGTCTGCGCTCTGCTTGGGTTATCCTCCCATATTCCCATGCTCAGAGGGGAGCTACTACTGCCTTATATGCCTTAAAAATGGCCCTGCAAGGGGGGGGGGGGGAATGACAGAATCTCTGTTGTGGAGCAGAAGCACTGCCTGCAGCCCCTGCACCCTCTGCCCACCATTGCCCACCCAGTGCCCTTGCCAAGCCTCCAGCCCTGCTCCGAAACACAGGAAAAAATTAGGAGGTCTCCCTCTAAAGTCTTATCCACATTCCTCCTGTGGCTAAGGGGGCTTTTGGAGGGCACATGGAGGGCCCCCTCTCCTTCCTCGTGGGCAGGTGTGAGGCTGTTGGGTGCGGGCATCTGCCAGTCGAGGACCAGCTGCAAGCCAGGGCCTGGAGGAGAACTTATTGCTCATCTCTAGGTAAAACTAAGCCACTTTATTAACAAAGGAATGACTTGTGGTCCCAGGTAAATTAGTGGCTGTTAAAAACACAAGACCTAGGGATCGTGATTCCCAGCTCTGTTTCCTGAGAGCAAAAATCTAACTTAAAAGGAATCAAAAAAGCATTCTTTAAGCTATATTCTCTCAATATGATGACCCCATATGCATCAGTGGATGTACACGTGCCAAACTTGGAGAGTGGAGGAGAGAATTTAGAAAAAAAATTAATAGGAATATTCAGAAGGTAGAAAAGTCTAAATAATCCACATGGAGAAGAGTTCGTGCTTATGTTTTCCTAAGAAAGCATCTTGACTGAGGGGAAATTTGCATTGCTTTGCTTTTTTACCTTTTCAGGAAAAAAAAAAGTATTTTAAACTGGAATAGAATTATGTGCCGAGGTTTTAAACCACATGCAGAGATGATTGTGAGAGGCAGGTGATGAAAGCTGCAATCATCCTAAGTGGCATATAAGAGACCTGAAGTTTTATGAATAGACAAGAAATTGCTCCCTCTCTCTTACACCTGCCAGTCCTCTTCTTGTACCCTGTAAGACTGTCTTAGCTATGAATATCTGATTCACACTGGACCTTCAGCAGTTCATGAAGACCCAGGACTCTGCAGCTGAGCCCAGGCTGTGGTCAGTAGCGTGACTCCTGGAGCTGGGTAACATTTCAGTCTGCAGAGGAGTTACAGAACTGGGTCCCTCAGAGATCACTGCTGCATCACTCCGTATGGTGCTGCTTATCTGTGGCTTTTCTTATTTGGCCTAGAGACACATTTCTCTAGTTTATGCAAAGCAGAAGTCAACGAAACAGATTTTTATCCAATCACAGTTTAGTCTCACTTGGATTTTCTTTCCTGCTGCGATATATTTTACTTTTGTTTACAACAGAAACAAAGCAAAAAAATTCCCTAAATAAACACATGGAAAAATCCCTGTGGTCTTTGGAAAAAATTTCTCTGAGAAGATACATTGCCTCATGCACTAATATATACAGTTCAAAGGAAAATAATGGGTGCATTGTTTCAACAAGAGAAATTTACTTTAAACATTTAAATAATTGCAAAGTACTGACACACACAAGGACAGTCATCTTGGTTAGTTAAAAGGCACAACAATATTTCCCAACAATATTAACAATGTTGAACTTCTAAGGTGATGGTGAAAGATAGCCAGCTAGCAAAGATGATTAAAGAAATGTGTACAGGTGGTAATGGCAGATGTAGGTGGAAAGTGTCAGAAGTAGGCAGTCAGGAATATTTTGGAAAGGTGCACTCTACCTGTGTAGCCCAGGGAATTGTCGCCATTATCAGAGGTGGGGAGTGGTGTCCCGCTGTCGTTCCCCCTCTCTAGGTCTTCGGAGTCTGTCGGAAACAACACCAGAGCTGCTGATGGGGTCACAGGAGTAACAGTAGTTGCCATTTTGATCACAACACGTCCGGACACAATTAAATCCACACATGACAGCAAGAGCCACAGTGCCAGCGCACGGCACACCTCGTCCTTCCCCCGCCTGCGTGGGGGAGCCCAGGGAAAGGCGTCCGGGAGCATCGCCCGGGGGTCCCCAAAATGCTGCCCTGCCGTCCCCCTCTGCCCACTCCAAGTGTCCCTCTGCACCCCGCCAGGCACAGTGGCCACCCTGCTCACCAGCCAGCGCAGGCTGCGGGGAGCATATGGGGCCGGGCGGGCAGGGGAGCTGAATGCTAGCATTGCTAATTTTCCACCTTATTGTTAATCAAAGCTATTGACTGTGATCACTCCCCATCATCGCTTCATCTCCTGGCAATTACAGACTCAGGGGACTTCACCTCTTTGTGGGGAGGAGGCGGAGGGGGGTGTGGGGGGGGTGGCTGTGTCTTGGCAAGCAGAAGGGGGGCTGCTCTACCTCTCTTTGGGGAGATGGGGCAGGGGAAAGGGGTAGAGCCCCTCCATGAAAAGGCAACAGTTTAGCTGTATAAGGAGCAAGATGCATTTTCTCACTTCAAAGATGATTGCAAGGAAACGCTCCATTTTAATGTCACATAGAAAAACGACAACAACAAAAAAGGGAAGGCAGCTGGTCAGCTAAACACATAAATGAACACGTTTTAAGACCCCAAGATAAACTGCTGATCAAAACACCACAAAGCACCCCGAAGATAACTCATAATAATGAACTAAATCATTCGAAGAAAAAAAAAAAAAAGAAAATCCCACTTGCTCTGAAAACAAAACAACACAACCCAAAGGAATTTGTCATCAACATGACTACATATTTTTGCTTTTAATGTAAAACTGTTTAGTAAACTTAAATCCTATTTTATTTACTTTTGATAGTGCACTGTCCAACAGATAATACCTAAAAAGAAACATTAACATTTTGTTCAGAAAAAAACTGCAAGAAGCAAATCTCTTTGCAATGATATCACTACCACAACAATAGGTTGCTTATTTCTTTTTCTCTGTTGACAGGTGTCAGATAATTTATTAATTATTGTAAAGACCTTGAATAGGAAAGATACATTTTGCTCTCCCACGCAGACATATTCTGGACTTCTGTAATGACTGAAAGTAACTGTTCCTTTACAATAAAATCCACATGCTGCTAAAAATCGTTCTGAACTTTCACAAAACACATAAAGCAACTGTGTAGGAAACTAAAATAGAAAAAAACATAAGGAGATTTTAATTTTTTTTCTAGATGCCTAATTTTCTAGCTCAGTCAATCTTATTTTTAAAATGTGATGCCAAACATTCATTTTCTCCATTTGTTTTTTAAACAATCTTACAGAGACAACATCCTTACAAATCAAAATATTCTTAAAGAACTACAAAAGAAAAACATAAAGAAAACCAAAATCCTCAAGACCAATCCACTCAAGGGGACTTATTGGCAAAAAATATTTCTTTGAAAAAGTCAATTAAAGAATTGATAGCATGCCTTTCAAAATAGTGTCGTGCAAATTAAGAAAATAAAAGACCAAACAACAGAAAACCGGCCGAACGCCAAGATGATGTTTCATCTTGGCAGATGAAAGAAGTGAAATATGGTCATTTATTGGCCCATTCATCTTTGCTGGCTCACTAATGGCCAATGTCAGGTACATCTTTAAAATCTGCTCTGAAAATGGCTGTAGAGTGACTGAATCAACACTCTGATTCTCCAGATTGCTCTCTCATTTGCATTCAAGGGTTGATTGGGTCAAAGTTTTAAATTACAGCACTAAAGGACAGAAGGATGGGACTTTTTACGAAATTAAATGGCAGAGGCTGCGCCTACTTTTTTTAGGCAAAATGTTTATAATCGACTACAGAAATCCCAGACCGAGATTTCAGCCAATGAACCTGCTGATCATCATTTTGAAAGATTGATTGCCTTCTCAGAGATTTAGCCAGATACTACTCATAATGATGAAGGAGGAAGAAGAGGCACTGAAAGCTACTGGAAGTGTTCCATGTGTCACTGTAATGTCTGGTGTCATCCGCAAAATATAATTGCATAACAAATTGAACTTTTTTACCAAAGATAGTCCCTCAGACATGGTATTCTGAGCAATGGGCCACCCTCCTCATAGCACCTCACAAAACAACCAGTGCTAATGCCCTTTAGCAAAGCTCACTTAGGAGTTTAATCGGGAGCAGTTTCCAGTTCAGAAATGCTCTGCCTTCAAATAAAGCCAACAGGACACGAAAGCAGCAGCTTTAAAAACCAGCCTACAACTACTTGCAGTTACTTTGGCATTAGTATCTTGACTTCAACCCCTCAGTGAAGGGAAATGAGGGCATTAGTCTCTTTTTAGCACTATTGGTATTTACATGATATCTCTTAGTGACAATGCACTTGCTATTTGCAATCTAAAACTACACAGACATCATTCACTCTCTTGTTCTTTGAGAAATGCTACTTTTCCACCTGATATGGAAAACTATATTCAACTTATGATCTCTGGCTGAAAATGATTCCCTAATGATGATGACTGAAGTTCAGTTCTTGCTGTGGGTGAATTCTACCCATGTCACTGAGTAATAAGTCTGCACCCAAGTCCTACATTTTGTACTGTTGCCCTCTGTGCTGCGTAGAATTTAATTTCTACTCTGTCACAAGTTCCAGCTTTGCTTGGGGGTCCCTGTTAAAACTTAACAGAAGTAAGTACTCTTGACTTAGATGGCACATGTCACTGAGTAAGGCACTCTGCTGAATGGGTGGTTAAAGGCTTGAATGTTAAGACATGACATATTTCTTTGCCTACAGTGCTGTAGAACCAGACAACTTTCAACTTGGCTTTCCAAAACATAACAAAAGGTTTTACATCATTACACTTTTTGAACTAGTTGCCATGCCAGAAAATGTGAAGCAAACAAACTATAAAACCAGGAACAATTCACCTGATGTTTGAAAAATTTACAGCTCAGTCTGAGTCAAAGCAGAGGCTGAACTTGGTGCCTCACCCCTCAAAGAATGCAGTAATCACTCTGTAAGAGTGGACATCTTGGTGACAAGAAGAATTCAAACCAAGGTCTCTTATCTCTTAGCTGCTCTAAAGAAAAAAAAAAAAGAGTAGTTTCATTGGAAAAAAAACCCTTAAGCTTTAAAAAGATGCCTAGGAAGTAATTGGTTGAGTCATTATGGAAAAAAACCCCAAACAACAAAAACATCCAAACACGCCCAAAAAACAACACCAAAAAACCCCCCAACCTCTACAAAACAAAATCCAATATTAAATTCAACAAAAAATTACTTTACCTGTAATTATGCAAAACTTCAGGAAGAAGTCAAATGGAGTTGCCCTCCCCTTTTCCCAAATGAGTTTATTTTGGAAGAGGAAGTTGAAAAGTGAAGCCTTGACTACTGATGAGAAAATAAGGAGCAAACCACCACCCCTTAACAATTGCTACTACACTTTTCTTTCACAGAAGCATTTGAAAGATGCCTCATTTGAGAGGGCAAACCCCCTCAGTGTGATGAAAATATCTAACTCCTTCTTGCCACAGAAGTTTCCAGAGCCACCACTCCTTGAATTGGGCAAGTACCTCAAGGCATTAAAAAACCCCATTGAACATTTACTTTGACTTGGTAAGAGAGTGCCAAGTTTAACCAGCACTGAGTGGTCCAGTTTTTTGGTGGAACTTTTTCAGGCTTAGTCAGCCCAAGCACAGATGACACCTTCAAAGTAGAAAGAGGATTTTGCATAAACACACAGATTCAGAACAAATTTAGGGGGTCCAATGGCAGTTGGAGAGCACTGAAGATTTACATGAATGTGGAGAGTCTTTTCCAATAAAATTTCTACTGAAATCTCTAAGTTATTCCACTCTATTGGACTGCATCAGGAGCTACTAAACACCACTCATGCTTTAATTTATGTATCTTTAAACTCTCCAAATTAATGAGAAAATCCAAATACTAAGTATTTAGTATTGTTACTCATTCTCCTAGCTCCTACAACACCTCAGACCAGACAGACACTCTTATTTTTGCAGCTACTTACATTCAAGTGTGTTGTGCAACCCTAACCCCCAAAATTGTATTAAACATGCTTTTAAACATGGCTCTGCTATTCACAGAAAAGTCACCAGTGAATTTTTTCCCCTCTGGTAACAGCAAGTGATGCCATCGGTTATCACTTCTTCTGAACCAGGAGATATGTCTGCATGACAGGTTTTATTGATGATGCATCCTTAAAAGTCCCCAAATGATTCAGTATTGATGCCCTGGCCTATCCTCCTGGTGGACACAAAGAAAAATTGAAAAGAGCCAAACAGACATAACTTCTTGCTGCTGTAGGAATCTCATGTATCTGAGTTTCTACACTGGTCATTATTTACCTGAAATTCAAGTCATCTACTGAGAAATGTCTGACTATGAAAATAGTAACTGTTACCTTATTTAATTCCAAAATCTATAACTTCATTATTTCTTGTTATGTCTCTCAAAATTTCATTATCACCATCAGCACGGGGGGTACAAAACTGGGAGGAAACAGCATGAACAGCATTTTGCAAATGAGCATTAATAAAAGATTAGGGTGAAGCAAATGAATATAAACTACTATCAATATTAGAATTGTGTTCTACAAATTGGATCAATTTCCATTGATTCCTTTCGAGTGATCTAGACAAATTCAGGAAGAGACATCAAAAAAAAAGCCCAACTGGGACTGCATCAAACCTAAACCTAAGATGAGGAACTAAATTAGTAGCCAGGGCTTTTTTCATTATTTTGATTTATTCTGGGTTTTCATTGAAGTTACAGTAGAAATACACTATAATATGTCTTAAGGAATATTTGGTTTAAATCTATTTCTTCATTTGGTTATTCATAATGACAAAACATTTTATGCCATCAGAGTATAAGTCAGGATATTAAAAGTCAAATTAATATATCTGTGAGAATTTGTACAGGGAAGTACTATCTAAAATTACGTGCTTATTTAGAAAAATACAGACAAGCTTTCAAGAATGTAGACCTATTCTTCAGATGTGGAACAAAAAGGAAAAACCTATGTACAGAGTTGGGAATAATTAGGCCACCCTTAAGACACACACAGCTTGGTAAACACTCACAGCTCTGTATCAGAAGCCTATGTAGCATAAAGCTGGTTAATCTGATGAAAAGCCTTACTAATGTTTCATATCATCTCAAAGGAAATATTCCATTATTTTTCAAAAGACTTAATAGATCACCTTTACAGAGATTTTCACAGTCAGTCTGCTAACTTGTTTAAATTGGATAACTTCAGGGAGTTATGACCATTTTCATCAGCTAAGAGCCTCCACAAGTAATAAGAAGTCCTTCATTAAAAATTTACGCAGCTCAGCTGCCTCATTTTAAAAGTTAAGAAAGATTTAAGCTAAGGGGAAAAGGTAAGAATTTGCTTTCACATAATGTCCTTAATCTGAGGGACTGGCACAAGTAAATAACAAAAAAATCCAAAAGAATTCTTTTTTTATTAATGGCTTGTAAAAGTATGTTCTAGTAATTCAATTAGTATTCTAAAAATAAAAGGTACACATGCACAGGTACAGAAATGTTATTCATTACACACAAAAGACATTTTTCTGACTAGAAAAGAACAGTTTATGGTGTCAAAAACACCCATAGAAATGGATTGTTCTAAAACAAGAAAGTAGAAAGCTTTTATTTAATGATTTGAAGATTTTTTTATTCTGTCTTCAAAGAACAGTGCATATGACTGAAATCCTGACAAAACCTCAGTAGTGGGTGCTATTTAAACACCCTTCCTTTCCTTTATTTTCACAATCCATTCAATAACAGTCTTTAACTCAAAAAAAAAGTAAATGAGTGAGGACTTCGAGTTATGCGAAAGCCGTAAACAACCTTGTCGTATCTTTCTAATTAATTTCTTTATTTATCAAGTAGGTAGAAAATCAAGGTGTTAGCAACTTCAACACAGACCCAGCAAATGAGTAGCATAACTGTGATTGTTGGGTTTGTTGTTATTTTTGTTCCCTTTTTTTTTTTTTTTTAAATGGGAACACTTGACTTCAAATGCTAAAGCCGAAGTCTTAACGTGGACTCGGTCGTGCAGGAAGCCACATGGATGTAATTACACAGCAACATCACTGACTGAACACTTCAATTCCCAAAACTTGGTATTTATCAGAGGGCACATAAACATGCACTGTAAGACTTTGATGCTCCTTCTGTCCACCTGCCCTCACACCCTGACTTCTCCCAGCTCTTCCTTGCACTCCTTGGGATGTCCCTTGTAGATCTGCTCTGCATCTGCTCTCATTTCTTTCCCTGCCAGACAAACCCGAAGGTAACAGCCATTCAGGCTAATTAAATGGTGCTGGAAGTGAGTTAACAGGTGGTGGCCCCAGCTGCTTTAGTTGCGGGGGTAGATAAGAGACCCATCACTAGCCTGTGTAAGGCACTATGATTAATTAAGGACAAGAAGCCATTTTCAAAGGAGGGACAACAAGATTTATAACAGAATTTTCTTCTCCGAGGTAACAAGCAACTTTTCTCCAGAAAATACAGAAATAAATGACTTGTTCTGAAGTGCTCACCGGTCATCTTGACTGTGTTCAATATGGCACATGCATAAGACCTACCTGACATAGATTTCTTATCAGTATTTTGTATTTTATTTTCAGTGCAAACTCTGAATTTTACCTTACTGTAGGGAATTTCCTCTCTCTTAAAAGATCTCTTGTTTTGTTTTCTTCCAAGTAAACTTACACATTTCTCAAGAAAGTTCTGATTACGGTGGGAACTACTATCAAGACATTTAAATAATAGCAACTAATACCATGTACAGTTGAAGAACTGGTTATGCAAGCTTCCCATGCAATCCTCCAATTCCACTGGACTTCTTGCAATAATCCCCTAACTATTTTAATAAACTCTCTGAGACTACACCCAGTCCTCCAGGCATTAACCCCTGGTGCTGCTTCTCCTGCAATTTCAGCCCTACAAGTAGGTTTTGAGGCTGAATTATGCAGTTGCTTTACAAGTAGCTGCCCCCAAAATAGTAGCAAAAAACTGGGTTCACTTTTTGTTTACTGTAGAGATAGAACACAGCAAAAAATCTACCATGCTTAATTACCCCTTATTTTATTCAGCTGAGTGGTGAACTTTAGGAAGGTGATGAATTTCCCTCATTAATGACTAACAAAGAAAATGCAGGAACTAATTCAACACACCAGCAGCCTTACAGTGACATGATTTAAAATTAAAACTACCAGAAAAATGAATATTGAAGGGGATGTACACAATTCAAGAGCTGAGAAAGTCCTTCCTCATTCCCTTGCTTTTCTGTACGTGCAAAGTCATCTTCTGAGTTGTCAAAGATATATCTGCAACACAGCTGTGTCATTTACATTTTACTAGTCTATCTGCAGAGCTCAGCACAAAGAATAATATTAAATCAATGTATGTCAATGCTTGTTTATAGAAATAATAGACATAATTGCCCTAATACACTGTCCAGCAAGGGACTGCACTGGCACATTAAGTCAGCTTAAAAAACCAGATATTTAAGCAGGGAAGTCGCTCTCTGATACTACAAGAATCACAGGTCCTTTTGTTTCAGAAGACACTCCTAGCTACATTTCTAGCTGTTCTGGGTTGGGTTGCCTCCTCCTCCTTTTAGAAGCGCAACATTTTGAACCATTTTGCTGTTGCCAACACGTTTCCTACCTTCTAACAGTGATTTCGGTCACATTGTGATTACTGATACCCTCAGCACACGGATTTCTCCAGGAAATGTGTCTGGTTGTTGCTCTTCTCTGTTTTCCCTTCCTTTTTGCCTCCCACAGTCCCAGCCCTTTGGCTGTGAGAGAGAAACAAGCAGACAGGACAGGCTGTAAAGGTTCCCATCCTTTCATATCTAAAACCACTTACATTGTGTTTAACCTGTACTCAGCACAAAGCAAAAGCATGCTATAGCCTATGGGGGGATTTAAGGATTAAAAAAAGGAAGGTTTAACCCTGTTGCAGTTTACAATTAAAATCTTTGTGGCCTACCAGGAAAGTTATTTGGTAGGTAATGCACAGGAATGATTTTGAAATGAAGTGAAAAGGTGACTTTGAAGGTAAACAAATATTCACACAAAGACATGGAGTTGAAAAACATACTATGTCAATCAATACTTCTCTCCAAGAATAAATTTACAGTAAGTTACAAGCATCATCAAATCACAAATACATATCTATGGAAAGTGGTAGTAAGTCAAGTCTGTCCAGAATTCCCTTTCCTATTCACCTTCCAAATGTATTAAATGATTCTCACTTGCAACCCAATTTTTTTTTTTTTTTTAAATCCAAAGAATATCTTCTTTTATTCATACTAAGTAGAGTTAAGGACTTCAGGAAAATCTTTGTCTTTTGTTACCAGATCACAGGAGTTCTCTTTGTAAAGGTCTCCTGAAGAGCTACTGCTTTTGTGGGGCGTAATGAAATGTAATCTACAAAGGAGGTTTTTGAGTTTGTGCCTCAGAGAGAAGAGAAGTTGTACAACAGGTGTTCCTCCTTGCTTTGTTTACCTGAGCTGACTACTCACTGCTCAAAAACATATCCTTAAGAAAACAAATGATGGAGCGTGTAAGCATTTGCCTGGAAAATTTGATATTAGGCTGAAGCCCTTTCTTGTTAAAGCAGCAAAATGCTCCCATTGACTGTATGCAGGGTTCTGTTAGCACAGCTGTGAATACTTCAGGGAAATGGGAGAAAGAGCCACAAATAAAGAATTAGCAATTACTATCTAGCTCATAATGAAACATACACATATGTCCCAATCAACTTAATAATTCTCAGTCTCAACCGGGAAAGATTCATAAAATAGTGGTAAGTTAATTTAATAGTTCCTAATGGTTCTTTAGCATCTTCCAGCTGGGAATCTCATTTCTCACTGTGATTAATGTCAGCCTCAAAAGAAAGCACAAGGTCAAAAATTACTCCAAGTTTATGAACTTAAACTGCAGACAAAATAGAACAATGATGAAATTAAATAGCCAAGGAGGGGAACAATCAATAACTCTTCTATCTTGTCAAAATTCAGCTCTGCAAAATTAATACCAGATAAGAAATCATACAACACAGCAAGGGGTGCTTGGGTTTACAAGGATCTACAGATTTCTGTAAATATTGTCAATTTGTAATATTGTGTACGTTGAGTGTAGGAATTACTAGCTAGAGGCAGTAATTTTGAAACAAAATAGGACCTTCAATAGATCCACAGGAACCCTTGAAATAATTAGAGCTGTAACTGGAAGCACAAAGCCCAGAGCAATAAGGTATGGACACTGAAAAATTATATGTTTTAAACTACACAAATGAGAACAATGCCAGTGCAAATAACAAAAGCAGCCACATCAAAATTTTGATGGATAACATGATAACACAGTGGTAAAGACGGACCAAACCACATATCTGTGGTCAAAAACCAACCAGAGCTTTGAGAAAACTGCCCAACAAACATAGCCTTATCAGAAGCTTCAGTGTCTGCATTGGTAAATCCAGAACAACTAAATGGCAAATAGAAGGAAACAGCTATGCCACCCCTAAAAAGCAAAACCAGAAAACCCATAGTGCTAGAGACCAGGAAATTAGACTGCTCATAATAAGGTACTCATTTATCACGACAGCAATGAACTGAAAATGGAAGCACAGATGACTAAAAATTCATCGTGTCAGATTTACGTGTAGAAAGCTTCCCAAGTGTGTCATTGCTGACTAGGTCACAGCTTTAATACCTCTGCCCTAAAGTACAACACTGCAAGAGTGACGGCCTGAAAAAAACCCGAAAAATGTCTTTAGCAAGCCCTGATTGTTTGTTTGTCCTACCTTCATTTAATGTGTTGGTGCAGCTGCTTTGGGCAGGAAATAAAAAATACTTCTGAAGCAACATTATACATATCACATGTTTCTAGTGTGATTGGTTCCATATTGTTGGGGCCCTCGAGCACCTCTAGCAGAGATCCTCGGCAAATTTAAACATGTCAAACTGCATAAAATCAGAAGGAGACGCTTTATCCCTGCGTGGCTACGGTGACTGCTGCCCAGCACTGGAATTCCAGCAGGGAAGATGATGCCCTGGCTTCCATCTGAGCACTGCATGCTCCCACAGGCTGCTGATAAGGCCTGGTGGTTCACAACTCAGTGATACTCACCATTACTACTGTTAAATTTAAAAGACTGCATGCCGTGCCTAAATGTTTGCTAGTTTGGAACTTCAGCATATTGTGACACTAAGTATTTCTAGGTATATCCAAGATTATTTCAAATAGCATACTAAACTCCTACCACACGACAGAACAAAATGGGATGTCGTCTAATGTTTTTGCAGGCTTGGAGTTTATTTTATTCATTTTGGTGGGAATATAGGTATGAAAGATTATGGGAAAAGGAGACAAGAAAACGATACAAAACCACAAATACAATACAAAAAGAAAGAAAAGCATATTTAGCACACTGAAGGCAATTAATCATATTTCATTTTAGGAGGCCAGACTACAGAAAATTCCTGGAAAAACACTGTAATTTCAGAAGGCGCTGGATATGAAAAAAAGAGAGTAACACATTGGATCAAATAACACATCCAGCTAGAGACTGATCTGACACTGAACACTAGTTAGAAAGTAAAACAACACAGAATGGTATTGTTTTATTACAGCAATTTTATATTTTAAATAGAAAAAGAAAACCTCAGAAGAGAGTGAGGGAATTTAAAAGAAAAGAAACTACTGAGCCTACCACATCATTCCCATTGCTCAAGCTTTACAGTTTATCTAACTCTACCAAATCTTGTGTTGCTGTTGTTCTACAGCTGTAGAGTGATGAAGGAATTGTGATATAATCTTGAAAGTATAACACTGAAGATAAATAAGCTGTAAGTGTACAAAAGCGCTCAAAACTGAATACAACTGCAGCATTAAGCAAGCCATTGAAAAAGAGCTTACATCTGAGGTAAAGACTATTTCAAATGTACCTCAGGAAGGCCTCCTAAAACTGTTAAATATTTTAGAACTTTTTCTTAGCTACAAAACACTGAGCAATAAAACTAGAAACATTCGTCACCAGAAGGAATATAATTAAAAGCCATCTAAGATGTTTTCCTTATAGCTTTTATATTTCTAAATGGTTACAGCAAATGGCTATGATTTTAAAAATGCATTTAGTCTCAGAAAAGTATCCACTGACACATACAAAATATATAAAGTTTTATATTCAGTGATGAAAGAAAACTGGGTAAGAAAGTGAAATAAATAAATAAAGTTTTCCATAAGCATTGGCTGAATGTTAACTAGTTTTACACTGATTGGCACTCATGCCTAAGGAGGCTCCCTAGGTAAGCTACTGTTAAGGCTTTTCTCATCAGCTTGAAACTTGAACATAATTATGTTTGACTAGATTCAGGCTGAGCATGTCTCGGGGTCCTGCCCCCTCAGTCATCCCAGTCAAAATCCTAGACAAAACCTTCCCTGCTCTCCTTGAAGCCTCCCACTAGAGGTATCTTTCTCAAGACAACCAAAAAGACAGAATTTGGTGTACAGCAAACTCTTGTCCTAATATGTAGACAAAATGTAACTGCATCTCACACCCATTGGTTCAGACATAGCTCTGAGACTCCTTCCATCTTTATTTAAGATGTTAGTTAAGATTAGCAAGGGAATAGGAAACACTAGAGCAGGATATCCAAAAGATGCTGACTCTGTGATAGCAGAAACCCTATTCTGTGGAAACTCAGACTAGAGTAAAACACCTCCAAGCCCTTCCTCATCCCACTCAGCTGAATTTATCAACATATATTTCATAACCTGAATTTGTAACATGGACACATATTTTGTGAATATGAATGACTGACACCAATTCCACTATTTGGATTCTTATAATTGAAAATATAGGCTATTCGTAACTAGAAAAAAATTCACTTGATAAGAAATGCTACGGGCACATGAAGAGTTTTCTGATGATATAGTATCAAAGAAAATTTAGTCGAATTTAAGCTGGCCCCTCATTTATCATAACCTATGGGTAAGTCAGTTAATGACTATATTGATTCTCTTTTGTGTTCATTCTTATATACATCATCCAACCAAGGTGAAAGTAACTATATTAATTTTAGAGAAAAAACATTTCAATGATAAATGTTTGAAATTGCAGTTAAGAATGATTATCACACAATGGATTTGCTGTTCTTAAATTATAGGACACATTCATATCATCACACCAGGAAATATCACATAACACGCACTAGGTGATCCCTGGAAGTAGTAGATTGCTGGGAACTGAAAGGGACTTTAACAGAATTGTATCAGCTGAGGATCTTTTACATGTTGAGTGCCACTTTTACATAAAACTCAGGGGTTCTGGGCTGCTTGTGAAACTTTGTTCAGTCAGAGAACGATGTGAAATAGGTATCTGAGAATACGGTTTCTTCAGCCTACCAGTATCTGAAGATGAGGTGAGGGAAAAAATATTCCATTTCTGCACACACCTGATTTCACAAGCAACTTACAGGATTTTGTTTATTGCTCTCAGTGAAAAGTAGAGAGCAGAGAACATGATTCTCACCATAATATTTGTCTGTTTTGAAGAAAGATGATCAATGAAAGAAAGAAAAATTATCTTTCTTCCAAGGGGAGAAAGGGTGTGCTGCACTTTGTGCAGTTGGCTTCCATCTGTGAAGAAATGTATAGAGTAGATAAACTAGTACTTGATCAAAACACAGCACAACATATCAACTATTACCCTATCAACACAATATGTCTTTTTTTAAAAGTGTTGGTGTTTTTCTTTGACCTTCCCCTTACAAAATATAACTATTCTTTCTTGTGCAACTGGTTTTCATTTTTCAACTAAACAGCTCAAATAATCATCTCTCCTTCATTTGGAGGCCAATTTGATCAGTTATTCTTTCATTTGATGTGTATTTAGAAAGTTCAACCTTTGCAAGGACCTTTTAATATATTTTCTTCATTTAAAAACTCTCTTTCCCAACTGCAAAAATTTTCCCCAATCAAGCCTAAAGACCACTAACATTTTTTTCAAATGCTTCAGGGTTCAGGTTCTGTTAGCAGAAAATAAGGCAAAGTTTAGGATATATCTTTGTGAAAACCGTGTTCACAAAGGCTTCCCTTAGCTGCTTCAAGGTCACCGTGTTAAAGGAAGCTGCAAGGTGGTGGGTAAGTTTCTCTTACGATCTTATTTAAGCTCTTCGGAGAAAAGAGAGGGAGCAGAGAGAGCACCCACTTCATCCAGTCTGTGGCTTCTTTCAAGGAAACAATCGATTTCTTTTGCATTTCCATCACCGGAAAAAAAAAAACCAAAAAACAAACAAAAAAAAAATAACCAAACAACAAAAAAACCAACACAACAACCTGAAAACAGATATGTGAGGAAAACAGAGCCGGATCTCGCATTGCAAGGACACTCGGTAAAACCCTCGGTGGGTGTCTCATGCAGCGCTCGACCCCGGGGAGAGCCTGGGCTTGGGAAGAGCCCCCGACGGCTGCAGCTGGGGCTGGAGCCCCGCGGAGGTCAGGGAGGTTCCTCCGGGGGGAGCTTCCAGGGGCCCGGCGGAGCTGAGCTACAGCTGCTGCTGTGGGGGGGAGGAGATGAAATTATAGCGTGGAAGGGGCAGGCGGGGAGGGGAGAAAAGCAGAAAGTCTGAAGGGGTGAAAAGGCAGAGTTTCGCTTTCGTCCCTCTGATATTCCCAGGAATCGCTTTCAAGGGGATGAGAACCATCCCTTGTAAGTCTGGTTCCTCTCTGTCTTTATGCTTTGCAGGCATCCAGAGGCAAGAGAAATAAAGTGATAATGAACAAGCATTGAAAACAGTACAGACTGCTGCCTGAGCCTCAGGGAAACAAGTGCAGGCAGATACAGGCTCCTTCAACAAACCTTGTGGCCAGTTAGTTTAGGCAACGGCAACGCATAATACACAGTTATGATATAACAACCCCCACCACACCACTCCCAACCAAAAACCCTTGCAAGTAAAAAAACCTCCTGTACAGTCTTATGGTCACAAAGCCACAAACTTGAAACCTCGGAAATTGTGGAAGTGAAGCTGCACAACCGATCTTATTACAACTTCCCAGGCACATCCTAAGTCATTAATTCCATGGCCCTATCCGAGTGTTCTCCCAGTGCAGAGAGCAGATGATAGCACAGTCAACAAGCAACTGAAGTACAAACTGTTGGATGTATGTAGACACTGAATGCTGATTAGGAATCAGACTTCTTCAAAACCAGTAAATTTGCAGACACCACGGCTGAATGTTTTCCAGGTGTGAATTAATATTTTTTCCCCCAAAGTTTGCAAGCTGGAGGAGGGTATTGTTATCACCTCCATTTTAAAGCTGGAGATCTGAGATGCCATTGTGTTTAGAGTCAAGTTGTCTGAAGAAAGTTGCTCTCTTCAGATTTCCACAACCAAGGCTTCCAGCTCCAGGTTTAAAAGCCTGTAATGCTGGAGCTTGTATAGGGAGAAAAGGACACCAGTAAATAACCCAATACCCTGATGATCTCTGCATTTTGGTGCTTTCAGTCTGCTACCTGATAGTACAAGGTTGACTACTTTCAAAGTTTTAGCCTAGCTAGCCAAAGGCACCAAGCAAGTCAAAGATATTATAAAACCAAAATGGGGACATTTCCTGCCTTCATGAACATTTCCAGACCAATAAATAATTAGCTGATTTACATATAAAGAAGCATTTCCAATTTTAAGAAAGGATCAGTAAGCATGTAATAAACTTTTCACTTCCTCTGAATGTGTTTAAAGTTAATCTTTAACATCCTGAATAAGACTTAGATTTAATGTCTACTTTTGAAAAATATGTTTAATGTTATATTCAATCTTTAAAAATCTAGGTTTGTGTTTACATGGCTAATATGAAATCAAATATAAAATGCAGACCTCGATTGCTGTCTTCTATTTTTCTTTCTTCTTCCAAGTCCTTCTCCCAACAAAGGAAAATGTAAACCCTAGTGCCAGTCATAAGTGTGCACGTGGAAGAAAATTGATTGCTGAGACAAAGGTCTGTATGTGCTGCAGCAAATAAGGTCACGCTGACAAAAGTTCTTTTAATTTACAGGAAACAGTTTGTGACTGATTGCTTGGGAAGAAAACAAAGGAGAAGTTATTTTAGAGAATGCTGTGGCTCCTGGAATCAAGACAGCTAAAAGAAGGGGAAATCTTAAGGAGTGACAGACACCTTGAAAGAAAGACTGCTAGCCTGGAAACCATCTCAGCTGCTAACTTTTGAAATGAAATACCTTAATCTGTCACTTTCTTGCTGAGTTACCAGAATCAGATCAATAGTATTCAAATCCAGACTGGTACTAAGATGCCAGGCACCTCTGTGGATCTATTCCTGAGCCTCTCTTTATCAATCTTATGATTTTAGGAATAAAAGACTAATGAATTATACAATATATATGTCCATAGCAAATTGAAATTTGTCTTAATGTCTTTATCATTACTACGAGTTACAATACCCACAATGTTTCAGTAAGAATCTGAAGGCTTGCCAAGTTATAAAGCACACATTTATCTAAGACATTTCTTAACCACCTAACTTTGAATGTTTAAGAATGGTGTAAATCCAATTCTTATCTTACTAATAGGAAACTTCAAAGAGGGCACTCTATTTTCATTGTAGTTACATCTTCAGAAACATCAGCTGCTATACTCCATAAAAGAAATAGCTTTTGTAAGCATAAATTCGCCAGTACTCCTGAAAGCCAGCACTTTGCTGAGCCTGCATAGGTATTCACTATTTTGTAAAATAATGATTTCTCACATAACACCATTCATGTCTTAAAAGTAACAACAGGGATTTCCTTTGGCAGAAAGAGAGATAACAGTATGTTAAGTATTTAAAATGTTCTTTCTTCAAGTTTCTTAAATGATCAAGTGACAACTTAATCTTACAAACTCAGCTTTTATAGTATGAGACACCTAAGCTACAAAATATAACTGTGCCTAGCAAATATGAACATAACATCCCAACAGATTAGTTTTTGTATTACGATAAATTAATGTCAAAATTGTTTCTGGGATTTCTGAGGTACTACAGGAGCCCCTAGCAGCATTTAAACATGACATTTTGCAATACCACTTGCTGTGATTCTGAAATGTTACAAGCTGGATATACTTTCCTTCTTCCCAGTGTCTCACTGCGTGCAACCCCCCCATTTGCAGAAACCTCATTAGCAGCTTCTAAGACTGTTGGCTCAGGTTCTGCTAATTTGTATTAAGAATTGAACTGCAAAATAAGTGTGTTTTTTAATCTCTATTATATGGAAGCACTACTTGTCACCCACCAAACTGATTTCTGGGATCATGTCTAGGTGAAGAAGACGAAGCTTGCTCTTTTGTAGTTTAAGGAGTCAGTGACATTTTAAATATATCAAAAAATCTAATTTGGAAAGATTAAATAATGTGGCCTAAATATTTTTGCTCCATGAAGCTGAGCTAGCTACAGCATGCCCAGGTTATCCTCAAGACAAAGAAGTCCAGACAAAAAAAATCTTGGCATCTACAAATGCCATAAGGAGGGCCCAAGTGTCATTGTTGTGTGGTAAAATTCTCTTCCATTTTTTTCCCCAAGTTATTCATAACATATTGACATTTTTGCCTGTTCTTTTCCTTTCAAATCAGAGAGAAGGAGAATTATATAATTTTTGAGCCCCGAAGCAGAGAAAAATATTTAGCTTGAAAAACTCCAGCTACAGTGTGAAATGGCTTTTACAGGCATAAAACCAGCACATTGTTAAGGCCTGGTGTTGTGGGACTTTCCATGGCTTGAGGCTAATGGCTCTCCCCAAGCAAAGCTGAGGATCCAGCCTTTCTCATGGTTTGATGCTCCTGCTTCTAACCTTCATGGTTTGTTAGCCAGGTGACCTTCAACCTTTGATCCTGGGAAGACTATTAGTGGTGACACCAGGAGATTTGCCTCAATAGCAGGGCTGCAGGGGAGAAGTCCCAGGTGCACTGTAAATGCACCTTATCACATCGTTCTACAATTAATCAATGGGATATCAAAATACACTCAGAATGTGCATATATAAATACATTATGAATAAGTACATGTGAATATAAATAAAAACTGGCATTTAGGCGAGATAAGTCAAGCTGCATCCATTATGCTGCTGTGACCCACTTTTATGCATGTATTCCCCACTTATTCTAATCCAAAACAGGATTTATGAGGTTACTTTCCCTCAAGCAAAATCTTAGTGCCATGAATGGGGAGTGTTCTTTAAACAAAACTATAGAAATCAATGACACAAACTGCTAGAGAAATTATCTGTGTGTTTCAGCAGCTTTTGTTGAACCGGGGTGTAATCCCAGCTCTTTAGACTACAAACTAACATTTCAAAACTTGGGACAGGTTTGACTACATGTCAGGGAAACAATTCAACACCTGCCATATTCGGAGCGTTACTGTAACATCAATAATAAATAACATCCCAGAGCTTAGAGCTGTTTAAAAGGATTGCCATTGAGGAATAAAATAAAACTTTTCTACCTCTTTCTCACTGTAGTTCTCAACGGTTCTTCCTGTCAAGATTCTCACTGGTGTCCTCTAAAACATTTCTTTCAGCATAAGAGATTAAAAGGAAGCTTTCTGAAAGCTTTCCTGTGAAAATGTTTCACTAGTTAAATTCTGCTGTAGTTAGGTGTAGTTGCAAAATGAAGACATGTCTGATGTAGCAATGCTGGGTCTAGATACGAATTTGAAAAAAAAATTCTAGAATCACACTTTTTTTTCTTTTTAAACCATAATTATTATGAAAGGTTAATTAAGCTGCCTAAGACAGGAAGAATAAGGGCTGTGACAATAGCAGGTCCAAAGAAGATGCCAAAATAACGTGTTCCTTAAAGCAAGTAAAACAAAGCAGTATTGTTTTACTGAGTTTATGGAATCTGAAATACATGTTTCACACATAAAACAACATGATTCAAAACAGCTGACCTATCCTGAAAGAGAGTTAAGGAGAGATTTTATTGACAATTGCATCTCAAAATGGCTCCATTGACAAAACTGTAACTTGAACCAAAATCCTCATCCTATAAAGTCTTTTGTGCTTTCTATAATGTGCTGTGGGAAGTCCCACTGACCTCATGACTTTGCAGGATAAGCAGGAAACCACATCTTCTCCTCTTTATAATTTAGTTGACTTGTGATCCAGTAAAGGAAGAACGAAGAACTGCCAAGCTTAAAACTCTGCATTTTTATTTGGGGTGTCAATAATTTTGAGGGCTCAGTGGAAGGGAAGGATAGATAACAAGAGCTGAGTCACAAGGAGATAAAGAAGAAAAAAAAAACTGGCTGAGAAATGAGCTCCAGCTGCTGAGTCATAGAAACACTTCTCAATGAAGTTCATGAGGATGTTGCATACAGATTCAGTATGTGTGTGTGACAGCTGAACAGTCCATGGATTAAGAGTAATAGACTCAGTTAACATCCCTCCTGAGCTTTTAAATTCTAATGATTATCAAGCCTGAAAGTTTCTCTCTCTCAGTTTTTTTTTTCTTTTCCTTTTTTTTTTTTTTTTTTGACAATAAAATGTATGGGTTGTATAAGACACAGAGTTTCTAGAGAGTTCCCATGCCTATTTTGGCTCTATGGTACCCTTTGGTAGTATTATTACATAAACAATCATAAAGAAAGGGGGAAAAGAGCATTTTCCAGGCTATTTTTATAAACTTAAGTAGCTGAAAAATGAAATATTGAGTCTACACAACAAACATTTTTTTCAGTACTGAGGGAAAGATAGAAACTCTAAACAAGTATCAAATTGGCCTCTAAATTTCTGCTCCTCGTATTCCACTGTTCCCAGCAACACAGGCAAAACCTTTCTTGAAGTTTCTCCATCATCATTACTAATGACCATCATCACTGACCATAACACAGTTTAAAAGCACCAAGACAGTCAACAACCTCCCTTGGTACACAGTCTCCAAATACTGAGCAATATGACAAGATGCATAAAATATTCCAACTGTAGCAGAACATTGAACAGACGTTAAGGTTTATCCTTTAAAACACCAGTTAAACCCATATTTTGTTCATTTCAATAGGACTTAGGCATGTGGTTAACAGCCTTGCTAAATGAGGATAAAAGTGCTATGAAATGAATATTGGTTCTACATTTGAATTTCCCAGTGCCTTAAAAGAGACAGACTTTGAAAGTGCTTTGTAAATGCATTCATTTATTATTACAAATTCACTAATAGACTTGTTCTGGGGAGCCCTATAATAGTACAGTGCAGATTCCTCAGATTACACAAAAAAATCAAAATACCTATTATATGCAATGTCTTTCCTGTAAAATGATATGCCAACTTCCATAATCATTTACTATTCTCTCTTTAGAAAAAATTGATGTATTTTAAACCTCCTAATTACAATAACAAATAAAAAGCCCTTTTTAGTAATAAGGAAGGAAACTGGCACAGAACCATGATAAAGAAAAGCCAGCTGAGGAGACTGCTAGAAAACAATACTATGTATAATTGGTGTTTAATTATGCAGAATTAACAAATGGCAGCAGCAATGGTTGTATTACTTGACCAGGGCTCTTTGCCAAGTCAACAAGCTGGTTTTAATGTAGGAAGTAACCCATTCAGTTATCTGGTGCCTTTAAGCAGGGCTCTGACTGCTGTGTTCTCCATCTGCGTTGCCAAAAACATTTAGCAGAAGAAAGAAATCTGTTGATTTGCTAAAGCAAGATAAATTTTGGTCATTGACATGGGTGAATGCACCAATAAGATCATAAAAAAAGTTTTCTAAACATTTTATTCATCTGCTGCCAGTGATTTAGTAACACCATGAGAGCTCAAAATACTAATTAGTATGAATTTGCAGGGTTGATATATTATACAATAGAATATCGAACATGTTTATTTGAATATATTGCCCCCACTAACCCCTCCCCTCTCCATACACATATATTTGAATGTATTTAAAAACATGTTTAAATATTTATGTTCTCTAGAGCCTCATTACATAATTTTCTCCTATGGTAAGCAATGAATTTGCATTTTATAACGAACACAACTCCGGTGACACATCTGAGAGGTTTCCTCAGATGTGTGTCTGCCGACGTGCCCACACTCACAACTGACTCCTGTGACAAACCTGAGCACCAGCCTCACCAGGAACATTTGGTATGAAATGCAGACAACCAAAACCTTTGGGGGAAGGAGAAGGCAACAAAAACTCTAGAGATCCCCAAAAGCCTGTAGCAGTCTGCCCCTTCTTGTGAACTCCTCTTTCATGCGTAGGTTCTTTGAGTGTTTTCACCAGGACAACAGTGACAGTAGCAGATGTGCTGTCAAATGAATGAGAAGCTTCAATGAGATGTGCATTGATACCTATACTAATGTTGTATATTTATGCTGTTTGGAGGAAGGCAGAAAACCTATTGAAAGCCATGGAGAGAGAGGTAGAATTTGTGTTTTGATAGAACAGAGAACACAGAGTTAAACTAAACAATTGGGAAAATCTCTGTCACCCAAACTCCTCTACAAATTTGCATAGATTAAAGTTCACCTGGACTTGGCATGGTTAAGAACCTGACTAGTTTTCTCTTAGGTCAGACCAGGATTTAGATTCTGCAAGATACAGGTTGAGCTGGTCTCATCTGAAACTCTGGGAGAAAGACTAACTTTGTCCAATCTTTCTCATGAAGAGTCATTGTCACAGGAGTCTGTTTCAACAGAAGAAAAATTAAGAACAGAAGGTTGGTCTTTGATTTCAGTGTTTCTCAGGATGACAGAGTACGTGCAAACCAAGGACAACCACCTGTGGAACACCAAATGCTACACAGGACTAACTGGGATCCTCTTTTACATCCTTAAAAATAACAGGCTTTAGCATTCAATGCTCATTTTAACTCCCACCTTTACTGGCAAAGAACAGCAGTTTTCTCCTCCCCTTTTTTTTTTTGCTGTACTTTTTCAGTGGCACTCAGCGTCATAAAGAGCAATTCTTAAATCCTCAGCATGTTATGGTTGGAAATAGAAAGTTAAATAAAATTTGTGTGTGCACGTACATCAGTACATGACCTTACAAAGCTGAGCTACTTCCAATGCAAACACAAGTAAATCTGGACATCCTCATATATTTGATATTTTATAGGGCCAGTAAAACTTGATCAAAATCCACTTATACTTGTCGGTTGTGTGACTTAACCTTTAGGGTAGATTAATTAGATTAACAGACCACATACTGTAGATTCCAGTACTTCCTCAATGGCTATTAAATTACACAGAAGGAATTATGTTTTAAAGTCCTGCTTCCTTAAATCAAATTCCAGCCGTCACCTTTCTTTCATTTATTAGACTGCAAAGCTCTTGTTCTTTTTGTAACAAAAGCTGAACCTCTGTTAAATTCCATCCTCAGTACCTGAAGTTATTTGTGATTGCTGTGGTTAGGATCAGATAACTGCAGAATCTGAGTTTATACTGGTAGAACACACTTCTTAACAGGGAGTGAAAAAGGTGCCACATAACTTGTGAAGAGGCAGGGAGCAGCAGGGTATTCTTACTTTGAAGAGACAGGTTTCAAGCCATGTCCCACACAGGGGAAGCTCAGGGCAAACTCTGGCATGATGAATGGGAATGTCCAAGCTGGGAGATAGGTACTGCATGAAGGAGGCCAGTTCCACTCTCACCAGCAGGACAGATGATGCTCATGTGCAGAATTCATCCTGGGGAAGGCAAGGAGTTGGGTAAATAGGGCTTGAGAAATACCTCTGCAGCTTTCCCAGCACGTTCACTTTCTCAAAATGTTGTCTAGACAGTGAGAAAAGATTTTGAACACTTCTCCTGTATTCCCAGACACCAGGGAGCCCGGGCAAGCCCATAAACATGAGCAGAATATCCAGTACATTCCAGAAAGCACCAGAGAAAAGCCACAGGCATAACACAACGCAACGAGTAAGGTGAAGAAAAGAGACAAGGTTTGGGGCTTTCTTGCACTTGCATCTACCTATAGGACATTTCCAGGGTATTACAAACAGCATGACTACTAAGAGAATGCATAAATATGTCAAACTTAAAAACATAAGACCTGAGCTAAGAACTTTGTTCTGAAAAGGCTGTACAGCTGGGAGGAAAACAATAATAGCAGTACCAAGGGAAGGGCTGCCCTCTGCACTGTTGTGATGCAAGAAGGGAGAAGAAAATGGAATCTTAAGATCTGTGACACAAGAACATGTTACTGTGAACATATAGTCTACTGCACACCTGCTGATGGATGCTCAAATACCAGCATGATCCTGCTGCCAGAATTGCTAGAAACATTGAAAGAGTACAAAAAAGTCAATGATAGTGCATTTTTTAAGCTTTTTGGGATGCCTAGACTAGCTTTGAAGCAGCACCACACAATCCAGCACTAAACATACCAGTGTGTGCCCAGCTTTGGTCTCTGTTAATGCTCCAGACATTCTGGACTGTCCCATTAGGGCATCAGAAACACTTGACATCATCAACACACTGCAGTCTCTTTCTTTTTCTGCAGCTCATTTCTGGCTGGTGATATTAATTTTGCAGTACACACCCAACTTTCTCACTCCATTTACTGCTGACACAGCTCTTTCTGTGCTCCCCATATTGCTGGAAGTAGGTGCTGGCAAGTTCCCTCACCCTTTGTACAGTTGTTTCAGCAGCAAGGCCAACCCAGGGCTACAAATGACAGGCCAATTGTCTTTGAGGGTAGCAACTTACCCACAACTGTATTTCTCCAAGACTATGTAATTAAACACATAAGTCTTTAGTAAATAGCAAAGAAGCCTTAGGGAAAAAGCTTGATGCATAAAGACAAAAGAATCCTTCACCTTTCTTTACCATGTGCTAAAAGCCACCTACTTGTACACATTTTTAAAACAGAAATTTCATTTCATTCTGAAGCAGGCAGGCAGAGCCTTTGAGCAGCCTGAGACAAAGAGGGTTTGGAACAATGGAAGAAAAAGCAAATCCTGACAGCCCTGCACTAGTGTGATCAGGTAGCAGAGCCCAGGAGGGGAGTCTGCTAAGGCAATTAGGAGCAGGTGATGCTTGCCAAGAGAGACTTCAGTCTTCAGGCAATTCACGTTAGAGGGGCTCCCACAGATCCTACAGAGGAACCCAAAGCTGCCCCAAACTTATCAGAACTTCTTCAGGATATTCAATTCCATGTCTGGCACAAAGTCTGACAAGCTGTGAAGAATTCTTACTATAGTCATGATAGTGCATAAAAACATTCTGTAAATAATGTTATTTTATTCTGTTGGACTTTCATGCCCTGCCCATGGTGGCTTCTTCATGCTTTGCACAGCAGGAAAGGGAAGCGTACATATTTTACACTATCTATTCCTGCCATCCTAATTTGGATGCAATCTACACCCCCTATGGTGGGAAGCTCCTCCACAGTGATGTAAAGCACCCCAAGTAAAACCACAACTGGCAGAGTCTGCACTCATTCATCAAGTACTTGTCATCTAGATAAGCAGCTAAAATTGCACGTCTAAAATAGGCGATATGATACTGCACTTTAAAATGCTAGAGGGTTTCTGCCCCCAAATGCTTACAGTTCTAAATCAGAAAAGAAGCAAAACTGACAGAGGCTTAATTTGCTTTATGCCACAAATTAGCAGCAGAGAGGGAAACAGTACCCAGAGCCTGTACTTCATTCATCAGACTTCATTTGCACAACCAAAGACCTTCATATGACCACATTTTGAAATTTAGCAAAAATTCTCCTGCTAAAGAAAATTCTACCGTGAATATTACCAACAAAAAAAACCCCAACACAAAACCCCAAACCAAAAAACAACAAAAATCCTACAAACAACAACAAGAAAAAAAACCAAAACAAAACCAAAAACCACATTCTTCTCCCTTCCTTAAATAAAAAAAAAAAAAAAAATGTTCTTTAATGCCTTCATCCTCTCCCTTAAGGTAGAAATTTGCATTAGGAACTCTATTTTTCTCCCCTTTTTGATTACCATACTGAATCTGGGGGGGAAAAGGCACACAGTGAAAGATACATTCTTTGAATGAAAAAAAGGAAAAATTCTTAGTGTCACAGATGGCTGTCAGGATGAAATGAAGCTTGTGTCTGCTGAGGGAACCAGAGCTTAGTGTGAAATCTGAATAGAAAGGAACATAGCAGAAGGCAACATTTCAAAAGGAGTTCAGCACCAACTGGCATTGTGAGGGTTAATTTACTGCCAGGAACTGCTGGGCTTTTCATTCTCAGTAGACACACAATAGACAGCTCCCAAAAGTACCCATCATAATCACAGATGCTGGGGATTAATGTTAAAATGAAAGCTTCATGAATATTAAAAATATCAAAACTGCTAATGATGTAGCAGAGTTTGGAATAACAACCAATCTGAAAATCTAAGAGTGTGCCATGCAGACATAGTGAGACACTGTCCTTTTAAAACTCATTAAACCTACTCAATTTGTAACAGAAAGAGGCTTATGCATATTAGGAGCTGAATTGACTGCCAAACTTTACAAATTGCACAGGCTAATTACCATAATTAAGCTTTGGATTGAAGAAGAAAATTCCATTTATCTCAGAATGACTCAGTGGAACTTCAACAAAGAAGGCAAAGTGCATCAGATGGTTTGGCCTTTTTCTTTTTTTTCTGCACCTAAGTGGTGTTTCAAAAGCAGTTGTTAAAAAAATAATCAGAGTGACAGCACAGAAATACTTCTGCTTGAAAACTGGGAAAAATGCATACTTTTGGGATCTGATTTTGGAGTTTGTTGTAAACCCTCCCCTACAAACTAGTACAATGTGCTCTATTTTTCAAATATAAAGTCTGAACTGGGGGTCATGCAAAGCCAAAAGCCTTTTATAACCTGAAGGCACACAATTCCTGTAACTGTTTTATCAGTTTTCTGGAGGACACTGGGTAGGTGTTGGATCTGCTGGACTCTGCTGCTGCAATGCCTGTTTGCCATTCGTCCTCTCGTGCTCATGCAGAGAAGTTATTTTGAGGGATGAAATAACAGCTACCACACTTTATCATAAAGATTACATGTTATTCTATTACTTTGAGCAGGATCCAAAGGTTTCCACTAATCTCAAATGGGATTTGGAACTTCTCCTTAGGGAATGCATTAGTCTGTGAACAATCACAGCACAGCTGTGAAAACTTTATTACAGGACGTAGAAAAATGTCTTGCTCTATTTCCTTTCCTATCCCAATTTAGGAAGAAAATATAATATGAAGGTCTTCCTTAAGCTTACCTAAACTTTTAAGTCAAATATGTATGAAACAATGCCTGTACCCAGAAACATGATGCAAAGGAGAACACTGAGATACTGAGGGAGGATTAATCCTCCCACATACAATGTGACTGACTTTTCACTCATCAGTTACTTCACTTTTGTTTGCATTTATCTAACTTTTGCTTCTATGATGATGTCTATACGTTTTCAGTTCTCTTTACAGAATGAATGCCTTGAATAAAATGGTCCTGAAAAACTGCATGTAGAGGTTCATTTCTAGAAAATAAGCTCTAAATGCATTAAAAAAACCAAAACACCAAAAAAAAAAACCCAAACCCCAAACAACCCAAACCCAAAACAAATTAACAAGAACTGCATTTAATTCCCTGTAGAATTCAAGACAGTTATACCAGATCTACCACTCTTGACACGCTATAAATACTTGTAAAATAAACATGAACTAAAACCACAGGTAACCATATAACAGAAAACTGGGCAAAATAAAAAAGATCTTCATGATTTTGTGCATCTACTTTGGAGGAATCATGGGGCCATCAGAACAGAACTCTGCAATGAGAAACCAGAAACAATCTCAAAATGCAGATGGCTAGAAGTGAGATGTGTGACACAAAAAAGAGGGAGAAGAATCCAGTGATTCTTGTGTATCAGCACAGATGCTTTTAGGAACTACCTGAATCTACTGAGGCACATCTTTATTAAAGATTCATTAACATTATAAAAGAACATATTCATATGAAAGTGTAAGAGAGAAGAAACTAGCAGGGAATTCTAGACCACTTTACGCATTCATCAAGACCAATTCAAATTTTTAATGTGGTATTACTCATCTCATTTATACAAACCATACATATTTTAGAAAGACTAATTTCATGTAACAACTAAGACATAGAAATTACTACCACATTTACTCATTGGGGAATCAACAGAGATTGTATTAGACCACCAGCTCATGGTTTCTTGTAAAAAAACCTTCCATCTATTTATGCGATGCCTGTCCCTCTTTTATGTGGCTGCTTATACAACCAACTCTGAGATAGCCATCAGCTGAAATTCCCCACCATGCAGACTCACCGTCCTGGCAGAAACACTACTCTGCATTTTGAATAATCAGAAAGCATTCACTTCACATGCTCAAAATTAAGCTTGTGTTACTTTGTGCGGTGGCAGAAGAAAGAGAAGTCGTGGAGACCCTCTCATCATGAGGTATTTCTAGAATTGGGATATGTGAGTGATTATGCTGACGATGCATGAACGTGAGCAGTTTTGTCTGTTACTAATTTTCTACATGGAAATGCATCAGTTTCCTTGTAAGAACTTGTATTCATCAGACAGAGTAGAGAAATGTAAGTAGCAAACACATCACACAATCAGGGATTTACACCACTCTCTTATGTTCACCATTAAAAAAAAGGAAAACACCTACATTTGTTATTTATGAACATCCTAAGGAAGAGATCATTTCTCTTCTTACCTCGTTTCAAGAACCTTTTCCTGTTCTTGTGTGGAGTTATTCCAAAAAACACATGTCACTGTTACTGAACAAAACAGCAATAGAATGAGCTGCACTATAAACCATCTCAATATGATTATGTCAGATTCTTTTTATATCAACCTGTTATCAGATACTCCATTTCTTTTTCCTCAACAGTCCTGTATCCAGTGGGAAGCTCAGTGGCCTGAAACTGCACAGGGAGTTCGTGGCAGGCAAACCACCGAGATGCCCAAGCCCTGCCTTTAAGCCTTCAGAGTTTTCTCCGAAAAAAGAACAAATAGGTGAGTGGTTTCTAAAGACAAACAAAAAGATGCTTTTTCATTATTCCAACAGTGAGACTCTTTTGACTTAACTGCAAATCACCATTCACAGTTCAACACCTTGGGTGTAAAATGCCAGCACTTAAGATGTCTGTGCTTCATCTGATCTTTTGTTTGATGGACCATTCCGTAAGTACTTTGTGTAGAATGAATTTGTACAGATAACGTGCTACTTAACAAAACAATCTCTGTGCTTTCTCAGGAAATTTTTCCTTGTCCTCACTTTGAGGCCAAGGAAAAATCTTTTTATTCATAGGTTTGTAAACAAGCTCTTAAACCACATATTACTTGACTTTTGCAACCTTTCCAACAAAAAAACCCATAACCTAAAGAAGGTCAAGCATAGTGAGGTGCACATGACATGCAAGATGCCTCACTGTAGAGGTACTCCCTATTTTCATCCCTCAGATAAGAACAGGAAAGATAAATTCTAAATATTTGAGTTTTGAATGAATGAATTTTCAGTTATTTACCTGTTTGGTTTTAGCTTCTTGTTTAAACAAACTAGCAAAAACCACTCAAAATACCTCAATCCAATCTAACATCCTAGGGAGAAGGCACAGGAAAGGAAAGCTACAGTTCAATCATTTATTACCTGCAGGAAACAAATGTCTTCAAAATATTTAAAATAGTTCTAGAAAGACAATAAAGGTGTATGTACATGTTTTTTAGAGAGTGCAAAGTAAAAAAAAAAAACAACCAAACCAAAACAGCCACAAACAAGATGCAATGATGTTTCACCAACTTAACAAAACACTAAGGAACCTTAGAAACTGGTATATAATTACTTGAAAATCGTTATTACAGTTTATAATATGTCTGTTGTTTCTAGAATCACTCAAGATTTTAAGTTTTCTTACATATAAACCTGTTCTGTGACAGGGTGCTAAAATCTTTAAGTTTTGCTCTGGTGTTTGGAACAGAGATACTGAAGAATCAACCCCTGACCCTTCAAAGGGCTAAAAGACCCCAAAAGATGCCTCCCTTAAAAACTCTCATTCTTGTGCTGGCATAGAAGGAACATGGTAATTTTACCAGCTGATGCTGATGAGGCTCTGGAAGCCTTATGAGAAGTATGCTATGGAATTGCATGCTCGAATGTGAACCTGTCAGCACAGTAGAGCACAGACATACAGGTTTTAAAAATCTTGCTTATTTTTAAAGTGTTTCCAGACACCAAATAGAAAAAAAGCCACTCAAGTCACCTGGAGCCTTTAGTATGAAAAAGTGTAGACACGAACTAAAAGATATGTGTAATGATCTTCAGAGGGAGAAATTTGGGAAATACCTCCAGGTTGACCTGTAGACTCTGGCAAAGAACATATCTTTATATTGAACTGTGGACTATAAATATGCTGAAATTTCATTTATTCTGAATCTTGAAATATGAACAGAATAGTGGTAGGATACAAATACTCTGAGAATTAAGGAATATATTGCCTATCACCTGTAGGTTACTGGTTCAAATTCTGTCAGATGAATAGTGACAGAAAGTCAATACAAGGCAATGGATGTTCCATGAACTACACGTGAATCAGGTAAATAGTCCAAGAGCAGATCCTGGTACGACAAAATTCCTGATGAGTAACAGCTGGTAGTTGTAGCAAAATAGTCAAACTGAACTCCTTTCCAACAAAGACTCACATTATGAAATGATGCATTTGAAAGCATGGGCTGGACATCATTTGTGCTGCAGGTTCCAAAGATCCATTTACCTTCAAATGTTGTTAATGTGGCGTGAGCACATACACGGCACCAATATCACCAGACATCATATTCCAGAACTCTGCAGAGATCACTTCTGCTGCCCAAGGAAACACATTTAACTTCATAAAAATGTTCACTTCAATGAATGGTATTCACCAGTGCTCTTTCTTGCGAAGCAATAAATGAAAATGATAATTTCAAAAAGCCTATATTGGAGTTAGATGAATAATATATATTACTTAATATAAATACAATATAAAGATACTACTATTATTAGAGTTTTTCATTCTAATAGAATTCTATACTAACAGGGTTTTTAGAACTTAAAAACTAAAAGCTTTGAGGGTTTTTTAAAAGAAATTGAGAAAAAGGGAAAGAAATAAAAGGAAGGAAGATGCTAGATGACATTCTAACTCCTTTTTTTACGAGAAGAGCTGATTATTAGCAGCAGTATTCTGATTTTAATTTAAGATTTTTTCATTCTAGAAGTTCATCTCTTGTGTATTTCAATGAATGACAAGCTTCAAGTTAGTTTAACTCCCAGGAAACACAAAGTAAAACTTTCTGGTGCTAGTGTAGCCACAGCCCTGGGGAATATGTCCAGGAAGCAAATTCACTGCTGCTGTAAATCAAGCTGCTTTTTAAATTTAATTTCCCACGCTGGGCAGAGTTTTTGAGAAAATAGAAAAGCCAGCCCTGAACCAGCTACACTGTAGATAATTGAAGGATTCTGCTAATAGCATCTGGAAACACAGTTAAAAAGTTAAAAAATTTAAGTAATCAGAATGTAAAGGACACAATTTGGAACAGATTTCAGTGGCTCTAAAATTAAGAAAAAAAAAGGAAATGAACAGGTTCCAAATAAAAAATAATGGAGAAAAATGAGTGATATTATCAATGCTTTTATTCATACTGTACACATCATTGGTCTCCTCATCCCATATTTTCACTGTTAATTTCTCTCAGAATTGTGTAAATGCTGTTTATTTCAAAACCTCTTTCTAACTCAATTTTGCACTAACTTTAAGGCAACAACTTTCATTGTGTGCATTTTTAAAAGAACCTCAACTATCTACTCAGTGAAAATCCTTGGATTTCTACTCTAGGTTACTCCACTCCTTTTCAGTAGATCTAGCTGCTTCTAATCAAAGTGCCTACCTCCTCCACAATCTTTTTTTTCCATTAGTTCAAAGACAAATAAATAAACCTCTGCCATACTTTTATCACTGATAACTTCTTCCACCATAGCTGAGATGCAATTTTACCCATACAGCTTTTTGTACTACAAAGAGAGGCTAAGTGGCTTTATCCTGGTTATAATATAGGAGGAATGCTTTCAAGGATTTTAGGAGTATTTGCAATGCATTTAAAATGATAATGTAAAATACTTAAAATATTTAAGAAAAACCTAAAAAAATATATATATATGTTAAAAAATTCAAACAACATGCCCCTGCCAGAAACACTTTGTTTTGTAGCAAAGGACAACTTAATTTCTAATAACTTGTGAATTCAATGTGCACATACTTAGCAAAACCTCTTTTCAAGCCACACAAAATTGCAGATATCTATATCAAGACTGACTACTATTCTCCAGTATTGGACAATAATATTAACCACCTGCTTTTACAGCCTACTGGATGAATACGGCTGCTTTTGACAGACAAGCACTGGAACTAAACCATCAAATTACAAACCAACTTAATCTAGGGAGGGATAGAAGAGATGGGGAGAGTTAAAAAGGATACAGATGTCTGTCTCTGTGTAAGCAAGTCTTAAATCATGGAGCACAACATTATTTCCTGGCATCTCTTTATAACGTGGCTAGAGACTGATGAAATACAGGACCAGCCATAGTAAATCTGATAACTGGTTCCATCAAGCCCAGATTTCTGGCTGTGCTGGATGTTCAGAGAACTAAAATATACTTAATCTATTAGACAGCATTAGAAATGCAAGAAGACTTCTTAGAATCCAGTTATGGTGAGAAGAATGAGTTAACTTCTTTGTTTAAGAGAAAAGACTAAAAAGACAAGACGTTACAAAGAAACCAAATACACTGCACATCACAGAGACACACCTAACATTTCAGCAACTGTTGCTAATATGAGTCCCAAACAACACACTTGGAGTGGAAATCACTGCCACATGTTAAATGTATTTAGGATGTGATGCAGGAGGGCAAGATTAGTACAAAAATCCCAAATATGCGTGGGGAAGGAGATAACCCCTAAGGAATTCCAGCTCCACATAATAAAGGTGAAACTGCTCCACTCAGGTTTCTCCAGACTGGCTGCAGCTCCATGTGTGTCACTATTCCCACCACTGGTTTCACGTGCAGCTGCACCAAAACCTAAATGTGAGGGGAACCTGAGAACCCATCTGTGTTTACCATAATATCGCCACAGGCACTGGAGTGGCAAACATGCAAATGAGACGATTAATCAGGAGGTAATTATGCTTGGGTTACCCTTTCTGTTACAGGACTGCTTTGATGGCAAGATTAGGTATTATACATAGGAGCTGCTCATAGAGGAAAATGTTACAGCACCCTGTGAGGCAGTTTAAAATCCTTTACAAGCACATTCCCTGTAATAATTAGATGAACGTTTCATTGATGTGAATACATTCGTATGTCATTAACTAAGTGAATCTTGACAGTAAGAAGCAAGCCTAAAAAATATTGATTTCCAAAATAAAACATTAACATGGCACTTTCCAGCTGAGGTGACTCCCTGCCACGGGGTACAATCTATTTATTAATTTTCTTCAAGGACTTTTTTCTCAAATTAAATGATTCTCAAATCTTTCCATCTCTTAGGACTCTGCTGCTGCAAAGCAAAGCAGGAGTCACCAAAGGAAGAATATCTCTTTTTAAAAAAAAAAAAAAAAAAGAAAAAGGTGGAATGAGTATCTTCACTGACTATACAAAATATCTTGGAATTCAGATGGGTTACATCAAAAAGCAAAGAAAATCTGTAGCAGTTAAGTTGCATAGTAACAAGCAAAAATTTTGTGCCCAGAGCAGCACTGAAGGATTTCTATTTCTAACTTTGAAAGAGATTTCTCTAGAGGATGCTCAATGATAGCAATCAAGGAAATATATCCCAAGCTGCAACTCACGGATCAGCAACTCTGGCTTACTGGTTGCCACACCTCCTTGATGACTCTGGAAGCAGCAGGAACTGCTGCAGTTTGGGACTGGATGTTATTCTGCACTGTACTACATCTAAGTACGTTCCTAAGATGTGCCATTCTTACATTACTCAGCATTCAGAATACAGCTGACATTTAACATTCATTTCTGTAAACTGTTCAGTTCCCTGAATGCTTACACGCATGGACATTTCCTGCTTTTGAACTTTTATAGGATCTGGTCACAGACCACCACAATCAGTGGAATAACATACATGTTAGAGCTAACTCACAAGACAAGGACTTCAGTGTTTAGTTGCACTGATGATAATAAATCTTTGTGGCCTCGAGACTGTGTTGTCTCTATCAGTTAAGGTTATTTTGCCCACTGAGAAGATTTAGTACACTTCACAGAGAGGGCAGCACGCCCAGGTAGGAAACAGGCTTTCACAGATGTCAAACACAATAGCCTGCTCACAGGTGAGAGTTACACCATGATTAGGATCACAATTGTGGAGGTTTGTATTTGCGGAGGGACGACTAAATACCCCAGGGCCCATTATTTATACCCAAAATATTTGTACGTGCGCAGGTATCGTGTTCAGCTTTCACCTCCTGAAGGGCCTGGCTTTGCACAGCAACCTGAGCTGGGACATGGGGACTTCAGCACAGCCAGAGCCGGGCACAGCACGTTCATCCCTCACTGCCCAGGCACCTGCAGCAACCCATGATTTCAGGAGGAAGAAACCTAGAAAGAATTGTACCCAAAAATAAATATTGCCAGAAACGGAGGATGAGATGGGTAGACCTAAAATATTTTTCCTTTGCAGGGAACTTCTTTGTCCCACATCTGCAGTGAGATGTCTATGAAGCACATTTAAGAAGTGACATGTGATTAGTGCATTCTAGCATTCATACAAAGCCACCCTGTGCGGGTTAACTACAACATTCCTATAAAACAGTCCAGTGTGTCCCTCCTCCTGTTGCCTGGCCTTCTCACTGACGTGGCTGTTTACATCTCTTGATGAAAAGCTCTGCCAGTGATTTTCCACTAGGCTTCTTCAGAGACTGGATGGTGGTTTCAAAAATCAGTCAGTTAGGAACTTAGCTGATTCCAGTTGGGTTTGGAACCTTGGGGGGAAAGAAAAAATAGCGAGCTAAAATCTGAACAGTGGCAGTGACTGCTGACAGGAAATGACAGCTTTTGTTGTGGACAGTCTCATGGCAGCTGTCTGGCTTAGGAATCATTCAGAGCCTGGAAGAGCTGGCTGTGGATCTGCCTCTGCTGTGCCTGGGTGAAGGCTGATGATCCACCGGATCCTTGTGTGCTAAAAAGGCTCCTTCCTGTTCAGAAACTCTTCAGTCCTTTCACCCGACTGCCTAAGCATTAGCCTGTTTCCCAAAGTGTGTTACATGAGTTAGGGAGCTGAAGTAACACTGCAATCAGTGCAAAATTCAGAGCTTCAGCCGCTCTCAGATGCTCACTAGCACCTTTATCTGTCTGGAAACACTACTAACAAATAGAAAATAAAAGTCGTAACCAAAGCTAAAAATATTGCTTTTCCAAAGTACCATTCAGTGCTTTGCTACCGTGACACTGTAAAGTAATTGAATGCTGTTATAATTCACTGCAATTCCCTAACAACCTGAACCAAATCACAACATTAAGACAAGTAAATAAATAAATAGATAATAACTCCTGTACATGAAACAAGTAATACTGGACAACTACTTTAATATCCATGCTGACTTGATGTCCAGGCTGTCTTACAGAAACTCACACGACTTTTTTTGTGGAAAGATGAAAAAGCAATTAATTTGAAGCTGTGATGTTCCATCAGTTGGGCTTTTTTTCACTTTTTAAATGGTAGGAGGGGACATTGAATGGGCCAGATCTTCAGGGAGAACAGGTCTACAACAGTCTCACGTTTAGTACCCAAAGTGGAACAGAGAATCAAGAAAATAGGTTTTATTCAAATAAAATCTTCAGTACTTAAGAGAAAAAACTCCACGGACAGAAAAGAAATGTAAAAAGTGACAGACAATTCACACTGCTGTCTCTGCCTTGGCATATTTTCTTAACCCTTTGTTTCACACCCTGAGAATCTTTTTCATTAGATCAACTCTGATAAGTCTGTGGTGATCCTTGGGAAGTTATTTCTATCCTCATCATTGGCTGTAATTGGTTTTTATTTCTTTTTTTTTTTTTATGTGAAGTCCTAGTTGGACCTTTGTTGTGACCACCTGCTTTTCCTTTTCCTGCCATTCACACACATTTGTAAAACTTCTTCTACCCTAACAGAATAACAATATATTGACAAAACAAGTAATTTTTTGTTCATCAGACCTGTAATCCTGAAAGAAATCATTTTCTGTGAAGGCATTTGTATCATTTGAAATCCTAGAACAGATTTCACACAAAGTGTGTTAAAAATCAACTGAAAAAAATAAGATGAATTTAAGAATGAAAGACCATTAAATGATGATGCCAAGCGAAGCTTTACAAGCATAAGTTTTGCCAAGAGTAGATTATGCATAACACGTTTGTGTGGATAAAACTAGTAGCACACAGTATTTTATTCTCTATTATAACTTCTTGAAACAGTTTTACAGGAAACAAGAATCCAACCCCATTTAGAAGACTAAAACTGCTTGTCTGTGCTGGAGTGCACAGGTGCAGTCAGGGCTTTGGTTTTTCAGCAGCAGAAATCAATAAGGCATTTTAAAATATTTGGCTCAATTTGTCTGCCTAAATTCAGAAAAGGTGTGTTCATATCAAGTGCTTAAATCAGCCAAAAGAATAAAAGTTGTTATAGCCCCACGTGAGCCCAGTAAACACAAGGCTTAAAGTTTACCCTTCTTCTCACTGTGAATAATTGATACTACTTTTAGAACATGGTGCATTACCTGTACTTTTCCTTATGCATAGATCTCTTCATATTAATTCTGAATATAGTAATTCACAGCACATACATTAGGATTTCAGTTCTGCTAAAGAATGATAATGACATGATTAAAATGACTGTAAAATAATATAATTAAAGCTTTTAGGTGATCTTTAGAAGCTTCACTAAAGCACTTTGAAAGCACTCAAGCCACAGGTATGCTTCTGAAAAGCATATTAAAAATATATTATTTTAATTTAATTTCTTGGCCTTTAAAGAAAACAGCATAACCCTCACCCACCACCACCATTTGTGCTGTTTTAGTCTGCTTTTAACAAATGTAGCCTTCATCAGATTCATGTGGAGTTGATACAAATATAAGCTAGAAATACCATAAAAAAACCAAATATTGCAAACCGCCTGAGAATATTTTCCTTTGAGTGGACAGTTACAACAAAACATGGATAGATTTTTTTAATGAAAACAGTAAAATTTGTCAGCGTTGTTAACCTAAATAGTGAAACAGTTGCCAGAGTGTAGAGAATTATTAAAGAAGTGGTAATGATCCAGCTCCTGGAACAAATAGATGTTATAATATTTGTTATTTATTCTTAATAAGCTGAAATGATGTGGAAATTGAACTGAAACCAATCAAATATAATGGCCCAGGGAAGGCTGCCCTCAAGTGATTTATTTTTTTTATTATTATTATTATTATTAGCATTATAAGCAGCTTCCAACACTATGACTAAAACACACTCTTGATTCGCCCGTGAACTGTAGCCAAGCAGACAGAATGATCTTTCGGGTTACTGATGTCAGAGGCCCCAAAGGAAAAACTGGCATTTTTACATGGATTAGAGCTCAGGTCCTCCTGGTGTAACCTGTTATATACTCTTTACAGCGTGCAAATCACAAGTGGGAATCCAGGAAACACTGGCAGGGACGATTCTCAGCTTGAGCAGCATCTGATGCTCAGCCATGTCCTCCACCCAGTTTCATGCAGTTCACTTTGCTTCAGCAACACAGCATTTGGTGGCTGAGCAGCAGAATTTGCACTGTGCACCTAACATAACACATCAATGATTATGGTTTTGTTTTCTGTCTTATGACTGGATTTTAATAAAAAAAAAACAGCAGAAAAATCTTAGGTCATCGAGTAGAGTCCCCTGGTATTACAGGCAACCACTTTCTGTAATCCCTTCTGTAAACTGATCAATCTCCCTCAAATCCGTAATATTTTTATGACCTTCAGAGATGGCAGCAGCAAGGTTTATTTTTTTTCTTCTTTACACTGCATGGACTCTTCCCAGCTTTTGTTACAGCTAAAATCTTACCCCTGTCTCCTGCAACAAGCACAATTTAAGAAAAAAAGTACCCAATGTACTAAAAAAATAGCTGTCTCAAAATTAGCCAAAAGCTTTGGTGTGCTGAAAAAAATAGGATACCTTACTATCCTAATATTTCTAGTAAATTATAGAACCCACCCACCTGTAATCACAAAATCATATTGAAACGTGAATTTTTGCTAAGAACTGTGCCATACCAAGCCACAGTTAGCACTACAATTAGAAATGGTGCCAAACAGTAAAATTTAATTCAAGGCATTTGTGAAGCTGAAGTTGATCGAAGATTCCAAGATTTGCCAAAAATCCAGCTAAATTTGATCTTATCTAATTTGTGGGATCATCCCTACTTCATCCAGAAGAAAAAGGACAAACAACATATTGCACAGCAGACTGATTCAGCATCAGAAGAAGAGCCTAATGAGACAATATTATGGGTTGCATCTGGGTAATCCATCTCTCACGTAGAATTTAAATCTGAACATATCGATGCTATCTTTGAAGCCAAATCTACAAATTTGTTTAAGACCTTGAAAAAGGAGTGGCAGGATATATTTCTGAATCAAGGGTAAATGAGAATATTAGGGGGAAAAAAAAAAAGACAACTGGAACATGACACATGAAGCACTGATAATCATCAGCAGTAGCACATCAGATATTCTTTAAATACAGAACACCGAATAGAACATTTTGTTATATTTTCACATCACACTTTTGTGTTGTTCAGAAAGCTGTCTAAAGAAAAGCAAACACTTGCTGTACTCGTGTTTGCAGAACAACAGCTTTATTTGTGGTCTCATGAAATACCTCATGACTTGCTGATGACAGAAAAATGCCTGAACCCCTCGCTCAAAGGCAAGCTGTAAAATCAGGATTTTGGACCAGAAAACGTGTAATAAAATTGTTAGGTTCAAATTATGACTGCAGCAAGCACATGCTCAATTTTCAATAAGCAGGATCTGCTCAGGCTTTTCTTAGCTGTAAGGTAATTAGGTATGTATTATAGCCTTCTCCAAACAGAGTGACCTGGAGGACTGAAAGGGTCCAGGACCCGGCACCTGACGCTGGGGGAAGGGGCGGTGGGGTGTGGGTACCAACACCTGTGATGGACGTGGTTAGCAAGACCAGCTTCAGAAGCAAATTCAGAGGATCAAGCTCAACTTTTTTTTGCAAAGATCTTGATGCTGCTCTGGGGAGAGGAAGACATTTGACCTGGTGGCTGTTACTGTCAATCTCTGGACTTGGAAAAAACACAGTGTAGCAGCAGTAGCTACGGCATCTTTTCCTTTGCTCAGTTCTTCACTGCACGTCATCCGGGACTGTCGTTTTTGTCCCTGGGGAGCGATGGGAGGATGAACTGCAGTGACGTTTACCTCATTTACCTTTACCTCAGACCCTCAGGACATCCAAAAGCAATAGTTATGAGTGCAAGAGAGCACGCTGAGCCATCCAAGTCCCATTTGTGTCACTACCATCAAGCACTGCAGATATATTCAATAACTAAGCTATAATGGCCTTACTTCTACTGTTCTAAAGCTGTGAAAACCACTTAAGAAAAAAAAGTGGTATGAAAACAAGGGCCAACAGCCAAATTCAGGCCACTGCAGCTCTTGAAATACCAGCTCCAACTTTTATTGAGAAACACAGATATCTCACCCAGCAATCGCACTGTATTTGTTTTGCAATTTGAGTGAGTCAGACACATAAATATTTAAGTTTTAATTCAATTGCCTCTCCTGCGGTCGATGAGTCACTACTACTCTGATATCTGAGGAGTCTCACTAGGGGAGGTCCTGGAAATGTGTTATGGCTCCCAAGTGGGTTCCAGCCGGAAAGTCTGTGAGCTGCACCTTTAAAATGTATAAACTTATTTTCCTTTCAAACACTCAAAATATATGTAATGAACTAGAATGTGTTTGCTTCCTGGACAGCAAACAATCTTGTTGCCAGAAAAAATGTTTACTTTGTAAACACAGTTTTCTTTTCAGAAAACTGTTTTAGCAAGAGGTTCCATGATGAAAAACAGTTTAGGTCATAAAAGACCTAAAAGAAATAGAAACTGTAACACTTTTCTGTCTCTCTAAACCCCTGAAATTAACTTAGAAGAACTTACAGTCACTCTAATGTCCTAAAAATACAGAACATACTTTATACAAATGGATGATGCAATTTCAAAGCCTTTGATCAAATAGGGAGTATTATGAATGTTTCCATACACAGGTTGCAAAGAGATACTAATTATAAAATCAAAAAGCTACATTCCACTGGCATACACCTTACAAATCAAGTGGGGAAGTCAGCTGAGACTGCAAAGTAAGAGAGATGCTCCCTTTTCTACAAGACACTGTAATATTCCTATAACCTTCTCGAGCCATCTTACCAACACTTTTTGCGTGAAATGTGCCATCGTTTGCTCTGACAGTTTCTGTTTTGACTCATACTGGATAAATTGTGGGGTCTGTTGGAAAGAAGTAGGTAGACACTGAATTCAGTTCTGTTCTGAATTCAAGAGAGTTCCTGTGTTTCATCCATGGAAGTACAGGTGAGAGAATAACCATGTTGGAGCTCAACGAGTCCAAAGCAATGACAGTGGCAAAGCCAGAGTCAAGCCTTCACAACCTTCCTGGCCTTGTGAGCCTTGCAGCCCCTCAGAGACTTCTGACCTTAGCTGTGAACCAAGCCAGCTACTTTGCAGATAAAAAGTAAACCTGCTGCAGATGTCCTGACAGACCAAAATCCCCAGGTCTCCAGCTGCAAGTTATGGAGCCTGTGCAAATGAGCTCCCCACGGTCTCCACTTGACAACTCCCAGCCCTCAGAAAGAAGATCTTCATGCATCTCATGGGGACGAGGCCCAGAGCAGCACAACTTTGCTGCACAGCTGTTGGGGTGGATATATTAGGTGTG
This sequence comes from Pseudopipra pipra, assembly GCF_036250125.1. Classification (NCBI taxonomy): domain Eukaryota; kingdom Metazoa; phylum Chordata; class Aves; order Passeriformes; family Pipridae; genus Pseudopipra; species Pseudopipra pipra. Next base: position 2,658,758 of record NC_087550.1, read on the forward strand.
AGCACAGCATTATTAAATCTTCCCCCACCAATAACCATCTGTTGTTATACCCACTAACCAAATTTGTACATGAAATGCCAGGACATGCATATGGACTATGTACTTCACCCCTAAAACAGGGACAAAAAACTTTAGTTTTCACTTCACTAGCATTTTGAAACTGGAATTGGTATTTATATGAAGCCCAGGCTGTCACAGGTCAGTTGGTAGGTTTTGTGGCAGCTCAAAAAGGTGTCACAGTCTAACGCCACGTATTTAGGAAAGCACTGTTTTCACTGCTCAGTAGTGATAACACAGAATAAACACCCAAAGGAAACCTATTTTTACAGAATGCAAAAGCCCCTTTTACTACATACGTAGCAAGCCTTGCACATTCTTCTTCATTTTTCTTTTCCTCCTGCCAACCTGTATTAATGAGGTGGTAGACAGAGGAAGGAAATTACATACTGCCTACATATGTTATTTCAGAATAAAGATTCCAAGAAGAGCTTGGAAATAAAATGTCCCCCACATGCTTCAGTTTAAAACCATCAGCTCTTTCCTCGAATGGTTGTTAGATTGGCTTCTCCTTTTCACTTTGCAACAAGCATATCAATTTTTATGGATGCTACAGTGCTCTTAGATGGTGTTTTGTTCTTAACCATTGCATCCCACCTTCCATCAAGTTCATTTTTCTGAGGTACTGACAGGGGGCAGCCACTTTCCTACAGGTACCTGAACACAAGAAGAGGGAAATACACGCCATGGGTAATTTCGTGGACATGGAATTACATCATTCCACTGGTGCCTGAAATTTAGCAGTTAACAGTGGGTGCTGCAGGGCTGCTTTCTAGCACTGGTGTCAAATTTACAAAAATTTTACCACAGAATGCCTCTAATGTCGGCTACAGTTTTCAGTTCTGGAAAGTATCAGAGGGATGCAGGGACATGTATCCGTCCCCATGTACAGGGATCTGTCTTTCAAAGCTGGAGCTACTGTGGATGATGGGCTGTAGTTCACAGACAATCAAGATGGCACTGAACTACAAAGCATTTTTTTCTTTGCATGTCACATAAATAAGATAAAATTGAATTTCAAACTAAATAATTAGTTTATTTACTTTTCTTTCACTAATTTAATGCTCAGACTTGTGACCACAGACTAAAGAAATTAACTGACATCACATAGTCACTTGGGACCTATACAGTCATAGATAAATCTTGTCCACAATGCTCATACAAAACAAAACATTTGAGTTCAGATAACTGCAAACTACTCTATTATTGCCTCTAAAAATGTACTTTTGTTCTTAGAAATCCAGGTCTAGAGTATTATCATGTGTAAATTAACCCTTTTCCCATCAATCACTGTGGGCACTGTCTAATTTAAAATAACAAAGTAACTACTTTATTAACTAAATATCCATAATAAAATAGTGGCAAAAAAGTATTTGAATATGACTTATTACCACTGTAGCAAGAGTAGGGATTTTACATGCATTAATTTGGAAACATTTGACATACAGTAGTTGTATTTTCCCAAAGGGAGAGCCAAAATCTGGCCAGATCTGTCACGGTTCTGTAAGTGTGCCAGAAATGACATAGAATAGATGTGATTAATTATCTGAAGAATTTTATGTGTGTGTATTTCCAAGAAATAGCCACAATCCCCTATATACAAATTCTACCAACAACAGCCATCTTGCTGGGCAATCTGAGATAAGGGAACAGAGAGAAATGTCAGAGGCAATAAGGGTCTACCAGGTACTGCCAAAAAACCCCAACCAACCAACACAAAATGGAAAAACAAACAAACAAACAAAAAAAATCCAAGAAACACCCCTCCCCCCCCCCCCAAACCTACAAAATTAACTTTACTGGCATTTATTTCTCATTCCAGAGTGATTTTTAAGTCTTTTTCTTGCTCAGTTTCTCCTTATTTTCCCTTTGATACAAAAACTCTACATAAGAAGTGGCTTGAATATCAAGGAAGTCAAGTGAAAAAATGTGTGTTTCAACAACTTATTAAGAATGCAACATTTTCCTTGCAAACTTCTTTTTAAAATGTTCTTTTTAAAATCTTTCCTTTCCTTACTAACTACAACAACAGAAAATACTTCTTTTGCTCCCTATTTTTTGTTGTCTCTAGGAAAGGAATACAAGAGCTGCAGAAATAATTGTCATAATAAATTGTAAAGAATACGACTGAAATTAATTAAGTTTAAAGAACATATTTTAGTAGAGTTGACACCAAAACACTACGTGTGTGTGTGTGTGTATGTGTGCATATATATACACTATACATAGTTAGATGATAATTTCCAATAAAACTTGAGTTACAGGAAAGCAGTATTTTAGACATGTTATGGTACAGCCTCAGTGTTCCTGTGACTATAAAGGAATTCCAGAATTCCTTAGGCACAGTTCTGATTTTTGTGCCTTGGGGAAGACATAAAACAATTGTTTTATGGTCAATCAGTGAAGCCTTTAGAAGGCCTTGCTGGGGAAACTGCTACTGCCATCTGTAGTGAAACTGTATAGGCATAACTAAAACGGAGCACAAGATAGTCTTCCTTCATAAACTTAGACCTGCTGGAGTAATTCCTGTGAACAGCCACCTGCTCCTACAAGCCATTTGTTCCATTTGTAAAACTGAACTTAGCTCCACATTAACTTCTAAACGAGTAATTCCTTACGCTGGCCAAACAGCCATGCAGCCATTCCACTCTGAAAATTACGTGCGTTCCTATACTTTGAATCAATAAGTGATAACACGTCGTTCAAAAGTCGTCCTTTTTGGGTTGTACGATTAAAACATTCAGATTGCAAGATAGAAGTATGAAAGACAAAAGAATACTGGAAAGACAGGCTTTGTGATTGTTCATTGTACATTTTTTTGCACCAGACATTGTATAGTAGCTCATACCCAACATAAATGGTATCACACGGCCTTTGAAGCCGTAAGAATATTCAGCAGCCACAACATCATGAAACTTCATGCCAGCTATTCCAGAGGGCTTAACAACTCTAAAGTTTGGCACTTTTTTGTCCCCTGGGGAGTGACATCATCAAACTGCCTTGAGACACCGCCAGTTGTTTCCATCAGACAGCGTGAGGTCACTTTGGATCCTCACTCCAGCTGTCTCCGAGCTGAACCACAGCGCTGTGGCTCCTCTCACGAGCTCTGAAGTTGTACTCCAGAGTGGAAAAGAGAAACAACACTTGAAACAAGTCAATTGTACAAGTTTCACGTTTAGTCCTACCTCCTTCTGGATATGTTACAAATGTCAGAAGTCAGCTGGGAATTTTAAGCGGAAATTTTCTGGCTACATGCTGCAGTTAGCATGCAGTGCACATCTACAGTATGGCAGGGCAATGTAGGAAGGACAAACTAGCAGGATAAGGTGCAGTTCGTACCTGCAATGGCAATCCTTGTCTGCTGTGGGGTCCTTTGGGAACTGTGGCTCAAAGGTGAAATCTAGCACTTCCAAGCAGTCCCAAATACACCACAGGACCTGGAAACATTGCTAGGCCTGAGAGTGCCAAGTCCTGGCACTCACTCTTTGTGCTGTGGATGTGCCAACAGCAGTTCAGCACCAGCGTGTGAACAAAGATCATGACCTTTTGTCACCAGTCAATGAAAGGGAAATTCCGAATTACATGAAAGCCAAACCCAGTGAAACAGAATCTTCACCAAGGACTAATTGTAAGTGCAGAGCTGCTCCCTCACTTCATCCAGACTCTAAGATATGAATGCCCCTTTTTGTCTGGTTTCTGCACATTTATACTCCTCTAATGCCCTAGAATTAACATTGTAAAATCACTGTTCACCTTGCAGTATATTCCCAGGAGTTAATCCCAGACAAAAGAGAAAGCAAAAAAAGTAAAGATCTCTTCATGAAGAATGCCCAGGTGTTTTGTACTCCTATGACACTGTTTTCTTAGTGGTGGAATTAAAGTTGGAAAGGGAAAATCAACTTCATAGTTTTTGTTCACCAAAACACACTTAGTAAATCAAAGTTATTAATTCAACAGTACGTTTTGGAAAATGAGATCTGATACAATGGATAAATTTGACGGTAGAAATAAGTCATATGTTTTTGATGTCCATGATGTAAATGCCTCTGCTGGCTGTGGCCTTCCTGTCACCTAAACAGGAAAGGAGCATTTTAAATCCTTTTTCCACTTTTGTTATTTTTATTGTGTGCTCTCAGTAAGGAGGTGAACAGCCAGTCCCAGCTGGTTACCAAATCACATTCATCAGATTATTTTTTAAGTAGTAACATTGTCACTTCTTTTTAATATCTTTTGAATTTCCTTGTTAAACCCTAAAATATTGTTCTTGTTTCAGTGCCTAGATGTCTGGAATTATTTCTAGACATTACTCTGAATACTTGAAAAAGCAACAGAGGTGAATTAGCAGACCATATTTAGCTAACAAGTAACTCCTTCTATAAAGATCTTTCTATTTTGAGAGTACTTATAGTGAACAGCATTATCGCTGATGTAAAAAGAACTAAAATCATGGTATTTTGGGGTTTGGGTCATTTGTACTTGTAAGAAACATCACATGCACTTTCACATATGGTGGCACAACTGGGAAATTTGGTACAGCTCCTTTTACTTTGGGAAGGGCTGTCTGGCAGCAGCCCACTGGAGCTGAGTAGGTATAGATACCAAGACCAGAAGCAGGTTTCTAAAACCTCCCTTCTTCCTCCCCTTTTTTTAAAATGCCTCTGTTTTTCTCTGTTCAAACGCTCTGCAAATGAAGAAAATGGATTATCAGGTCACCCCTAATTAGGTACAGGAGTGGTTTCTGGCACTGCTGTGTTTTATAAAATTAAGGACATCACTCCAGTGAATTCATCCTCTTACATATATGCTGCAACTACCACTTTTCTATTTAAGTCATGAAGTATTTCTTTTTCAGCAGGAACAAGACCCACTCAACAGAAGCGACCGAGCATGCAACACCACCCACACAAGATGTGGTGCAGTTAATTCAGGAGTAACTGTGTCACTGTTGCATAGGACTGTCAAAATAATGCTCCACAAAAGGAACAGGCTGTAAAACTGGGGTCCACCAGAAGCCCCACTCAGCTGGTGTGTGACAGAAAGCAGGATGCCAGAAAAGCGAGGTTTGGGAAACGCTGGTTACATGCTTCTGCTTTGCCACGTCACTCCAACAAACCCATGGCTGTGGAAATTGAGGGAGATGGGAGATCTGTAGATACATGGGAGGTGGTTTGGATAAAACTCAATAATCCCTGTCAGCATCTTCAGCATGAAACACAGAGGACTTGCCGTGTCGTCTCCTCTGGGCCTGAATAAACTGCACCACCCTCTTCTCTTGCTGTGAACTGCCAATCCTGTTTTGAGACACTTGAATGTAGAAAGGATGAGCAAAGCAGAAAAATGCTAAGGCCACCTTGTCCTCAAAAGAAGAGAGTAGAACTGCCAGGATTAGGGCCTTAGCCTGATGAAATCAAGATTTAAGACACGGACTTTCTGTCTGACCTTGAAAAGAATCACTTTGCTACTGAATCAGATCTTAAAGTGGGAGTATTGACACGCTCTCCTTCATTATCAATAAGGCCTGAAAGCCTGTCAGATACCCTGGGAACAGAAACCTTAACATCAGTGTAACTTTTCTGATGTGGATGACTTCGAATGGATCCCCCCACTTTACTCATGGGGGCTTTACTTTTAAATGCATATATACACACACACATCTCTTTATAAAAAATGCTTTCCTCAGGTTTATGTTTTTGTATTTAGTTTAAGAACAATGGTAGCAAAACATTTCCACTGATCAGTGCAATAACACTGATAATTTCTCCATTGATAAGTGTAAACATTTCTTTTGAAACTCTCTGTGAATTGTATTGTTACACATGAAAGTATGAACTCTCTCTTGCATTTTTTTCCCCTCTCTCTCTCACGTTCTTCTCAGAGATTGCATTAACTGTCACTTACATGCACAATTCTAGTTATGTTTTGTTTATGGCTTTTCAGCAGCTCCGTAATCCTAGAGGATGAAAATATTTTCCATTTGCCACAGTGACACGTGCTGCAGGGAAAAAATATGAACAGCTGCAGACTTCCCTAATAGTGGGATCAGATAACACACTCTTCAGGATTTTGGTTTATCATTTTTCCTTAAAGGAAACAGTAGGTTGTCTGCTTCAGGCATCTCAGTGTGTGACTACACAAGGACCATCATCCTCTGCATCAGAAGCAAGTGCTTAAAAATGAAACATCTCTACACTGAGTGCTGGAGGAACTTTCACAGGTACAGAATCAGCCTATTTTAACCATCTTCTGCTGAATCCAACTTACTGGCTTTAAATTACCCGTTTGTGCTGTATGTGAGTACTCAAGACTTCCGTCCTTTGCAATTAAACAAACTCTTCAGAAGAAAAAGCAGCCTGCAGGTCAGTGAAACTGAGGTGGCGAGTTGTCATTCCCTTACTGGAGAACTTTCAGTATTTGTCAGTGATATATTAGGTCCATAAAAAAATAAAATATCATTATTTAGAATGTTTACTTTAGCTTGGCTCCAAGAGGCATTTGTGACCTTACAGAAGTACTTCATTGGAGGTCATTATTTAGACTAAATTCCAGATATAGAAAACAAAGAGCTCTATTCATAACAACCAAGACAGCAAAGTATTCACAAGAGAAATAGGCAAGAATTTCAAAATGTAGACTAAATAGGACTATGATTCAATAGAGGTCTCAATCTAGGAAAGCAACCCTGTAAAGCTAACTCTTTAGGCACATAATTATTTTCATTCTAAGCAGCACTGTGTTCCACACAACTTTAAAAATACTCTAAAATAATTTCTTCAGTTGGAGCCTAGGATTCATTACACATAGGATACACTTTATTAGAAAACAAAAAAGCCCCACTACGGTATCAGTCACCACTGCACTATCAAGGACATTGTGTTTGTGGTTCAGACTTACAATTATTCTTACCGAATGACTAGAAATAAACAGGTCAGAAAGGGATGTAGCTTGCAGACAGGCAACTTGAATTAATTGAATCAACAATAAATGAGGGAGTCAAGAGAGAAGTTTGTATTCCCAGGATATGCTGTAGCAGCATAGCCTGTAAAACCTTGATATCTGAATGAGCAGATCAGTTTTTAATGAATAATTCATCTCTCTATCTTTTCAGCAATCAGCCCTGCTGAAAATACTGAGCACAAAGAACAAGCGCTTTTGGGGCGAGGACACTGTTCTGTTTTGTCATGAAGGATAAATCAGTGTTTCCTGAGGAATACATAAACATCACTTACCTTAGGTGATCTCAGAAATATTAATGTAATTCAAGGAACCTACAAACATTCTCCAGACTAAGGAGACAGGTGGACCAAAAAAACTGAGAAGAGAATTGCTGAAGGCCAGAAACTGTACAAAGACTACGAACTTTTGACTGAATTCAAAATTCAATTCCCTTTATGGAAGCTAAGAAAAATGGGTCAGTGGCTGGAGAAACCCCGAAGACTGGCATGTCAGTGAACATCAAGTCTAAGAAAAGTTGGCTACAGGATCTTTTCTGGCAATCACTTCACATAAATACCTACTCATCTTCCTTAGTTTTCTTTTATTTTAAATGGGAATCCCTATTAGAACTATGTAGTCTTATACAAACCAATTTGGTCATGAGAAAAGTTAGCCTGTAAATTTCACATTTTCTCCTTGAAGACATAAAAGAATAACAAAAGTTCTCTCTGAGAACCAGGCTTTAGAATAAACAAACTTTGCCATTAAAATGCCATCATGAAAACCTTCAACAAATACTGTTGTCAGTAAATGCCAGTGATTTACAAATGGAATATTTTTGCTTCTTCTTAAGTTCCTTCCTTTTCAATTTCTTTCATTTTTATGTCTTTATAATGTGAAGACTTTCTACAGAAATGATTACTACATGTGCAGCCTGCACCAAAGGGCTTACAAAGCCTTGGAGATGTTTGTGGTAGTGTACTAATAATTAGTGAGACATGATGCCAAGAATAAAAGACCTTCCACACAACATCCTTATAAACTCTACCCTCTTTCCCTCTCTGTTGAATGCGAAGGTTGAAAAGCAGTACAAAGAGAGAGGAAATAGTTTTCACTTTTACAGAGATGGTAAAAAAACCGCTATGTAACACTCACTTATGGGATAGAAATTTCTGCATTTATATTTAATATATTTAAAAAATCCTTAACGTTTTTAAGCCTTCACTCTATTTAAAGATCCTTGCTTTAACAATGTGACCTAATCCTTCCTTCTTCCAGATTCAAAAACAAAGTTGATTCAATTTAAATGAGGTTAATTTTGTTTAAGAGCATAGATTTTTTTTTTCTCTCACAATAGGCTTAAAGGGAAGAAAGCCTTCCATTCTCCTGTAAATTATACTAATATATTTTCTTGTATTATTTGTAGTCATTACAGCAGATCTCCTGATCCTGCTAGATTTTTGGTGTATGATCCCCATCTTCATCTTTGGAGATGTGTTGACACCTGTCAAGAAGGAAAGATCCCAGTTTCTAGAAGGAATGCTAACAGGAAATTTAAAAACATCTTTTTTCTTGCCTTGAAGGGAGAGAGGAAAAATCTTTGCAACAGCTGAGAGGCAGCCAAGGATGTACTTTTGCCCTGTACATTCTTTACCTAATACACAGTTGTTTTGTTGTTAGGAGCACAATTCCACTTGCCATTGTTTTGGGGACTCTTAATGGCTCACATCCTTACCAATTGGACTACTACTGAGGAAACTCTGACATCACTTACAGGTATTTACACAACTGTAAATCCTGGTTTTGAGCAATCATCCCAGGAAATACATAGAATATGGATATAAAAATTTTAATCTCAAACTTCTTCAGGAAAAAAAAAATGCATGAAGTCATTAAAAATATATATGTTTGGAGTACAAGTGATAAGCAATATCACTTCTATATTATAATTTCATTTGAAACTTTCTGAGTTATGAAAGTTTCATTTGAAACTTTTGGATTGATTTTGCACTGTCTGGGCATTTTCTGAAAGATTCAGCATGCTTAAACTGAAGAAATCTTTTTCCACCTTCTCAAACAAATTTTTAAAAAAATCAAACCAATCCTTAGCAGTTACATCATTCTGATAGAGATTTGCATGAAAACATCAAATTCAAAAGGAACATTGCACTAAATAAGTAGATTACTATACATACAGGAACACGGGAAGCTGAAAAGCACAGAACTCATTTAAACACAATTCAATTCTACAGCTAAAATGTATTACAGGCAGGTGAAAAAACTTTAAATCCTAGCTGTAGTTATCCCTCTGCCTTGTAAAGTATGAATTATCAAAGCACGTGACACTAATTTTAACCATGAATCACGTTTTACTCTCCTTTTCAAGGAGCCAAAAAAGATTTCAATTTGCTGGTGCCTAGAACTGCTGAATACAGATTCGGATTTCCAGATATCACTGTATCTATTATCCATGCTAACAGGATTAGCCAGCATTAGGCTGGCATCCACAGGAAGCGTGAGACACAGTAAGACCTGAGGAATTCTCTAGGGAGGCAAAAGGTCTGAGCTAAGGCATGCATGATTTCAAAGCAATTCTTGGTACAACTGACTGGCTGACCTGCAAGATGAACAAGCATATAATTTAATTAATTGCCCACCTTTTTTGAGCCACGTTGTTCGTTTTTCTAATAAGCGTATGACAATATAGTGCTACCACTTTTTATAGAGACAATCAAACAAATTGTGCATTAAATCTTCTGGTGATGAGTCAGGACTGCATTTCATGTTGCCCTCAATCTCTCCCATCAACTCTGCTGATATGAGGTATATATTTATGCAACTTAATATTGCTGCAAAGAGGAAACAACACTAATAATACTAGAAGTAGTTCTGGTTCCTACAGAGATTCCATACTTCTTGTCTCCTTGAGAATATGGGCAGAAAAGTAAACTGAGAAAGAAAGAGACTTGAAAATGTTTTATTATACAAGGTGTAAAATACCCAAATAATTCTGTTGTATAAATAGTTTATGTTGCTTTTGGACTAAATCAAATATAATCTATGCTGCCATCTGTACAGTCTAGAGCTTTCAAGCCAGAACAAGAAACAAGCCTTTTTCTCTCCACCTAACTAAATGGAGGGAATTTTATCTTTTCTTTCTATAGATACACACACGTCTAATTATTTCTTTAACTGGTATCTGCTTAAAAGTAGAAACATGCTTTCTTTGGATTAGTGGCACACAATGCATTTGAAAATCTATTCCTTAAGTTGCTGTAAGCACAAGGAAGCACATATGCTTTGATAATCTTGGATAGTAACTTTTAAAATGATGGACAAGGAACGTAAGAAAAACAATTCTGCTTATGGAAAATGACAGTTTCTTATCTATAATTGTTCCTTCATGCAGTGTGTTTACCAACGGAAGAATTCCTTTACTGAGCTCTTACGATTTTCATTTTGACACCAAAATTGCTGGGTGTTTTTTATCAGTCTACTGGACAATTTCTGAAGGACTTTGTCCCTCCACCCTGCCCTGGTGAGACCCCATCCGGAGTAATGTGTCCAGCTCTGGAGTCCACAGAACAGGACAGACATGGACCTATTGGAGCTGGTCCAGAAGAGCGGCACAAAAATGATCAGAGGAATAGAACACCTCTTCTGTGATGGAAGGCTGAGACACTTTGGGTTCTTCAGCCTAGAGAACAGAAGGCTCCAAGGAGACCTTACTCTGACCTTTCAATACTTAAAAGGGGCTTATAAGAGTTACAGAATAACTGTTTGGGCTGCAAGGGACCTGAAAAATCACCTAGTTCCAACCCCTCTGCCATAGGTAGGGATACCTTCTGCTAGACTGGGATACTCAGAGCCCCATCCAGCCTGGTCTTGAACACCTCCAGTGATGGGGAGTCCACAATGTCTCTGTGCAACCTGTTCCATTGCCTTACCACCCTTACAGTAAGGAACTTCTCCATAACATCTAATCTAAACCAACCTTCCTTCATCTTAAGGCCATTCTCCCTTGTCCTATCACTACATGTCCTTGTGAAGAGTTCCTCTCCAGTCTTCTAGCTGGCCTCCTTAAGGTTCTAAGGTCTCTCTAGTGTCTTCTCTCCAGGCTGAACAACCCTGTCTGTGTCTTCATAAAGAGGTTTCTCAGCTCCGTGGTCAACTTAGTGACCCTTCTCTGGACTGGTTTCAACAGGTCAAGGCCTTTCTTGTGCTGGGGACCCCAGAGCTGGATGCAGCACTCTAGGTGAGGTCTCTCCAGGGCAGAGTAGAGGGACAGAATCTCCTCCCTCAACCTGCTGGTTACACTGCCTTTGATGCAAGCCAAGGTTGCTCTTGGCCTTCTGGGCTGCCACTGAACGTTGCCGCTCCATGTCCTGCTTTTTGTCCACAAAGATGGCCAAGCCCCTCTCCACAAGAAAGATGGGGACACACCTTTTAGTAAGGCCTGTAGTGAAAGAACTAGGGGTAATAATTTTAACCTAAAAGAAGGTCTTATTTAGTCTGGATATAAGGAAGAAACTTTTTACTAAGAGGGTAACCTGGAAGAGGTTACTGAGGGTGGTGGTAGATGTCCCATCCCTGCAAATGTTCAAGCATTCTATGATGCTGTGACGTGCAAAATCATCCTAAAATCTGCATTACTCACAAAGCTAGGATTCTGTGCTATTAGGAATTTAAAGTTTTCAGCAATCAGAATTCTACCTTGGAGTCTCTAGAGTTATGTCAAAAGTTCTGCCCAGCCCTATAGTATACATATGAACTCCTGGTCAGGTCTCATATTTGTTGCATGTAGTTTTTTGGTCAAATTAATTTAAAAAAGGGAATAGAGTCATCAACAACTGCTTTTTAATTTCCAGCATTTCTTTAAATTCTTTCCAGATTGTATTGTTGTATTCCTGTTCTTTCTTCCCATCCCTAATCAATTACCACATAAAATTTCTAGTCCATACCACCTATATGAAGCTCATTATAAGTATAACATAAATGAAATAGTATTTAAACAACTAATGTCTTTACATGACCAAGCTATGAAAATTAAAAAAAAACATAGCCACTTGATGTTCTCTTTCCCTTTTGCAAAAGGCAAAACAGAGATACATCTGTATTTTGTTTGATTTACTAATTTAAAACAGGCTACATTTTTTTCCTGTTTCTTTTTCTATTAAATAACCATATCTTTGCATAATTTAGATGGTAAATGATGAAATAGTTTTTTTCTTTTCTTTGTAAAAATGTATTTATAAAACTACAGAAATAATAGAGCACTCACAAGAAGCCTCTATCAACAATAATTTTTCCTAATACTAACTTTTTAGTCTAAATGATTTCTCCTCGATCACACAGCATCAATCTGTTCCAAAACCTGTTGCTTTGAAGAGCTGGTGAAAGCATAACAAATTTTCAGGATGGCTTAAAAGTTTACTAAGGAATAAATGAGGATAAGGCAAGTAGAACTGACTTTAAATAAAAATATACCAGAAATTGGGCAGGGAGTTAAGCTGCAGGGATGAATGGGAGTGTGTGAGTCTTTAGAGACTGATGAAGCCAGCCTTTGTACCTCCTTTGGTCTCAGAACTATTCTTCCTGACAGCAAGAGATTTGCTATTAAAAGCATTTCACTCTTCTCAGTACTTTTCATTTACAAAGCATTAAAGATTTTCTATGACCTTATCAAGTCTCCACTTGCTCACATTCACCCCTGCTCTAAAAAGTACCAACAAGAGTTTTCTCTTTAATTCCCTAATATAATTAAGTTAAGCTTGAAGCAACTCTTCTCTTCTGTGATTAGCTTGAATTTTGCTGTTTCTGACCTTGGTGCCTGAGAGCCAAGGAATCTGCATTTTCCAACTGTGTCACATAGTCTAATAAAGTAAAGAAGAATCCCCAACAAGCCTTGTCCCCTGAGCCAAAACTCACCCAATTCAAAGCAATTTATAAATATACATTATTTCTGAAAGTGGAGCCCTTGACACACTCTGATGCTTTGAAACTAGTAGATTAATGATCTGGAAGAGCAGCCCTTCCACAATTAAATTATCATGGAAACACAGGCACATCCAGATCCCAGTGAACTACATTAGGACCCTGTAAACAACAGCAAAAGGCAAGAAGGTTTCTGTATAACAAAGCAGTTTTCTATATAAGTAAGTAGATTCAAAGGAGGGAAGAGAGGGAATACCTCAAACACAAAGCCTTCCTCTCAGATGTCCACTTTTTTTCCTCCTCCACCTCTCTTTTTTCACATATACTTGCAGGACCTACTGATGTTAGAGGAGATCAGAAATTATCATCCTGTCATTGCCACTCCTTTCAGCACATAAACCTGATGGAGTTTAAGATAGACACAAAGAAGGCATAAGACAGAAAAGCAGCTTTGGGCTGCTTCCTGTTCTCTGATCATTGGTGTCTTGTGGTCAAGAATATTCATTAGCAGCACAGACAAACTGACTGATGGCATGCAACCCATCCATACCTCCCTGTCAAATATTGAAGAGGCAGCCCATCGATTTGTACAGGTCACTGATCAACTGTTTGAGCAATGCAACATCACACCAAGGAGGACAAGCAGGAACACTGACAAATGAGCCACATATTCTGCCAAGTTTGTAGAAAAAGGGAGTAATAACATTTTTCTACTTTCTAAGCTACCCAATAGCTTTGTCTTCCTGTGTTTGAACTTATTGCTAGCAGGTATAAATGCCATAATAATTGACATATATTCTTTTTACTATCATATTTGTACATTTATTTCAAATAGGTAGAAATAAGATGAAAAATGACATTTACTATTTAGAAATTCTCTGCGCACCTAAAATACCATATGACTATTTCTATAGGCTTTTTACCTGCCCTAAAGTCAATGATTAAAATTCCTGCTCCAAAGCTTCCACAAAGTCCATTACTGTCTCCATCCCAAGCGTCACAAAAACACAAGCCACGAAAATCCACAGAGAATGGTGTGGCACATCTTGAACAGAGCAGAAAAATCTTTGTTTCTTGTTAAGGAAATCGAAGAAAGGAAACTATTTTAATTTGCTGCATGTCTGCTAGCTGTCTTTCGATATAAAAACCAACATCCTAACACTGTTTTTATTAAAAAAAAATATGATTGGTACATTTAATCAGTTAAGGTAACAAAATTGCCTGATTAGCACAAATGGATCTGTCTGCTATGCGATGCTAACTGCATTTTCACAGAAATGGCAGTAGACCTCCACACTTTCATCCCCCCAAAATCTGGGGAGAGGTAAACAAAGTCTTTTCATACAATCTCTTATGCTTTTTTAATTTCCAGTGGAACTACTGACATTTTGTGTTCAGCACAGATGCTCAGAGGCTGACACTGGGGGGCTGCTGGGCAGCTTCTCTGAGGGGCAGCCGTGGCTGTGGGCACAGCTGGGTCCAGCTGACCCACAACAGGGCACAGCTGAGCACCACAGTCCCCTTTCCTCTGTGCTGTTTGGATAGGCTGGATATTAAAAAAAACTTTCTTCACCCAGAGGGTGATTGGCACTGGAATAGGCTCCCCAGGGAAGCGATCACAGCACCAATCCTACCAGAGTTCAAGTGTTTGGACAATACTCTCAGGCACATGGTGTGACTCCTGGGACTGTCACGTGCAGGGCCAGGAGTTGGACTCTATGTTCCTTGTGGGTCCCTTCCAACTCAGGATATTCTATGAAGGTTCATGCAGCTACATCTGTATTTCACAGGGGCAATTACTGTAAGGACACCAAGACTGACAAATAGAAAGGACAAAAATATACAAATAATAAAAAAAAAAATGCAGGGCATAGGAATGAAAGGCCTCCTAACTAGCCTTTGTATTTAGGGTAAATTTTCTTGTGATGCTTCAGCCCACCAAAGGCATCTTGGCTACTTCTCTTCAAGCTTTCAACAGCTTCCATGGAGAACTAAATCTCAATCCCTTAAAAAACCCCAACGAAACAACAGAAACACACAAACACAAAACCCCACAAAACAAAATGAAAAGAGAAACACAGGAGTTTCTTTTTAGCTGCATCAGATCCCATATGTGGCAGCAGATGTGCCCATACAGTAATACCAAGTGTGGTATTGGGTATGAACCCAGTTTGTGAACCAAAGTGGAAAGAAAGAAATGCTGGATCATTTCCTCTTGTGGATCATTCCACCTTTAAAGAGATCCTGGCTGCCTGTGAGATCACATTCCCCCAAAAATGCCAAGGTGCAAAGGAACACGAAACTTGTGGAACTGTGTGTGTAGCTCCCAGGCAGAACTGTTCAAGTTTGTCACCTGAATTCAATGTACAATATCTGGAGAGAGCTAAACTCACAATAATATTTACAACAGCCAGCAGCAAGAACAGAGTGTATTTTAAGTAAGCAATAGGAAATCCTGAAGAATTCATCTTCATCCCCAGACACAATCAAAACCCAACTGGACATGGCCCTGAACAACCTGCTCTGGCTGACCCTGCTCTGAGCAGGAGGTTGGACCAGGCAAACCCTAAAGGTGTCTTCCTGCCTTTACTAGTACATAACTCACACAACCAAGGCACTTTTAGGAAGCTGTTCAAAAGCAGCATTCCACAACCATAGAAGTCTGGGTTTTTTCTATCATTTTCACTGTTGAAAATACCTTCTGCCCAGTGAATGCTTTTGGAGAAGTCCTCGGGAATTATATATTTTGTTTTCTGACAAGTAAATGTACCACTTTATTTCTAGTAGTAACATTTGAACTTTATTTTAAATTCCGGTACAACATGTTAACTGATAGTTTAGGAATAAAAAAAAAACCCCAAAGCTATTTATATCCTAACAGATATCAAACAAAAACCAAAAAGTCCCCAACCTGATGGGTTTTCAAATAAGACTTGAAACTTTCTGGCTATACATTCTTTCTCAGAAAAGTGCAACGATTTACTGCCTTCATGAAACTTTTTAGTACCACTTCAATCTCAAAAGAATGTTATTTTATATTCAGTACTTTTTCTGACAGTCCTTTAAATTACTCTTTCTTTGACTTACAGAGCTATCAATCACTGTTTAAAAGTCCCCAATAAACTAAATCGACTGCTCAGAAAGAAATCCATCAATCATATTGACCAGTACTAAGCAAGGCCAACACTCCATGTTAATTGTGTGCAAAATTAACAGGAATTTTTAAGTGATTTTCTCCAGCAGAATCTCTCCTATGCTTCGCATGTGTTGAATTACTGAGTATTCTTACCACAGAAGTAGCTCAGGAAATCACTTAATATTACCAAAACACAGAAAAAACAGTCAGAGATGAAGAAGCTTTTCTTTTAAAACCTTGAGTGCATCAATTAATAGCTTCCACACTTCTCTGAAGTTTTAGGGCAGGGCTGCTTGCAGTGTGTGTGCACCTTCCAACATCCCAACAGCTGCTGCAGTCTCAGACACGAGGCTCACAGAAAGCCTTGCCTAACTGAGTTTCAGTGTTCAAAATGCAAGTAGTAATAGTACAACATACCTAAACAAGGACAAGGTGTTCAAATTCACTGAATAAACCCCACGTCCCCACCCCCTCTATTGCTGTATTTCTAAATTCCATTAATTTCCACCTTGGTGATCACACGATCCCTTTTGGAGAAGTCTTAGTGTAATTCCTTATGAACAGCATTAAAATCGTACACACAGCTGTATCCATTTTAGTCTGACAAGCCTTTGTTCTTAGTTTCAACCCTCTACTTTTTTCCACATTATAACTTGGGGGGATATTCTCATATTGATGAGTTCAATGTTTCTTCTATAACTCACTGTGCAGGAGAAGATAATTATCCCCTAAGTAAGGTCTGACACCTTTCTTGCCTCCCCCCTCTTTTTTTTAAAGAGTGGGTAGATGAAAGCATGCTTTTTGAATTTTATATTGTATGTAAAATAATCATACTTCTTTCCCATTTGATCTATATAATCTTTATCTAGCATCAGTCACATGAGCTTAAAAAACAACAGGGACAGATCACATGAAAGCATTCTGGAAGGGCAGATGTGGAGATTAACAACTATGAGAAGGATACTTTTTCACCAGCCTTCCAGACAGATCATAATATCTTTTAAGACAGATTTTTAATCCTGCAAGTAACAGACTGATAACCTGAAACATTCTCAAAGTGTAATATTTTGTATGACATCTACACATGTTGGGGGGAGTTGAAATCCAAAAACATACAAAATCAAGTGTGAACTTTGGACTGTTTGAGCTTTTGTTTGTGTTAGAAGCAGCCTGTCAGCACTTCATGGCCTGTTAAGAGTTATTTTGCATTCTCGTTCAAATTCTATTTCTTCCAGGAGACTTTTCACAAGAATAAGACAGGCCAGACTGTGGGTCACACAATCCACACTGCGTGTCTGCGTTGGCATAAAAAGGCTATAAAAGTCAGGGCCATTGCAGTCAAGACTTAAAAGGTAAGAGGCAGTTCACCTAAGCCTTCGGTGTCTCCTGATTATCCCTCTTTTTTCTCCCAGACATTAGCACTTGTGCCTCTCGTAGTGACTGTGGTACTGATCTGACTTAACATCAGGCTGATGTGGCTCACCACTAGCTACCTCACCCATTTATTGCTTTTCTGTTCCCCTCTGAACTGCACTGGTTTACCAAGGGGTCAACCAAGCATCAGGTTGATCAGCTACACCCTTGTGGCCCAGTTACATCCTAATTTACCTGATTTCAGTGCCTGAGAACCAGCTAATGGAATATACCTGTAACAGAAGGCTGCATGCTACTCAGCTCTCTAGAGAACATGGCTGGATGCAGACATAGAATTATTGGGCTTGTCTTTTAAAGGTTATCTGGTTCCAACCTGGCTGCAGTGTTCAGGGACATCTTCAAATGGACCAGGTTGCTCACTTGGAGTCCACCTTCATCATGACTCTTAGGCAGAAGAAGGAGTTTACAGATTGCTCTCCCAGAACAGAGTTGCCAGGTGTGCTGTAGTCCTTTAGAGTCAGAGGAAATAGGTCATGGCCAGAAAAGCTAAGTTCCAGGAGAAGGTGACTGTGCTCTGAAGTTCCTTTTAAACTAACTTACAGAAAAAGAAAACTAATTTAAACAATTCAGAACATTGAAATTTAGTCTGAAAGGAGGCATCAATAGCTAGAAATAAGGTGATGATAAAGCTGCTCCATCTTGCATCCTACTAGCTCAGCTTGCCTGAACCCAATAGTGTGAAGTTCTGCATCCCCCCCATAGTAAGAGGCTTTGATTATATCATGAAAAGATGCAATCATTAACCAGTGCCAGGAACTTATCAGAGGATAAGGAAGAGAAAGGAAACAATTCTTAATGGTGAAAGGAGGAAGAAGAAGTGTGTTTGGAAAAATTACAACAGCCTATGAAAGACCAAACTGAAGACATAGCCTATTCAAGAACCCAACTAAAATCAAACACATCCTGGAGGTCTTAAATCTAGGAATTATATTTTTCATAAACTGATAAAAAGTGAGCCTCCTGAGAAACAACTCTGCAACTCTCTCAGGTAATTTGATCATTTTTCCTCCACAAAGTTACAGCACTTGCAAAGTTCGCTCTGGTACTGGCTCTCCTGGGGAGCAGAGTGTGAGCAGCTGAATGCAGTGATAATATCAAAATATTGATCTGTTGGTCTAAACAAGCTCACTAGCCATCAATGCCTTTCGTGAAGAAGTTTCATGAGCAGAAATTCTTCCTGATAGCTCCGTTCAAACCTGTTTGCCAAGCAGCAGCAGTGCTGACTGAAAGCAGCACCTCTCCTCCCAGAGCCACATGTCCTTGGCCAGGCCAGGCCAGAGGTGCTGACACCATGAGAACCACACTCAACAGTGGATTCAGGCTCAAAATAATCTATACTTGGGGTTTTTGTGCACGTCTTTTTTCTTCTTTTGGATAAATCTTCTTGGTAAGTTACTTAATCCTACAGAACATAACGTGTCTAAAATGGTTGAACTGAACCAGATTTTTCTGACAGGAACAAAAAGCTGCTGGTTCAGACCCTCTCTCAGCCCCTACCCAGAGCCCTTTTCTAAAGAAAAATGCAAGTTTGATTTTACTGCTGCATTACTAACTATATGTGACTTAAATACTAACAGCTCAGATAAGTAAACTGAACCTTAATAAAGGATTTAATTAAGTATCCTCTGCAACTTGATGCATGTGTATTTTAGCCATAGTACTTACTGAATAAGACTGACACAACACTAGAGTCTCCTTGAAAACACTGACACCTTCAGTGAAGTACTGGAAATTAAATAAATACAGTATACTACACTGAGACTTTGTCTGCTTTAACCTGTATGTGACTGCAATAGAGCAAGTACAGACTGAAAATAACAAACTACTGTTTTAAAATCACTAAAGAATAAAAAAGATGTTAAGAAAACAAGATGAAGTCCAAAAGCTGAAACCACAAGAATGAAGAAAAAAAATAAATAAATCAAAATGAATGGATTATGTACACTTTCTAAAGCTAAAACACCACTGTGGGACTCAAAATTCTCCTGATTAAAGTAGGATTCTCTATTCACAAAATTAAGAAAAATCCTATGTTAGCCATTAAGGCACTAAACATGTCAACCCCTTTATATGTTCAGCCATGGGAAGTGGAGCAACCCTCTCTGCTGGATCAGACTTTAGCATCTGCCACTAAGTGCTGCCATTCTCTGGCATCTCCATCTGTATAAGGGGAACCTCCTTATACAGACATTGTGTTATGGCACATAAACTGCAGGAATCCAGGTATCCCAAAGGATCCACTCCTACAGCAAACGGGGAGCTCAGTCTTGGGGAGCACAAATGCAGGACTTCTTAAATAAATGAGGCAACTCTTTCAACCACCTCTTCCGTGTAGGAATTCAGTGAAAAATTCATCGGGTTACTTATTGAAGTTTTCCTCCTTTAGGATAACCCCCTCAGGCTTGTTTTTGCAATAGCAAGAAATTTGAGCATGATGAAGGGCAGAGCTGGCTACAGTCAAATGGAATCCACATGCTTGTGCAACATGAAAAGGCAGAATAATAGAAAGAAGTTACTACATGTCATGACTGTAGAGTTTCCAGCCCAACTTCCTCCCATTTTCCTTACTGTCTGTCTCATTCTCATTCACATCACAACTCTCTAAAAAATAAATAAAACCAGCTGGGCTTCTTTCTGTAGCATTATATCCAGGAAAGTATAGCTAAGCCCAGTGTTCAAGTTACACAAATTTAGATCAGCTCAGGATGAGGTCCATAAAACTTCTGAAGTAACTCACCAGTATCATAAAAGCTCAAAACCACTGGCCAAGCCAAAAGGTCTAAAAGCACTGGGAAGCAGCTGAAGCTGGCAAAATTATAAGCAATTGAAAACAGACGTGGTAACAGAAAGTGTTAAGAAACTTTAGCTATAGACATTGCTGCCAACTCCAGCTATAAATCAGACAAGTAAAATGGGAGGGAAACCTTCAACAGTCTGTTCAGATCTTTTTAGAATAAGAGCATGTCTGTTTATATACTTTCATGCAGTGCTAGAAAAATACGGTAATTCGAATGGAAATACTACATTTTGCCTTACACGAAGAACATTAAATAAAAGATCTTCAGAATTTACAGAAGAAATACAAAATCACAGAACTAAAGACTTCCTTTCAGTTTTTCAGTGATCTTTGAGGTGTTAAAGTGTGTACACTTGAAACAAATTTGTACAAATTTGAAACAAACTTTGTTGAAAATGTCAGCAAGGCATGCTCATCTTGGTCTAGAATATCAGCAATATTCTCAATGAGTTTCATTCCAGTCATCAAGCCTACTTCCTCAACAGTAGGAGAATATTTTGTGTGGACCTGAAGAATACTTCGTGAGCATCACAGGGGTAGGAGTGATGTGAACGAGCAAGGCACCTCCTAATTCTGGTTTTCGTGGCTAACCTTCCTCAGATCAGGTCCAGAATTTTCTTCTTTCCATCTTAAACCCCCAGACAAAACAGTACTGCTTGTCTCTTTCAGTGTTTCATATCTTGGTTATATTCACTCACCACAGAAATGCTGTCATCCCTTACATTACAGATGAGGAGCAGAAGTGATTTATCCAGCTCCCTTAGCAACTCAGACAGACTGAGCAGATGGATCAAAATAATCCAAGCAAGGGACCCCCACACCCCCTCTCTGTGCTGGGCTCTACCAGTCTCCACACCTAAATTGTATCACATCCAAGCCCTGGGCACCAGCTCCATTCCCAAAGCATCCTGGCCTTCACAGGATCACCCTCAGATTTTTCCTGTTGTTGCTGCTCCTACAGCCCACTCTACTGATAGATTCTTAGGACTTTTGATAATGCCAGTGTAGAAATCCACTTGGACTGACATTTCAGCAATGACAAGCTTTGCTCCACAGACACCAACCTTGAGTTTCTCCAACAAGCCAGAAGCAGGCAAAGAAAAACTGATGGAGATGACAAGAGAGAGTGGAAAGAAAGTGGAAAAAGGAGGGCAGAAGCCTTGGAGTTCACTTCTAAGTACTGGCGATGCACTGATTACAAATTATATACCAACTTTGTTACTCATGAAAATAAGAGGTATTTTTCAAATCTAATTTACCCTCAGCCAGGACTTCTGCTACTAAGGCCATTATTGAAAATATAAAAAGAAAGTGGCTCTAGAAAAACATATGCAGTTAAGTTTTTATGAACTGTTTTACTCATTTTCATTAATGACTTAACAGCAATATTTATTCTCCCCCAGATGGCTTGATAATAAAATGTACAATTAGTTTTAAATAATTCCAGATTATCCTGAACACTCTTTCTTCAAAAGCTAAAGTAGATCTGTTACTGATCTTGACAGGAGATTTAAAGTCAACTAAGCCTTTCATTAATTTTTCAAATTCTTATCTTATTTCTCCTTAACTATATCTCTGTGTTTGATTGGATGGCTAAATACAAAGTAAAGCTATGCAGTCTTCCCATTGATTTCAGCCATCTTATCTGACACATCTGGTACTTGCAAAGTTTCTTGCATGCATTTTTAAGAATCCAGTATTTCTTGCTCTAGAACTACTGGAAATACAAAACACTTGAGCAACTCTTGTTTACTGTAGTAGAGAGCCAGGACAATAAATAAATGATGGTTCAGTGCTTCTTGGATATGTTTGAGTTTCTGCTGGATGCATTTCAGTAGGATTTCAATAATACATTGACCTATAGAGACTAATTTTGGGTTTACTCAACTAACAAAAATCCCAAAAATTTCTTATATGAAACATATTATTGTAGGGGACAGTTTCACTTTGATTTAATCAGAAATAAAGAATTTATTTTTTTTTTTAAATTTAGACCTGAAAAGCCTAAAATAAATCTCACTCACTTTGAAATAAATGAGGTAAACTGCAGATGGCACAGTATAGACCTTTCATCCAGAAGACTAGTCAAAAAAAATTAACATCTCTATTAGAATACATGGGGTTATCTAGAATAGGTATAGTTAGCAATGAAGTGTGAGATAAAGTTACAATAACAACAGCAGAAACACTGCAGGAAGTGCACACTAATTTTATATCCAAACACAGTTTAAGAGTCAGTGTGGAATAAAACTTCCCATGCTTCAATTCACTATAAAAATGTGAAGTCAGGTATTCAGAAGCGAGAGTAAAAGGGCTTGGAATGTGGAGGGTTTTTTTTTCTGCCAGGGATGAAACAGTTAGGGTGAGGAAAGCAACAATGAAATAATGAACTATATTGTTTTCTTTAATTTCAAGCTTGGCAATGTGTCTCACAAGCAGGAAAGGAGAACCACTGGACCAGCATGTATTTAAACAATCAGCTGGATCAAGGTCAGTGTGCTCAGTGTTTGCCAGGACTGAAAGTAATTCAGATGCTAAATAACACTACTTTCCTTCCTAAATTATATTCCCCAACCACAGTGGCGGGAAAACACAAGGCAAGGTATTATTAAACAAGAACGAATATATCATAACTTATTAATATACCATTTATTACTGATTAGAGGGGCAGTTGGTTCTGACCCAGTGGTGATATACATGTGTTTTACACAACACATGTATATCAGTGCAGAGCTGGGGGATGGCACTGTGCCATTGGGAGTAAACCTGACACAAGAAGTGTAGTGCAGAAGTACCCAAGTGGCTCTGCAAGACACAGCTCATGGCTGGTTTAATAAGTTTCCCTATCAGTCCTTCCCTGGGGAAAACTGGGCATCTCCCCAGCACTGCACACATAGCCCATGCCATAGTATTCTATTATCCTGAATAATACAACACACACACACACAAATGTTACCTTGAATGACAGGAAATTTTCTCCTGGAAAAGAAAAACAGCAAACCCACGACCTATTTTCAGAACTTAGGAAAGAGTGGAAGGTAATGCAAAGAATGAATAGAAAAAAAGTGGTCTGAAAACTATGCACCCTTTTTTTTTTAATTAGTATTTTTTTACTTTTCTTTCTCGCACTAACCAGCTGCTCATGCTTCTCTAGGATGCATTAGCAAACGTGCTTTTGACTTGGTTAAATATCCTCCTTCTGTGGTAGAATGATTAGACTAATGGAATCACATTATATTTATTATTTACAGAGCACATGGGAATGGCTTAGCAAAAGTTCAGGCTGAACAAAGCTCAAAAGATGACTATTTTTGGCACTTGTCTTGTTTGCAGAAGAAACAATATCTAAGGAAGTGCAGTTAATGAAAGGAGTCTGTTTAATCAGCATAAAATAAACAGCTAAACGCAGGTTGCACAGGGAGAAGCAATAAAAGAACAAGTGACTAGCTACAGTATTGTTTTCTTTTCAAGTTCTGCTCACAACAGAAGGTTTTCAACAACTGTACTTAAATGCCTCAGTTTCAACCCTGAATTCCATAAGGAAGGAAAGAAAAAGCTTTCAGTCCTTTGTACTACAGGGCTCACAAGCCACCCTGGATCTTTTGTAAGCCTTATGGCATGTTCATGGAGCAAAAGGTAAAAGCACAAAATCGATAAAAAAAGAACCCAATTTGTACTCCAGATGCAAGTACAAACACTAAAGGGGCATAAAGACTGAATTTTAACTGGAAAGCTATGTTCACTGAAGAAATAAGCTTTCTTAACACTACATATGTAGTGTACTCGAGAGTACACACTGAATTTAGGAACGTGCTGTCCTGCTGGAAAGCTTCATGTGATCAGATCCTTTTGCCTCAGTGAGAGTTGCAAAATGAAACCCCAGCTTTTCTTCCAAGAGTAAACAGTTACGCTGCTATTTTGATCTTAAGCTGCTACTAGAGCCCGACACATAAGTTTCTTTGCAAATATAAGTACAAACCCCAAATCAACAAAACAAAAAACCCCAGACTCTTTTCCCTTTCAGCAGCCTTTCTTTTTAGAAGAGATTAAAATAACCTGACATTTTACTAACTCACCAGAAACAGAAAACTGTGAAATTCCAGTTTTAAACAGAATTTTCTTTTGCAAATTGCTTTATTAAGATAGCAGGGCTTCAAATACAACTCTTCCTAGGAAATTAGACAAAATCATATTTCCATCATTAAAAGAAGTGTGCACCATACAAAAACCACTTCATCTGTTGAGCTCTCTCTGGAGGCATCACATAGGAGTCAGCAGAGTCAGCTGGAGT
The DNA here is from genome assembly GCF_036250125.1 of Pseudopipra pipra. Lineage (NCBI taxonomy): Eukaryota > Metazoa > Chordata > Aves > Passeriformes > Pipridae > Pseudopipra > Pseudopipra pipra. The sequence continues at coordinate 2,683,340 of NC_087550.1, forward strand.
GTCCAACTGAGCTATAACAACCTGGTGTACATGAGTTAGTTCTCTTATTGCTGCAATCACGTGACAATCTCAATAGCACCTGGTTCTGTGATCTTGAACAGCAGTTTCAAACTAGAAACTGTGTGTGTCTAGAGTGTGCCATCACTTCTGCAGCATGTTTTGTTTTTCAATGGTAATTTAAGATTTTAAGTACAGTTAAACTAGTTTAACTGGCAAGACGTCAGATAGGCCTGCAGAAAACGTAGGTAAAACTTTCAATTTAAAAGCTGTCCAGCAAGGTTTTGAGTAAGAAGTAGGGCCAAGGATGAAGAATGTGCTTGTCTTCAAAAGAGATGAATAAAAGGAGTCATAAATCATACACCACTGCAATGAAAAACAGTACAGGTAAACTCCCAGACTTTTCAGTTCACTGTACCTCACAATACAGGAACAAGAGAACAGCCAAAGTGCTTAAGAAGTAGGAAGCTGAGAGCAGTTGAAAGAGAAGAACTTATTCACCATGCAGAGACCATGAAAATCACTGCCAAAACTGAGAATGCACTTAGGAGACTCGGAAATAAAGCTTTCTTCTTTTCCTAATTGTTTGTTAAGATGATTGCATCCATTGCTAATGGTCTGGGATGCTGCAGATGATTCTTTTTCTGAGGTCCAGCTTGAAATTGTTTATACTTTTACTGTTCAGGCAAAAGGTTGTTATGCGAGATACAGCTGCAGAATGAAAGCTTTTCCAGTTCCCAATAACCTGAGAGAGTGTCAATGTGATTCTACATCCTGGAATTTAAGATTTCTGAATTTCTTCCTCAGTTTATTTCCCTAATAAAAACCAACCAACAAAAAAAAATCTGACAAAAAATCCCTACGATTTTCCCTCAAATCACTCATGACACTTAGATTAATTAGATAACCAGTGATTAACATGCTCTAAAAAAGAGCAAGAATAGGACAAAGAAAACTTCTGTCAGCTTCATTTTCACCAAGAATTTAAAGCTGAATGTCTAGAAACATTTATTCCTTTTATTCCAAAACGAATGTTCTGCAAACAAGAATGAAATCAAATTAAATTAATAATAATCTATTCATACAATCTGTAACTAGGCTGAAGAGCCTGGAAGGTAGGAAAAAGGTAAATTCCCAACACTCATTAACGGAGAACAGAAGAAATAAGAAAATTGTGATGTTAAAAGAACCACTGCTTCAAAGCATGTACGTTCTCTGAGGAAGCTGGTGAGGGCACAACACGTGATGACTTCTTCCAAGCAACTAAATCCAGGAGAAATAAAACTGACTGTAATTGCAGTGCTTTGTATTGACTGAACAGCCAAGGCACTCAGAGAACCTGGGAGTGGGGCTCTAATATGTACAGAAATGCAGTAGTTCATAGAGCAGTTGCTGTGATGTGTAACATCTGAGAAAGAGCTCTGAATTTTAAGTAGAACTTGAAATAAAGCTGTGTCACAAATAAACTGTGCTCAGTGTTCTTTGGTTCAGAACATATAAAACAATACCCTGTTTTACCAGAGGGCACAGCGCTGTAGTGGGATGTTGATACAGTTCCACAATGTCCTTTTTAATTTTTTCATTAGGAGATGGGTTTCTAATTACCACCTGAGATCTTTGATTTAGACACATTTTTATGTGCTAAGCTACTACTAAATTCTTCCCTTTTGGAGGAGGTGATGGGAGAAAGATAGAGGAAGGAAGGAAAAGAGATGGTATTAATTCTGTTAATGTTTCAGGAAAACAGCTTACTGTTGAACAAAATTCCCATGGGGAAATACATCTTAATTTTAAGATTCTGTTTTAAGAAATGAAGGATTTCACTATTTTATACTGCATTTTACCTTTTTTACAGCTAAAAATGTATTACCTTCATTTATTTTTCATCATGCTGGGTATGTTTACATTTGGAATGTATATACATGTCTACATAAGCAAGTTCTGCCAATTTATTTTCAGACCAAGAGACATTTGGGAGAAAAAAAAGGAGGGATATTTTACTTAGCAGCTCTCCACAATTATTTCAAAATGTACTAAAATATATTTTTGTGATATTCTGACATCACAGCAATAGTAGTGGTAACAGCATACCTTTATCATATAGTGATAAAGAAATAGAATAATGTGACATGTATAGAGCAAAATGATATTTCAAAAATCTAGAAGAAGATTTCTCTAACATTTTTTAAAGTCCTTTCTATCATTTCCTTTTTATGGAAAATATGAGTATCTCCTTTGAATCTGAGGAGAAATTAAAATAGTAACAAATCTAGGATTTCTAACAGGTGCAACTACACTTAATGTCACTAACTCAGCTTGTTAAATTTATGCATATAAAGTTGTATATTTAAAGACTTACCAAAATTCTACCTGACTGCCCTGCTTTAGAAATAAAACTTTGATGCCTAGCAATTCATCTTCTCAATTCAGTAACTGATGACATCAGAAATTATAAGTAACTCAGTATCTAACTTGAGGACTAATGCAGACCAATTTAGTAGACACATCCTTGAAAGAGGATCTTTCAAGCAGGCTGTCCCTGCTTCTGTAGTTGGGTGCTAAAAAGCAGTCCAAGGAGCTACAAGAAGTCCTACTCCACACCAGTGGTTTCCCTTCCAGCTTAGAATTCCCTCAAAACCACATGAGAAGGAAGTCTGCTTCCAACACTGGCTTGTATCTTATGCTGCTAATACCAGAATACAAAAATTGTCCAGGTCCTTGGATTTTAAGACTTGTCACATCAGCCTTGACACCTAAGATGTGTTACAGTAGACAAAAGTAAGCCATTTATTAACTATTCTCTAAAAATCAACTATGAGAAGGTTTACAGAAAGAGAAATGCATGCAAGTGGTTTAGTCTAGATGACATTTAAAAGGTCCCTCCCAACTCAAATTATTCTATAAATCTATAAAAGGAAACAACCCTTAAAAACTACTTGTACTTTAGTTGATTCCCAAGAAGCTTCATTCCTGCTTTGTCCAACTATCCATCTACTTTAACTGATGCTCAAAGACTCACAGCTGGGATCCAGGTTACCCAACCTCCATCTGAAGAAATTCTTTCATTGGACCATATCTTTGCTAGAATATACTTAAACTTTTATATTCAAGGCAGTCCTCAGACACAGACCTCTCACCCACAAACATTTCACAAGTCATAACTTAATCACATCAATTTTACCACTTTCCAAACAAAACTGCAAACTGCTTTGCTCTAATTTGAGATATGTGTGTGCCCATTGGAAATGGCAAGGTGAAACCAATAAATCTGTAAAATACTAGAAGGTGTGGCCTTTTTTTTAAGTTGAAATCAACCTCATAGTAAGATATTAATATCACATATTGTAAAGTCACATGAAGAAAAAATATGCATAGGCTTCATTCTCATTTTTTTGGGGAGTTAAAAACACTTGTTAATTAGGGGTGAATTATCTCTTTACCAAACCTGTATTTATACTACTTCCCTGAGATGTTTTGGTTTAGATAGATGTAAAATTTTCTTTTCATGGAAAAACATCCATACCACAAATTTTGTAGATAGATGAAATTTTAGGGAGTGTCAGATTTCATTCATGTTTCTTAATAACTTTTTCCATTGTAAAAGCTGTTTAAGAAGGAATCTGTAGAAGGAACAAAAAGGTTAAAAAACTCAGCTGTAAATTATCGTGTAGAAGGCTACTGTAAATGCAAAAAAGGCTCATAATTTCATACGGTTTTGCAGAAAGAATAACTTAGGAAAGAAAGTGCTTGGGGAATTTACTAGAAATGAAAGAGTATCTTTGCCTTGTAGCCATGCTTAATGAAAGTATTAAATTTTTCTCTTCTGGAGCTGTCAACTTGCCTTGCTGAGATTCACAAATTCTCCCTAAAGAGACATTTGTGTAGCATGCATTTCAAGAAAATGAGCTGAAAGATGGATATGAAGAGGCTGTCTTACAAACAGAATATAGGGAGCTGAATAAAACACCACATTTGGCTGCTACATGGAGTTGTTTTCCTCCCTTGCTTTGTTAAGATACCACCACTGCTCTTGCACAAACTTGAAAGAAAACACCAGATAAAAGTCAGGGAAGGCAGAATATGCCAGTGGGTAAAAAAAAAAAAAACAAACAAAAAACCACAAAACAACCACAAACAAAATAGAGGATATAGATACAAAAATACCCTGGATATTAACATGAGAGACAAATGAAGAAAATGGATATGAAAAAAGCAGAAGACTATATAGAAAAAAAAACTGTAAGAGATAGAGAAAATAACTAGATACAACTGGAAAAAATTAAGGCAAAATTTTAAAGATTACAAAAGTGAGTTTGAAACAAATCACTTGAAGTGATTAGCTTAATATTTAGTTCAATGATTCTCAAAGAGAAAAGGCTTCTAAGTAATTATATCTTCTCAATATGGGACTTGAGCTACTTTGAAAGTTTTATTCAAGGACAGAAATTATCTTGAGGAAAGAGAAGGGATTTTTGGAGAGAATAACAGCTTTAAACAACATGTACAGCTACAGAAAGGTTAAAATGGAAAAAAGGAACTAAAAAAAGGATCAAAGAGAAATTAAGATAAGAAAGTCAGAGAGAATAAGAGACTTTTTAAGCTTTTACCCAAATGCAGAACGAAGAAAGGAAACAGGAAATGAATACAAATCAGGGACTTTCTTGACAGAACAAAGTTGAGCATTAAAGGCAAATCTGTCATCTCAAACCCATGTGTTTGCACTCAGTTTTGGTACTTTAATTTTTAGACATGACATTGAAATAGAGAATTCTCATTGAATTAATAACTTTGAGCAAAATACATCTCTTAAGTCAGCATGTTACTGGGGCAAAACTGTGTTTTAAATTAACCTAATACATGTGACAGCATGTCATTACATTGCTTCAAAAGTCAGTCCAAGAACAGGAGGGTGGCTCAGCTATAGAAACAACCTAAGCCTGCAAAGGAGTGGAGTAAATGCATTGCTTATTGTCCCCAGTTTTCTTCAGTAGTTTCCTAAGTACCAAGATAAATAAGCAAGAAGTGCCAGCCAGAGAAAGACTTCCTCTCCTAACTTCAGGGAATGCTAAAAAAGAGACCACAGAAAGGCACCTCAGTGACCTTTCTAATTGCTCCAAGGACACAGCCCAGGCACAGATCAGGAGACAGCCATGAATAATAGGATATAATTTAACCACACAGTGAAATCCCTCATCATTGGATGTACTGTTCTCCTACCCTTTCCACTTCTTACTGGGCTGGTCCTATTGCAGGTACCAAAGATGTGGAAAAGGGCAGTGGGAGCAGTGAAAGGGAAGTGGGAGAAAAAAATAGACTCCACTCCATGTTCTTCTCTTCTCATCCTGCACTTATCTGCTCAAGTCTCATAGGAACTACAATATCCAAGGAAACTAGAACTTGCTGTAACTCATAAAACCCTCTGTCACAGATCTATCTTATATGCCCACTCCAAATACTTCATTTCCCATTCCCAACATGAAACGTTCCTGATGCTTCTGATCCTCGTTCATTCTGTGTACCCAGCACACACTGCAAAGTGGTCTGAAGGGCAGCAGCCTAATTCATTGGCCTTTGGAAATCATCTTTAGCTCTAAGCAGATAGTCTGAAGTGACCTGTTCTCATGGATATATACTGATCTAAATACAGACATGAATACCCTTTGCATGTAATATTTTGCATTTCTGAGTACTGAGGACTCCGTAAGAGAAGGATCCACCTCTAAATCTAGGCAGTCAAGAAAATATGAGAGAAACACACAGAAAACCAATAGCAGAAACTTGTTCATCCTTCTACTGACAACAGAAGTGGGAGACAAACCCTGTGTTTCAACTGCCAACAGTTAAACTATTGATTTGGGTCTGTGTCCCCTGTTTGGTTCTATCTTTTGGCAGTATTGTATCTTGGCCAACCTTACAATTTTGGTTTGCATCCACCATACTTTTGATAGGTAATATTTAAATAGTTATCATGGTTCACAGACTGGCTGCAGATCACTGACTGTCTAGCTTTGTAGTCAGTTTTAAGGCTGAAAGAATTTATTTTTAGAAAGCAGAAATTAAAATAGCTCTTTGTTCACAAAATAAGAATCCAAAGATACCCAAGACATTTTTTAGGTCTAAGCACCAAGTTGAATTTTCATTCAAGATCACCATTTTAAGCAATAATTTTTTTTAATTTTTTTCCCCCTACACTCAATAAAATTGCCATACTGTCTTCTTTAGTCACAAAATCCAGTAATGGAAGAGAAGCTATTGCAAGAGGTTAGAAGAGGTTGCAAGAGGTAAGTCTTGAAAGCATTTGCCAAAGTGCACAACTAAAACTTCAAAATGTCAAGCCAAACAGGTGTGTATACCAGTGAAGGTATTTCATACCAGTAAATATTTTAAAATAAAACTCAAACTGTCTTAAAAATAAATAAACAAAAAATTGATTTTAATAATGATGCTTTGTTCATCTACACCAAAATGAAGGATTTAGGTCAGGGACCTAGTCTTGCTTAGAATTCGTAGTAAAATAGGCTACAGCCAGAGAATAAAAAAAGATGGGCAGAGGCAGCCTGAAGAACATACAAATAAGAGAAACCATGATCTGTGGAGGCAACAGCAGCTTAACAGCTTCCCAGCTTGGCAAAGACTTTCATGTTGCCTGATGCAGACTCCACAGGGTCTGTAGATCTATGGTAAAAAAATCCAATTTATTTGTATGTATGGTGATTAGATAATCCACCACCAGGACATCTGCCATCATGTCAGTCAGGGCTAGGAAATGATAGAGCAGTGTAGGCAAACGTTTTACGTACAATAAAGCTCCAGTCCCTTTCCCCCACACTCTTTTTTTTTAAAAAAAACAGCTTGTATGATTTTGATAATCATTTCCATCTGTCTTCAAACTGCTTGAAATATCATGTTGCAAATGAAAGCCCATCTTGAGTTAGCTCAAGTCCTGCATCTGCAACTACCTTTTCAGCATGTCTGAAACCAGAACCAAAATCTTGATGACAGAATTCACAAAATCTTAGTTTAACCTTGGGAACATGAAAACACCCTCATTTAATATTCATTGACCCACCATCTCAGTCTTGATCAATATTAATTTCTGATGCTAATAAATCTTTACACTCCACCAAGGACATGGAAGTCAATAATTGCTTATTATAGTGAGAAATGAGAATATAATCTTGCATTTTAATTCATTTCATGCAGAGCAATTATCAGGCAGCACTAAAGTTTATAAAAGCATCTGTCTCAGGTAAAAACAACTTAAAACTTTCTAGACAGCCATGATTTAAACACCATGGAAAATTTCACTTTTTGCTCAATGAGCCACAAAGCACCACCTCATTTAATACCTCTTATGTTGCAAGGAGATTATTTCATATGGACAATTGATAGACACATATCCCAAAAGCTTCTCACAGAGAAACTATTTTGTACATTTGGACCTCATGATTGAACACCATTCTTAAATTTTTAGGCTAAACATTTCTTTCCAAGACTTCCTTCCCTTACATTCGCTCAGGCATCAGGCACTGAAAGGGAGCTCCTGACTGTTCTTAAGGTACTGCCAAAATTCCTGTTGATTTCAATAGGAAAAGTAATATGGGGAGAGAAGCCAAAAGGCTCAAATATCCAATAGTCTATAACTATATTTATTTTCCAAAGTGCCTGGTTTTGCCTCTAAAAACTAGTGCCTGCTTCACCAGTGTCACTTCTGGCTGGCACCAGTGAATGACTCTAATTAGTGGCATGGTGGTGTCAAGACAAAAGGTCATGCAGATGAGAAAGCAATACATAGTGGCTTGACATATTGATGGTTTGGTTCCTCTAATTCCAGTCCTGAAAGGAATTTTTAAGCCCTTATGTAAGGCTATACACAAATCTTACTGCACAATTAACTTTAACTGGCAAGTCCCACATTTTTAAGTTAGATTCCATATAAGTTAGTGACTTTTGACTTTGATGATTAAGCTTTTTAATGGGATGCCACACGTTCACAGGGGCAAACAATCAATCAGTGCAATATTCAAACCTCTCCATCAATGACTGCAGCAATTGCTTTTTATCACACAGTCAGCAATCTCCTGCTTTTAGCCATGAGCCACACAAGAGCAGCTTTAGTCCACTGCCATTTTTGCATCTTTTACACAACATAGTGTGCCATTTTTATGTAGATAGAAAAGAGGCAGCTATGTGTTTCTAAGTTTTCTTACTTGTCTTTTTTTACCTTACACTAAAAAAAAAAAAAAAAAAGAAATTGTCACCCAATTTTACTGAAATCTAATTTATACCTATGTTAATTATGCAGCCAATGAGCCTCAAGGGATTATGTGGGAAGCCAGTGGTACATTCTTTATCATCATAAATATTGTATTACTTCAAATGCACTTTGGAAATTCCATTCTCAGCATTTCTTAATGATATTCAGAACTCCAGGACAGAGCAGGCTCCTATCATCTGATGTTAGAACAAGTTCTACTGCTTGTGTACTATTTTTTAAATTACTGCAATATCAATCTTTATGTTTTAATAATCCAGTTAAAATTCATACTATTAATGCTAGTCAAAGGGTTGCTGAAATTTCTATTTAAATGCCTTTGATAAAAAAACAAAACAAAACAAACCAAACCAAAAAACCCCAATAAACATTTGCAAAGCTATTACCACAGTAAGAAAAGGCCTTACCACAGTAAGGAAAGGCCTGTACATATATTAATTAAACCAAATCCACCAGTTGTGGAGGAAGATTTTATTTCATGCCTGCGAAACAAGTAAACAAAGTAATTTAAGTGAAATATTTTTTTACTTTTTTAAAAATTCTTTCTTTATGGACCTCTAGTCACAATTGCCTTTACCATGTCTCTCGAGTTGACTTGCCACAGCTGCTACATTTTTAAGGACATGCTTGCTCCTGAAGCTGCTGGGCTTCTCAACTACTGAAATTCTTCACTGTAATTGCTGAGTACTGGCATTAAAAAAAAAACAACAAAACAACCACCTTCATAGAATGCACATCTGATGTGCATTCCTTTCCTTTATGGCCCTTAGTCTGTAAAGCCACAAAAAGAACTCGTTTGTACTGTACAGCAAATTGTGCAAGTGCTCTACAAGTTAAGAGCCATGCAAATCACCCAGCCCCAGGCAGAAGAGAGAAATCACCTGTAAACTGTATTTTCTGTTCAAACACATTGCTGTTCATTACGAGGATTCGAAACATAAAATCTGAGCTGAGAATGTAATGAAAAAGACACTGAGAGAGTGTCACACAGACTTCTACCTGAGTGTTTGGTGATGGACTGCACAGGGAATATGTAAAAAATGACATCATTGAAGGGTCACAAACTTGCTTTTATACTTTACAGTTTATGTATCTCTCTTTACTACACCTGTACAAGTGCTGGTCTGCCTCGCCATAAACCACATTAGGAACTCTGACCCACAGCTGTGGCTTCCTTCTTGATTCTTCGGGGACCGGACAAGGGTTGGGAGTGGAAAGGGACTTTGTCTTCGTGGCTTCCCTTTGACCCCCACAGCACATATGTGTGGTTTCCTCTTGGCTGCACACAGGTCTGATTAGTCCCACTAGTTGTGTTTATCATATCCCAGAAGCTGTGTGGAAAGGGTGGTGAAAGCTGCTGAAAATTCCTCATACCTTCCCTTGCGTTTCAGAAACAGTACGGGGAAGAGATGATGACTGTATAAAGAACGTGGGGTTTTATAGGTTAAAATGGATATATCCATAACTCCAGACCAGCACAGAACACCACTGCAATCCCAAATTCAACACTGCACCAGAATGACAGCTTCTAGAAACACTTAAAGTACT